>NC_134860.1:31299858-31933554 GCF_049852395.1 Peromyscus maniculatus bairdii | reverse complement strand
ATGGCCACAATAGCACAAGAGTGGTGTTCTTACCCTGAATTAGCACTTGCTGCTAGCACTTGAAACTGAATGTGTTTCAACTCCGTTTAGGAAGTTTAATTGAACCCAAGTTTGCCGTACATGAAAAACACTCAGCTATTGAGAAAAGGGCATTCTTGCACTCTAATGTGTTTCCTATAGGGCCAGTACAATGAGCTAGCTCTAAACAAAAGAAATGTGCTTCCTACACAAACGGGGCATATGTAGTTCAACCAGTATTGGAAACTAAGTAAAACAGGAGCTTCTCTTCAGTCCAATACACTGTACTTGCTGGGAACAGACTCGAATGCAATTTGAACTGTGTCTGGAAAGAATAGCACAAGAGTGATGTTCTTACACTGAATTAACAATTACTGCTAGCACTTGAAAGTGAATGTGATTCAACTCCCTTTAGGAAGTTTAATTGAACCCTAGAGTTCAATACAAGAAAAAGACTGCTTTTGAGAAAAGGGCATTCTTGAACTATACTCTGTTTCCAATATGTCCAGAACAGTAGCTAGCTCAAAACAATATTACTGTTCTTCCTACACAAACAGGGTATATCTAGTTCAACTCAGTATTGGAAACTAAGTAAAACAGGAGCTTCTCTTCAGTCCAATACACTGTACTTGCTGGGAACAGACATGAATGCTAATTGTACTGTGTATGGCCTGTATAGCACAAGAGTGTTGTTTATACCCTTAATTAACACTTGCTGGTAGCAATTGAAACTGAATATGATTCAACTCCGTTTAGGAAGTTTAATTGAACCCTAGATTACCATAGAAGAAAAACACTGTGATTTGAGAAAAGGGCATTCTTGCACTCTACTTTGTTTCCTGTTGGGGACCGTCTCTGGACAGCGGTGTCTTGAACCTGTGTAACCTTCCACGATTTATCAAGCCTCGTTTAAATAAGAGGCTTTTAGTCTAACCTAGGAATGTAGGATTAAATAAATGTCTTTAAATCAGCTAGCTGCAGGGGCCTGGGACCAAAGTGACCTCCTTCTGACCGTCCCTCAGGAATTTTCTTTGTCCTCTCCTCACTCCTCCTGCTCCCCCTCCCTATCTGAAGCCCTGTTTATAAGCTCTAACACCCAGTCAATAAACCAGACCTTGACGCAACTCAGACTTTCTTTGTCTTTCTTCACGTGCTTGGTCTCCTTTCCCTCTCACCCCCCATTGATTCACAGGTGGTCCCTCCTCGAGACCCTCGAATAACCTGGCTTGCTGGACGGGTCAAGTGGTGCCCGAACGTGGGGCTCGAGTCACGGCGGCTCACTACTGGACGGCAAAGAGAAAACGGGGTCTGGCCAGACTCAATAGGGTTGAGGTGCCCCAACAGCATCACTCGTGCACCGTGGGCAACCTTGAGGTAAGTGCCGTTCATCAATCAATGGGTAAAGTACTCTCTAAAGAGGCTCTCTTCATTAAGGAAATGAAGATTTCAGGGAGAGGGGAATAAGAGTCAAAAAGTAATAATAATAAAAAAAGATTTAATTAAGTTTTTCTGTTTTATGGAAGAAAAATGTCCCTGGCTGGTTATTAATGGCCCGGGCACCCACCCTTTGACGTGGAATAAAGTTGGAAAGGATATCAATAGCTTACTTAAGGACTAAGAGAACATCCTCGATGCATTCTTTAGTTTCTATGGAGTAATCAGAGATGTTTTAAAGGATTCAGAAAAAGATAGTAGAGTGTCACATCTTCTGGCACTTGCTGAGGACCTATTAAACGATGTGTCCATCCCAGAAGAAGGTAAGAGTGAGGTTGCCACAAATCACATTGAACAAAAGACCAAAAGACCCCACCGGGACCCTCAAGGGTCCAGAGGTTTATTGACATCTACCGGTAAGAGCGCTCTCTGTCTTGTCTCTGTCTCTGTCTTGTCTCGTTAAGTTTTGTGCTGGTCGACTGATTTGTACTTTGCAGGCTCACTGGGACAGACGTGTCCGGACAGTGATCCTGGGAGGGAAAGAGAGAGGTCTCATTCCCTGATTTGGGCAAGGGACCCCCTAGTCCCGAGCCATTTGGGGCCACCTCAGAGGTGACCATTTGATTTTAGGAGTCTCCTCCAGGGAGAGCTCAGCAGAGGAGCATCTTTGGGTACCTTTCTCCATGGTGGGAGGAAGTGCCACTTTGTATTTTGTTCCGAGAAATTGTTAGAGACATTTTGTGGGGTTTTTGTGTGTTTTATTGTGGTCATTGTTACTTGACACTCTGTTTCTCTTCCAAGAAATAAGGTACATGTCTGTCTGACAGGCTTGTGAAAGCCCCCTGATGTCTGTTTGATCAAGGACAGAGATCCTTGAGTCTGGATTGTTTTTGGTGTGATTGTGCCTGGAGGGTCACTCTCCACAGAGCACATCAGGCTGTCATTGTTCTTGGAGCTTTGTTGGTTGTCTCGTTGTGGCAAAGTTTTTTTTCGTGTGCCCTTTGTCTTGTGTGTAGTGTGTTAACTGTTCTCATTGTTGACTTGACTGTGACGGACGCTATGGGACAGTCCCCTTCTTCTCCACTAGACCTTTGCCTAGCCCACCAGAAGGATGTGTGAGCCACAATCGAGGGGCTTGCTTGCTGTGAGTGAGGCCATCATCATCTCAGTGCTGATGTGCTGGTACTTGGATTGCCTGTGTAAATATCATCTGTTTCTGCTACCCATCTCCCTTATTTTCCCAGGGAGAAGGAGAGGGAGGCACAGCGAGGGCCACCTCCCTCCCTCCCTAGCTCTCTTGCTATCAGGACTGCAGGCAGCTGACTGCTCTCACGAGGGTGGGGGTGCGTGCTCTCGGTACAGGCGGGCTAAGATTCTCATGTCCTGCTCTGGACAGGACAATGGCTGCCTGCAACTGACAAAACTGTGTGAACACTGAACAGCAAATCTGACTTTATTCAGAGGAGTTAACAAAACTTTTTCTTTTTTTCAGGAACAATGGCAGCCAAGGACATACTTTATGACAACTGCTCTCCCTCCCTTCCTTTACTGTGATAACTTCAAAGTCTCTTCTGCCAGCCAGGAATTTCTCTTGTTAACCTTTTTCTGTCCTGATTGTGAAACCTCAGTAACCCCCCCCCCAACTTCATCCCCTACAGACAAAGAGAAGCTAAAACCAGGATTCTTAAATGTAGATAAGAACTTAGACACCTTTTTCCAGGTGGCTTTATCAACTACAGAAACTTAAGAAAACACAGAGTTAGGATATATGACCATCTGACAGAGACTAAGTGGTCATAAAACATCCCAAACTCCCCAAACTCCCCAAACCCGGGAGACAGCTCATAAAACTCCTAAACACGGTTGCTAAACAAATGAGAAATAAAGATAACATGAAAAACTACTGATATGAACCTAAAGAGGGACACGGGCGGTGGGAGATGAATTATGTGGTCTGTATTAGCCTCACAAAGAAAGGCGCATGCTCCTTCCAACCTCCCTGCTGTGTGTGAGAGGTTTAGAACAAGCCCCCCGCCAAGGCTTGTAAACTTCATTTGTATAAACCTTGCTTTTGCATTCTGTACCTGAGGTCGCCAGTGGCTTCTTTGGGGACTCGATCTGGGCATAACACTGATATTGCTTGAAAAAGAAATGTTAAATTACCAGTTCAAGATACTAGGAAAATTATGCTTTTGCTTCCACAGGAAAAATAAAAATTTACATGGGTTTTTTTCATTTGAGTTCAATGTGTTACAAATACTTGCCGTCATTTAAGAAAATTGGTTTCAAATTATTGTTGGTTAAGATAAAAGTTTAAATAAATGATTTTTTGACTTGAGGACGCAGTTTAAGATGTAAAAATTTAAAGGCTAAAGCATGTCATGAGGGTTTAAAAAATATAATAAAACTTTAAGGTCTAACTTTAAAGTTTAAGTAAACATGTTTCAGATTTCTTTCTCTTGCTATTCTGCTGTTACATGGAGACTCCAGAGGGTCATAGTTTTAAAAATGTCTGTCTATTCTGCAGGTATGAATGAAAATGTGGCCACATGTATGTTTGGTTTTGAATGTCTGAGTTTGCATGCATGTGTCAAGGAATACAAGTTAATACTAGTCATCTGGCTATCCAGATACTAGTTTAAAGCATAAATGGTTCTATTTAAATTAAAACAAACTGAGAGGTATATTTGACTAATATATCTATAGGGAAACAAATTAGCCTGGTCATTATTACCAAACTTAGAGATATTTTCAAGATTAGCCCTAGATTTGTTTGGCTCAGATACATTTAATAGATAATGGTCCTCAAACCTGTCAATGATCTGATGAATATGACATTTAAATTATTTGATTAAAAACTTACTATCAGAAACAGAGACTCCCAGCTCCCCAGCTCCTAGCAATGACTCCCAAGGTCTCCAAAGAAGATATGGAATAACAAAAAGATGCCACCTGAATTGCAAACGACACTGACCACAGGGCAAGATGCCCCAATCCAACGCCTGCCTCCAGGACCCAGCCCAGACTGTGGACAAGTGGTAGGACACTGTCAGTCTTCCGTGTCCCTATTCCACAGAAAAGGTACTCTGCCTTATAGGCTTGATGGTGGTAGAAGACTGATGTTGTTCTGACTGGTACCTCCAACGCTATAGAGACCTGGGTAGGGATTGATCACTGTAATTTATAGGATTGGAAGCTTCTTGGTCTGCACTCAGATATAGTTTATCCTTCTAAGATTTCTGACAGTACTGATGGCCAGGCTAGCTCTAACTTTGTCAGCATGCCAGATCCTTCTGCAAGGCCATAGCTAGCCTTTTAGCTCACTTTTTAAGAAAATATTCTAAGATGTAAAAATTTAAATAAATCATAAAGGTTCAGATATGAGTCTAAAGATATGTTTCAGATTACTCTCCTGTTCTATGGTTCAGAGCTTAACATTTAGGAGTCCTGATGAGCTGATAGAGCAATGACCACTTACTGTTCAGTCTCAAGCTCAACATTTTGGATTTGTTTTAGATGTGATCTAGATATGTCTAAATGTAAACCTAAAAGTGCTTCTCACCAGGCCAAAAATCTCTGTCCAATTTATACCTGGCTTTCTGGACAGAAGTAAAATGCCCAAATCTGTAGTTCTTGTTGGGACTCAAAGGTATAAGTCCACTTCTGCTGTTTTACAGATACCTATTACCTGCTTTGTCTACAATATGGATTTCAGTACAGATTGGTAATACTAATGTATCTAAAACTTTATGTCATTTTGTAAGTAGGCCTCAAAGGATCAAAAGAGTAATAAAAACATAGACCCACTCCACAGAGGTCGAAAGGACCCCAGATAAGAATTCCTAAAGATGGTATTTTTCCTCTCTCCTGGTCTTGGGATTAGTGCTTTTCCCATTACTAAGGGTATAAACCTAAGGGTTCCAAATAAGTTCATAAAATTTAACCTCTGTTCCTAGTTTAAATCTGTCTCAACAGATTTCTACTTGGCTGGCAGACAACTCCAAGTTTCAGTTGCTGACTCCACCACTCCAGACGACTGTGGACTCTGGACGTGTTAAAGGCTAACGTGGACCAGCCCAGCTAACATGATTCTTCTCTGTCCCTATGGGGTCAGGCAGCTACATGCTACTGACAAATGCCCCCTGCCCAGTGTTTGACCAGCTTTTCAGCCTTTTGGGGGAGGGGCCCTGATAACGACGCCCCAATGCCAGCTTGAAGCAGTTCCAGAAAGAGAATACATCGTCCCATTTTCCTTGTTCAAAAAAGGCTGAAATGCTGGGTCAAAAGAAAACTCCCTGGCATAGAGACCAGATGGCTAATTATACATGAACTATGCATGGCCATTACAGGACATGAGTTACTAAAATAGGCCATGAGTTACCAAATGTAATGCCATAATTTTAAGATTAAAATTTGCCAAAAAGAAAACGGGGGAGTGAAAGACTCTAGCCCTTCAGGCTTACACCCCCAAGCCTCAGGAAAAGAGAAAACTTCAAGCACCAGGAAATGAGAAACTAAAAATCTAGTTCCAAGAGCAACCTGACTTAGGCATTGTTCAATCTCCCCTGCAACCATATAACAATGTAAAGAGATTTCTGTTAAGAGATGTGCTCAACTGTGACTGGGATAGTTGCAGGTGTTCCAGGAAGGACCACTGTGACGTTTGTGTAAACTCCGCTCCCGCCTTGATACACCTCCCCCCTGGAGGTTTCAGGAAAAATGTACCTGTTGATGCAAATTACCCGTCTGTGATCACTCTGTTTATGGAGTTTAATTGAACACTAGTTTCCCATACAAGAAAAACACTCAGCTTTTGAGAAAAGGGCATTCTTGCACTCTAATGTGTTTCCTATAGGGCCAGTAAAATGAGCTAGCTCTAAACAAAAGAACTGTGCTTCCTACACAAACGGGGCATATCTAGTTCAACTCAGTATTGGAAATAAAGTAAAACAGGAGCTTCTCTTCAGTCCAATACACTGTACTTGCTGAGAACAGACTCGAATGCTATTTGCACTGTGTATGGAAAGAATAGCACAAGAGTGGTGTTTTTACCGTGAATTAACACTTGCTGCTAGCATTGAAACTGAATGTGATTCAACTCAGTTCAGGAAGTTTAATTGAACCCTAGGTTGCCATACAAGAAAAACACTCTGCTTTTGAGAAAGGTGCATTCTTCCATTTTACTGTGTTTCCTATACGGCCAGTACATTGAGCTAGCTCAAAACAAAAGAACTGTGCTTCCTACACAAACAGGACGTATCTAGTTCAACTCACTATTGGAAACTAAGGAAAACAGTAGCTCCTCTTCTGGCCAATACACTGTTCTTGCTGGGAATAGATGCAAAAGCTATTTTACTGTGTATGGCCACAATAGCACACGAGTTGTGTTCTTACCCTGAATTAACACTTGCTGCTAGCACTTGAAACTGAATGTGATTCAACTCCATTTAGGAAGTTTAATTGAACCCTAGTTTGCCTTACAAGATAAGCACTCTGCTTTTGAGAAAAGGGCATTCTTGCACTCTAATGTGTTTCCTATAGGGCCAGTATAGTGAGCTCGCTCAAAACAAAAGAACTGTGCTTCTTACACAATCTGGGCATATCCAGTTCAACTCAGTATTGGAAACTAAGTAAAACAGGAACTTCACTTCTGGACAATACACTTTACTTGCTGGGAATAGACGCGCATTCTATTTTATTGTGTATGGCCACAATAACACAAGAGTTGTGTTCTTACCCTGAATTAGCACTTGCTGCTAGCACTTGAAACTGAATGTGATTCAATTCCGTTTAGGGAGTTTAATTGAACCCAATTTTCCATACAAGAAAACCACTCAGCTTTTGCGAAAAGGGCATTCTTGCACTGTAATGTGTTTCCTATATGGACAGTACAATGAGCTAGCTCTAAACAAAAGAACTGTGCTTTCTATACAAACGGGGCATATCTAGATCAACTAAGTATTGGAAACTAAGTAAAACAGGAATTTCTCTTCAGTCCAATGCACTATACTTGCTGGGAGCAGACTCGAATGCTATTTGCACTGTGTATGGAAAGAATAACACAAGAGTGGTGTTCTTTCCCTGAATTAACACTTCCTGCTAGCAATTGAAACTGAATGTGATTCAACTCACTTTAGGAAGTTTAATTGAACCCTAGTTTGCCATACAAGAAAAATACTCTGCTTTTGAGAAAAGGGCATTCTTGCACCCTACTGGGTTTCCTATAGGTCCAGTAGAGTGAGCTAGCTCAAAAAAAAAAAAAAGAACTGTGGTTCTTCCACAAACGAGGCATATCTAGTTCAACTCAACATTGGAAACTAAGTAAAACAGGAGCTTCTCTTCAGTCCAATACATGGTACTTGCTGGGAACAGACGCAAAAGCTATATGTACTGTGTATGTCCACAATAGCACAAGAGTGGTGTACTTACCCTGAATTAACACTTGCCGCTAGCACTTGATACTGAATATAATTCAACTCAGTTTAGGAAGTTTAATTGAACCTTAGTTTACCATACAAGAAAAACACTCTGCTTTTGAGAAAAGGGCATTCTTTTTTTTTTTTTTTTTTTCCCCTTTTCTATTTTAATAAAAAGAAAAAAGGCAAAAGGTTATAACTAACAAAAGAAAAACTATATACAAAAGTACAATAACTATATACAATATATACAAGTAACAAATACCTAAACGATGTCTAGTCCATTTGTATTTGACAAATCAAAGAAAATAATTCCCTTATCTATCCTATTTTAGTAAGTCCAAAATGTATCTAATTCACTTTCTATCCTAATTAATCTTCAACTATAACTAACTAATCTTCAACTCCCTCAGAGACCCAAGAAGGAAATAATATTAGCTAACAAAAATAAAAACAGGAAGTGCACAAAAGCAACTTCCAAAAATTTTGTGAGTCGACAGAAACAGCCAGCTGCCTGGACAGTCACCTGAGGTTTCTCTGCAGTGTTGGGGCATCATCTTCAGCCTATAGGCTTAGCGTATCTGACAGACTCATTTGTGAAGTAGGTTGTACACAAGGTCAACAGTTCAACCTCACACTGGGTGAGAGCAGTCCATGTACGAGAAACACCTGAATTCCACTAGTGTCATGTCATGATTCAGGATTTTAAATTCTGGAAATTGTTGATGGTTTTTGAATTCAGCTGTCCATTCTTCTTGGCTGTGTATATATGGCTTCATCTAAGCATCCCCTTCTCCACATCCCTCTATTAAATGCCAGTCTACTATTGAGAGGTGTGAGCTTTCAGTTGCTGTTCCATTGCACAACAGAAGCCATCGGCCCACTGCCTGTTCAGCTGCCTTCGAAGAAAAGGCATTCTTGCACTCTACTGTGTTTCCTATAGCGCCAGTTCATAGAGCTAGCTTAAAACAAAAGTACTGTGCTTCCTACACACACGGTGCATAACTAGTGAAACTCAGAATTGGAAAATAAGTCAAACAGGAGCTTCTCTTTCCTCCAATACACTGCATTTGCTGGGAACAGACGCGAATACTATTAGTACGGTGTAGGGCCAGAAGAGCATAAGAGTGGTGTTCTTACCCTGAATTAACACTTGCTGCTAGCACTTGAAACTTAATGTAATTCAATTCAGTTAAGGAATTTTAATTGAACCTTAGTTTGCCATACAAGAAAAACACTCTGCTTTGAAGAAAAGGACATTCTTGCATTCTACTGTGATTCCTATAAGGCCAGTACAGTGAGCTAGCTCAAAACGACAGAACTGTGCTTCCTACACAAACAGGGTATATCTAGTTCAACTCTGTATTGGAAACTAAGTGAAATAGGAGCTTCTGTTAGGTCCAATAAACTGTAATAGCTGGGAACACACCCGAATGCTATTTGTACTGTGTTTGGCCAGAATAGCACAAGAGTGGTGGTCTTACCCTGAATTAACATTTGTTACTAGCACTTGAAACTGAATGTGATTCAACTCCCTTTAGGAAGTTTAGTTGAACCCTAGTTTGCCATACAAGAAAAACACTCTGCTTTTGATAAAAGGGCATTCTTGCACTCTACTGTGTTTCCTATAGGGCCAGTACAGTGATGTAGCTCAAAACAAAAGAACTGTGCTTCCTACACAAACGGGGCATATCTAGTTCAACTCAGTATTGGAAACTAAGTAAAACAGGAGCTTCTATTCAGTCCAATAATCTGTATTTGTTGGGAACAGACGCGAATGATATTTGCACTGTTTATGGCCAGAATAGCACAAGAGTGGTGTTCTTACCCTGATTTATCACTTGCTGCTAGAACATGAAACTCAATGTGATTCAACTCCCTTTGGGAAGTTTAATTGAACCATAGTTTGTCATACAAGAGCACGCTCAAAACAAAGGAACTGTGCTTCCTACACACATGGGGCATATGTTGTTCAACTCAGTATTGGAAACTAAGTAAAAAAGAACCATCTCTTCAGTCCAATACATTGTACTTGCTGGAAACAGACGCAAAATCTATCTGCTCTGTGTATGGAAAAGAATAGCACAAAAGTTGTGTTACCCAGAATTAACAATTGCTACTAGAACTTGAAACTGAATGTGATTCAACTCTGTTTAATAAGTTTAATTGAACTCTAGGTTGCCATACAAGAAAAACACTCTGCTCTTGAGAAAAGGTCATTTTTGCACTCTACTCTGTTTCCATTATGTCCAGAACAGTAGCTAGCTCAAAACAAAATAACTGTGCTTCCTACACAAACGGGGAATATCTAGTTCAACTCAGAGGTGAATGCTATTTGCACTGTGTATGGCCAGAATAGCACAAGAGTGTTGTTCTTATCCTGAATTAACACTTGCTGGTAGCACATGAATCTGAATGTGATTCATCTCCGTTTAGGAAGTTTAATTGAACCCTAGATTGCCATACAAGAAAAACACTCTGCTTTTGAGAAAAGGGCATTCTTGCACTCTAATGTGTTTCGAATATGGCCAATACAGTGAGTTACCTTAAATCAAAAGAACTGTGCTTCCTACACAAACGGGGCATATCTAGTTCAACTCAGTATTGGAAACTAAGTAAAAGAGGAGATTCTCTTCTTGCCAGTACACTGTACTTGCTGGGAACCGACGCGAATGCTATTTTACTGTGTAGGACCAGAATAGCACAAGAGTGGTGTGCTTACCCTGAATAAACACTTGCTGCTAGCACTTGAAACTGAATGTGATTCAACTCCGTTTAGGAAGTTGTATTGAACCCTAGTCGGCCTTACAAGAAAAACACTCTGCTTTTGAGAAAAGGGCATTCTTGCACTCTACTGTGTTTCCTATAGCGCCAGTACATAGAGCTAGCTTAAAACAAAAGTACTGTGATTCCTACACACACGGTGCATAACTAGTGAAACTCAGAATTGGAAAATAAGTCAAACAGGAGCTTCTCTTTCCTCCAATACACTGCATTTGCTGGGAACAGACGCGAATACTTTTAGTACGGTGTAGGGCCAGAATAGCATAAGAGTGGTGTTCTTACCCTGAATTAACACTTGCTGCTAGCACTTGAAACTGAATGTAATTCAATTCAGTTAAGGAATTTTAATTGAACCTTAGTTTGCCATACAAGAAAAACACTCTGCTTTGAAGAAAAGGACATTCTTGCATTCTACTGTGATTCCTATAAGGCCAGTACAGTGAGCTAGCTCAAAACGACAGAACTGTGCTTCCTACACAAACAGGGTATATCTAGTTCAACTCAGTATTGGAAACTAAGTGAAATAGGAGCTTCTGTTAGGTCCAATAAACTGTAATAGCTGGGAACACACCCGAATGCTATTTGCACTGTGTTTGGCCAGAATAGCACAAGAGTGGTGGTCTTACCCTGAATTAACATTTGTCACTAGCACTTGAAACTGAATGTGATTCAACTCCCTTTAGGAAGTTTAATTGAACCCTAGTTTGCCATACAATAAAAACACTCTGCTTTTGATAAAAGGGCATTCTTGCACTCTACTGTGTTTCCTATAGGGCCAGTACAGTGATGTAGCTCAAAACAAAAGAACTGTGCTTCCTACACAAACGGGGCATATCTAGTTCAACTCAGTATTGGAAACTAAGTAAAACAGGAGCTTCTCTTCAGTCCAATAATCTGTATTTGTTGGGAACAGACACGAATGATATTTGCACTGTTTATGGCCAGAATAGCACAAGAGTGGTGTTCTTACCCTGATTTATCACTTGCTGCTAGAACATGAAACTCAATGTGATTCACCTCCCTTTGGGAAGTTTAATTGAACCATAGTTTGTCATACAAGAGCACGCTCAAAACAAAAGAACTGTGCTTCCTACACACATGGGGCATATGTTGTTCAACTCAGTATTGGAAACTAAGTAAAAAAATAACCATCTCTTCAGTCCAATACATTGTACTTCCTGGAAACAGACGCAAAATCTATCTGCTCTGTGTATGGAAAAGAATAGCACAAAAGTTGTGTTACCCAGAATTAACAATTGCTACTAGAACTTGAAACGGAATGTGATTCAACTCTGTTTAATAAGTTTAATTGAACTCTAGGTTGCCATACAGAAAAACACTCTGCTTTTGAGAAAAGGTCATTTTTGCACTCTACTCTGTTTCCATTATGTCCAGAACAGTAGCTAGCTCAAAACAAAATAACTGTGCTTCCTACACAAACGGGGAATATCTAGTTCAACTCAGAGGTGAATGCTATTTGCACTGTGTATGGCCAGAATAGCACAAGAGTGTTGTTCTTATCCTGAATTAACACTTGCTGGTAGCACATGAATCTGAATGTGATTCATCTCTGTTTAGGAAGTTTAATTGAACCCTAGATTGCCATACAAGAAAAACACTCTGCTTTTTAAAAAAGGGCATTCTTGCACTCTACTGTTTTTCCTATAGGGCCAGTATAGTGAGGTAGCTCAAAACTAAAGTACTGTGCTCCCTACACAAAAGGGGCATATGTAGTTCAACTCAGTATTAGAAACTAAGTAAAACAGGAGCTTCTATTCTGTCCAATACACTGTACTAGCTGGGAACAGACAGGAATGCTCTTTGCACTGTGTATGGCCAGAATAGCACAAGAGTGTTGTTCTTACCCGAATTAGCACTTGCTGCTAGCACTTGAAACTGAATGTGTTTCAACTCCATTTAGGAAGTTTAATTGATCCGTACTTTGCCTAAAAGAAAAAGACTCTGCTTTTGACAAAAGGGCATTCTTGCGCTCTACTCTGTTTCCAATATGTCCAGAACAGTAGCTAGCTCAAAACAAAATAACTGTGATTCCTACAAAAACGGGCCATATCTAGTTCAACTCAGTATTGGAAAATAAGTAATACAGGAACTTATCTTCAGTCCAATAATCTGTACTTGCTGGGATCAGACATGAATGATATTTGCACTATGAATGGCCAGAATAGCACAAGAGTGGTGTTCTTACCCTGAATTAATACTTGCTGCTAGAATTTGAAACTGAATGTGATTCAACGCCGTTTAGGAAGTTTAATTGAGTTGCAGTTTGCCATACCAGAAACACACTATGCTTTTGAGAAAATGACATTCATGCACTCTACTGTGTTTCCTATAGGGCCAATTCAGTGAGCTAGCTCAAAACAAAATAACTGTGCTTCCTAAACAAACAGGGCATACCTAGTTCAACTCAGTATTGGAAACTAAGAAAAACAGGAGCTTCTCTTCAGTCCAATACACTGTACTTGCTGGGAAGAGACACGAATGTTATTTACATTGTGTATGGTCAGAATAGCACAACAGTGGTGTACTTAACCTGACTTAACACTTGCTGCTAGCACTTGAAACTGAATGTGTTTCAACTCCTATTAGGAAGTTTAATTGAATCCTAGTTTGCCGTACAAGAAAAACACTCTGCTTTTGAGAAAAGGGCATTCTTGCACTCTACTGTGTTTCCTATAGGGCCAATGCAGTGAGCTAGCTGAAAACAATATAACAGTGCTTCTTACCCAAACTGGGCATATCTAGTTCAATCCGCATTGGAAACTACGTAAAAGAGGAGCTTCTCTTCTGTCCAATACACTGTACTGTCTGGGAACAGACGAGAATGCTACTTTTCTGTGTAGGGCCTGAATAGCACAAGAGTGGTGTTCTTACCCTGAAATAAATCTTGCTGCTAGCACTTGAAACTGAATGTGATTCAACTCCGTTTAGGACGTTTAATTGAACTCCCATTTGCCATATAGGAAAAACACTCTGCTTTTTAGAAAAGGGCATTCTTGCACTCTACTGTGTTTCCTGTAGGGCCAGTGCAGTGAGATAGCTAAAAACAAAAGAATGGTGCTTCCTACACAAACGTGGCATATCTAGTTCAACTCAGAATTGGAAACTAAGTAAAAGAGCAGATTCTCTTCAGTCCAATACACTGTACTGGCTGGGAACAGAAGAGAACACTAATTGCACTGTTTGGCCAGAGTAGCATAACCGTGGTGTACTTACCCTGAAGTAAAACTTGCTGCTACCATATGAAACTCAATGTGATTCAACTCTTTTAAGAGGTTTAATTGAACCCTAGTTTGCCATACAAGAAAAACACTCTGCCTTTGAGAAAAGGGCATTCTTGCACTGTAATATGTTTCCCATAAGGCTAGTACAGTGAGTTAGCTCAAAACAAAAGAACTGTGCTTCCTACACAAACGGGGCATATCTAGTTCAACTCAGTATTGGAAACTAATTTAAACAGGAGCTTCTATTCAGTCCAATACACTGTATTTGCTGGGAAAAGACGCGAATGCTATTTGCACTGTGTATGGCCAGAATAGAACAAGATTGGTGTTCTTACCCTAAATTAATACTTGTTGCTAGCTGTTGAAACTCTAAATGATTCAAGTCCGTTCAGGAAGTTTAATTGAACCCTAGTTTGCCATACACTAAAAACACTCTGCTTTTGAGAATAGAACATTCTTGCAATCTAATCTGTTTCCAATAGGTCCAGTATAGTGAGGTAGCTCAAAACAAAAGAACAGTGCTTCCTCCATAAACGGGGCATATCTGTTTCAACTCAGTATTGGAAACTAAGTAAAACAGGAGCTTCTCTTCAGTCCAATACACTGTACTTGCTGCGAACAGATGCGAATGCTATTTACACTGTGTATGGTCAGAATAGCACAACAGTGGTGTACTTAACCTGACTTAACACTTGCTGCTAGCACTTGAAACTTAATGTGATTCAACTCCTTTTAGGAAGTTTAATTGAACCCTAGTTTGCCATACAAGAAAAACACTCTGCTTTTGAGAAAAGGGCATTCTTGCACTCTACTGTGTTTCCTATAGGGCCAGTACAGTGAGCTAGCTCAAAACCAAAAGAATGTGCTTCCTAAACAAAGGGGGCATATGTAGTTCAACTCAGCATTGGAAACTATGTAAAAGAGGAGATTCTCTTCAGTCCAATACACTGTACTTGCTGGGAACAGATGAGAACACTAATTGCACTGTATAGCCTGAATAGCACAACCGTGGTGTACTTACCCTGAATTAACACTTGCTGCTAGCACTTGAAAGTGAATGTGATTCAACTCGTTTTAGGTGGTTTAATTGACCACTAGTTTGCCATACAAGAAAAACACTCAGCTTTTGAGAAAAGGGCATTCTTGTACTGTACTGTGTTTCCTATAGGGCCAGTCCAGTGAGGTAGCTCAAAACAAAAGAACTGTGATTCCTACACAAACGGGGCATATCTAGTTCAACTCAGTATTGGAACGAAGTAAAACAGGAGCTTCTCTTCATCCAATACACTGTATTTGCTGGGAACAGACATGAATGCTACTTGCACTGTGTATGGTCAGAAGAGCACAAGAGTTGTGTTCTTACCCTGAATTAACACTTGCTGCTAGCACTTGAAACTGAATGTGATTCAACTCCGTTTAGGCAGTTTAAATGGCCCCTAGATTGCCATACGAGGAAAACACTCTGCATTTGAGAAAAGGGCATTCTTGCACTCTACAATGTTTTCTATAGGTCCAGTACAGTGAGGTAGCCCCAAACAAAAGAGGTGTGATTCCTACAAAAACGGCGCATATCTATTTCAACTCAGTATTGGAAACTAAGTAAAACAGGAGCCTCTCTTCTGTCCAGTACACAGTACTTGCTGGGAACAGACAGGAATAATATTTTACTGTGTAGCTTCTGAATAGCACAAGAGTGGTGTTCTTACCCTGAATTAGCAATAGCTGGTAGCACTTGAAACTGAATGTGATTCAACTCCATTTAGGAAGTTTAATTGTACCCTAGTTTGCCATACAAGAAAAATACTCTACTTTCGAGAAAAGGGCATTCTTGTACTCTACTGTGTTTCCTATAGGGCCAATACAGTGAGGTAGCTGAAAACAAAATAACTGTACTTCCTACACAAACGGGGCATATCTAGTTCAATCAGTATTGGAAACAAAGTAAAACAGGACCTCTCTTCTATCCAATACACTGTAATTAATGGGAACAGACGCGAAGGCTATTTTACTGAGTGGTGTTCTTACCCTGAATTAACACTTGCTGCTAGCCCTTGAAACTGAATGTGATTCAACTGGTTTTATGAGGTTTAATTGACCCCTAGTTTCCCATACAAGGAAAACCCTCTGCTTTTGAGAAAAGGGCATTATTGCACGCAAATGTGTTTCCTATAGGGCCAGTACAGTGAGCTAGCTCAGAACAAAAGAACTGTGCTTCCTACACAAACGGGGCATATCTAGTTCAACTCAGTATTGGCAACTATGTAAAACAGGAGCTTCTCTTCAGTCCAATACACTGTACTTGCAGGGAACAGACATGAATGATATTTGCAATGTGTATGGCCAGAATAGCACAAGAGTGGTGTTCTTACACTGAATTAACACTTGCTGCTAGAACTTGAAATTGAATGTGATTCAACTCCGTTTAGGAAGTTGAATTGAACCCTAGATTTCCATACAAGAAAAACAGTCTGCTTTTGAGTAAAGGGCATTCTTGCACTCTACTGTGTTTCCTATAGGGCCAGTACAGTGAACTCGCTCAAAAGAAAAGAACTGTGCTTCCTACACAAACGAGGCATATGTTGTTCAACTCAGGATTGGAAACTAAGTAAAAGACGAGCTTCTCTTCAGTCCAATACACTGTACTTGCTGGGAACAACTCGAAAGCTATTTGCACTGTGTATGGCCAGAATAGCACAAGAGTTGTGTTCTTACACTGAAATAACACTTGCTGATAGCAATTGAAACTTAATGTGATCAACTCCGTTTTGGCAGTTTAATTGAACCCTAGATTGCCATACAAGAAAAACACTCTGCTGTTGAGATAAGGGTATTCTTGCACTCTACTGCGTTTCCTTTAGGATCAGTGCAGTGAGATAGCTCAAAACAAAAGAACTGTGCTTCCTACACAAACGGGGCATATCTATTTTAACTCAGTTTTGGAAACTAAGTAAAACAGGAGCTTCTCTTCTGTCCAGTACACAGTATTGCTGGGAACAGAAACGAATGCTATTTTATTGTGTAGGGCCTGAATAGCACAAGAGTTGTGTTCCTTCTCTGAATTAGCACTTGCTGCTAGCACTTGAAACTGAATGTGATTCAACTCCGTTTAGGAAGTTTAATTGAACCCTAGTTTGCCATACATGAAAAACACTCTGCTTTTGAGAAAAGGGCATTTTTGCACGCCACTGTGTTTCCAATAGGGCAGGTACAGTGAGGTAGCTCAAAAAAAAAAGAACTGTGCATAATACACAAACGGGGCATATCTAGTTTAACTCAGTATTGGAAACTAAGTAAAACAGGAGCTTGTCTTCTCTCCAGTATATATGGCCAAATAGCACAAGAGTGGTGTTCTTAGCCTGAATGAATCCTTGCTGCTAGCACTTGAAACTGAATATGATTCAACTCTGTTTAGGAAGTTTACTTGAACTCTAGTTTCCATACAAGAAAAACACTCTGCTTTTGAGAAAAGAATATTCTTGAACTCTAATCTGTTTCCAATTTGTCTAGTACAGTGAGCTAGCTCAAAACAAAAGAACAGTGCTTCCTTCACAAACGGGGCATATCTATTTCAACTCAGGATTGGAAACTAATTAAAACAGGAGCTTCTCTTCAGTCCAATACACTGTACTTGCTGGGAACAACTCGAAAGCTATTTGCACTGTGTATGGCCAGAAAAGCACAAGAGTTGTGTTCTTACCCTGAAATTACAATTGGTGCTAGCACTTGAAACTGAATGTGATCAACTCCGTTTTGGCAGTTTAATGGAACCCTAGAATACCATACAAGAAAAACACTCTGCTTTTGAGAAAAGGGCATTCTTGCACTCTACTGTGTTTTCTTTAGGGTCAGTACAGTGAGCTAGCTCAAAACAAATGAACAGTGCTTCCTCCACAAACGGGGCATATCTAGTTCATCTCAGTATTGGAAACTAAGTAAAACAGGAGTTCTCTTCAGTCCAATACACTGTACTTGCTCGGAACAGACACAAATGCTATTTGCACTGTGTATGGCCAGAATAGCAAAAGGTAGTCTTCTTACCCTGAATTAACAGTTGCTGCCAGCACTTGAAACTGAATGTGCTTCAATTCGGTTTAGGAAGTTTAATTGTACCCTAGTTTGCCATACAAGAAAAACACTCTGATTTTGAGAAAAGGGCATTCTTGCACTCTACTGTGTTTCCTATAGGGCCAATTCAGTGAGCTAGCTCAAAAAAAAAAAAAAAGAATTGTGCTTCCTCCACAAACGGGGCATATCTAGTTCAACTCAGTATTGGAAACTTAGTAAAACAGGAGATTCTCTTCTGTCCAATACAGTGTAGTTGCTGGAAAGGGACGCTAATGCTATTTGGACTGTGTATGGCCAGAATAGCACAAGAGTTATGTTCTTACCCTGAATTACTCTTGCAGCTAGCATTTGAAACTGAATGTGATTCAACTCCGTTTAGGAAATTTAATTGAACCCTAGATTGAAACACAAGAAAAACACTCTGCTTTTGAGAAAAGGGCATTCTTGCACTCTACTGTGTTTCCTATAGGGCCAATACAGTGAGCTAGCTCAAAAAAAAAAAAAAAGAATTGTGCTTCCTCCACAACCGTGGCATATCTAGTTCAACTCAGTATTGGAAACTTAGTAAAACAGGAGATTCTCTTCTGTCCAATACAGTTAGTTGCTGGGAAGGGACGCTAATGCTATTTGGACTGTGTATGGCCAGAATAGCACAAGAGTTATGTTCTTACCCTGAATTACTCTTGCTGCTAGCATTTGAAACTGAATGTGATTCAACTCCGTTTAGGAAATTTAATTGAACCCTAGATTGAAACACAAGAAAAACACTCTGCTTTTGATAAAAGGGCATTCTTGCACTCTATTATGTTTCCTTTAGGACCAGTACATTGAGGTAGCTCAAAACAAAAGAACTGTGCTTCCTCCACAAATGGGGCATATCAATTTCAGCTCAGTATTGGAACCTAAGTAAAACAGGAGCTTCTCTTCAGTCCAATACACTGTGCTTGCTGGGAACAGTGGTGAATGCTATTTGCACTGTGTATGGCCAGAAGAGCACAAGAGTGGTGTTCTTACACTGAAATAACACTTGCTGCTAGCGTTTGAAACTGAATGTGATTCATCTACATTTAGGAAGTTTAATTGAACGCTAGATTGCCATACAAGAAAAACACTCTGCTTTTGAGAAACAGGCACTCTTGCACTCTACTGTGTTTCCTATAGGGCCAGTACAGTGAGCTAGCTCAGAACAAAAGAACTGTGCTTCCTACACAAACGGGGCATATCTATTTTAACTCAGTTTTGGAAACTAACTAAAACAGGAGCTTCTCTTCTGTCCAGTACACAGTATTGCTGGGAACAGAAACGAATGCTATTTTATTGTGTAGGGCCTGAATAGCACAAGAGTTGTGTTCCTTCTCTGAATTAGCACTTGCTGCTAGCACTTGAAACTGAATGTGATTCAACTCCGTTTAGGAAGTTTAATTGAACCCTAGTTTGCCATACATGAAAAAAACTCTGCTTTTGAGAAAAGGGCATTCTTGCACGCTACTGTGTTTCCAATAGGGCAGGTACAGTGAGGTAGCTCAAAAAAAAAAAAAAAGAACTGTGCATAATACACAAACGGGGCATATCTAGTTTAACTCAGTATTGGAAACTAAGTAAAACAGTAGCTTCTCTTCAGTAAAATACAGTGTAGTTGCTGGGAACAGACGTGAATGCTCTTTGTACTCTGTATGGCCAGAATAGCACAAGAGTTGTGTTCCAGCCCTAAATTAACACTTGTTTCTAGCACGTGAAATTCAATGTGATTCAACTCCTTTTAGGAAGTTTAATTGAAACCTAGTTTGCCATACAACAGAAACACTCTGCTTTTGAGAAAAGAATATTCTTGCACTCTAATCTGTTTCCAATAGGTCTAGTACAGTGAGCTAGCTCAAAACAAAAGAACAGTGCTTCCTTCACAAACGGTGCATATCTAGTTCAACTCAGAATTTTAAACTAAGTAAAAAAGGGGCTTCTCTACAGTCCAATACAGTGTACTTGCTGGGAACAGACGCGAATGCTATTTGCACTGTGTATGTCCCGAATAGGACAAGAGTTGTGTTCTTACCCTGAATTAACACTTGCTGCTAGCACTTGAAACTGAATGTCATCAACTCTGTTTTGGCAGTTTATGAAACCTACATTGCCATACAAGAAAAACACTCTGCTTTTGAGAAAAGGGCATTCTTGCAATCTACTGTGTTTCCTTTAGGGCCAGTAAGTGAGGTAGCTCAAAACAAAAGAACTGTGCTTCCTACACAAATGGGGCATATCTTTTTCCACTCAGTTTTGGAAACGAAGTAAAACAGGAGCTTCTCTTCTGTCATGTACACAGTACTTGCTGGGAAGAGAAACGAATGCTATTTTACTGTGTAAGGCCTGAATAGCAAAAGAGTGGTGTTCTTAACCTGAATTAGCACTTTCTGCGAGCACTTGAGACTGAATGTGATTCAAGTACGTTTAGGAAGTTTAATTGAAACATAGTTTGATATAAGAAAAAAACTTTGCTTTTGAGAAAAGGGCATTCTTGCACTCTTCTGTGTTATCGTTAGGACCAGTACAGTGAGCTAGCTCAAAACAAAAGAACTGTGCTGCCTACACAAACGGGGCATATGTAGTTCAATTCAGAATTGGAAACTAAATAAAACAGGAGTTTCTCCTCAGTCCAATACAGTGTAGTTGCTGGGAATAGACGCAAATGCTATTTGCACTGTGTATGGCAGAATAGCACAAGATTGGTGTTCTTACCCTAAATTATCACTTGTTGCCAGCACTTGAAACTGTATGTGATTCAACTCGGTTTAGGAAGTTTAATTGAAACCTAGTTTGCCAGACAAGAAAAACACTCTGCTTTTGAGAAAAGAACATTCTTGCACTCTAATCTGTTTCCAAAGTTCCAGTACAGTGAGCTCTCTTCTGTTCAATACACTATACTTTCTGGGAACAGACATGAATGATATTTTACTATGTAGGGCCTGAATAGCACAAGAGTGGTGTTCTTACCCTGAATTAACACTTGCTGCTAGCACTTGATACTTAATTTGATTCAACTCCTTTTAGGAATTTTAATGGAACCATAGTTGCCATACAAGAAAAACACTCTGTTTTTGAGAAAAGGGCAGTGCTTCCTATACAAACGGGGCATATCTAGCTCAACTCACTATTGGAAACTAAGTAAAACAAGAGCTTCTGTTCATTCCAATACACTGTACTTGCTGGGAACAGACGTGCTTGCTATTTGCACTGTGTACGGCCAGAATAGCACAAGAGTGGTGTTCTTACCGTGAATTATCCCTTGCTAGGAGAAGGTAAAACTGAATGTGAATCAACTCCTTTTAGGAAGTTTAATTGAAACCTTGTTTGCCATACAAGAAAAATACTCTGCTTTGAGAAAAGGGCATTCTTGCACTGTAATGTGTTTCCTATAAGGCCATTACAATGTGCTAGCTCAAAACAGAAGAACTGTGCTTCCTACACACACGGGGCATATCTAGTTCAACTCAGTATTGGAAATTAGAAAAATAGGAGCTATCTTCAGTCCAATACCCTGTACTTGCTGGGAACAGACGCGAATGCTATTTGCACTCTGTATGGCCAGAATAGCACAGGAGTGGTGTTCTTACCCTGAATTAACACTTGCTGCTAGCAATTCTAACTGAATGTGATTCATCTCCATTTATGAAGTTTAATTGAACCCTAGTTTGCCATACAAGAAAAAGACTCTGCTTTTTAGAAAAGGACATTCATGCACTCTACTCTGTTTCCCATAGGGCCAATACTGGGAGCTAGCTCAAAACAATAGAACTGTGCTTCCTATACAAACACGGCATATCTAGTTCAACTAAGTATTGGAATCTACGTAAAACAGTAGCTTCTCTTCTGGCCAATACACTGTACTTGCTGGGAAGAGACACGAAAGCTATTTTACTGTGTAGGGCCAGAATAGCACAAGAGTTGTGTTCTTACCCTGAATTAACACTTGCTGCTAGCACTTGAAACTGAATGTGATTCAACTCCGTTTAGGAAATTTAATTGAATCCTTGTTTGCCATACAAGAAAAACACTCTGCTTTTGAAAAAAGGGCATTCTTTTACTCTACTCTGTTTCCAATATGTCCATAACAGTAGCTAGCTCAAAAAAAAATAACTGTGCATCCTACACAAACGGGGCATATCTAGTTAAACTCAGTATTGGAAAGTAAGTAAAACAGGAGCTTCTCTTCCGTACAATACACTGTACTTAATGGGAACAGACACGAATGCTATGTGCACTGTGTATATCCAGAATAGCACAAGAGTGGTGTTCTTACCCTGAATTAACACTTGATTTTAGCAATTGAAACTGAATGTGATTCAACTCCGATTAGGCAGTTTAATTGAACCCTAGATTTCCTTATAAGAAAAACCCTCTGATTTTGAGAAAAGGGCGTTCTTGCACTCTACTGTGTTTCCTATAGGGCCAATACAGTGAGCTAGCTCAAAACAAAATAACTGTGCTTCCTACACAAACGGAGCATATCTAGTTCACTCAGTATAGGAAAGTAAGCAAAACAGGAGCTTCTCTTCAGTCCAATACACTGTAGTTGCTGGGAACAGACTCGAATACTATTTGCACTGTGTATGGCGAGATAGCTCAAGATTGGTGTTCCTACCCTGAATTAACACTTGCTCTAGCACTTGAAACTGCATGTGATTCACCTCCGTTTATGAAGTTTAATTGAACCCTAGATTTCCATACAAGAAAAACACTCTGCTTTTGAGAAAATGGCATTCTAGCACTCTAATGTGTTTCCTGGTCGGCCAATACAGTGAGCTAGCTCAAAACAAAATAACTGTGCTTCCAACACAAACGGGGCATATCTAGTTCAACTCAGTATTGGAAATTAAGTAAAACAGGAGCTTCTCTTCAGGCTAATACACTGCAGTTCCTGGGAACAGACGCAAATGTTATTTGGACTGTGTATGGCCAGAGTAGCACACGAGTGGTGTTCTTACCCTGAATTAATACTTGATGCTAGAACTTGAAACTGAATGTGATTCAACTCCCTTTAGGAAGTTTAACTCAATCCTAGTATGCCATAGAAGAAAATGATTCTGCTTTTGAGAAAAGGGCATTCTTGCAATCTACTCTGTTTCCTATATGGCCAATACAGTGAGCTAGCTCAAAACAAAATAACTGTGCTTCATACACAAACGGAGCATATCTAGTTCACTCAGTATTGGAAACTAAGTAAAACAGGAGCTTTTCTTCAGTCCAATACACTGTAGTTGGTGGGAACAGTCTCGAATGCTATTTGCACTGTGTATGGCCAGGATAGCACAAGAATGGTGTTCTTACCATGAATTATCACTTGCTCTAGCAATTGAAACTGAATGTGATTCAACTATGCTTATGAATTTTAATTGAACCCTAGTTTGCCATACACGAAAAACACTCCTCTTTTTAGAAAAGGGTATTCTTGAACTCTATTGTGTTTCCTATAGAGCCAGTAGAGTGAGCTAGCTCAAAACAAAATAAAGGTTCTTCCTACACAAACGGAGCATATGTAGTTCAACTCAGTATTGGAATCGAAGTAAAACAGGAGTTTCCCTTCAGTCCAAAACACTGTAGTTGTTGGGAACAGACTCGAATGCTATTTGCATGTGTATGGCTAGAATAACACCAGAGTGGTGTCCTTACCCTGATTTAACACTTCCTCTAGCACTTGAAACTGAATGTGATTCAACTCTGTTCAGGAAGTTTAATTGAACCCTAGTTTGCTATACATGAAAAACACTCTGCTTTTGAGAAAAGGGCATTCTTGCACTCTACTCTGTTTCCAGTATATCCAGAACAGTAGCTAGCTCAAAACAAAATAACTGTGCTTCCTACACATACGGGGAATATATAGTTAAACTCAGTATTGGAAATTAAGTAAAAGAAGAGCTAATGTTCAGTCCAATACACTGTTCTTGCTGGGAACAGACGTGCTTGCCATTTGCACTGTGTAGGCCAGTATAGCACAAGAGTGGTGTTCTTACCCTGAATTAACACTTGCTAGTAGAACGTAAAACTGAATGTGATTCAAATACTTTTAGGAAGTTTAATTGAAACCTTGTTTGCCATACAAGAAAAATACTCTGCTTTGAGGAAAGGGCATTCTTGCACTGTAATGTGTTTCCTATAAGGCCCGTACAATGTGCTAGCTCAAAACAGAAGAACTGTGCTTCCTACAGAAACGCGGCATATCGAGTTCACCTCAGAATTGGAAACTAAGTCAAACAGGAGCTTCTCTTCAGTCCAATTCACTGTACGGGTGGGAACAGACGCGAAAGCTATTTGCACTCCATATGGCCAGAATAGCACAATAGTGGTGTTCTTACCCTGAATTAACACTTGCTTCTAGCACATGAAACTTGCCATAAAAGAAAAAGACTTTACTTTTGAGTAAAGGGCATTCTTGCACTATACTCTGTTTCCAATATGTCCAGAATATTAGCTAGCTCAAAATAAAGAACTGTGCTTCCTACACAAATGGGGCATATCTAGTTCAACTCAGTATTGGAAACTAAGTCAAACAGGAGATTATCTTCACTCCAATACACTGTATCTGGTGGGAACAGACTCGATTGCTATTTACAGTGTGTGTGGCCAGATTATCACAATAGTGGTGTACTTTCCCTGAATTAACCCTTGCTTCTTGAACTTGAAACTGAACGTGATTTAATTGAACCCTAGTGTGCCATGCAATAAAAACATTCTGCTTTTTCGAAACGGGCATTCTTGCATTCTACTGTGTTTCCTATAGGGCCAGAACAGTGAGCTAGCTCGGAACAAATGAACGGTGCTTCCTACACAAACGGGTCATATCTAGTTCAACGCAGTATTTTAAACTTAGTAAAACAGGAGCTTCTCTTCAGTCCAATACACTGTACTTGCTGGGAACACATGCCAATGCTATTTGCACTGTGTTTGGCCAAGTACAGCACAAGAGTGGTGTTTTTAGCCTGAATGAACACTTGCTGCTTGAACTTGAAACTGAACGTGATTCAACTCCGTTTAGAAAGTTTAATTGAACCCTAGTGTGCCATGCATGAAAAACACTCTGCTTTTGAGAAACGGGCATTCTTGCATTCTACTGTGTTTTCTATAGGGCCAGAATAGTGAGCTAGCTCAGAACAAAAGAAATATGCTTCCTACACAAACGTGCCATATCTAGTTCAACTTATTAAAACAGGAGCTTCTCTAGTCCAATACAATGTACTCGTTGGGAACAGACGCGAATGCTATTTGCAATGTGTTTTGCCAGAATAGCACAAGAGTGGTGTTTTTAGGCTGAATGAACCCTTGCTGGTAGAACTTGAAATTAAACGTGATTCAACTCCGTTTAGGAAGTTTAATTGAACCCTAGTGTGCCATGCAAGAAAAACCCTCTGCTTTTGAGAAACGGGAATTCTTGCACTCTACTGTGTTTCCTATAAGTATAGTACAGGAGCTCACTCAGAAAAAGAACTGTGCTTCCTACACAAACGGGGCATATCTAGTTCAACTCAGTATTGGAAACTAAGTAAAACAGGAGCTTCTCTTCAGTCCAATACACTGTACTCCCTGGCAATTGACGTGAATGCTATTTGCACTGTGTATGGCCAGAATAGCACAAGAGTGGTGTTTTTAGGCTGAATGAACCCTTGCTGCTAGAACTTGAAACTAAACGTGATTCAACTCCGTTTAGGAAATTTAATTGAACACTAGTGTGCCATGCAAGAAAAACATTCTGCTTTTTCGAAACGGGCATTCTTGCATTCTACTGTGTTTCCTATAGGGCCAGAACAGTTAGCTAGCTCGGAACAAATGAACGGTGCTTCCTACACAAACGGGTCATATCTAGTTCAACTCAGTATTTTAAACTTAGTAAAACACGAGCTTCTCTTCAGTCCAATACACTGTACTTGCTGGGAACACACGCCAATGCTATTTGCACTGTGTTTGGCCAAGTACAACACGAGAGTGGTGTTCTTAGCCTGAATGAACCCTTGCTGCTAGAACTTGAAACTAAATGTGATCCAACTCCGGTTAGGAATTAATTGAACCCTAGTGTGCCATGCAAGAAAAACACTCTGCTTTTGAGAAACGGGCATTCTTGCATTCTACTGTGTTTTCTATAGGGCCAGAACAGTGAGCTAGCTCAGAACAAATGAATGTTGCTTCCTACACAAACGGGGCATATCTAGTTCAACTCAGTATTGGAAACTTAGTAAAACAGGAGCTTCTCTTCAGTCCAATACACTGTACTCGCTGGGAACAGGTGCCAATGCTATTTGCACTGTGTTTGGCCAGAATAGCACAAGAGTGGTGTTCTTAGCCTGAATGTACCCTTGCTGCTAGAACTTGAAACTGAACGTGATTCAACTCCGTTTAGGAAGTTTAATTGAACCCTAGTGTGCCATGCAAGAAAAACACTCTGCTTTTGAGAAACAGGCATTCTTCCACTCTACTGTGTTTCCTCTAGGGCCAATACGGTGAACTAGCTCAGAACAAAAGAACTGTGCTTCCTACAATAACGGGGCATATCTAGTTCAACTCAGTATTGTAAACTAAGTAAAACAGGAGCTTCTCTTCAGTCCAATACACTGTACTCGCTGGGAACAGACACGAATTCTATTTGCACTGTTAATGCCCAGATTAGCACAAGAGTGGTGTTCTTACCCTGAATTAACACTTGCTGCTAGCACTTGAAACTGAATGTGATTCAACTCCATTTAGGAAGTTTAATTGACCCTAGTTTGCCATACAAGAAAAACACTCTGCTTTTGAGAAAAGGGCATTCTTGCACTCTACTGTGTTTCCAATCGGGCCAGTAAGTGAGCTAGCTCAAAACAGAAGAACTGTGCTTCCTACAGAAATGCGGCATATCAAGTTCACCTCAGAATGGAAACTAAGTCAATCAGGAGCTTCTCTTCAGTCCAATACACTGTACTTGGTGGGAAAAGACGCGAAAGCTATTTTCACTGTGTATGGCCAGAATAGCACAATAGTGGTGTTCTTACCCTGAATTAACACTTGCTTCTAGAACTTGAAACTGAATGTGATTCAACTCCCTTTAGGAAGTTTAATTGAACCGTAGTTGGCCATACCTGAAAAATACTCTGCTTTTAGAAAAGGGCATTCTTGTACTCTACTCTGTTTCCAATATGGCCAGTACAGTGACCTAGTTCAAAACAAAATACCTGTGCTTCCAACACAAACGGGGCATATCTAGTTCAACTCAGTATTGGAAACTGAATAAAACAGGAGCTTCTCTTCAGTCCAATACACTGTACTCGCTGGGAACAGAATCGAATGCTATTTGCACTGTTTATGGCCAGAATAGCACAAGAGTGGTGTTCTTAATCTGAATTAACACTTGCTGCTAGCATTTGAAACTGAATTTGATTCAACTCCGTTTAGGAAGTTTAATTGAACCCTACTTTGCCATAAAAGAAAAACACTCTGCTTTTAGAATCGGGCATTCTTGTACTCTAATATGTTTCCGATATGGCCAGTACAGTGACCTAGCTCAAAACAAAATAACTGTGCTTCGCACACAAACGGGGCATATCTAGTTCAACTCAGTATTGGAAACTAAGTAAAACAGGATCTTCTCTTCAGTCAAATACACTGTAGTTTCTGGGAACAGACGCGAATGCTATTTGCACTGTGTATTGCCAGAATAACACAACAGTGGTGTTCATACCCTGAATTAACACTTGCTTCTAGCACTTGAAACTGAATATGATTCTACTCCGTATAGGAAGTTTAATTGAACCCTAGTTTGCCATAAAAGAAAAACACTCTGCTTTTGAGAAAATGGCATTCTTGCCCTCTACTGTGATTCCTATAGAGCCAATACAGTGAGCTAGAACAAAATAAAATAACTGTGCTTCCTAATCAAAGGCGGCATATCTAGTTCAACTCAGTATTGGAAACTAAGAAAAACAGGAGCTTCTCTTTAGTCCAATACACTGTACTCGCAGGGAACAGACGTGAATGCTATTTGCACTGTGTATGGCCAGAATAGCACGAAAGTGGTGTTCTTAGCATGAATGAACCCTTGGTGCTAGAACTTGAAACTGAACGTGATTCAACTCCGTTTAGGAAATTTAATTGAACCCTAGTGTGCCATCAAGAAAAACACTCTGCTTTTGAGAAACGGGCATTCTTGCACTCTACTGTGTTTCCTATAGGGCCTGAACAGTGAGCTAGCTCAGAACAAAAGAACTGTGCTTCCGACAGAAATGGGGCATATCTAGTTCAACTCAGTATTGGATGCTAAGTAAAACAGGAGCTTCCCCTCAGTCCCATATACTGTACTCGCTGGGAACAGACGCAAATGCTATTTGCACTATGTATGGCCAGAATAGCACAAGACTGGTGTACTTACCTTGAATTAACACTTGCTGGTAGCAATTGAAACTGAATTTGAATCAACTCCATTTAGGAAGTTGTATTGAACCCTACTTTGCCATACAAGAAAAACACTCTGTTTTTGAGAAAAGGGCATTCTTGCACTCTAATATGTTTCCAATATGGCCAGTGCAGTGACCTTGCTCAAAACAAAATAACTGTGCTTCCTACACAAACGGGGCAAATCTAGTTCAACTCAGTATTGGAAAATAAGTAAAACAGGATCTTCTCTTCAGTCAAATACACTGTAGTTTCTGGGAACAGACACGAATGCTATTTGCACTGTGTATGGCCAGAATAGCACAAGAGTGGTGTTCATACCCTGAATTAACACTTGCTGCTAGCACTTGAAACTGAATGTGATTCATCTCCGTTTAGGAAGTTAATACACCCTAGTTAGCTATACAAGGAAAACTCTCTGCTTTTGAGAAAAAGGCATTCTTGCACTCTACTGTGTTTCCAATAGGGCCAGTACAATGAGCTATCTCAAAACAGAAGAACTGTGCTTCCTACAGAAACGCGGCATATATAGTTCACCTCAGAATTGGAAACTAAGTCAAACAGGAGCTTCTCTTCAGTCCAATTCACTGTACTTGTTGGGAACAGACGCCAAAGCTATTTGCAATCCGTATGGCCAGAATAGCACAATAGTGGTGTTCTTACCCTGAATTAACACTTGCTTCTAGCACATGAAACTTGCCATAAAAGAAAAAGACTTTACTTTTGAGTAAAGGGCATTCTTGCACCATACTCTGTTTCCAATATGTCCAGAACATTATCTAGCTCAAAATAAAGAACTGTGCTTCCTACACAAATGGGGCATATCTAGTTCAACTCAGTATTGGAAACTAAGTCAAACAGGAGATTTTCTTCATTCCAATACACTGTATCTGGTTGGAACAGACTCGATTGCTATTTACAGTGTGTGTGGCCAGATTATCACAATAGTGGTGTACTTTCCCTGAATTAACCCTTGCTTCTTGAACTTGAAACTGAATGTAATTCAACTCTCTTTATCAAGTTTACTTGAACCCTAGTTTGCCATACAAGAAAAAGACTCTGCTTCTGAGAATAGGGTATTCTTGTACTCTACTCTGTTTACAGTATGTCCAGAAGAGTAGATAGCTCAAATCAAAATAACTGTGCTTCCTACACAAACAGGGCATATCTAGTTCACCTAAGTATTGGAAACTAAGAAAAACAGGAGCTATCTTCAGTCCAATACACTGTACTTGCTGGGAACAGACGTGAATGCTATTTGAACTGTGTATGGCCAGATTAGCACAAGAGTTGTGTTCTTACCCTGAACTAACACTGGCTGCTAGCACTTGAAACTGAATGTGATTCAACTACTTTTAAGAAGTTTAATTGAACCCTAGTTTGCCATACAAGAAAAAGACTCTGCTTTGAGAAAAGGACATTCTTGCACTCTACTCTGTTTCCCAATGGGCCAATACAGTGAGCTAGCTCAAAACAAAGAACTGTGCTTCCTACACAAAAGAGGCATATCTAGTTCAACTCAGTATTGGAATCTAAGTAATACAGGGGCTTCACTTCTGGCCACTACACTGTACTTGCTGGGAAGAGACATGAAAGATATTTTACTGTGTAGGGACAGAATAGCACAGGAGTGGTGTTCTTACCTTGACTTAACACTTGCTGCTAGCAATTGAAACTGAATGTGATTCAACTCCGTTTAGGAAGTTTAATTGAACTCTAGTGTGCCATGCAAGAAAAACACTCTGGTTTTGAGAAACGGGCATTCTTGCACTCTACTGTGTTTCCTACAGGGGCAGTACAGTGAGCTAGCTCAGAACAAAAGAACTGTGCTTTCTTCAGAAACGGGGCATATCTAGTTCAACTCAGTATTGGAAACTTAGTAAAACAGGAGCTTCTCTTCAGTCCAATACACTGTACTTGCCGGGAACACACGCAAATGCTATTTGCACTGTGTTTGGCCAAGTACAGCACAAGAGTGGTGTTTTTAGCCTGAATGAACCCTTGCTGCTAGAACTTGAAACTGAACGTGATTCAACTCCGTTTCGGAAGTTTAATTGAAGCCTAGTGTTGCATGCAAGGAAAACACTCTGCTTTTCAGAAACGGGCATTCTTGCACTCTTCTGTGTTTCCTATAGGGCCCGTACAGTGAGGTAGCTCAGAACAAAAGAAATGTGCTTCCTACACAAACGGGCCATATCGAGTTCAACTCAGTATTGGAAAGTAATTAAACAAGAGCTTTACTTCAGTCCAATACAGTGTACTCGCTGGGAACAGACGCGAATGCTATTTGCACTGTGTATGGCCAGAATAGCACAATAGTTGTGTTCCTAGCCTGAATGAACTCTAGCTGCTAGAACTTTAAACTGAACGTGATTCAACTCCGTTTAGGAAGTTTAATTGAACCCTAGTGTGCCATGCAAGAAAAACACTCTGCTTTAGAGAAACGGGCATTCTTGCACTCTACTGTTTTTTCAATAGGGCCAGAACAGTGAGGTAGCACTGAACAAAAGAACTGTGCTTCCTACACAAACGGGGCATATATAGTGCAACTCAGTATTGGAAAAGTAAGTAAAACAGGATCTTCTCTTCAGTCCAATACACTGTACTCGCTTGGAAAAGACGCGAATGCTATTTGCACTGTGTATGGCAGAATAGCAAAATATTGGTGTTCTTAGCCTGAATGAACCCTTTCTTCTAGACCTTAAACTGAACGGGACTCAACTCCATTTAGGAAGTTTAATTGAACCCTGGTGTGCCATGCAAGAAAAACACTCTGCTTTAGAGAAACGGGCATTCTTTACACTAACGTGTTTCCTATAGGGCAAGAATAATTAGGTAGTTCAGAACAAAAGAACTGTGTTTCCTACACAAATGGGCCATATCTAGTTCAACTCAGTATTGGAAACTAAGTAAAACAGGAACTTCTCTTCAGTCCAATACACTGTACTCGCTGGGAACAGACGCCAATGCTATTTGCACTGTGTATGGCCAGAATAGCACAAGACTAGTGTTCCTAACCTGAATGAACCCTTGCTGCTAGAACTTGAAACTGAACGTGATTCAACTCCATTTAGGAAGTTTAATTGAACCCTAGTGTGCCATGCAAGAAAAACAATCTGCTTTTGAGAAACGGGCATTCTTGCAGTCTACTGTGTTTCCTATAGGGCCAGTACAGTAATCTAGCTCCGAACAAAAGAACTGTGCTTCCTACACAAACGGGGCATATCTAGTTCAACTCAGTATTGGAAACTTAGTAAAACAGGACCTTCTCTTCAGTCCAATACACTGTACTCGCTGGGAACAGATGCCAATGCTATTTGCACTGTGTTTGGCCAGAATAGCACAAGAGTGGTGTTCTTAGCCTGAATGAACCCTTGCTGCTAGTACTTGAAACTGAACGTGACTCAACTCCGTTTAGGAAGTTTAATTGAACCCTAGTGTGCCATGCAAGAAAACCACTCTGCTTTTGAGAAACGGGCATTCTTTCACTCTACTGTGTTTCCTATAAGGCCACTACAGTTAGCTAACTCAGAAAAAGAACTGTGCTTCCTACACAAACGGGGCATATCTAGATCAAGTCAGTATTGGAAACTAAGTAAAACAGGAGCTTCTCTTCAGTCCAATACACTGTACTCGCCGGGAAGAGACACTAATCCTATTTGTACTGTGTATGGCCAGAATACCACAAGACTGGTGTTCTTAACCTGAATGAACCCTTGCTGCTAGAACTTGAAACTGAACGTGATTCAACTTCGTTTAGGAAGTTTAATTGAACCCTATTGTGCCATGCAAGAAAAACACTCTGCTTTTGAGAAACGGGCATTCTTGCACTCTACTGTGTTTCCTATAGGGCCAGTACAGTGATCTATCTCAGAACAAAAGAACTGTGCTTCCTACACAAACGGGGCATATCTAGTTCAACTCAGTATTGGAAACTAAGTAAAACAGGAGCTTCTCTTCAGTGAATACACTGTTCTCGCTGGGAACAGACACGAATGTTATTTGCACTGTGTATGGGCAGAATAGCAAAAGAGTGGTGTTCTTAGCCTGAATGACCCTTGCTTCTAGAACTTGAAACTGGACGTGATTCAACTCCTTTTAGGAAGTTTAATTGAACCCTAGTGTGCCATGCAAGAAAAACACTCTGGTTTTGAGAAACGAGCATTCTTGCATTCTACTGTGTTTCCTATAGGGCCAGAATAGTGAACTAGCTCAGAACGAAAGAACTGTGCTTCCTTCAAAAAAGGGACATATCCAGTTCAACACAGTATTGGGAACTAAGTAAAACAGGAGCTTCTCTTCAGTCCAATAAACTATACTCGCTGGGAATTGACGTGAATGCTATTTGCACTGTGTATGGCCAGAATTGCACAAGAGTGGTGAATTTAGCCTGAATGAACCCTTGCTGCTAGAACTTGAAACTAAACGTGATTCAACTCCGTTTAGGAAGTTTAATTGAACACTAGTGTGCCATACAAGAAAAACACTCTGCTTTTTCGAAACGGGCATTCTTGCATTCTACTGTGTTTCCTATAGGGCCAGAACAGTGAGCTAGCTCGGAACAAATGAACGGTGCTTCCTACAGAAACGGGTCATATCTAGTTCAACTCAGTATTGGAAACTTAGTAAAACAGGAGCTTCTCTTCAGTCCAATACACTGTACTTGCTGGGAACACACGCCAATGCTATTTGTACTGTGTTTGGCGAAGTACAGCAAAAGAGTGGTGTTTGTAGCCTGAATGAACCCTTGCTGCTAGAACTTGAAACTGAACGTGATTCAACTCCGTTTAGGAAGTTTAATTGAAGCCTAGTGTTGCATGCAAGGAAAACACTCTGCTTTTCAGAACGGGCATTCTTGCACTCTCCTTTGTTTCCTATAGGGCCAGTACTGTGAGGTACCTCAGAACAAAAGAAATGTGCTTCCTACACAAACGGGCCATATCGAGTTCAACTCAGTATTAGAAAGTAATTAAACAGGATCTTCTCTTCAGTCCAATACAGTATACTCGCTGGGAACAGACGCGAATGCTATTAGCACTGTGTATGGCCAGAATAGCACAAGAGTGGTGTTCTTAGCCTGAATGAACCCTTGCTGCGAGAACTTGAAACTAAACGTGATTCAACTCTGTTTAGGAAGTTTAATTGAACCCTAGTGTGCCATGCAAGAAAAACACTCTGCTTTTGAGAAACGAGCATTCTGGCACTCTACAGTGTTTCCTATAAGAACAGTACAGGAGCTAACTCAGAAAAAGAACTGTGCTTCTTACACAAACGGGGCATATAGTTCAACTCAGTATCTGAAACTAAGTAAAACAGGAGCTTCTCTTCAGTCCAATACACTGCACTCGCTGGGAACAGACACGAATGCTATTTGCACTGTGTATGGCCAGAATAGAACAAGACTGGTGTTCTTAACCTGAATTAACCCTTGCTGCTAGAACTTGAAACTGAACATGATTCAACACCATTTAGGAAGTTTAATTGAACCCTAGTGTGCCATGCAAGAAAACACTCTGCTTTTGAGAAACGGGCATTCTTTCACTCTACTGTGTTTCCTATAGGGCCAGTTAAGTAATCTAGCTCCGAACAAAAGAACTCTGCTTCCTACACAAACGGGGCATATCTAGTTCAACTCAGTATTGGAAACTTAGTAAAACAGGAGCTTCTCTTCAGTCCAATACACTGTACTCGCTGGGAACAGATGCCAATGCTATTTGCACTGTGTTTGGCCAGAATAGCACAAGAGTGGTGTTCTTAGCCTGAATGTACCCTTGCTGCTAGAACTTGAAACTGAACGTGTATCAACTCCGTTTAGGAAGTTTAATTGATCCCTAGTTGGCCTTACAAGAAAAACACTCTGCTTTTGAGAAACAAGCATTCTTCCACTCTACTGTTTTTCCTGTAGGGCCAGTACAGTGAGCTACCTCAGAACAAAAGAACTGTGCTTACTACACAAACAGGGCATATCTAGATCAACTCAGTACTGGAAACTAAGTAAAACAGGATCTTCTCTTCAGTCCAATACACTGTACTCGCTTGGAAAAGACGCGAATGCTATTTGCACTGTGTATGGCCAGAATAGCAAAAGAGTGGTGTTCTTAGCCTGAATGAACCCTTTCTTCTAGACCTTAAACTGAACGGGACTCAACTCCATTTAGGAAGTTTAATTGAACCCTGGTGTGCCATGCAAGAAAAACACTCTGCTTTAGAGAAACGGGCATTCTTTACACTAACGTGTTTCCTATAGGGCAAGAACAATTAGGTAGTTCAGAACAAAAGAACAGTGTTTCCTACACAAACGGGCCATATCTAGTTCAACTCAGTATTGGAAACTAAGTAAAACAGGAACTTCTCTTTAGTCCAATACACTGTACTCGCTGGGAACAGACGCCAATGCTATTTGCAATGTGTTTGGCCAGAATAGCACAAGAGTGGTGTTCTTAGCCTGAAGAAACCCTTGCTGCTAGAACTTGAAACTGAACGTGATTCAACTCCATTTAGGAAGTTTAATTGAACCCTAGTGTGCCATGCAAGGAAAACACTCTATTTTGAGAAACGGGCATCTTGCACTCTACTGTGTTTCCTATAAGGCCACTACAGTGAGCTAACTCAGAAAAAGAACTGTGCTTCCTAAACAAACGGGGCATATCTAGTTCAACTCAGTATTGGAAACGAAGTAAAACAGGATCTTCTCTTCAGTCCAATACACTGTACTCGCTGGGTAGAGACGTGAATGCTATTTACAATGTGTTTTGCCAGAATAGCACAAGAGTGGTGTTTTTAGACTGAATGAACCCTTCCTGCTAGAACTTGAAACTGAACGTGATTCAATTCCGTTTAGGAAGTTTAATTGAACCCTAGTGTGCCATGCAATAAAAACACTCTGCTTTTGAGAAACGGGCATTCTTGCACTGGACTGTGTTTCCTATAAGTACAGTACAGTGAGCTAAATCAGAAAAAGAACTGTGCTTCCTACAAAAACGCGGCATATCTAGTTCAACTCAGTATTGGAAAATAAGTAAAACAGGAGCTTCTCTTCAGTACAATACAATGTACTCACTGTGAACAGAAGCAAATGCTATTTGCACTGTGTATGGTCAGAATAGCACAAGAGTCGTGTTCTTAGCCTGAATGAACCCTTGCTGCTAGAACTTAACTGAACGTGATTCAACTCCGTTTAGGAAGTTCAATTGAACCCTAGTGTGCCATGCAAGAAAAACACTCTGCTTTTGAGAAACGGGCATTCTTGCACTCTACTGTGTTTCGTACAAGTACAGTACAGTGAGCTAACTCAGAAAACCAACTGTGCTTCCTACACAAACGGGGCATATCTAGTTCAACTCAGTATTGGAAAATAAGTAAAACAGGAGCTTCTCTTCTGTCCAATACAATGTACTCACTGTGAACAGAAGCGAATGCTATTTCCACTGTGTATGGTAAGAAGAGCACAAGAGTGGTGTTCTTAGCCTGAATGAACCCTTGCTGCTAGAAATTGAAACTGAACGTGACTCAACTCCGTTTAGGAAGTTTAATTAAACCCTCGTGTGCCATGTAAGAAACCACTCTGCTTTTGAGAAACGGGCATTCTTGCACTCTACTGTGTTTCCTATAAGGCCACTACAGTGAGCTAACTCAGAAAAAGAACTGTGCTTCCTACACAAACGGGGCATATCTAGTTCAACTCAGTATTGGAAACTAAGTAAAACAGGAGCTTCTCTTCAGTCCAATACAATGTACTCACTGTGAACAGAAGCGAATGCTATTTGCACTTTGTATGGTCAGAATAGCACAAGAGTGGTGTTCTTAGCCTGAATGAACCCTTGCTGCTAGAACTTGAAACTGAACGTGACTCAACTCTGTTTAGGAAGTTTAATTAAACCCTAGTGTGCCAATCAAGAAAACCACCATGCTTTTGAGAAACGGGCATTCTTGCACTCTACTGTGTTTCCTATAAGGCCACTACAGTGAGCTAACTCAAAAAGAACTGTGCTTCCTACTCAAACGGGGCATATCTATTTCAACTCAGTATTGGAAACTAAGTAAAAGAGGAGCTTCTCTTCAGTCCAATACAATGTACTCAATGTGAACAGAAGCGAATGCTATTTGCACTGTGTATGGTCAGAATAGCACAAGAGTGGTATTCTTAACCAGAATGAACCCTTGATGCTAGAACTTAACTGAACGTGATTCAACTCCGTTTAGGAAGTTTAATTGAACCCTAGTGTGCCATGCAAGGAAAACACTCTGCTTTTGAGAAACTGGCATCTTGCACTCTACTGTGTTTCCTATAAGGCCACTACAGTGAACTAACTCAGAAAAAGAACTGTGCTCCCTAAACAAACGGGGCATATGTAGTTCAAGTCAGTATTGGAAACTAAGTAAAACAGGAGCTTCTCTTCAGTCCAATACACTGTACTCGCTGGGAACAGACGCGAATGCTATTTGCACTCTGTATGGCCAGAATAGCAAAAAGTGGTGTTCTTAGCCTTTATGAACCCTTTCTTCTAGACCTTGAAACTGAACGTGACTCAACTCCGTTTAGGAAGTTTAATTGAACCCTAGTGTGCCATGCAAGAAAAACACTCTGCTTTTGAGAAACGGGCATTCTTGCATTCTACTGTGTTTCCTATAGGGCCAGTAGAGTGAGCTAGCTCAGAACAAAAGAACTGTGCATCCTATACAAACGGGGCATATCTAGTTCAACTCGGTATTGGAAACTACGTAAAACAGGAGCTTCTCTTCAGTCCAATACACTGTACTCGCTGGGAACAGACGAGAATGCTCTTTGCACTGTGTATGGCCAGAATAGCACAAGAGTGTTGTTCTTAGCCTGAATGAACCCTTGCTTCTAGAACTTGAAACTGAACGTGACTCAACTCCGTTTAGGAAGTTTGATTAAACCCTAGTGTGCCATGCAATAAAACCACTCTGCTTTTGAGAAACGGGCATTCTTGCACTCTACTGTGTTTCCTATAAGGCCACTACAGTGAGCTAACTCAGAAAAAGAACTGTGCTTCCTACACAAACAGGGCATATCTAGTTCAACTCAGTATTGGAAACTAAGTAAAACAGGAGCTTCTCTTCAGTACAATACAATGTACTCACTGAGAACAGAAACGAATGCTATTTGCACTTTGTATGGTCAGAATAGCACAAGAGTGGTGTTCTTAGCCTGAATGAACCCTTGCTGCTAGAACTTAACTGAACGTGATTCAACTCAGTTTAGGAAGTTTAATTCAACTCTAGTGTGCCATGCAAGAAACAAACTCTGCTTTTGAGAAACGGGCATTCTTGCATTCTACTGTGTTTCCTATATGTCCAGAACAGTGAACTACCTCAGAAAAAAAGAACTGTGCTTCCTACACAAACGGGGCTTATCTAGTTCAACTCAGAATTCGAAACTTAGTAAAACAGGAGCATCTCTTCAGTCCAATACACTGTTCTCGCTGGGAACAGATGCCAATGCTATTTGCACTGTGTTTGGCCAGAATAGCACAAGAGTGGTGTTCTTAGCCTGAATGTACCCTTGCTTCTAGAACTTGAAACTGAACGTGATTCAACTCCGTTTAAGAAGTTTAATTGAACCCTAGTGTGCCATGCAAAAAAAACACTCTGCTTTTGAGAAACGGGCATTCTTGCATTCTACTGTGTTTCCTATAGGGCCAGTAAAGTGAGCTAGCTCAGAACAAAAGAACTGTGCATCCTATACAAACGGGGCATATCTAGTTCAACTCGGTATTGGAAACTACGTAAAACAGGAGCTTCTCTTCAGTCCAATACACTGTACTCGCTGGGAACAGACGAGAATGCTCTTTGCACTGTGTATGGCCAGAATAGCACAAGAGTGTTGTTCTTAGCCTGAATGAACCCTTGCTTCTAGAACTTGAAACTGAACGTGACTCAACTCCGTTTAGGAAGTTTGATTAAACCCTAGTGTGCCATGCAATAAAACCACTCTGCTTTTGAGAAACGGGCATTCTTGCACTCTACTGTGTTTCCTATAAGGCCACTACAGTGAGCTAACTCAGAAAAAGAACTGTGCTTCCTACACAAACAGGGCATATCTAGTTCAACTCAGTATTGGAAACTAAGTAAAACAGGAGCTTCTCTTCAGTCCAATACAATGTACTCACTGAGAACAGAAACGAATGCTATTTGCACTTTGTATGGTCAGAATAGCACAAGAGTGGTGTTCTTAGCCTGAATGAACCCTTGCTGCTAGAACTTAACTGAACGTGATTCAACTCAGTTTATGAAGTTTAATTCAACTCTAGTGTGCCATGCAAGAAACAAACTCTGCTTTTGAGAAACGGGCATTCTTGCATTCTACTGTGTTTCCTATATGTCCAGAACAGTGAACTACCTCAGAAAAAAAGAACTGTGCTTCCTACACAAACGGGGCATATCAAGTTCAACTCAGAATTCGAAACTTAGTAAAACAGGAGCATCTCTTCAGTCCAATACACTGTTCTCGCTGGGAACAGATGCCAATGCTATTTGCACTGTGTTTGGCCAGAATAGCACAAGAGTGGTGTTCTTAGCCTGAATGTACCCTTGCTTCTAGAACTTGAAACTGAACGTGATTCAACTCCGTTTAAGAAGTTTAATTGAACCCTAGTGTGCCATGCAAAAAAAACACTCTGGTTTTGAGAAACAGGCATTCTTCCACTCTACTGTGTTTCCTATAGGGCCAGTACAGTGAGCTAGCTCAGAACAAAAGAAATGTGCTTCTTACACAAACGGGGCATATATAGTTCAACACAGTATTGGACACTATGCAAAACAGGAGCTTCTCTCAGTCCAATACACTGTACTCGCTGGGAACAGAAGCCAATGCTATTTGCACTGATTTTGACCAGAATACCACAAGAGTGGTATTCTTAGCCTGAATGAACCCTTGCTGCTAGAACTTAACTGAACGTGATTCAACTCCGTTTAGGAAGTTTAATTCAACCCTAGTGTGCCATGCAAGGAAAACACTCTGCTTTTGAGAAACGGGCATCTTGCACTCTACTGTGTTTCCTATAAGGCCACTACAGTGAGCTAACTCTGAAAAAGAACTGTACTTCTAACACAAACGGGCATATCTAGTTCAACTCAGTATTGGAAACTAAGTAAAACAGGTGCTTCTCTTCATTCCAATACAATGTACTCACTGTGAACAGAAGCAAATGCTATTTGCACTGTGTATGGTCAGAATAGCACAGGAGTGGTGTTCTTAGCCTGAATGAACCCTTGCTGTTAGAACTTAACTGAACATGATTCAACTCCGTTTAGGAAGTTTAATTGAACCCTAGTGTGCCATGCAAGAAAAACACTCTGCTTTTGAGAAACGGGCATTCTTGCATTCTACTGTGTTTCCTATAGGGCCAGAGCAGTGAACTAGCTCAGAAAAAAGAACTGTGCTTCCTACACAAATGGGGCATATCTAGATCAACTCAGGATTGGAAACATAGTAAAACAGGAGCTTCTCTTCAGTCCAATACACTGTACTCGCTGGAAACAGACGCGAATGCTATTTGCGCTGTGTATGGCCAGAATAGCACAAGAGTGGTGTTCTTAGCCTGAATGAACCCTTGCTGCTAGAACTTGAAAATGACCGTGATTCAACTCCCTTTAGGAAGTTTAATTGAACCCTAGTGTGCCATGCAAGAAAAACACTCTGCTTTTGAGAAACGGGCATTCTTGCACTCTACTGTGTTTCCTACAAGTACAGTACAGTGAGCTAACTCAGAAAACCAACTGTGCTTCCTACACTAACGGGGCATATCTAGTTCAACTCAGTATTGGAAAATAAGTAAAACAGGAGATTCTCTTCAGTCCAATACAATGTACTCACTGTGAACAGAAGCGAATGCTATTTGCACTGTGTATGGTCAAAATAGCACAAGAGTGGTGTTCTTAGCCTGAATGAACCCTTGCTGCTAGAATTAAACTGAACGTGATTCAACTCCGTTTAGGAAGTTTAATTGAACCCTAGTGTGCAAGAAAAACACTCTGCTTTTGAGAAACGGGCATTCTTGCATTCTACTGTGTTTCCTATAGGGCCAGAGCAGTGAACTAGCTCAGAAAAAAGAACTGTGCTTCCTACACAAATGGGGCATATCTAGATCAACTCAGGATTGGAAACATAGTAAAACAGGAGCTTCTCTTCAGTCCAATACACTGTACTCGCTGGAAACAGACGCGAATGCTATTTGAGCTGTGTATGGCCAGAATAGCACAAGAGTGGTGTTCTTAGCCTGAATGAACCCTTGCTGCTAGAACTTGAAAATGACCGTGATTCAACTCCCTTTAGGAAGTTTAATTGAACCCTAGTGTGCCATGCAAGAAAAGCACTCTGCTTTTGAGAAACGGGCATTCTTGCACTCTACTGTGTTTCCTACAAGTACAGTACAGTGAGCTAACTCAGAAAACCAACTGTGCTTCCTACACTAACGGGGCATATCTAGTTCAACTCAGTATTGGAAAATAAGTAAAACAGGAGCTTCTCTTCAGTCCAATACAATGTACTCACTGTGAACAGAAGCGAATGCTATTTGCACTGTGTATGGTCAAAATAGCACAAGAGTGGTGTTCTTAGCCTGAATGAACCCTTGCTGCTAGAATTAAACTGAACGTGATTCAACTCCGTTTAGGAAGTTTAATTGAACCCTAGTGTGCCATGCAAGAAAAACACTCTGCTTTTGAGAAACGGGCATTCTTGCATTCTACTGTGTTTCCTATAGGGCCAGAACAGTGAACTAGCTCAGAAAAAAAGAACTGTGCTTCATACACAAATGGGGCATATCTAATTCAACTCAGTATGTGAAACTTAGTAAAACATGAGCTTCTCTTCAGTCCAAAACACTGTACTCACTGGGAACAGACGCGAATGCTATTTACAATGTGTTTTGCCAGAATAGCACAAGAGTGGTGTTTTTAGGCTGAATGAACCCTTGCTGCTAGAATTTGGAACTAAACGTGATTCAGCTCCGTTTAGGAAGTTTAATTGAACCCTAGTGTGCCATGCAAGAAAACCCTCTGCTTTTGAGTAACGGGCATTCTTGCACTCTACTGTGTTTCATATAGGGCCAGTACGGGGAGCAAGCTCTGCACAAAAGAACTGGGCTTCCTACACAAACGGGCCATATCTAGTTCAACTCAGTATTGGAAACTAAGTAAAACAGGAGCTTCTCTTCAGTCCAATATACTGTACTCGCTGGAAACAGACGCGAATGCTATTTGCACTGTGTATGGCAAGAATAGCACAAGAGTGGTGTTCTTAGCCTGAATGAACCCTTGCTGCTAGAACTTGAAACTGAACGTGATTCAACTCGGTTTAGGAAGTTTAATTGAACCCTAGTCTGCCATGCAGGAAAAACACTCTGCTTTTGAGAAACGGGCATTCTTGCATTCTACTGTGTTTCCTATAGGGCCAGAATAGTGAACTAGCTCAGAACAAAAGAACTGTGCTTCCTACACAAAAGGGCCATATCTAGTTCAACTCAGTATTGGAAAGTAAGAAAAACAGGAGCTTCTCTTCAGTCCAATACACTGTACCTGCTGGGAACAGACACGAATGCTATTTGCAATGTGTATGGCCAGAATAGAACAAGAGTGGTGTTCTTAGAATGAACGAACCCTTGCTAGTAGAACTTGAAACTGAACATGATTCATATCCGTTTAGGAAGTTTAATGGAACCCTACTGTGCCATGCAAGAAAAACACACTGTTTTTAATAAACGGGAATTCTTGCTCTCCACTGTGTCCTATAAGTACAGTACAGTGAGCTAACTCAGAAAAGGAACTGTGCTTCCTACACAAGCGGGGCATATCTAGTTCAACTCAGTATTGGAAACTAAGTAAAAGAGGAGCTTCTCTTTAGTCCAATACACTGTACTCGCTGGAAACAGACGCGAATGCCATTTGCACTGTGTATGGCCAGAATAGCACAAGAGTGGTGTTCTTAGCCTGAATGAACCCTTGCTGCTAGAACTTGAAAATGACCGTGATTCAACTCAGTTTAGGAAGTTTAATAGAACCCTAGTGTGCCATGCAGGAAAAACACTCTGCTTTTGAGAAATGGGCATTCTTGCACTCTACAGTGTTTCCTATAGAGCCTATACAGTGAGCTTGCTCAGAACAAAAGAACTTTGCTTCCTACACAAAAGGGACATATCTAGTTAAACTCCGTATTTGAAAGTAAGTAAAACAGGAGCTTCTCTTCAGTCCAATACACTGTACTCACTGGGAACAGACGCGAATGCTATTTACAATGTGTTTTGCCAGAATAGCACAAGAGTGGTGTTTTCAGACTGAATGAACCCTTGATGCTAGAAATTGAAACTGAACGTGATTCAACTCCGTTTAGGAAGTTTAATTGAACCCTAGTGTGCCATGTAAGAAACCACTCTGCTTTTGAGAAACGGGCATTCTTGCACTCTACTGTGTTTCCTATAGGGCCAGTATGGTGAGCAAGCTCTGAACAAAAGAACAGGGCTTCCTACACAAACGGGCTATATCTAGTTCAACTCAGTATTGGAAAATAAGTAAAACAGGAGCTTCTCTTCAGTCCAATACAATGTACTCACTGTGAACAGAAGCGAATGCTATTTCCACTGTGTATGGTAAGAATAGCACAAGAGTGGTGTTCTTAGCCTGAATGAACCCTTGCTGCTAGAAATTGAAACTGAACGTGACTCAACTCCATTTAGGAAGTTTAATTAAACCCTCGTGTGCCATGTAAGAAACCACTCTGCTTTTGAGAAACGGGCATTCTTGCACTCTACTGTGTTTCCTATAAGGCCACTACAGTGAGCTAACTCAGAAAAAGAACTGTGCTTCCTACACAAACGGGGCATATCTAGTTCAACTCAGTATTGGAAACTAAGTAAAACAGGAGCTTCTCTTCAGTCCAATACAATGTACTCACTGTGAACAGAAGCGAATGCTATTTGCACTTTGTATGGTCAGAATAGCACAAGAGTGGTGTTCTTAGCCTGAATGAACCCTTGCTGCTAGAACTTGAAACTGAACGTGACTCAACTCCGTTTAGGAAGTTTAATTAAACCCTAGTGTGCCAATCAAGAAAACCACCATGCTTTTGAGAAACGGGCATTCTTGCACTCTACTGTGTTTCCTATAAGGCCACTACAGTGAGCTAACTCAAAAAGAACTGTGCTTCCTACACAAACGGGGCATATCTAGTTCAACTCAGTATTGGAAACTAAGTAAAACAGGAGCTTCTCTTCAGTCCAATACAATGTACTCAATGTGAACAGAAGCGAATGCTATTTGCACTGTGTATGGTCAGAATAGCACAAGAGTGGTATTCTGAACCAGAATGAACCATTGATGCTAGAACTTAACTGAACGTGATTCAACTCCGTTTAGGAAGTTTAATTGAACCCTAGTGTGCCATGCAAGGAAAACACTCTGCTTTTGAGAAACTGGCATCTTGCACTCTACTGTGTTTCCTATAAGGCCACTACAGTGAACTAACTCAGAAAAAGAACTGTGCTCCCTAAACAAACGGGGCATATGTAGTTCAAGTCAGTATTGGAAACTAAGTAAAACAGGAGCTTCTCTTCAGTCCAATACACTGTACTCGCTGGGAACAGACGCGAATGCTATTTGCACTCTGTATGGCCAGAATAGCAAAAAGTGGTGTTCTTAGCCTTTATGAACCCTTTCTTCTAGACCTTGAAACTGAACGTGACTCAACTCCGTTTAGGAAGTTTAATTGAACCCTAGTGTGCCATGCAGGAAAAACACTCTGCTTTTGAGAAACGGGCATTCTTGCATTCTACTGTGTTTCCTATAGGGCCAGTAGAGTGAGCTAGCTCAGAACAAAAGAACTGTGCATCCTATACAAACGGGGCATATCTAGTTCAACTCGGTATTGGAAACTACGTAAAACAGGAGCTTCTCTTCAGTCCAATACACTGTACTCGCTGGGAACAGACGCGAATGCTATTTACAATGTGTTTTGCCAGAATAGCACAAGAGTGGTGTTTTCAGACTGAATGAACCCTTGCTGCTAGAAATTGAAACTGAACGTGATTCAACTCCGTTTAGGAAGTTTAATTGAACCCTAGTGTGCCATGCAAGAAAAACACTCTGCTTTTGAGTAACGGGCATTCTTGCACTCTACTGTGTTTCCTATAGGGCCAGTATGGTGAGCAAGCTCTGAACAAAAGAACAGGGCTTCCTACACAAATGGGCCATATCTAGTTCAACTCAGTATTGGAAACTAAGTAAAACAGGAGCTTTTCTTCAGTCTAATACACTGTACTCGCTGGAAACAGACGAGAATGCTATTTGTACTGTGTATGGCAAGAATAGCACAAGAGTGGTATTCTTAGCCTGAATGAACCCTTGCTAGTAGAACTTGAAACTGAACATGATTCATCTCCGTTTAGGAAGTTTAATTGAACCCTACTGTGCCATTCAAGAAAATCATACTGTTTTTAAAAAACAGGAATTCTTGCACTCCACTGTGTCCTATATGTACAGTACAGTGAGCTAACTCAGAAAAAGAACTGTGCTTCCTACACAAAGGGGCATATCTAGTTCAACTCAGTATTGGAAACTAAGTAAAACAGGAGCTTCTCTTCAGTCCAATACACTGTACTCGCTGGAAACAGACGCGAATGCTATGTGCGCTGTGTATGGCCAGAATAGCACAAGAGTGGTGTTCTTAGCCTGAAGGAACCCTTGCTGCTAGAACTTGAAAATGACCGTGATTCAACTCCGTTTAGGAAGTTTAATAGAACCCTAGTGTGCCATGCAGGTAAAACACTCTGCTTTTGATAAATGGGCATTCTTGCCCTCTACTGTGTTTCCTAGAGAGCCTGTACAGTGAGCTTGCTCAGAACAAAAGAACTTTGCTTCCTACACAAAAGGGACATATCTAGTTAAACTCCGTATTTGAAAGTAAGTAAAACAGGAGCTTCTCTTCAGTCCAATACACTGTACTGGCTGGGAACAGACGCGAATGCTATTTGCACTGTCTTTGGCCAGAATAGCACAAGAGTGGTGTTCTTAGCCTGAATGTACCCTTGCTGCTAGAACTTGAAACTGAACATGATTCAACTCCGTTAGGAACTTTAATTGAACCCTAGTGGGCCATGCAAAAAAAACACTCTGCTTTTGAGAAACAGGTATTCTTCCACTCTACTGTGTTTCCTATAGGGCCAGTACAGTGAACTAGCTCAGAACAAAAGAACTGTGCTTCCTACACAAACAGGACATATCTACTTCAACTCAGTATTGCAAACTAAGTAAAACAGGAGCTTCTCTTCTGTCCAATACAATGTACTCGCTGGAACAGACGCGAATGCTATTTGCACTGTGTATGGCCAGAAGAGCAAAAGAGTGGTGTTCTTAGCCTGAATGAACCCTTTCTTCTAGAACTTGAAACTGAACGTGACTCAACTCCTTTTAGGAAGTTTAATTGAACCCTCGTGTGCCATGCAAGAAAAACACTCTGCTTTTGAGAAACGGGAATTCTTGCACTCCACTGTGTCCTATAAGTACAGTACAGTGAGCTAACTCAGAAAAGGAACTGTGCTTCATACACAAACGGGGCATATCTAGTTCAACTCAGTACAGGAAACTAAGTAAAACAGGAGCTTCTCTTCAGTCCAATACACTCTACCTGCTGGGAATAGACACCAATGCTATTTGCAATGTGTATGGCCAGAATAGCACAAGAGTGGTGTTCTTAGCCTGATTGAACTCTTGCTAGTAAAATTGAAACTGAACGTGATTCATCTCCGTTTAGGAACTTTAATTGAACCCTAGTGTGCCATGCAAGAAAAACATTCTGTTTTTAAAAAACGGGCGTTCTTGCACTCTACTGTGTTTCCTATAAGTACAGTACAATGAGCTCACTCAGAAAAAGAACTGCGCTTCCTACAAAAACGGGGCATATCTAGTTCAACTCAGTATTGGAAACTAAGTAAAACAGGAGCTTCTCTTCAGTCCAATACACTGTACTCGCTGAAACAGACGTGAATGCTATTTGCACTGTGTATGGCCAAATAGCACAAGAGTGTTGTTTTTAGACTGAATGAACCCTTGCTGCCAGAACTTAAAACTGAACGTGATTCAACTCCGTTTAGGAAGTTTAATTGAACCCTAGTGTGCCATGCAAGAAAAACACTCTGCTTTTGAGTAACGGGCATTCTTGCACTCTACTGTGTTTCCTATAGGTCATGTACAGTGAGTAAGCTCTGAACAAAAGAACTGGGCTTCATACACAAACGGGCCATATCTAGTTCTACTCAGTATTGGAAACTAAGTAAAACAGGAGCTTCTCTTCAGTCCAATACACTGTACTCGCTGGAAACAGACGCGATTGCTATTTGCACTGTGTATGGCAAGAATAGCACAAGAGTGGTGTTCTTAGACTGAATGACCCTTGCTGCTAGAACTTGAAACTGAACGTGATTCAACTCGGTTTAGGAAGTTTTATTGAACCCTAGTGTGTCATGCAGGAAAAACACTCTGCTTTTGAGAAACGGGCATTCTTGCATTGTACTGTGTTTCCTATAGGGCCAGAATAGTGAACTAGCTCAGATCAAAAGAACTGTGCTTCCTACACAAAAGGGCCATATCTAGTTCAACTCAGTATTGGAAAGTAAGAAAAACAGGAGTTTCTCTTCAGTCCAATACACTGTATCTGCTGGGAACAGACGTGAATGCTATTTGCACTGTGTATGGCAAGAAGATCACAAGAGTGGTGTTCTTAGCCTGAATGAACCCGTGCTGCTAGAACTTGAAACTGACCGTGATTCAACTCCGTTTAGGAAGTTTAATTGAACCCTAGTGTGCCATGCAAGAAAAACACTCTGCTTTTGAGTAACGGGCATTCTTGCACTCTACTGTGTTTCCTATAGAGCCTGTACAGCGCGCTTGCTCAGAACAAAAGAACTGTGCTTCCTACACAAAGGGGGCATATCTAGTCAAGTCAGTATTGGAAAGTAAGTAAAACAGGAGCTTCTCTTCAGTCCAATACAGTGTACTTGCTGGGAAAAGACGCGAATACTATTTGCACTGTGTATGGCAGGAATAGCACAAGAGTGCTGTTCTTAGTCTGAAAGAACCCTTGCTAGTAGAACTTGAAACTGAACGTGATTCATCTCCCTTTAGGAAGTTTAATTGAACCCTAGTGTGCCATGCAAGAAAAACATTCTGTTTTTAAAAACGGGCATTCTTGCACTCTACTGTGTTTCCTATAAGGCCACTACAGTGAGCTAACTCAGAAAAAGAGCTGTGCTTCCTACACAAATGGGGAATATCTAGTTCAACTCAATATTGGAAACTAAGTAAAACAGGAGCTTCTCTTCAGTCCAATACACTGTGCTCGCTGTCAACAGAAGCGAATGCTATTTGCACTACGTATGGCAAGAATAGCACAAGAGTGGTGTTCTTAGCCTGAATGAACCCTTGCTGCTAGAACATGAAACTGTACGTGATTCATCTCCGTTTAGGAAGTTTAGTTGAACCCTAGTGTACCATGCAAGAAAAACATTCTGTTTTAAAAAACGGGCATTCTTGCACACTACTGTGTTTCCTATAAGGCCACTACAGTGAGCTAATTCAGAAAAAGAACTGTGCTTCCTACACAAACGGGGCATATCTAGTTCAACTCAGTATTGGAAACTTAGTAAAACAGGAGATACTCTTCAGTCCAATACACTGTACTCGCGGAAAACAGACGCCAATGCTATTTGCACTGTGTTTGGCCACAATAGAACAAGAGTGGTGTTCTCAGCCTGTATGAACCCTTGCTGCTAGAACTTGAAATTAAACGTGATTCAACTCCGTTTAGAAAATTTAATTGAAGCCTAGTGTTGCATGCAAGAAAAACACTCTACTTTTGAGAAACGGGCATTCTTGCACTCTACTGTGTTTCCTATAGGGACAGTACAGTGAGGTAGCTCAGAACAAAAGAAATGTGCTTCCTACACAAACGGGCCATAACGAGTTCAACTCAGTATTGGAAAGTAAGTAAAACAGGAGCTTCTCTTCAGTCCAATACAGTGTACTCGCTGGGAAAAGACGCGAATGCTATTTACACTGTGTATGGCCAGAATAGCACAAGAGTGGTGTTCTTAGTCTGAATGAACCCTTGCTAGTAGAACTTGAAACTGAATGTGATTCATCTCCCTTTAGGATGTTTAATTGAACCCTAGTGTGCCATGCCAGAATAACATGCTGTTTTTAAAAACGGGCATTCTTGCACTCTACTGTGTTTCCTATAAGGCCATTACAGTGAGCTAACTCAGAAAAAGAGCTGTGCTTCCTACACAAACGGGTTATATCTAGTTCAACTCAATATTGGAAACTAAGTAAAACAGGAGCTTCTCTTCAGTCCAATACACTGTACTCGCTGTGAACAGAAGCGAACGCTATTTGCACTATGTATGGCCAGAATAGCACAAGAGTGGTGTTCTTAGCCTGAATGAACCCTTGCTGCTAGAACTTGAAACTGAACGTGATTCATCTCCCTTTAGGAAGTTTAATTGAACCCTAGTGTACCAAGCAAGAAAAACATTCTGTTTTTAGAAAACGGGCATTCTTGCACACTACTGTGTTTCCCATAAGGTCACTACAGTGAGCTAACTCAGAAAAAGAGCTGTGCTTCCTACACAAACGGGGCATATCTAGTTCAACTCAATATTGGAAACTAAGTAAAACAGGAGCTTCTCTTCAGTCCAATACACTGTACTCGCTGTGAACAGAAGCGAATGCTATTTGCATTGTGTATGGCCAGAATAACACAAGAGTGGTGTTATTAGCCTAAATGAACCCTTGCTGCTAGAATTTGGAACTAAACGTGATTCAACTCCGTTTAGGAAGTTTAATTGAACCCTAGTGTGCCATGCAAGAAAAACACTCTGCTTTTGAGTAACGGGCATTCTTGCACTCTACTGTGTTTCATATAGGGCCAGTACGGTGAGCAAGCTCTGCACAAAAGAACTGGGCTTCCTACACAAAGGGGCATATCTAGTTCAACTCAGTATTGGAAACTAAGTAAAACAGGAGCTTCTCTTCAGTCCAATACACTGTACTCGCTGGAAACAGACGCGAATGCTATGTGCGCTGTGTATGGCCAGAATAGCACAAGAGTGGTGTTCTTAGCCTGAAGGAACCCTTGCTGCTAGAACTTGAAAATGACCGTGATTCAACTCCGTTTAGGAAGTTTAATAGAACCCTAGTGTGCCATGCAGGTAAAACACTCTGCTTTTGATAAATGGGCATTCTTGCCCTCTACTGTGTTTCCTAGAGAGCCTGTACAGTGAGCTTGCTCAGAACAAAAGAACTTTGCTTCCTACACAAAAGGGACATATCTAGTTAAACTCCGTATTTGAAAGTAAGTAAAACAGGAGCTTCTCTTCAGTCCAATACACTGTACTGGCTGGGAACAGACGAGAATGCTCTTTGCACTGTGTATGGCCAGAATAGCACAAGAGTGTTGTTCTTAGCCTGAATGAACCCTTGCTTCTAGAACTTGAAACTGAACGTGACTCAACTCCGTTTAGGAAGTTTGATTAAACCCTAGTGTGCCATGCAATAAAACCACTCTGCTTTTGAGAAACGGGCATTCTTGCACTCTACTGTGTTTCCTATAAGGCCACTACAGTGAGCTAACTCAGAAAAAGAACTGTGCTTCCTACACAAACAGGGCATATCTAGTTCAACTCAGTATTGGAAACTAAGTAAAACAGGAGCTTCTCTTCAGTCCAATACAATGTACTCACTGAGAACAGAAACGAATGCTATTTGCACTTTGTATGGTCAGAATAGCACAAGAGTGGTGTTCTTAGCCTGAATGAACCCTTGCTGCTAGAACTTAACTGAACGTGATTCAACTCAGTTTAGGAAGTTTAATTCAACTCTAGTGTGCCATGCAAGAAACAAACTCTGCTTTTGAGAAACGGGCATTCTTGCATTCTACTGTGTTTCCTATATGTCCAGAACAGTGAACTACCTCAGAAAAAAAGAACTGTGCTTCCTACACAAACGGGGCATATCTAGTTCAACTCAGAATTCGAAACTTAGTAAAACAGGAGCATCTCTTCAGTCCAATACACTGTTCTCGCTGGGAACAGATGCCAATGCTATTTGCACTGTGTTTGGCCAGAATAGCACAAGAGTGGTGTTCTTAGCCTGAATGTACCCTTGCTTCTAGAACTTGAAACTGAACGTGATTCAACTCCGTTTAAGAAGTTTAATTGAACCCTAGTGTGCCATGCAAAAAAAACACTCTGGTTTTGAGAAACAGGCATTCTTCCACTCTACTGTGTTTCCTATAGGGCCAGTACAGTGAGCTAGCTCAGAACAAAAGAAATGTGCTTCTTACACAAACGGGGCATATATAGTTCAACACAGTATTGGACACTATGCAAAACAGGAGCTTCTCTCAGTCCAATACACTGTACTCGCTGGGAACAGAAGCCAATGCTATTTGCACTGATTTTGACCAGAATACCACAAGAGTGGTATTCTTAGCCTGAATGAACCCTTGCTGCTAGAACTTAACTGAACGTGATTCAACTCCGTTTAGGAAGTTTAATTCAACCCTAGTGTGCCATGCAAGGAAAACACTCTGCTTTTGAGAAACGGGCATCTTGCACTCTACTGTGTTTCCTATAAGGCCACTACAGTGAGCTAACTCTGAAAAAGAACTGTACTTCTAACACAAACGGGCATATCTAGTTCAACTCAGTATTGGAAACTAAGTAAAACAGGAGCTTCTCTTCATTCCAATACAATGTACTCACTGTGAACAGAAGCAAATGCTATTTGCACTGTGTATGGTCAGAATAGCACAGGAGTGGTGTTCTTAGCCTGAATGAACCCTTGCTGTTAGAACTTAACTGAACATGATTCAACTCCGTTTAGGAAGTTTAATTGAACCCTAGTGTGCCATGCAAGAAAAACACTCTGCTTTTGAGAAACGGGCATTCTTGCCTTCTACTGTGTTTCCTATAGGGCCAGAGCAGTGAACTAGCTCAGAAAAAAGAACTGTGCTTCCTACACAAATGGGGCATATCTAGATCAACTCAGGATTGGAAACATAGTAAAACAGGAGCTTCTCTTCAGTCCAATACACTGTACTCGCTGGAAACAGACGCGAATGCTATTTGCGCTGTGTATGGCCAGAATAGCACAAGAGTGGTGTTCTTAGCCTGAATGAACCCTTGCTGCTAGAACTTGAAAATGACCGTGATTCAACTCCCTTTAGGAAGTTTAATTGAACCCTAGTGTGCCATGCAAGAAAAACACTCTGCTTTTGAGAAACGGGCATTCTTGCACTCTACTGTGTTTCCTACAAGTACAGTACAGTGAGCTAACTCAGAAAACCAACTGTGCTTCCTACACTAACGGGGCATATCTAGTTCAACTCAGTATTGGAAAATAAGTAAAACATGAGCTTCTCTTCAGTCCAAAACACTGTACTCACTGGGAACAGACGCGAATGCTATTTACAATGTGTTTTGCCAGAATAGCACAAGAGTGGTGTTTTTAGGCTGAATGAACCCTTGCTGCTAGAATTTGGAACTAAACGTGATTCAGCTCCGTTTAGGAAGTTTAATTGAACCCTAGTGTGCCATGCAAGAAAAACACTCTGCTTTTGAGTAACGGGCATTCTTGCACTCTACTGTGTTTCATATAGGGCCAGTACGGTGAGCAAGCTCTGCACAAAAGAACTGGGCTTCCTACACAAACGGGCCATATCTAGTTCAACTCAGTATTGGAAACTAAGTAAAACAGGAGCTTCTCTTCAGTCCAATATACTGTACTCGCTGGAAACAGACGCGAATGCTATTTGCACTGTGTATGGCAAGAATAGCACAAGAGTGGTGTTCTTAGCCTGAATGAACCCTTGCTGCTAGAACTTGAAACTGAACGTGATTCAACTCGGTTTAGGAAGTTTAATTGAACCCTAGTCTGCCATGCAGGAAAAACACTCTGCTTTTGAGAAACGGGCATTCTTGCATTCTACTGTGTTTCCTATAGGGCCAGAATAGTGAACTAGCTCAGAACAAAAGAACTGTGCTTCCTACACAAAAGGGCCATATCTAGTTCAACTCAGTATTGGAAAGTAAGAAAAACAGGAGCTTCTCTTCAGTCCAATACACCGTACCTGCTGGGAACAGACACGAATGCTATTTGCAATGTGTATGGCCAGAATAGAACAAGAGTGGTGTTCTTAGAATGAACGAACCCTTGCTAGTAGAACTTGAAACTGAACATGATTCATCTCCGTTTAGGAAGTTTAATGGAACCCTACTGTGCCATGCAAGAAAAACACACTGTTTTTAATAAACGGGAATTCTTGCTCTTCACTGTGTCCTATAAGTACAGTACAGTGAGCTAACTCAGAAAAGGAACTGTGCTTCCTACACAAGCGGGGCATATCTAGTTCAACTCAGTATTGGAAACTAAGTAAAAGAGGAGCTTCTCTTCAGTCCAATACACTGTACTCGCTGGAAACAGACGCGAATGCCATTTGCACTGTGTATGGCCAGAATAGCACAAGAGTGGTGTTCTTAGCCTGAATGAACCCTTGCTGCTAGAACTTGAAAATGACCGTGATTCAACTCAGTTTAGGAAATTTAATAGAAGCCTAGTGTGCCATGCAGGAAAAACACTCTGCTTTTGAGAAATGGGCATTCTTGCACTCTACAGTGTTTCCTATAGAGCCTATACAGTGAGCGTGCTCAGAACAAAAGAACTTTGCTTCCTACACAAAAGGGACATATCTAGTTAAACTCCGTATTTGAAAGTAAGTAAAACAGGAGCTTCTCTTCATTCCAATACACTGTACTCACTGGGAACAGACGCGAATGCTATTTACAATGTGTTTTGCCAGAATAGCACAAGAGTGGTGTTTTCAGACTGAATGAACCCTTGCTGCTAGAAATTGAAACTGAACGTGATTCAACTCCGTTTAGGAAGGTTAATTGAACCCTAGTGTGCCATGCAAGAAAAACACTCTGATTTTGAGTAACGGGCATTCTTGTACTCTACTGTGTTTCCTATAGGGCCAGTATGGTGAGCAAACTCTGAACAAAAGAACAGGGCTTCCTACACAAACGGGCCATATCTAGTTCAACTCAGTATTGAAAACTAAGTAAAACAGGAGCTTTTCTTCAGTCTAATACACTGTACTCGCTGGAAACAGACGAGAATGCTATTTATACTGTGTATGGCAAGAATAGCACAAGAGTGGTATTCTTAGCCTGAATGAACCCTTGCTAGTAGAACTTGAAACTGAACATGATTCAACTCCGTTTAGGAAGTTTAATTGAACCCTACTGTGCCATTCAAGAAAAACATACTGTTTTTAAAATACAGGAATTCTTGCACTCCACTGTGTCCTATAAGTACAGTACAGTGAGCTAACTCAGAAAAAGAACTGTGCTTCCTACACAAAGGGGCATATCTAGTTCAACTCAGTATTGGAAACTAAGTAAAACAGGAGCTTCTCTTCAGTACAATACACTGTACTCGCTGGAAACAGACGCGAATGCTATGTGCGCTGTGTCTGGGAAGAATAGCACAAGAGTGGTGTTCTTAGCCTGAAGGAACCCTTGCTGCTAGTACTTGAAAATGACCGTGATTCAACTCCGTTTAGGAAGTTTAATAGAACCCTAGTGTGCCATGCAGGAAAAACACTCTGCTTTTGATAAATGGGCATTCTTGCCCTCTACTGTGTTTCCTAGAGAGCCTGTACAGTGAGCTTGCTCAGAACAAAAGAACTTTGCTTCCTACACAAAAGGGACATATCTAGTTAAACTCCGTATTTGAAAGTAAGTAAAACAGGAGCTTCTCTTCAGTCCAATACACTGTACTGGCTGGGAACAGACGCGAATGCTAATTGCACTGTGTATGGCCATAATAGCTCCAGAGTGGTGTTCTTAGCCTGAATGAACCCTTGCTGCAAGAACTTGAAATTGAACGTGATTCAACTCGGTTTAGGAAGTTTAATTGAACCCTAGTGTGCCATGCAAGAAAAACACTCTGCTTTTCTGAAACGGGCATTCTTGCACTCTACTGTGTTTCCTATAGGGCCAGTAGAGTGAGCTAGCTCAGAAGAAAAGAAGTGTGCTTCCTACACAAACGGAGCATATCTAGTTCAACTCAGTATTGGTTACTAAGTAAAACAGAAGCTCTCTTCAGTCCAATACACTATACTCCCTGGGAACAGACGCGAATGCTATTTGAACTGTGTATGTCCAGAATAGCACAAGAGTGGTTTTCTTAGCCTGAATGTAACCTTGCTGCTAGAACTTGAAACTGAATGTGATTCAACTCCGTTTAGGAAGTTTAATTGAACCATAGTGTGCTATGCATTAAAAACACTCTGCTTTTGAAAAAGGGGCATTCTTGCACTCTATTGTGTTTCCTGTAGGACCAGAACAGTGAGCTAGGTCAGCACAAAAGAACTGTGCTTTCTACACAAACGGGGCATATCTAGTTCAACTCAGTATTGGAAACGAAGTAAATACTAGCTTCTATCCAGTCCAATACACTGTACTCGCTGAGAACAGACGCGAATGCTATATGCACTGTGTATGGACAGAATAGATCCATAGTGGTGTTCTTAGCCTGAATGAACCCTTGCTGCTAGAACTTGAAACTGAATTTTATTCAGTTCCGTTCAGGAAATTTAATTGAACCATTGTGTGCCATGCAAGAAAATCACTCTGCTTTTGAGAAACGGGCTTTCTTGCACTCTACTGTGTTTCCAAGAGGGCCAGTACAGTGAGATAGCTCAGAACAATAGAACTGTGCTTTCTACACAAACGGGCCATATCTAGTTCAACTCAGTATTGGAAACTAAGTAAAAGAGGAGCTTCACTTCAGTCCAATACACTGTACTTGCTGTGAATGTACACGAGTGCTATTTGCACTGTGTGTGGAGAGAATAGCACAAGAGTGGAATTCTTAGCCTGAATGAACCCTTGCTACAAGAACTTGAAACTGAACGTGATTCAACTCCGTTTAGGAAGTTTATTTGAACCCTAGTGTGCCAGGCAAGAAAATCACTCTGGTTTTGAGAAACGGGCATTCTTGCACTCTACTGTGTTTCCTATAGGGCCAGTACATTGAGCTAGCTCAGAACAAAAGAACTGTGCTTCCTACACAAACGGGGCAATCTAGTTCAACTCAGTATTGGAAACTAAGTAAAACAGGAGCTTCTCTTCAGTCCAATACACTGTACTCACTGGGAACAGATGTGAATGCTATTTGCACTGTGTATGGCCAGAATAGCACAAGAGTGGTTTTCTTAGCCTGAATGAACCCTTGCTGCTAAAAGTTGAACATGAACGTGATTCAACTCCGTTTAGGAAGTTTAATTGAACCCTATTGTGCCATGCAAGAAAAACGCTATAGTTTTGAGTAACGAGCACTCTTGCACTCTACTGTGTTTCCTATAGGGCAAGTACAGTAGGCTAGATCAGAAAAAAAGAACTGTGCGTCCTACACAAACGGGGCTTATCTAGTTCAACTCAGTATTGGAAACTAAGTAAAACAGGAGCTTCTCTAGCGTCCAATACACTCTACCTGCTGGGAACAGACGTGAATGCTATTTGCACTGTGTATAGCCATAATAGCACAAGAGTGGTGTTCTTAGAATGAATGAACCCTTGCTGCTAGAACTTGAAATTGAACGTGATTAAACTCCATTCAGGGAGTTTAATTGAACCCTAGTGTGCCATGCAAGAAAAACACTCTGCTCCTCAGAAACGGGCATTCTTGCACTCCACTGTGTTTCCTATAGTGCCAGTACAGTGAGCTAGCTCAGAACAAAAGAATTGTGCTTCCTACACAAATGGGGCATATCTAGTTCAACTCAGTATTTGAAACTAAGTAAAACAGGAGCTTCTCTTCAGTCCAATACACTGTACTCGCTGTGAACAGATGCGAATGCTATTTGCACTGTGTATGGCCAGAATAGCTCCAGCGTGGTGTTCTTAGCCTGAATGAACCCTTGCTGCTAGAACTTGAAACTGAACGAGATTCAATTCCGTTTAGGAAGTTTAATTGAACCCTAGTGTGCCATGCAATAAAAACACTCTGCTTTTGAGAAACGGGCATTCTTGCACTCTACTGTGTTTCCTGTAGAGCCAGAACAGTGAGCTAGCTCAGAACAAAAAAACTGGGCTTCCTACACAAACGGGGCATATCTAGTTCAACTCAGTATTGGAAACTAACTAAAATAGGAGCTTCTCTTCAGTCCAATACACTGTACTCGCTGGGAACAGAAGCGAATGCTATTTGCACTGTGTATGGCCAAAATTGCACAAGAGTGTTGTTCTTAGCCTGAATGAACCCTTGCTGCTAGAACTTGAATCTGAACGTGATTCAACTCCATTTAGGAAGTTTAATTGAACCCTAGTGTGCCATGCAAGAAAAACACTCTGGTTTTGAGAAACGGGCATTCTTGCACTCTACTGTGTTTCCTATAGCGCAAGTACATTGAGCTAGCTCAGAACAAAAGAACTGTGCTTCCTACACAAACAGGGCATATCTAGTTCAACTCAGTAGTGGTTTTAAGTAAAACAGGAGCTTCTCTTCAGTACAATATACTGTACTCGCTGGGAACAGACGTGAATGCTATTTGTACTGTGTATGGCCAGAATGGCACATGAGCGGTGTTCTTAGCCTGAATGAACCCTTGCTGCTAGAACTTGAAACTGAACGTGATTCAACTCTGTTTAGGAAGTTTAATTGAACCCTAGTGTGCCATGCAAGAAAAACTTTCTGCTTTTGAGGAACGGGCATTCTTGCGTCTACTGTGTTTCCTATAGGGCCAGTTCATTGAGCTAGTTCAGAGCAAAAGAACTGTGCATCCTACACAAACGGGGCATATCTAGTTCAACTCCGTATTGGAAACTAAGTAAAACAGGAGCTTCTCTTCAGTCCAATACACTGTACTCGATGGGAACGGATGCGAATGCTCTTTGCACTGTTTATGGCCAGATAGCACAAGAGTGGTGTTCTTAGCCTGATTGAACCCTTGCTGCTAGAAATTGAAAGTGAACGTGATTCAACTCCATTAAGGAAGTTTAATTGAACCCTAGTGTGCCATGCAAGAAAAACACTCTGCTTTTGAGAAACCGGCATTCTTGCACTCTACTGTATTTCCTATAGGGCCAGGACAGTGAGTTAGCTCAGAACAAAAGAACTGTGCTTTCTACACAAACGGGGCATATCTAGTTCAACTCAGTATTGGAAACTAAGTAAAACAGGAGATTCCCTTCAGTCCAATACACTGTACTCCCTGTGAACAGATGCGAATGCTATTTGCACTGTGTATGGCCAGAATAGCTCCAGAGTGATATTCTTAGCCTGAATGAACTCTTGCTGCTAGAACTTGAAACTGAACGTGATTCAACTCCGTTTAGGAAGTTTAATTGAACCCTAGTGTGCCATGGAAAAAAACCCTCTGCTTTGGAAAAAGGGCATTCTTGCACTCAACTGTGATTCCTATATGGCCAGTACAGTGAGCTAGCACAGAACAAAAGAACTGTGCTTCCTACACAAACGGGGCATATCTAGTTCAACTCAGTATGGAATCTAACTAAAAAAAGGAGCTTCTCTTCAGTCCAATACACTGTACTCGCTGGGAACAGATGCGAATGCTATTTGTACTGTGTATGGCCAGAATAGCACAAGAGTTGTGTTCTTAGCCTGAATGATCCTTTGCTGCATGAACTTGAAACTGAACGTGAATCAACTCTGTTTAGGAAGTATAATTTAACCCTAGTGTGCCATGCAAGAAACACACTCTTGTTTTGAGAAACGGGCATTTTTGGACTCTACTGTGTTTCCTATACGGCCAGAACAGCGAGCTAGCTCAGAAAAAAAGAACTGTGCCTCCTACACAAACGGGGCATATCTAGTTCAACTCAGTATAGGAAACTAAGTAAAACAGGAGCTTGTCTTCAGTCCAATACACTGTACTCACTTGGAACAGACGCGAATGCTATTTGCACTGTCTATGGCTAAAATAGCACAAGAGTCGTATTCTTAGCCTGAATGAACCCTTGCTGCTAGAACTTGAAACTGAACGTGATTCAACTCTGTTTCGGAAGTTTAATTGAACCCTAGTGTGCCATGCAAGAAAAACATTCTGCTTTTGAGGAACGGGCTTTCTTGCGTCTACTGTGTTTCCTATAGTGCCAGTTCAGTGAGCTATTTCAGAGCAAAAGAACTTTGCTTCCGACACAAACGGGGCATATCTAGTTAAACTCAGTATTGGAAACTAAGTAAAACAGGAGCTTTTCTTCAGTCTAGTACACTGTACTCGCTGGGAACTGACGTGAATGCTATTTGCACTGTGTAGGGCCAGAATAGCACAAGAGTGGTATTCTTAGAATGAATGAACCCTTGCTGCTAGAACTTGAAACTGAACGTGATTCAACTCCGTTTTATAAGTTTAATTGAACCATAGTGTGCCATGCAAGAAAAACCCTCTGGTTTTGAGAAACGGGCTTTCTTGCACTCTACTGTGTTTCCTATAGGGCCAGTACAGTGAGCTAGCTCAGAACAAAAAACTGTGCTTCCTATGATACGGGGCATATCTAGTTCAACTCAGTATTGGAAACTAAGTAAAACAGGAGTTTCTCTTCATTCCATATACTGTACTCGCTGGGAACAGACGCTAATGCTATTTGCACTTTGTATGGCCAGAATAGCACAAGAGTCGGGTTCTTACCCTGAATGAACACTTGCTGCTAGAACTTGAATCTGAACGTGATTCAACTCCGTTTAGGAAGTTTAATTGAACCCTAGTGTGCCATGCAAGAAAAACACTCTGCTTTTGAGAAAGGGGCATTCATGCACTCTACTGTGTTCCCTATAGGGCCAGAACAGTGAGCTAGCTCAGAACAAAAGAACTGTGGTTCCTAAACAAACGGGGCATATCTAGTTCCACTCAGTATTGGAAACTAAGTAAAACAGGAGCTTCTCTTAAGTCCAATACACTGTACTCGATGGGAACTGATGCGAATGCTATTTGCACTGTTTATGGCCAAATAGCACAAGAGTGGTGTTCTTAGCCTGCATGAACCCTTGCTGCTACAAATTGAAAGTGAACGCGATTCAACTCCATGTAGGAAGTTTAATTGAACCCTAGTGTGCCATGCAAGAAAAACACTCTGCTTTTGAGAAACCGGCATTCTTGCACTCTACTGTGTTTCATATAGGGCCAGTACAGTGTGCTAGCTCAGAACAAAAGAACTGTGCTTTCTACACAAACGGGGCATATCTAGTTCAACTCAGTATTGGAAACTAAGTAAAACAGGAATTCTCTTCAGTCCAATACACTGTATTCGCTGGGAACAGACGCGAATGCTATTTGCACTGTGTACGGCCAGAATAATAAAAGAGTGGTGTTCCTAACCTGAATGAACCCTTGCTGCTAGAACTTGAAACTGAACGTGATTCAACTCCGTTTAGGAAGTTTAATTGAACTCTAGTGTGCGATGCAAGAAAAATCCTCTGGTTTTCAGAAACGGGCTTTCTTGCACTCTACTGTTTCCTATAGGGCCAGTACAGTGAGCTATCTCAGAACAAAAAACTGTGCTTCCTACGAAACGGGGCATATCTAGTTCAACTCAGTATTGGAAACTAAGTAAAACAGGAGCTTCTCTTCAGTCCAATACACTGTACTCGCTGGGAACATACGCTAATGCTATTTGCACTTTGTATGGCCAGAATAGCACAAGAGTGGGCTTCTTAGCCTGAATGAACCCTTGCGGCTAGAACTTGAAACTGAACGTGATTCAACTCTGTTTAGGAAGTTTAATTGAACCCTAGTGTGCCATGCAAGAAAAACACTGTGCTTTTGAGGAACGGGCATTCTTTCAATCTACTGTGTTTCCTATAGGGCCAGGACAGTGAGTTAGCTCAGAACAAAAGAACTGTGCTTCCGACAGAAACAGGGCATATCTAGTTCAACTCAGTATTGGAAACTAAGTAAAACAAGAGCTTCCCTTCAGTCCAATACACTGTACTTGCTGTGAACAGACAGGAATGCTATTTGCACTGTGTGTCCAGAGAATAACACAAGAGTGGTATTCTTAGCCTGAATGAACCCTTGCTACAAGAAGTTGAAACTGAACTTTATTCAACTCTGTGTAGCAAGTTTAATTGAACCCTAGTGTGCCATGCAAGAAAAACACTCTGGTTTTAAGAAACGGGCATTCATGCACTCTATTGTGTTCCCTATAGGGCCAGAACAGTGAGCTAGCTCAAAACAAAAGAACTATTCTAATTACACAAACGGGGCATATCTAGTTCAACTCAGTATTGGAAACTAAGTAAAACAGGAGCTTGTCTTCATTCCAATACACTGTACTCGCTGGGAACAGATGCGAATGCTATTTGCACTGTTTATGGCCAGATAGCACAAGAGTGGTGTTCGTAGCCTGAATGATCCGTTGCTACTAGAAATTGAAAGTGAACGTGATTCAACTCCGTTTAGGAAGTTTAATTGAACCCCAGTGTGCCATGCTAGAAAAAAACTCTGCTTTTGAGAAACCGGCATTTTTGCACTCTACTGTGTGTCCTATAGGGCCAGTACAGTGAGTTAGCTCAGAACAAAAGAACTGTGCTTTCTACACATACAGGGCATATCTAGTTCAACTCAGTATTGGAAACTAAGTAAAACAGGAGCTTCCCTTCAGTCCAATACACTGTACTTGCTGTGAACAGAAAGGAATGCTATTTGCACTGTGTGTCGAGAGAATAGCACAAGAGTGGTATTCTTAGCCTGAAGGAACCCTTGCTACAAGAAGTTGAAACCGAACGTGATTCAATTCCGTTTAGGAAGTTTAATAGAACCCTAGTGTGCCATGCAAGAAAAACACTCTGCTTTTCCGAAACGGGCATTCTTGCACTCTACTGTGTTTCCTATAGGGCAAGTACAGTGAGCTAGCTCAGAAAAAAGAACTGTGCTTCCTACACAAACGGGGCATATCTAGTTCAACTCAGTATTGGAAACTAAGTAAAACAGGAGCTTCTCTTCAGTCTAATACACTGTGCTCGCTGCGAACAGATGCGAATGCTATTTGTACTGTGTATGGCCAGAAGAGCTCCAGAGTGGTGTTCTTAGCCTGAATGAACCCTTGCTGCTAGAACTTGAAACTGAACGTTATTCAACTCTGTGTAGCAAGTTTAATTGAACCCTAGTGTACCAGGCAAGAAAAACACTCTGCTTTTGATGTACCGGCACTCTGGCACTCTACTGTGTTTCCTATAAGGCCAGTACAGTGTGCTAGCTCAGAAAAAAAGAACTGTGCTTCCAGCAGAAAAGGGGCATATCTAGCTCAACTCAGTATTGGAAACTAAGTAAAACAGGAGCTTCTCTTCAGTGCGATACCCTGTACTCCCTGTGAACAGATGTGAATGCTATTTGTACTATGTATGGCCAGAATAGCCCCAGAGTGGTGTTCTTAGCCTGAATGAACTCTTGTTGCTAGAACTTGAAACTGAACGTGATTCAACTCCGTTTAGGAAGTTTAATTGAACCCTAGTGTACCATGGAAGAAAAACACTCTGCTTTTGAAAACGGGCATTCTTGCACTCTACTGTGATTCCTATATGGCCAGTACAGTGAGCTAGCACAGAACAAAAGAACTATGCTTCCTGCACAAATGGGGCATATCTAGTTCAACTAAGTATTGGAATCTTATTTAAACAGGAGCTTCTCTTCAGTCCAATACACTGTACTCGCTGGGAACAGATGTGAATGCCATTTGCTCTGTGTATGGCCATAATAGCAAAAGAGTTGTTTTCTTATCTGGAATGAACCCTTAATGCTAGAACTTGAAACTGAACGTGATTCAACTCCGTTTAGCAAGTTTAATTGAACCCTAGTGTGCCATGCCAGAAAAACACTCTGGTTTTGTGAAACGGGCATTCTTGCATTCTACTGTGTTTCCTATAGGGCCAGAACAGCAAGCTAGCTCAGAACAAAAGAACTGTGCCTGCTACACAAACGGAGCCTATCTAGTTCAACTCAGTATAGGAAACTAAGTAAAACAGGACCTTGTCTTCAGTCCAATACACTGTACTCGCTGGGAACAGACACGAATGCTATTTGCACTGTCTATGGCTATACTAGCACAAGAGTGGTATTCTTAGCCTGAATGAACCCTTGCTGCTAGAACTTGAAACTGAACGTGATTCAACTCCGTTTAGGAAGTTTAATTGAACTCTAGTGTTCCGTGCAAGAAAAACCCTCTGGTTTTGAGAAACGGGCTTTCTTGCACTCTACTGTTTCCTATAGGGCCAGTACAGTGAGCTAGCTCAGAACAAAAAACTGTGCTTCCTACGAAACGGAGCATATCTAGTTCAACTCAGTATTGGAAACTACGTAAAACAGGAGCTTCTCTTCAGGCCAATACACTGTACTTGCTGGGAACGGACAATAATGCTATTTGCACTTTGTATGGCCAGAATAGCACAAGAGTGGGGTTCTTACCCTGAATGAACACTTGCTGCTAGAACTTGAAACTGAACGTGATTCAACCCCGTTTAGGAATTTTAATTGAACCCTGGTGTGCCATGCAAGAAAAACACTCTGGTTTTGAGAAACGGGCATTCATGCACTCTACTGTGTTCCCTATAGGGCCAGAACAGTGAACTAGCTCAGAACAAAAGAACTGTGCTTCCTACCCAAACGGGGCATATCTAGTTCAACTCAGAATTGGAAACTAAGTAAAACAGGAGCTTCTCTTCAGTCTAATACACTGTACTCGCTGGGAACAGACGTGAATGCTATTTGCACTGTGTAGGGCCAGAATAATACAAGAGTGGTGTTCCTAGCCTGAATGAACCCTTGCTGCTAGAACTTGAAACTGAATGTGATTCAACTCCGTTTTATAAGTTTAATTGAACCCTACTGTGCCATGCAAGAAAAACACTCTGGTTTTGAGAAACGGGCATTCTTGCACTCTACTGTTTTTTATAGGGCCAGTACAGTGAGCTAGCTCAGAACAAAAGAACTGTGCTTCCTAAACAAACGGTGCATATCTTGTTCAACTCAGTATTGGAAACTAAGTAAAACAGGAGCTACTCTTCAGTCCAATACTCTGTACACGCTGGGAACAGACGCGAATGCTATTTGCACTGTGTATGGCCAGAATAGCACAAGAGTTGTTTTCTTATCCTGAATGATCCCTTGCTGCTAAAACTTGAAACTGAACGTGATTCAACTCCGTTTAGCAATTTTAATTGAACCCTAGTGTCTCATGCCAGAAAAACACTCTGGTTTTGAGAAACGGGCAATCTTGCATTCTACTGTTTTTCCTATAGAGCCAGAACAGCGAGCTAGCTCAGAACAAAAGAACTGTGCCTCCTACACAAACGGGGCCTATCTAGTTCAACTCAGTATAGGAAACTAATTAAAACAGGAGCTTGTCTTCAGTCCAATACACTGTACTCGCTGGGAACAGAAGCGAATGCTATTTGCACTGTCTATTTCTACAATAGCACAAGAGTGGTATACTTAGCCTGAATGAACCCTTGCTGCTAGAATTTGAAACTGAACGTGATTCAACTCTGAGTAGCAAGTTTAATTGAACCCTAGTGTGCCATGCCAGAAAAACACTCAGCTTTTGAGGAACGGGCATTCTTGCACTCTACTGTGTTTCCTATAGGGCCAGGACAGTGAGTTAGCTCAGAACAAAAGAACTGTGCTTCCGACAGAAACGGGGCATAAATAGTTCAACTCAGTATTTGAAATTAAGTAAAACAGGAGCTTTTCTTCAGTCCAATACACTGTACTCGCTGGGAACAGACGCGAATGCTTTTTGCACTGTGTAGGGCCAGAATAATACAAGAGTGGTGTTCCTAACCTGAATGAACCCTTGCTGCTAGAATTTGAAACTGAACGTGATTCAACTCCGTTTAGGAAGTTTAATTGAACTCTAGTGCCATGCAAGAAAAACCCTCTGGTTTTGAGAAACGGGCTTTCTTCACTCTACTGTTTTTCCTATAGGGCCTGTACAGTGAGCTAGCTCAGAACAAAAGAACTGTGCTTCCTAAACAAACGGGGCATATCTTGCTCAACTCAGTATTGGAATCTAAGTAAAACAGGAGCTTCTCTTCAGTCCAATACACTGTACTCGCTGAATACAGACGCGAATGCTAGTTGCACTCTGTATGGCCAGAATAGCACAAGAGTTGTGTTCTTATCCTGAATGATCCCTTGCTGCTAAAACTTGAAACTGAACGTGATTCAACTCTGAGTAGCAAGTTTAATTGAACCCTAGTGTGCCATGCCAGAAAAACACTCTGGTTTTGAGAAACGGGCATTCTTGCATTCTACTGTGTTTCCTATAGGGCCAGAACAGCGAGCTAGTTCAGAACAAAAGAACTGTGCCTCATACACAAACGGGGCATATCTAGTTCCACACAGTATTGGAAACTAAGTAAAACAGGAGCTTCTCTTCAGTCCAATACACTGTACTCGATGGGAACGGATGCGAATGCTATTTGCACTGTTTATGGCCAGATAGCACAAGAGTGGTGTTCTTAGCCTGAATGAACCCTTGCTGCTAGAAATGGAAAGTGAACGTGATTCAACTCCATGTCGGAAGTTTAATTGAACCCTAGTGTGCATGCAAGAAAAACACTCTGCTTTTGAGAAACCAGCATTCTTGCACTCTACTGTGTTTCCTATAGGGCCAGTACAGTGTGCTAGCTCAGAACAAAAGAACTGTGCTCTACACAAACGGGGCATATCTAGTTCAACTCAGTATTGGAAACTAAGTAAAACAGGAGCTTCCCTTCAGTCCAATACACTGTACTTGCTGTGAACAGACAGGAATGCTCTTTGCACTGTGTGTCAAGAGAATAGCATAACAGTGGTATTCTTAGCCTGAATGAACCCTTGGTACAAGAAGTTGAAACCGAACGTGATTCAATTCCGTTTAGGAAGTTTAACTGAACCCTAGTGTGCCATGCAAGATAAACACTCTGCTTTTGAGGAACGGGCATTCTTGCACTCTACTGTGTTTCCTATAGGGCCAGGACAGTGAGTTAGCTCAGAACAAAAAAACTGTGCTTTCGACAGAAACGGGGCATATCTAGTTCAACTCAATATTGGAAACTAAGTAAAACAGGAGCTTCTCTTCAGTCCAATACACTGTACTTGCTGTGAACAGAAAGGAATGCTATTTGCACTGTGTGTCGAGAGAATAGCACAAGAGTGGTATTCTTAGCCTGAAGGAACCCTTGCTACAAGAAGTTGAAACCGAACGTGATTCAATTCCGTTTAGGAAGTTTAATAGAACCCTAGTGTGCCATGCAAGAAAAACACTCTGCTTTTCCGAAACGGGCATTCTTGCACTCTACTGTGTTTCCTATAGGGCAAGTACAGTGAGCTAGCTCAGAAAAAAGAACTGTGCTTCCTACACAAACGGGGCATATCTAGTTCAACTCAGTATTGGAAACTAAGTAAAACAGGAGCTTCTCTTCAGTCTAATACACTGTGCTCGCTGCGAACAGATGCGAATGCTATTTGTACTGTGTATGGCCAGAAGAGCTCCAGAGTGGTGTTCTTAGCCTGAATGAACCCTTGCTGCTAGAACTTGAAACTGAACGTTATTCAACTCTGTGTAGCAAGTTTAATTGAACCCTAGTGTACCAGGCAAGAAAAACACTCTGCTTTTGATGTACCGGCATTCTGGCACTCTACTGTGTTTCCTATAAGGCCAGTACAGTGTGCTAGCTCAGAAAAAAAGAACTGTGCTTCCAGCAGAAAAGGGGCATATCTAGCTCAACTCAGTATTGGAAACTAAGTAAAACAGGAGCTTCTCTTCAGTGCGATACCCTGTACTCCCTGTGAACAGATGTGAATGCTATTTGTACTATGTATGGCCAGAATAGCCCCAGAGTGGTGTTCTTAGCCTGAATGAACTCTTGTTGCTAGAACTTGAAACTGAACGTGATTCAACTCCGTTTAGGAAGTTTAATTGAACCCTAGTGTACCATGGAAGAAAAACACTCTGCTTTTGAAAACGGGCATTCTTGCACTCTACTGTGATTCCTATATGGCCAGTACAGTGAGCTAGCACAGAACAAAAGAACTATGCTTCCTGCACAAATGGGGCATATCTAGTTCAACTAAGTATTGGAATCTTATTTAAACAGGAGCTTCTCTTCAGTCCAATACACTGTACTCGCTGGGAACAGATGTGAATGCCATTTGCTCTGTGTATGGCCATAATAGCAAAAGAGTTGTTTTCTTATCTGGAATGAACCCTTAATGCTAGAACTTGAAACTGAACGTGATTCAACTCCGTTTAGCAAGTTTAATTGAACCCTAGTGTGCCATGCCAGAAAAACACTCTGGTTTTGTGAAACGGGCATTCTTGCATTCTACTGTGTTTCCTATAGGGCCAGAAGAGCAAGCTAGCTCAGAACAAAAGAACTGTGCCTGCTACACAAACGGAGCCTATCTAGTTCAACTCAGTATAGGAAACTAAGTAAAACAGGACCTTGTCTTCAGTCCAATACACTGTACTCGCTGGGAACAGACACGAATGCTATTTGCACTGTCTATGGCTATACTAGCACAAGAGTGGTATTCTTAGCCTGAATGAACCCTTGCTGCTAGAACTTGAAACTGAACGTGATTCAACTCCGTTTAGGAAGTTTAATTGAACTCTAGTGTGCCGTGCAAGAAAAACCCTCTGGTTTTGAGAAACGGGCTTTCTTGCACTCTACTGTTTCCTATAGGGCCAGTACAGTGAGCTAGCTCAGAACAAAAAACTGTGCTTCCTACGAAACGGGGCATATCTAGTTCAACTCAGTATTGGAAACTACGTAAAACAGGAGCTTCTCTTCAGGCCAATACACTGTACTTGCTGGGAACGGACAATAATGCTATTTGCACTTGTATGGCCAGAATAGCACAAGAGTGGGGTTCTTACCCTGAATGAACACTTGCTGCTAGAACTTGAAACTGAACGTGATTCAACTCCGTTTAGGAATTTTAATTGAACCCTGGTGTGCCATGCAAGAAAAACACTCTGGTTTTGAGAAACGGTCATTCATGCACTCTACTGTGTTCCCTATAGGGCCAGAACAGTGAGCTAGCTCAGAACAAAAGAACTGTGCTTCCTACCCAAACGGGGCATATCTAGTTCAACTCAGAATTGGAAACTAAGTAAAACAGGAGCTTCTCTTCAGTCTAATACACTGTACTCGCTGGGAACAGACGTGAATGCTATTTGCACTGTGTAGGGCCAGAATAATACAAGAGTGGTGTTCCTAGCCTGAATGAACCCTTGCTGCTAGAACTTGAAACTGAACGTGATTCAACTCCGTTTAGCAATTTTAATTGAACCCTAGTGTCTCATGCCAGAAAAACACTCTGGTTTTGAGAAACGGGCAATCTTGCATTCTACTGTTTTTCCTATAGAGCCAGAACAGCGAGCTAGCTCAGAACAAAAGAACTGTGCCTCCTACACAAACGGGGCCTATCTAGTTCAACTCAGTATAGGAAACTAATTAAAACAGGAGCTTGTCTTCAGTCCAATACACTGTACTCGCTGGGAACAGAAGCGAATGCTATTTGCACTGTCTATTTCTACAATAGCACAAGAGTGGTATACTTAGCCTGAATGAACCCTTGCTGCTAGAACTTGAAACTGAACGTGATTCAACTCTGAGTAGCAAGTTTAATTGAACCCTAGTGTGCCATGCCAGAAAAACACTCAGCTTTTGAGGAACGGGCATTCTTGCACTCTACTGTGTTTCCTATAGGGCCAGGACAGTGAGTTAGCTCAGAACAAAAGAACTGTGCTTCCGACAGAAACGGGGCATAAATAGTTCAACTCAGTATTTGAAATTAAGTAAAACAGGAGCTTTTCTTCAGTCCAATACACTGTACTCGCTGGGAACAGACGCGAATGCTTTTTGCACTATGTAGGGCCAGAATAATACAAGAGTGGTGTTCCTAACCTGAATGAACCCTTGCTGCTAGAATTTGAAACTGAACGTGATTCAACTCCGTTTAGGAAGTTTAATTGAACTCTAGTGCCATGCAAGAAAAACCCTCTGGTTTTGAGAAACGGGCTTTCTTCACTCTACTGTTTTTCCTATAGGGCCAGTACAGTGAGCTAGCTCAGAACAAAAGAACTGTGCTTCCTAAACAAACGGGGCATATCTTGCTCAACTCAGTATTGGAATCTAAGTAAAACAGGAGCTTCTCTTCAGTCCAATACACTGTACTCGCTGAATACAGACGCGAATGCTAGTTGCACTCTGTATGGCCAGAATAGCACAAGAGTTGTGTTCTTATCCTGAATGATCCCTTGCTGCTAAAACTTGAAACTGAACGTGATTCAACTCTGAGTAGCAAGTTTAATTGAACCCTAGTGTGCCATGCCAGAAAAACACTCTGGTTTTGAGAAACGGGCATTCTTGCATTCTACTGTGTTTCCTATAGGGCCAGAACAGCGAGCTAGTTCAGAACAAAAGAACTGTGCCTCATACACAAACGGGGCATATCTAGTTCCACACAGTATTGGAAACTAAGTAAAACAGGAGCTTCTCTTCAGTCCAATACACTGTACTCGATGGGAACGGATGCGAATGCTATTTGCACTGTTTATGGCCAGATAGCACAAGAGTGGTGTTCTTAGCCTGAATGAACCCTTGCTGCTAGAAATGGAAAGTGAACGTGATTCAACTCCATGTAGGAAGTTTAATTGAACCCTAGTGTGCATGCAAGAAAAACACTCTGCTTTTGAGAAACCAGCATTCTTGCACTCTACTGTGTTTCCTATAGGGCCAGTACAGTGTGCTAGCTCAGAACAAAAGAACTGTGCTCTACACAAACGGGGCATATCTAGTTCAACTCAGTATTGGAAACTAAGTAAAACAGGAGCTTCCCTTCAGTCCAATACACTGTACTTGCTGTGAACAGACAGGAATGCTCTTTGCACTGTGTGTCAAGAGAATAGCATAACAGTGGTATTCTTAGCCTGAATGAACCCTTGGTACAAGAAGTTGAAACCGAACGTGATTCAATTCCGTTTAGGAAGTTTAATTGAACCCTAGTGTGCCATGCAAGATAAACACTCTGCTTTTGAGGAACGGGCATTCTTGCACTCTACTGTGTTTCCTATAGGGCCAGGACAGTGAGTTAGCTCAGAACAAAAAAACTGTGCTTTCGACAGAAACGGGGCATATCTAGTTCAACTCAATATTGGAAACTAAGTAAAACAGGAGCTTCTCTTCAGTCCAATACACTGTACTCGCTGGGAACAGACGCGAATGCTATTTGCACTGTGTAGGGCCAGAATAGCACAAGAGTGGTGTTCTTAGCATAAATGAACCCTTGCTGCTAGAACTTGAAACTGAACGTAATTCAACTCCGTTTAGAAAGTTTAATTGAACCCTAGTGTGCCATGCAAGAAAAACACTCTTGTTTTGAGAAACGGGCATTCATGCACTCTACTGTGTTTCCTATAGGGCCAGAACAGCGAGCTAGCTCAGAAAAAAAGAACTGTGCCTCCTACATAAACGGGGCATATCTAGTTCAACTCAGTATAGGAAACTAAGTAAAACAGGAGCTTGTCTTCAGTCCAATACACTGTACTCGCTGGGAACAGACGCGAATGCTATTTGCACTGTCTATGGCTACAATAGCACAAGAGTGGTATACTTAGCCTGAAAGAACCCTTGCTGCTAGAACTTGAAACTGAACGTGATTCAACTCTGTTTAGGAAGTTTAATTGAACCCTAGTGTGCCATGCAAGAAAAACATTCTGCTTTTGAGGAACGGGCTTTCTTGCGTCTACTGTGTTTCCTATAGGGCCAGTTCACTGAGCTAGTTCAGAGCAAAAGAACTGTGTTTCCGACACAAACGGGGCATATCTAGTTAAACTCAGTATTGGAAACTAAGTAAAACAGGAGCTTTTCTTTGGTCTAATACACTGTACTCGCTGGGAACTGACGTGAATGCTATTTGCACTGTGTAGGGCCAGAATAATACAAGAGTGGTGTTCCTAGCCTGAATGAACCCTTGCTGCTAGAACTTGAAACTGAATGTGATACAACTCCGTTTAGGAAGTTTAATTGAACCCTAGTGTGCGATGCAAGAAAAACACTCTGGTTTTGAGAAACGGGCATTCTTGCACTCTACTGTTTTTCCTATAGGGCCAGTACAGTGAGCTAGCTCAGAACAAAAGAACTGTGCTTCCTAAACAAACGGTGCATATCGTGTTCAACTCAGTATTGGAAACTAAGTAAAACAGGAGCTACTCTTCAGTCCAATACACTGTACTCGCTGGGAACAGACGCGAATGCTATTTGCACTGTGTGTCGAGACAATAGCACAAGAGTCGTATACTTAGCCTGAATGAACCCTCGCTGCTAGAACTTGAAACTGAGCGTGATTCAACTCTGTTTAGGAAGTTTAATTGAAACCTAGTGTGCCATGCAAGAAAAACACTCTGCTTTTGAGGAACGGGAATTCTTGCACTCTACTGTGTTTCCTATAGGGCCAGGACAGTGAGTTAGCTCAGAACAAAAGAACTGTGCTTCCGACAGAAACGGGGCATATCCAGTTCAACTCAGTATTTGAAACTAAGTAAAACAGGAGCTTCTCTTCAGTCCAGTACACTGTACTCGCTGGGAACAGACGCGAATGCTATTTGCACTGTCTAGGGCCAGAATAATAAAAGAGTGGTGTTCCTAACCTGAATGAACCCTTGCTGCTAGAATTTGAAACTGAACGTGATTCAACTCCGTTTAGGAAGTTTAATTGAACTCTAGTGTGCCATGCAAGAAAAACCCTCTGGTTTTGAGAAACTGGCTTTCTTGCACTCTACTGTTTTTCCTATAGGGCCAGTATAGTGAGCTAGCTCAGAAAAAAAGAACTGTGCTTTCGACAGAAACGGGGCATATCTAGTTCAACTCAGTATTGGAAACTAAGTAAAACAGGAGCTTCTCTTCAGTCCAATACACTGTACTCGCTGGGAACAGACGCAAATGCTATTTGCACTGTGTAGGGCCAGAATAGCACAAGAGTGGTGTTCTTAGAAAGAATGAACCCTTGCTGCAAGAAATTGAAAGTGAACGTGATTCAACTCCATGTAGGAAGTTTAATTGAACCCTAGTGTGCCATGGAAGAAAAACACTCTGCTTTTGAGAAACCGATATTCTTGCACACTACTGTGTTTCCTATAGGGCCAGTACAGTGTACTAGCTCAGAACAAAAGAACTGTGCTTTCTACACAAACGGGGCATATCTAGTTCAACTCAGTATTGGAAACTAAGTAAAACAGGAGCTTCCCTTCAGTCCAATACACTGTACTTGCTGTGAACAGACAGGAATGCTATTTGCACTGTGTTTCAAGAGAATAGCATAACAGTGGTATTCTTAGCCTGAATGAACCCTTGCTACAAGAAGTTGAACCCGAACGTGATTCAATTCCGTTTAGGAAGTTTAATTGAACCCTAGTGTGCCATGCAAGAAAAACACTCTGCTTTTCAGAAACGGGCATTCTTGCACTCTACTGTGTTTCTTGTAAGGCCAGTACAGTGTGCTAGCTCAGAAAAAAAAGAACTGTGGTTCCTACAGAAACGGGGCATATCTAGTTCAACTCAGTATTGGAAACTAAGTAAAACAGGATCTTCTCTTCAGTCCAATACCCTGTACTCCCTGTGAACAGATGTGAATGCTATTTGCACTGTGTATGGCCAGAATAGCTCCAGAGTGGTGTTCTTAGCCTGAATGAACCCTTGCTGCTAGAACTTGAAACTGAAAGTGATTCAACTCCGTTTAGGCAAGTTTAATTGAACCCTAGTGTGCCATGGAAAAAAAACACTCTGCTTTTGAAAAAGGGCATTCTTGCACTCTACTGTGATTCCTATATGGCCAGTACAGTGAGCTAGCACAGAACAAAATAACTGTGCTTCCTACACAAACGGGGCATATCTAGTTCAACTCAGTATTTGAAATTAAGTAAAGCAGGAGCTTCTCTTCAGTCCAATACACTGTACTCGCTGGGAACAGACGCGAATGCTTTTTGCACTGTGTAGGGCCAGAATAATACAAGAGTGGTGTTCCTAACCTGAATGAACCCTTGCTGCTAGAATTTGAAACTGAACGTGATTCAACTCCGTTTAGGAAGTTTAATTGAACTCTAGTGTGCCATGCAAGAAAAACCCTCTGGTTTTGAGAAACGGGCTTTCTTCACTCTACTGTTTTTCCTATAGGGCCAGTACAGTGAGCTAGCTCAGAACAAAAGAACTGTGCTTCCTAAACAAACGGGGCATATCTTGTTCAACTCAGTATTGGAAACTAAGTAAAACAGGAGCTTCTCTTCAGTCCAATACACTGTACTCGCTGGGAACAGACACGAATGCTATTTGCACTGTTTATGGCCAGAATAGCACAAAAGTTGTGTTCTTATCCTGAATGATCCCTTGCTGCTAAAACTTGAAACTGAACGTGATTCAACTTTCAGTAGCAAGTTTAATTGAACCCTAGTGTGCCATGCAAGAAAAACACTCTGCTTTTGAGAAACCGGCATTCTTGCACTCTACTGTGTTTCCTATAGGGCCAGTACAGTGTGCTAGTTCAGAACAAATGAACTGTGCTTTCTACACAAACAGGGAATATCTAGTTCAACTCATTATTGGAAACTAAGTGAAACAGGAGCTTCCCTTCAGTCCAATACACTGTACTTGCTGTGAACAGACAGGAATGCTATTTGCAATGTTTGTCGAGAGAATAGCACAAGAGTGGTATTCTTAGCTTGAATGAACCCTTGCTACAAGAAGTTGAAACCGATCGTGATTCAATTCCTTTTAAGAAGTTTAATTGACCCTACTGTGCCATCCAAGAAAAACAGTCTGCTTTTCAGAAACGGGCATTCTTGCACTCTACTGTGTTTCCTATAGGGCAAGTACAGTGAGCTAGCTCAGAACAAAAGTACTGTGCTTCCTACACAAACGGGGCATATCTAGTTCAACTCAGTATTGGAAACTAAGTAAAACAGGAGCTTCTCTTCAGTCTAATACACTGTACTCGCTGGGAACAGATGCGAATGCTATTTGCACTGTGTATGGCCAGAATAGCTCCAGAGTGGTGTTCTTAGCCTGAATGAACCCTTGCTGCTAGAACTTGAAACTGAACGTTATTCAACTCAGTGTAGAAAGATTAATTGAACCCTAGTGTGCCATGCAAGAAAAACACTCTGGTTTTGAGAAACGGACATTATTGCACTCTACTGTGTTCACTATAGGACAGTACTGTGAGCTAGCTCAGAACAAAAGAACTGTGCTTCAGACACAAACGGGGCATATCTAGTTCAACTCAGTATTGGAAACTAAGTAAAACATGAGCTTGTCTTCAATCCAATACACTGTACTCGATGGGAACAGACGCGAATGCTATTTGCACTGTCTATGTCCACAAAAGCCCAAGAGTGGTATTCTTAGCCTGAATGAACCCTTGCTGCTAGAACTTGAAACTCAACGTGATTCAACTCTGTTTAGGAAATTTAATTGAACTCTAGTGTGCCATGCAAGGAAAACACTCTGATTTTGAGGAACGGGCATTCTTGCACTCTTCTGTGTTTCTATAGGGCCAGTACAGTGAGTTAGCTCAGAACACAAGAACTGTGCTTCCGACAGAAACGGGGCATATCTAGTTCAACTCAGTATTGGAAACTAAGTAAAACAGGAATTCTCTTCAGTCCAATACACTGTATTCGCTGGGAACAGACGCGAATGCTATTTGCACTGTGTACGGCCAGAATAATACAAGAGTGGTGTTCTAAACCTGAATGAACCCTTGCTGCTAGAACTTGAAACTGAACGTGATTCAACTCCGTTTAGGAAGTTTAATTGAACTCTAGTGTGCGATGCAAGAAAAATCCTCTGGTTTTGAGAATCGGGCTTTCTTGCACTCTACTGTTTCCTATAGGGCCAGGTCAGTGAGCTATCTCAGAACAAAAAACTGTGCTTCCTACGAAACGGGGCATATCTAGTTCAACTCAGTATTGGAAACTAAGTAAAACAGGAGCTTCTCTTCAGTCCAATACACTGTACTCGCTGGGAACGTACGCTAATGCTATTTGCACTTTGTATGGCCAGAATAGCACAAGAGTGGGCTTCTTAGCCTGAATGAACCCTTGCGGCTAGTACTTGAAACTGAACGTGATTCAACTCTGTTTAGGAAGTTTAATTGAACCCTAGTGTGCCATGCAAGAAAAACACTCTGCTTTTGAGGAACGGGCATTCTTTCAATCTACTGTGTTTCCTATAGGGCCAGGACAGTGAGTTAGCTCAGAACAAAAGAACTGTGCTTCCGACAGAAACAGGGCATATCTATTTCAACTCAGTATTGGAAACTAAGTAAAACAAGAGCTTCCCTTCAGTCCAATACACTGTACTTGCTGTGAACAGACAGGAATGCTATTTGCACTGTGTGTCCAGAGAATAACACAAGAGTGGTATTCTTAGCCTGAATGAACCCTTGCTACAAGAAGTTGAAACTGAACTTTATTCAACTCTGTGTAGCAAGTTTAATTGAACCCTAGTGTGCCATGCAAGAAAAACACTCTGGTTTTAAGAAACGGGCATTCATGCACTCTATTGTGTTCCCTATAGGGCCAGAACAGTGAGCTAGCTCAAAACAAAAGAACTGTTCTATTTACACAAACGGGGCATATCTAGTTCAACTCAGTATTGCAAACTAAGTAAAACAGGAGCGTGTCTTCATTCCAATACACTGTACTCGCTGGGAACAGATGCGAATGCTATTTGCACTGTTTATGGCCAGATAGCACAAGAGTGGTGTTCGTAGCCTGAATGATCCCTTGCTACTAGAAATTGAAAGTGAACGTGATTCAACTCCGTTTAGGAAGTTTAATTGAACCCCAGTATGCCATGCTAGAAAAAAACTCTGCTTTTGAGAAACCGGCATTTTTGCACTCTACTGTGTTTCCTATAGGGCCAGTACAGTGAGTTAGCTCAGAACAAAAGAACTGTGCTTTCTACACAAACAGGGCATATCTAGTTCAACTGAGTATTGGAAACTAAGTAAAACAGGAGCTTCCCTTCAGTCCAATACACTGTACTTGCTGTGAACAGAAAGGAATGCTATTTGCACTGTGTGTCGAGAGAATAGCACAAGAGTGGTATTCTTAGCCTGAAGGAACCCTTGCTACAAGAAGTTGAAACCGAACGTGATTCAATTCCTTTTAGGAAGTTTAATAGAACCCTAGTGTGCCATGCAAGAAAAACACTCTGCTTTTCTGAAACGGGCATTCTTGCACTCTACTGTGTTTCCTATAGGGCAAGTACAGTGAGCTAGCTCAGAAAAAAGAACTGTGCTTCCTACACAAACGGGGCATATCTAGTTCAACTCAGTATTGGAAACTAAGTAAAACAGGAGCTTCTCTTCAGTCTAATACACTGTGCTCGCTGCGAACAGATGCGAATGCTATTTGTACTGTGTATGGCCAGAAGAGCTCCAGAGTGGTGTTCTTAGCCTGAATGAACCCTTGCTGCTAGAACTTGAAACTGAACGTTATTCAACTCTGTGTAGCAAGTTTAATTGAACCCTAGTGTACCAGGCAAGAAAAACACTCTGCTTTTGAGGTACCGGCATTCTGGCACTCTACTGTGTTTCCTATAAGGCCAGTACAGTGTGCTAGCTCAGAAAAAAAGAACTGTGCTTCCAGCAGAAAAGGGGCATATCTAGTTCAACTCAGTATTGGAAACTAAGTAAAACAGGAGCTTCTCTTCAGTGCGATACCCTGTACTCCCTGTGAACAGATGTGAATGCTATTTGTACTATGTATGGCCAGAATAGCCCCAGAGTGGTGTTCTTAGCCTGAATGAACTCTTGCTGCTAGAACTTGAAACTTAACGTGATTCAACTCCGTTTAGGAAGTTTAATTGAACCCTAGTGTACCATGGAAGAAAAACACTCTGCTTTTGAAAACGGGCATTCTTGCACTCTACTGTGATTCCTATACGGCCAGTACAGTGAGCTAGCACAGAACAAAAGAACTATGCTTCCTGCACAAATGGGGCATATCTAGTTCAACTCAGTATTGGAATCTTAGTTAAACAGGAGCTTCTCTTCAGTCCAATACACTGTACTCGCTGGGAACAGATGTGAATGCCATTTGCTCTGTGTATGGCCATAATAGCACAAGAGTTGTGTTCTTATCTGGAATGAACCCTTAATGCTAGAACTTGAAACTGAACGTGATTCAACTCTGTTTAGCAAGTTTAATTGAACCCTAGTGTGCCATGCCAGAAAAACACTCTGGTTTTGTGAAACGGGCATTCTTGCATTCTACTGTGTTTCCTATAGGGCCAGAACAGCAAGCTAGCTCAGAACAAAAGAACTGTGCCTGCTACACAAACGGAGCCTATCTAGTTCAACTCAGTATAGGAAACTAAGTAAAACAGGACCTTGTCTTCAGTCCAATACACTGTACTCGCTGGGAACAGACACGAATGCTATTTGCACTGTCTATGGCTATACTAGCACAAGAGTGGTATTCTTAGCCTGAATGAACCCTTGCTGCTAGAACTTGAAACTGAACGTGATTCAACTCCGTTTAGGAAGTTTAATACACTCTAGTGTGCCGTGCAAGAAAAACCCTCTGGTTTTGAGAAACGGGCTTTCTTGCACTCTACTGTTTCCTATAGGGCCAGTACAGTCAGCTAGATCAGAACAAAAAACTGTGCTTCCTACGAAACGGAGCATATCTAGTTCAACTCAGTATTGGAAACTACGTAAAACAGGAGCTTCTCTTCAGGCCAATACACTGTACTTGCTGGGAACGGACAATAATGCTATTTGCACTTTGTATGGCCAGAATAGCACAAGAGTGGGGTTCTTACCCTGAATGAACACTTGCTGCTAGAACTTGAAACTGAACGTGATTCAACTCCGTTTAGGAATTTTAATTGAACCCTGGTGTGCCATGCAAGAAAAACACTCTGGTTTTGAGAAACGGGCATTCATGCACTCTACTGTGTTCCCTATAGGGCCAGAACAGTGAGCTAGCTCAGAACAAAAGAACTGTGCTTCCTACCCAAACGGGGCATATCTAGTTCAACTCAGTATTGGAAACTAAGTAAAACAGGAGCTTCTCTTCAGTCTAATACACTGTACTCGCTGGGAACAGACGTGAATGCTATTTGCACTGTGTAGGGCCAGAATAATACAAGAGTGGTGTTCCTAGCCTGAATGAACCCTTGCTGCTAGAACTTGAAACTGAATGTGATTCAACTCCGTTTTATAAGTTTAATTGAACCCTACTGTGCCATGCAAGAAAAACACTCTGGTTTTGAGAAACGGGCATTCTTGCACTCTACTGTTTTTTATAGGGCCAGTACACTGAGCTAGCTCAGAACAAAAGAACTGTGCTTCCTAAACAAACGGTGCATATCTTGTTCAACTCAGTATTGGAAACTAAGTAAAACAGGAGCTACTCTTCAGTCCAATACACTGTACTCGCTGGGAACAGACGCGAATGCTATTTGCACTGTGTATGGCCAGAATAGCACAAGAGTTGTGTTCTTATCCTGAATGAACCCTTGCTGCTAAAACTTGAACCTGAACGTGATTCAACTCCGTTTAGCAAGTTTCATTAAACCCTAGTTTCTCATGCCAGAAAAACACTCTGGTTTTGAGAAACGGGCAATCTTGTATTCTACTGTGTTTCCTATAGGGCCAGAACACCGAGCTAGCTCAGAACAAAAGAACTGTGCCTCCTACACAAACGGGGCCTATCTAGTTCAACTCAGTATAGGAAACTAAGTAAAACAGGAGCTTGTCTTCAGTCCAATACACTGTACTCGCTGGGAACAGACGCGAATGCTATTTGCACTGTCTATGTCTACAATAGCAAAAGGGTGGTATACTTAGCCTGAATGAACCCTTGCTGCTAGAACTTGAAACTGAACGTGATTCAACTCCGTTTAGGAAGTTAAATTGAACCCTAGTGTACCATGGAAGAAAAAAAACTCTGCTTTTGAAAACGGGCATTCTTGCACTCTACTGTGATTCCTATATGGCCAGTACAGTGAGCTAGCACAGAACAAAAGAACTATGCTTCCTGCACAAACGGGGCATACCTAGTTCAACTCAGTATTGGAATCTTATTTAAACAGGAGCTTCTCTTCAGTCCAATACACTGTACTCGCTGGGAACAGATGTGAATGCCATTTGCTCTGTGTATGGCCAGAATACCACAAGAGTTGTGTTCTTAGCCTGAATGACCCCTTGCTGCTAGAACTTGAAACTGAACGTGATTCAACTCTGTTTAGGAAGTTTAATTGAACCCTAGTGTGCCATGCAAGAAAAACTTTCTGCTTTTGAGGAACGGGCATTCTTGAGTCTACTGTGTTTCCTATAGGGCCAGTTCAGTGAGCTAGCTTAGAGCAAAAGAACTGTGCTTCTGAAACAAACTCGGCATATCTAGTTAAACTCAGTATTGGAAACTAAGTAAAACTGGAGCTTCTCTTCAGTCTAATACACTGTACTCGCTGGGAACTGACATGAATGCTATTTGCACTGTGTAGGGCCAGAATAATACAAGAGTGGTGTTCCTAGCCTGAATGAACCCTTGCTGCTAGAACTTGAAACTGAATGTGATACAACTCCGTTTAGGAAGTTTAATTGAACCCTAGTGTGCCATGCAAGAAAAACACTCTGCTTTTGAGAAACCGATATTCTTGCACACTACTGTGTTTCCTATAGGGCCAGTACAGTGTACTAGCTCAGAACAAAAGAACTGTGCTTTCTACACAAACGGGGCATATCTAGTTCAACTCAGTATTGGAAAGTAAGTAAAACAGGAGCTTCCCTTCAGTCCAATACACTGTACTTGCTGTGAACAGACAGGAATGCTATTTGCACTGTGTTTCAAGAGAATAGCATAACAGTGGTATTCTTAGCCTGAATGAAACCTTGCTACAAGAAGTTGAACCCGAACGTGATTCAATTCCGTTTAGGAAGTTTAATTGAACCCTAGTGTGCCATGCAAGAAAAACACTCTGCTTTTCAGAAACGGGCATTCTTGCACTCTACTGTGTTTCCTGTAAGGCCAGTACAGTGTGCTAGCTCAGAAAAAAAAGAACTGTGGTTCCTACAGAAACGGGGCATATCTAGTTCAACTCAGTATTGGAAACTAAGTAAAACAGGATCTTCTCTTCAGTCCAATACCCTGTACTCCCTGTGAACAGATGTGAATGCTATTTGCACTGTGTATGGCCAGAATAGCTCCAGAGTGGTGTTCTTAGCCTGAATGAACTCTTGCTGCTAGAACTTGAAACTGAACGTGATTCAACTCCGTTTAGGAAGTTTAATTGAACCCTAGTGTGCCATGGAAAAAAAACACTCTGCTTTTGAAAAAGGGCATTCTTGCACTCTACTGTGATTCCTATATGGCCAGTACAGTGAGCTAGCACAGAACAAAATAACTGTGCTTCCTACACAAACGGGGCATATCTAGTTCAACTCAGTATTTGAAATTAAGTAAAACAGGAGCTTCTCTTCAGTCCAGTACACTGTACTCGCTGGGAACAGACGCGAATGCTATTTGCACTGTCTAGGGCCAGAATAATAAAAGAGTGGTGTTCCTAACCTGAATGAACCCTTGCTGCTAGAATTTGAAACTGAACGTGATTCAACTCCGTTTAGGAAGTTTAATTGAACTCTAGTGTGCCATGCAAGAAAAACCCTCTGGTTTTGAGAAACGGGCTTTCTTGCACTCTACTGTTTTTCCTATAGGGCCAGTATAGTGAGCTAGCTCAGAACAAAAGAACTGTGCTTTCGACAGAAACGGGGCATATCTAGTTCAACTCAGTATTGGAAACTAAGTAAAACAGGAGCTTCTCTTCAGTCCAATACACTGTACTCGCTGGGAACAGACGCAAATGCTATTTGCACTGTGTAGGGCCAGAATAGCACAAGAGTGGTGTTCTTAGAATGAATGAACCCTTGCTGCTAGAAATTGAAAGTGAACGTGATTCAACTCCATGTAGGAAGTTTAATTGAACCCTAGTGTGCCATGCAAGAAAAACACTCTTCTTTTGAGAAACCGATATTCTTGCACACTACTGTGTTTCCTATAGGGCCAGTACATTGTACTAGCTCAGAACAAAAGAACTGTGCTTTCTACACAAACGGGGCATATCTAGTTCAACTCAGTATTGGAAACTAAGTAAAACAGGAGCTTCCCTTCAGTCCAATACACTGTACTTGCTGTGAACAGACAGGAATGCTATTTGCACTGTGTTTCAAGAGAATAGCATAACAGTGGTATTCTTAGCCTGAATGAACCCTTGCTACAAGAAGTTGAACCCGAACGTGATTCAATTCCGTTTAGGAAGTTTAATTGAACCCTAGTGTGCCATGCAAGAAAAACACTCTGCTTTTCAGAAACGGGCATTCTTGCACTCTACTGTGTTTCCTGTAAGGCCAGTACAGTGTGCTAGCTCAGAAAAAAAAGAACTGTGGTTCCTACAGAAACGGCGCATATCTAGTTCAACTCAGTATTGGAAACTAAGTAAAACAGGATCTTCTCTTCAGTCCAATACCCTGTACTCCCTGTGAACAGATGTGAATGCTATTTGCACTGTGTATGGCCAGAATAGCTCCAGAGTGGTGTTCTTAGCCTGAATGAACTCTTGCTGCTAGAACTTGAAACTGAACGTGATTCAACTCCGTTTAGGAAGTTTAATTGAACCCTAGTGTGCCATGGAAAAAAAACACTCTGCTTTTGAAAAAGGGCATTCTTGCACTCTACTGTGATTCCTATATGGCCAGTACAGTGAGCTAGCACAGAACAAAATAACTGTGCTTCCTACACAAACGGGGCATATCTAGTTCAACTCAGTATTTGAAATTAAGTAAAGCAGGAGCTTCTCTTCAGTCCAATACACTGTACTCGCTGGGAACAGACGCGAATGCTTTTTGCACTGTGTAGGGCCAGAATAATACAAGAGTGGTGTTCCTAACCTGAATGAACCCTTGCTGCTAGAATTTGAAACTGAACGTGATTCAACTCCGTTTAGGAAGTTTAATTGAACTCTTGTGTGCCATGCAAGAAAAACCCTCTGGTTTTGAGAAACGGGCTTTCTTCACTCTACTGTTTTTCCTATAGGGCCAGTACAGTGAGCTAGCTCAGAACAAAAGAACTGTGCTTCCTAAACAAACGGGGCATATCTTGTTCAACTCAGAATTGGAAACTAAGTAAAACAGGAGCTTCTCTTCAGTCCAATACACTGTACTCGCTGGGAACAGACACGAATGCTATTTGCACTGTTTATGGCCAGAATAGCACAAAAGTTGTGTTCTTATCCTGAATGATCCCTTGCTGCTAAAACTTGAAACTGAACGTGATTCAACTTTGAGTAGCAAGTTTAATTGAACCCTAGTGTGCCATGCCAGAAAAACACTCTGGTTTTGAGAAACGGGCATTCTTGCATTCTACTGTGTTTCCTATAGGGCCAGAACAGCCAGCTAGTTCAGAACAAAAGAACTGTGCCTCCTACACAAACGGGGCCTATCTAGTTCAACTCACTATAGGAAACTAAGTAAAACAGGAGCTTCTCTTCAGTCCAATACACTGTACTCGCTGGGAACAGACGCAAATGCTATTTGCACTGTGTATGGCCAGAATAGCACAAGAGTTGTGTTCTTATCTGGAATGAACCCTTAATGCTAGAAATTGAAACTGAACGTGATTCAACTCTGTTTAGGAAGTTTAATTGAACCCTAGTGTGCCATGCAAGAAAAACACTCTGCTTTTGAGGAACGGGCATTCTTGCACTCTACTGTGTTTCCTATAGGGCCAGGACAGTGAATAGCTCAGAACAAAAGAACTGTGCTTCCGACAGAAACGGGGCATATCTAGTTCAATTCAGTATTGGAAACTAAGTAAAACAGGAATTCTCTTCAGTCCAATACAGTGTACTCGCTGGGAACAGATGTGAATGCTATTTGCTAGTTTATGTCCAGATAGCACAAGAGTGGTGTTCTTAGCCTGAATGATCCCTTGCTGCTTGAAATTGAAAGTGAACGTGATTCAACTCCGTTTAGGAAGTTTAATTGAACCCTAGTGTGCCATGCAAGAAAAACACTCTGGTTTTGAGAAACGGACATTATTGCACTCTACTGTGTTCACTATAGGACAGTACAGTGAGCTAGCTCAGAACAAAAGAACTGTGCTTCAGACAAAAAGGGGCATATCTAGTTCAACTCAGTATTGGAAACTAAGTAAAACTTGAGCTTGGCTTCAATCCAATACACTGTACTCGATGGGAACAGACGCGAATGCTATTTGCACTGTCTATGTCCACAAAAGCCCAAGAGTGGTATTCTTAGCCTGAATGAACCCTTGCTGCTAGAACTTGAAACTCAACGTGATTCAACTCTGTTTAGGAAATTTAATTGAACTCTAGTGTGCCATGCAAGGAAAACACTCTGATTTTGAGGAACGGGCATTCTTGCACTCTTCTGTGTTTCCTATAGGGCCAGTACAGTGAGTTAGCTCAGAACACAAGAACTGTGCTTCCGACAGAAACGGGGCATATCTAGTTCAACTCAGTATTGGAAACTAAGTAAAACAGGAATTCTCTTCAGTCCAATACACTGTATTCGCTGGGAACAGACGCGAATGCTATTTGCACTGTGTACGGCCAGAATAATACAAGAGTGGTGTTCCTAACCTGAATGAACCCTTGCTGCTAGAACTTGAAACTGAACGTGATTCAACTCCGTTTAGGAAGTTTAATTGAACTCTAGTGTGCGATGCAAGAAAAATCCTCTGGTTTTGAGAAACGGGCTTTCTAGCACTCTACTGTTTCCTATAGGGCCAGTACAGTGAGCTATCTCAGAACAAAAAACTGTGCTTCCTACGAAACGGGGCATATCTAGTTCAACTCAGTATTGGAAACTAAGTAAAACAGGAGCTTCTCTTCAGTCCAATACACTGTACTCGCTGGGAACATACGCTAATGCTATTTGCACTTTGTATGGCCAGAATAGCACAAGAGTGGGCTTCTTAGCCTGAATGAACCCTTGCGGCTAGAACTTGAAACTGAACGTGATTCAACTCTGTTTAGGAAGTTTAATTGAACCCTAGTGTGCCATGCAAGAAAAACACTCTGCTCTTGAGGAACGGGCATTCTTTCAATCTACTGTGTTTCCTATAGGGCCAGGACAGTGAGTTAGCTCAGAACAAAAGAACTGTGCTTCCGACAGAAACAGGGCATATCTAGTTCAACTCAGTATTGGAAACTAAGTAAAACAAGAGCTTCCCTTCAGTCCAATACACTGTACTTGCTGTGAACAGACAGGAATGCTATTTGCACTGTGTGTCCAGAGAATAACACAAGAGTGGTATTCTTAGCCTGAATGAACCCTTGCTACAAGAAGTTGAAACTGAACTTTATTCAACTCTGTGTAGCAAGTTTAATTGAACCCTAGTGTGCCATGCAAGAAAAACACTCTGGTTTTAAGAAACGGGCATTCATGCACTCTATTGTGTTCCCTATAGGGCCAGAACAGTGAGCTAGCTCAAAACAAAAGAACTGTTCTACTTACACAAACGGGGCATATCTAGTTCAACTCAGTATTGGAAACTAAGTAAAACAGGAGCTTGTCTTCATTCCAATACACTGTACTCGCTGGGAACAGATGCGAATGCTATTTGCACTGTTTATGGCCAGATAGCACAAGAGTGTTGTTCGTAGCCTGAATGATCCCTTGCTACTAGAAATTGAAAGTGAACGTGATTCAACTCCATTTAGGAAGTTTAATTGAACCCTAGTGTGCCATGCTAGAAAAAAACTCTGCTTTTGAGAAACCGGCATTTTTGCACTCTACTGTGTTTCCTATAGGGCCAGTACAGTGAGTTAGCTCAGAACAAAAGAACTGTGCTTTCTACACAAACAGGGCATATCTAGTTCAACTCAGTATTGGAAACTAAGTAAAACAGGAGCTTCCCTTCAGTCCAATACACTGTACTTGCTGTGAACAGAAAGGAATGCTATTTGCACTGTGTGTCGAGAGAATAGCACAAGAGTGGTATTCTTAGCCTGAAGGAACCCTTGCTACAAGAAGTTGAAACCGAACGTGATTCAATTCCGTTTAGGAAGTTTAATAGAACCCTAGTGTGCCATGCAAGAAAAACACTCTGCTTTTCCGAAACGGGCATTCTTGCACTCTACTGTGTTTCCTATAGGGCAAGTACAGTGAGCTAGCTCAGAAAAAAGAACTGTGCTTCCTACACAAACGGGGCATATCTAGTTCAACTCAGTATTGGAAACTAAGTAAAACAGGAGCTTCTCTTCAGTCTAATACACTGTGCTCGCTGCGACAGATTCGAATGCTATTTGTACTGTGTATGGCCAGAAGAGCTCCAGAGTGGTGTTCTTAGCCTGAATGAACCCTTGCTGCTAGAACTTGAAACTGAACGTTATTCAACTCTGTGTAGCAAGTTTAATTGAACCCTAGTGTACCATGCAAGATAAACACTCTGCTTTTGAGGTACCGGCATTCTGGCACTCTACTGTGTTTCCTATAAGGCCAGTACAGTGTGCTAGCTCAGAAAAAAAGAACTGTGCTTCCAGCAGAAAAGGGGCATATCTAGTTCAACTCAGTATTGGAAACTAAGTAAAACAGGAGCTTCTCTTCAGTCCGATACCCTGTACTCCCTGTGAACAGATGTGAATGCTATTTGTACTATGTATGGCCAGAATAGCCCCAGATTGGTGTTCTTAGCCTGAATGAACTCTTGCTGCTAGAACTTGAAACTGAACGTGATTCAACTCCGTTTAGGAAGTTTAATTGAACCCTAGTGTACCATGGAAGAAAAAGACTCTGCTTTTGAAAACGGGCATTCTTGCACTCTACTGTGATTCCTATATGGCCAGGACAGTGAGCTAGCACAGAACAAAAGAACTATGCTTCCTGCACAAATGGGGCATATCTAGTTCAACTCAGTATTGGAATCTTATTTAAACAGGAGCTTCTCTTCAGTCCAATACACTGTACTCGCTGGGAACAGATGTGAATGCCATTTGCTCTGTGTATGGCCATAATAGCACAAGAGTTGTGTTCTTTTCTGGAATGAACCCTTAATGCTAGAACTTGAAACTGAACGTGATTCAACTCCGTTTAGCAAGTTTAATTGAACCCTAGTGTGCCATGCCAGAAAAACACTCTGGTTTTGTGAAACGGGCATTCTTGCATTCTACTGTGTTTCCTATAGGGCCAGAACAGCAAGCTAGCTCAGAACAAAAGAACTGTGCCTGCTACACAAACGGAGCCTATCTAGTTCAACTCAGTATAGGAAACTAAGTAAAACAGGACCTTGTCTTCAGTCCAATACACTGTACTCGCTGGGAACAGACACGAATGCTATTTGCACTGTCTATGGCTATACTAGCACAAGAGTGGTATTCTTAGCCTGAATGAACCCTTGCTGCTAGAACTTGAAACTGAACGTGATTCAACTCCGTTTAGGAAGTTTAATTGAACTCTAGTGTGCCCTGCAAGAAAAACCCTCTGGTTTTGAGAAACGGGCTTTCTTGCACTCTACTGTTTCCTATAGGGCCAGTACAGTGAGCTAGCTCAGAACAAAAAACTGTGCTTCCTACGAAACGGAGCATATCTAGTTCAACTCAGTATTGGAAACTACGTAAAACAGGAGCTTCTCTTCAGTCCAATACACTGTACTTGCTGGGAACGGACAATAATGCTATTTGCACTTTGTATGGCCAGAATAGCACAAGAGTGGGGTTCTTACCCTGAATGAACACTTGCTGCTAGAACTTGAAACTGAACGTGATTCAACTCCATTTAGGAATTTTAATTGAACCCTAGTGTGCCATGCAAGAAAAACACTCTGGTTTTGAGAAACGGGCATTCATGCACTCTACTGTGTTCCCTATAGGGCCAGAACAGTGAGCTAGCTCAGAACAAAAGAACTGTGCTTCCTACCCAAACGGGGCATATCTAGTTCAACTCAGTATTGGAAACTAAGTAAAACAGGAGCTTCTCTTCAGTCTAATACACTGTACTCGCTGGGAACAGACGTGAATGCTATTTGCACTGTGTAGGGCCAGAATAATACAAGAGTGGTGTTCCGAGCCTGAATGAACCCTTGCTGCTAGAACTTGAAAGTGAATGTGATTCAACTCCGTTTTATAAGTTTAATTGAACCCTACTGTGCCATGCAAGAAAAACACTCTGGTTTTGAGAAACGGGCATTCTTGCACTCTACTGTTTTTTATAGGGCCAGTACAATGAGCTAGCTCAGAACAAAAGAACTGTGCTTCCTAAACAAACGCTGCATATCTTGTTCAACTCAGTATTGGAAACTAAGTAAAACAGGAGCTACTCTTCAGTCCAATACACTGTACTCGCTGGGAACAGAAGCGAATGCTATTTGCACTGTGTATGGCCAGAATAGCACAAGAGTTGTGTTCTTATCCTGAATGAACCCTTGCTGCTAAAACTTGAACCTGAACGTGATTCAACTCCGTTTAGCAAGTTTCATTGAACCCTAGTTTCTCATGCCAGAAAAACACTCTGATTTTGAGAAACGGGCAATCTTGCATTCTACTGTGTTTCCTATAAGGCCAGAACACCGAGCTAGCTCAGAACAAAAGAACTGTGCCTCATACACAAACGGGGCCTATCTAGTTCAACTCAGTATAGGAAACTAAGTAAAACAGGAGCTTGTCTTCAGTCCAATACACTGTACTCGCTGGGAACAGACGCGAATGCTATTTGCACTGTCTATGGCTACAATAGCACAAGGGTGGTATACTTAGCCTGAATGAACCCTTGCTGCTAGAACTTGAAACTGAACGTGATTCAACTCCGTTTAGGAAGTTAAATTGAACCCTAGTGTACCATGGAAGAAAAAAACTCTGCTTTTGAAAACGGGCTTTCTTGCACTCTACTGTGATTCCTATATGGCCAGTACAGTGAGCTAGCACAGAACAAAGGAACTATGCTTCCTGCACAAACGGGGCATACCTAGTTCAACTCAGTATTGGAATCTTATTTAAACAGGAGCTTCTCTTCAGTCCAATACACTGTACTCGCTGGGAACAGATGTGAATGCCATTTGCTCTGTGTATGGCCAGAATACCACAAGAGTTGTGTTCTTAGCCTGAATGACCCCTTGCTGCTAGAACTTGAAACTGAACGTGATTCAACTCTGTTTAGGAAGTTTAATTGAACCCTAGTGTGCCATGCAAGAAAAACTTTCTGCTTTTGAGGAACGGGCATTCTTGAGTCTACTGTGTTTCCTATAGGGCCAGTTCAGTGAGCTAGCTTAGAGCTAAAGAACTGTGCTTCTGACACAAACTCGGCATATCTAGTTAAACTCAGTATTGGAAACTAAGTAAAACTGGAGCTTCTCTTCAGTCTAATACACTGTACTCGCTGGGAACTGACATGAATGCTATTTGCACTGTGTAGGGCCAGAATAATACAAGAGTGTTGTTCCTAGCCTGAATGAACCCTTGCTGCTAGAACTTGAAACTGAATGTGATACAACTCCGTTTAGGAAGTTTAATTGAACCCTAGTGTGCCATGCAAGAAAAACACTCTGCTTTTGAGAAACCGGCATTTTTGCACTCTACTGTTTTTCCTATAGGGCCAGTACAGTGAGCTACCTCAGAACAAAAGAACTGTGCTTCCTACACAAACGTGGCATATATAGTTCAACTCAGTATTGGAAACTACGTAAAACATGAGCTTCTCTTCAGTCCCATACAGTGTACTCGCTGGGAACAGACACGAATGCTATTTGTACTGTGTATGGCCATAATAGCACAAGAGTTGTGTTCTTATCTGGAATGAACCCTTAATGCTAGAACTTGAAACTGAACGTGATTCAACTCCGTTTAGCAAGTTTAATTGAAACCTAGTGTGCCTTGCCAGAAAAACACTCTGGTTTTGTGAAACGGGCATTCTTGCATTCTACTGTGTTTCCTATAGGGCCAGAACAGCGAGCTAGCTCAGAACAAAAGAACTGTGCCTGCTACACAAACGGAGCCTATCTAGTTCAACTCAGTATAGAGAACTAAGTAAAACAGGACCTTGTCTTCAGTCCAATACACTGTACTCGCTGGGAACAGACGCGAATGCTATTTGCACTGTCTATGGCTATAATAGCACAAGAGTGCTATTCTTAGCCTGAATGAACCCTTGCTGCTAGAACTTGAAACTGAACGTGATTCAACTCCGTTTAGGAAGTTTAATTGAACTCTAGTGTGCCATGCAAGAAAAACCCTCTGGTTTTGAGAAACGGGCTTTCTTGCACTCTACTGTTTCCTATAGGGCCAGTACAGTGAGCTAGCTCAGAACAAAAAACTGTGCTTCCTACGAAACGGAGTATATCTAGTTCAACTCAGTATTGGAAACTACGTAAAACAGGAGCTTCTCTTCAGTCCAATACACTGTACTTGCTGGGAACGGACAATAATGCTATTTGCACTTTGTATGGCCAGAATAGCACAAGAGTGGGGTTCTTACCCTGAATGAACACTTGCTGCTAGAACTTGAAACTGAACGTGATTCAACTCCGTTTAGGAATTTTAATTGAACCCTAGTGTGCCATGCAAGAAAAACACTCTGGTTTTGAGAAACGGGCATTCATGCACTCTACTGTGTTCCCTATAGGGCCAGAACAGTGAGCTAGCTCAGAACAAAAGAACTGTGCTTCCTACCCAAACGGGGCATATCTAGTTCAACTCAGTATTGGAAACTAAGTAAAACAGGAGCTTCTCTTCAGTCTAATACACTGTACTCGCTGGGAACTGACGTGAATGCTATTTGCACTGTGTAGGGCCAGAATAATACAAGAGTGGTGTTCCTAGCCTGAATGAACCCTTGCTGCTAGAACTTGAAACTGAATGTGATTCAACTCCGTTTTATAAGTTTAATTGAACCCTACTGTGCCATGCAAGAAAAACACTCTGGTTTTGAGAAACGGGCATTCTTGCACTCTACTGTTTTTCCTATAGGGCCAGTACACTGAGCTAGCTCAGAACAAAAGAAGTGTGCTTCCTAAACAAACGGTGCATATCTTGTTCAACTCAGTATTGGAAACTAAGTAAAACAGGAGCTACTCTTCAGTCCAATACACTGTACTCGCTGGGAACAGACAAGAATGCTATGTGCACTGTGTATGGCCAGAATAGCACAAGAGTTGTGTTTTTATCCTGAATGAACCCTTGCTGCTAAAACTTGAACCTGAACGTGATTCAACTCCGTTTAGCAAGTTTCATTGAACCCTAGTTTCTCATGCCAGAAAAACACTCTGGTTTTGAGAAACGGGCAATCTTGCATTCTACTGTGTTTCCTATAGGGCCAGAACAGCGAGCTAGTTCAGAACAAAAGAACTGTGCCTCCTACACAAACGGGGCCTATCTAGTTCAACTCATTATAGGAAACTAAGTAAAACAGGAGCTTGTCTTCAGTCCAATACACTGAACTCGCTGGGAACAGACGTGAATGCTATTGGCACTGTCTATGGCAACAATAGCACAAGAGTGGTATTCTTAGCCTGAATGAACCCTTGCTGCTAGAACTTGAAACTAAACGTGATTCAACTCTGTTTAGGAAGTTTAATTGAACCCTAGTGTGCCATGCAAGATAAACACTCTGCTTTTTAGGAACGGGCATTCTTGCACTCTACTGTGTTTCCTATAGGGCCAGGACAGTGAGTTAGCTCAGAACAAAAAAACTGTGCTTTCGACAGAAACGGGGCATATCTAGTTCAACTCAATATTGGAAACTAAGTAAAACAGGAGCTTCTCTTCAGTCCAATACACTGTACTCTCTGGGAACAGACGCGAATGCTATTTGCACTGTGTAGGTCCAGAATAGCACAAGAGTGGTGTTCTTAGCATGAATGAACCCTTGCTGCTAGAACTTGAAACTGAACGTGATTCAACTCCGTTTAGGAAGTTTAATTGAACTCTAGTGTGCCATGCAAGAAAAACACTCTGGTTTTGAGAAACGGGATTTCTTGCACTCTACTGTGTTTCCTATAGGGCCAGTACAGTGAGCTAGCTCAGAACAAAAAACTGTGCTTCCTATGAAACGGGGCATATCTAGTTCAACTCAGTATTGAAAACTAAGTAAAACAGGAGCTTCTCTTCATTCCATACACTGTACTCGCGGGGAACAGACGCTAATGCTATTTGCACTTTGTATGGCCAGAATAGCACAAGAGTCGGATTCTTACCCTGATTGAACACTTGCTGCTAGAACTTGAATCTGAACGTGATTCAACTCCGTTTAGGAAGTATAATTGAACCCTAGTGTGCCATGCAAGAAAAACACTGTGCTCTTGAGAAACCGGCATTCTTGCACTCTACTGTGTTTCCTAGAAGGCCAGTACAGTGTGCTAGCTCAGAAAAAAAGAACTGTGCTTCCTACAGAAACGGGGCATATGTAGTTCAACTCAGTATTGGAATCTAAGTAAAACAGGAGCTTCTCTTCAGTCCAATACACTGTACTCGTTGGGAACAGATGTGAAGGCTATTTGCACTGTGTATGGCCAGAATAGCACAAGAGTTGTGTTCTTAGCCTGAATGAACCCTTGCTGCTAGAAGTTGAAACTGAACGTGATTCAACTCCATTTAGGAAGTTTAATTGAACCCTAGTGTGCCATGCAAGAAAAACACTCTGCTTTTGAGAAACCGGCATTTTTGCACTCTACTGTGTTTCCTATAGGGCCAGTACAGTGAGTTAACTCAGAACAAAAGAACTGTGCTTTCTACACAAACAGGGCATATCTAGTTCAACTCAGTATTGGAAACTAAGTAAAACAGGAGCTTCCCTTCAGTCCAATACACTGTACTAGCTGTGAACAGACAGGAATGCTCTTTGCACTGTGTGTCGAGAGAATAGCACAAGAGTGGTATTCTTAGCCTGAAGGAACCCTTGCTACAAGAAGTTGAAACCGAACGTTATTCAACTCTGTGTAGCAAGTTTAATTGAACCCTAGTGTGCCATGCAAGAAAAACACTCTGCTTTTCCGAAACGGGCATTCTTGCACTCTACTGTGTTTCCTATAAGGCCAGTACAGTGTGCTAGCTCAGAAAAAAAGAACTGTGCTTCCAGCAGAAAAGGGGCATATCTAGTTCAACTCAGTATTGGAAACTAAGTAAAACAGGAGCTTCTCTTCAGTCCGATACCCTGTACTCCCTGTGAACAGATGTGAATGCTATTTGCACTATGTATGGCCAGAATAGCTCCAGAGTGGTGTTCTTAGCCTGAATGAACTCTTGCTGCTAGAACTTGAAACTGAACGTGATTCAACTCCGTTTAGGAAGTTTAATTGAACCCTAGTGTACCATGGAAGAAAAACACTCTGCTTTTGAAAACGGGCATTCTTGCACTCTACTGTGATTGCTATATGGCCAGTACAGTGAGCTAGCACAGAACAAAAGAACTATGCTTCCTGCACAAACGGGGCATATCTAGTTCAACTCAGTATTGGAATCTTAGTTAAACAGGAGCTTCTCTTCAGTCCAATACACTGTACTCGCTGGGAACAGATGTGAATGCTATTTGCTCTGTGTATGGCCAGAATACCACAAGAGTTGTGTTCTTAGCCTGAATGACCCCTTGCTGCTAGAACTTGAAACTGAACGTGATTCAACTCTGTTTAGGAAGTTTAATTGGACCCTAGTGTGCCATGCAAGAAAAACTTTCTGCTTTTGAGGAACGGGCATTCTTGCGTCTACAGTGTTTCCTATAGGGCCAGTTCAGTGAGCTAGCTTAGAGCAAAAGAACTGTGCTTCTGACACAAACTCGGCATATCTAGTTAAACTCAGTATTGGAAACTAAGTAAAACTGGAGCTTCTCTTCAGTCTAATACACTGTACTCGCTGGGAACTAACATGAATGCTATTTGCACTGTGTAGGGCCAGAATAATACAAGAGTGGTGTTCCTAGCCTGAATGAACCCTTGCTGCTAGAACTTGAAACTGAATGTGATTCAACTCCGTTTAGGAAGTTTAATTGAACCCTAGTGTGCCATGCAAGAAAAACACTCTGCTTTTGAGAAACGGGCATTTTTGCACGCTACTGTTTTTCCTATAGGGCCAGTACAGTGAGCTACCTCAGAACAAAAGAACTGTGCTTCCTACACAAACGTGGCATATATAGTTCAACTCAGTATTGGAAACTAAGTAAAACAGGAGCTTCTCTTCAGTCCAATACACTGTCCTCGCTGGGAACAGACACGAATGCTATTTGTACTGTGTATGGCCATAATAGCACAAGGGTTGTGTTCTTATCTGGAATGAACCCTTAATGCTAGAATTGAAACTGAACGTGATTCAACTCCGTTTAGCAAGTTTAATTGAACCCTAGTGTGCCATGCCAGAAAAACACTCTGGTTTTGTGAAACGGGCATTCTTGCATTCTACTGTGTTTCCTATAGGGCCAGAACAGCGAGCTAGCTCAGAACAAAAGAACTGTGCCTCCTACACAAACGGAGCCTATCGAGTTCAACTCAGTACAGGAAACTAAGTAAAACAGGACCTTGTCTTCAGTCCAATACACTGTACTCGCTGGGAACAGACGCGAATGCTATTTGCACTGTCTATGGCTATAATAGCACAAGAGTGGTATTCTTAGCCTGAATGAACCCTTGCTGCTAGAACTTGAAACTGAACGTGATTCAACTCCGTTTAGGAAGTTTAATTGAACTCTAGTGTGCCATGCAAGAAAAACCCTCTGGTTTTGAGAAACGGGCTTTCTTGCACTCTACTGTTTCCTCTAGGGCCAGTACAGTGAGCTAGCTCAGAACAAAAAACTGTGCTTCCTACGAAACGGAGCATATCTAGTTCAACTCAGTATAGGAAAATACGTAAAACAGGAGCTTCTCTTCAGTCCAATACACTATACTCGCTGGGAACGGACAATAATGCTATTTGCACTTTGTATGGCCAAATAGCACAAGAGTGGGTTTCTTACCCTGAAAGAACACTTGCTGCTAGAACTTGAAACTGAACGTGATTCAACTCCGTTTAAGAATTTTAATTGAACCCTAGTGTGCCATGCAAGAAAAACACTCTGGTTTTGAGAAACGGGCATTCATGCACTCTACTGTGTTCCCTATAGGGCCAGAACAGTGAGCTAGCTCAGAACAAAAGAACTGTGCTTCCTACCCAAACGGGGCATATCTAGCTCAACTCAGTATTGGAAACTAAGTAAAACAGGAGCTTCTCTTCAGTCCAATACACTGTACTCGCTGGGAACAGATGTGAATGCTATTTGCTAGTTTATGTCCAGATAGCACAAGAGTGGTGTTCTTAGCCTGAATGAACCCTTGCGGCTAGAACTTGAAAGTGAACGTGATTCAACTCCGTTTAGGAAGTTTAATTGAAACCTAGTGTGCCATGCAAGAAAAACACTCTGCTTATGAGGAACGGGCATTCTTGCACTCTACTGTGTTTCCTACAGGGCCAGAACAGCAAGCTAGCTCAGAACAAAAGAACTGTGCCTCCTACACAAACGCGGCATATCTAGTTCAACTCAATATCGGAAACTAAGTAAAACAGGAGCTTGTCTTCAGAACAATACACTGTACTCGCTGGGAACAGACGTGAATGCTATTTGCACTGTGTATGGCTACAATAGCACAAGAGTGGTATTCTTAGCCTGAATGAACCCTTGCTGCTAGAACTTGAAACTGAACGTCATTCAACTCTGTTTTGGAAGTTTAATTGAACCCTAGTGTGCCTGCAAGAAAAAAACTCTGCTTTTGAGGAACGGGCATTCTTGCACTCTACTGTTTTTCCTATAGGGCCAGGACAGTGAGCTAGTTCAGAACAAAAGAACTGTGCTTCCTACACAAACGGAGCATATCTAGTTCAACTCAGTATTGGAAACTAAGTAAAACGTGAGCTTCTCTTCAGTCCAATACAATGTACTCGCTGGGAACAGAAGAGAATGCTACTTGAACTGTGTATCGACAAAATAGCACAAGAGTTGTGTTCTTAGCCTGAATGAACACTTGCTGCTAGAACTTGAAACTGACGTGATTCAACTCCTTTAGGAAGTTTAATTGAAGTCTAGTGTGCCATGTGAGAAAAACACTCTGCTTTTCTGAAACTGGCATTCTTGAACTCTACTGTGTATCCTATAGGGCAAGTACAGTGAGCTAGCTCAGAACAAAAGTACTGTGCTTCCTACACAAACGGGGCATATCTAGTTCAACTCCGTATTGGAAACTAAGTAAATCAGGAGCTTCTCTTCAGTCCAATACACTGTACTCGCTGAAAACAGACGCGAATGCTATTTGCACTGTGTATGGCCAGAATAGCTCGAGAGTGGTGTTCTTAGCCTGAATGAAACATTGCTGCTAGAACTTGAAACTGATCGTGATTCAACTCCGTTTAGGAAGTTTAATTGAACCCTAGTGTGCCTAGCAAGAAAAACACTGTGATTTTGAGAAACGGGCATTCTTGAGCTCTACTGTTTTTCCTATATGGCCAGAACAGTGAGCTAGCTCAGAACAAATAAACTGTGCCTCCCACACAAATGCGGCATATCTAGTTCAACTCAGTATTGGAAACTAAGTAAAACAGGAGTTTCTCTTCAACACAATACACTGTACTCGCTGTGAACAGACACGAATGCTATTTGCACTGTATATGGCCAGAATAGCACAAGAGTGGTGTTCTTAGCCTGAATGAATCCTTGCTGCTAGAACTTAAAACTGAACGTGATTCAACTCCGATTAGCAAGTTCAATTGAACCCTAGTGTGCCATGCAAGAGAAAAAAACTCTGCTTTTGAGAAACGGTCATTTTTGCACTTCACTGTGCTTCGTATAGTGCCAGTACAGTGAGCTAGCTCAGAACAAAAGAAATGTGCTTCCTACACAAACGGAGCATATCTAGTTCAACTCAGTATTGGAAACTAGTAAAACAGGAGCTTTTCTTCAGTCCAATACACTGTACTCGTTGGGAACAGATGCGAATGCTACTTGCACCGATATGGCCAAAATAGCAGAGAGTTGTGTTCTTAGCCTGAATGAACCCTTGCTGCTAGAACTTGAAAGTGAACGTGATTCAACTCCATTTAGGAAGTTTAATTGAACTCTAGTGTGCCATGCAATAAAAACACTTTGGTTTTAAGAAACGGGCATTCATGCACTCTACTGTGTTCCCTATAGGGCCAGAACAGTGAGCTAGTGCAGAAAAAAAGAACTGTGCTTCCTACACAAACGGAGCATATCTAGTTCAACTCAGTATTGGAAACTAAGTAAAACAGGAGCTTCTCTTCAGTCCAATACAATGTACTCGCTGGGAACAGAAGAGAATGCTACTTGAACTGTGTATCGCCAAAATAGCACAAGAGTTGTGTTCTTAGCCTGAATGAACACTTGCTGCTAGAACATGAAACTGACGTGATTCAACTCCTTTAGGAAGTTTAATTGAAGTCTAGTGTGCCATGTGAGAAAAACACTCTGATTTTCTGAAACTGGCATTCTTGAACTCTACTTTGTATCCTATAGGCCAAGTACAGTGAGCTAGCTCAGAACAAAAGAACTGTGCTTCCTACACAAACGGGGCATATCTAGTTCAACTCCGTATTGGAAACTAAGTAAAACAGGAGCTTCTCTTCAGTCCAATACACTGTACTCGCTGAAAACAGACGCGAATGCTACTTGCACTGTGTATGGCCAGAATAGCTCGAGAGTGGTGTTCTTAGCCTGAATGAAACATTGCTGCTAGAACTTGAAACTGAACGTGATTCAACTCCGTTTAGGAAGTTTAATTGAACCCTAGTGTGCCATGCAAGGAAAACACTCTGGTTTTGAGAACGGACATTCTTGCACTCTACTGTGTTTCCTATAGGGCCAGAACAGCGAGCTAGCTCAGAACAAAAGAACTCTGCCTCCTACTCAAACGCGGCATATCTAGTACAACTCAGTATAGGAAATTAAGTAAAACAGGATTTTCTCTTCAGTCTAATACACTGTACTCGCTGGGAACAGAGGCAAATGCTATATGCACTTTGTATGGCCAGATAGCACAAGAGTGGTTTTCTAAGCCTGAATGAACCCTTGCTGGTAGAACTTGAAACTGAACGTGATTCAACTCCGTTTAGGAAGTTTAATTGAAGCCTAGTTTGCCATGCAAGAAAAACACTCTGCTTTTCTGAAACGGGCATTCTTGCACTCTACTGTTTTTCCTATAGGGCCAGTACAGTGAGCTAGTTCGGACAATAGAACTGTGCTTCCTAAACAAACGGGGCATATCTAGTTCAACTCAGTATTGGAAACTAAGTAAAACAGGAGCTTCTCTTCTGTCCAATACACTGTACTCGCTGGGAACAGAGGCGAATGCTATTTGTACTGTGTAGGGCCAGAATAATAAAAGAGTGGTGTTCATAACCTGAATGAACACTTGCTGCTAGAATTTGAAACTGAACGTGATTCAACTCCGTTTAGGAAGTTTAATTGAACCCTAGTGTGCCATGAAAGAAAAACCCTCTGGTTTTGAGAAACGGGCTTTCTTGCACTCTACTGTGTTTCCTATAGGGCCAGTAGAGTGAGCTAGCTCAGAACAAAAAAGTGTGCTTCCTACGAAACGGGGCATATCTAGTTCAACTCAGTATTGGAAACTTAGTAAAACAGGAGCTTCTCTTCATTCCATACACTGTACTCGCTGGGAACAGACGCTAATGCTATTTGCACTTTGTATGGCCAGAATAGCACAAGAGTCGGGTTCTTACCCTGAATGAACACTTGCTGCTAGAACTTGAATCTTAACGTGATTCAACTCGGTTTAGGAAGCTTAATTGAACCCTAGTGTGCCATGCAATAAAAACACTCTGGTTTTGAGAAACGGGCATTCATGCACTCTACTGTGTTCCCTATAGGGCCAGATCAGTGAGCTAGCGCAGAACAAAAGAATTGTGCTTCCTACACAAACGGGGCATATCTAGTTCAACTCAGTATTGGAAACTAAATAAAACAGGAGCTTCCCTTCAGTCCAATACGCTGTACTTGCTGTGAACAGACAGGAATGCTATTTGCACTGTGTGTCAAGAGAATAGCTTAAGAGTGGTATTCTTAGCCTGAATGAACCCTTGCTACAAGAAGTTGAAACTGAACGTGATTTAATTCCGTTTAGGAAGTTTAATTGAACCCTAGTGTGCCATGCAAGAAATACACTCTGCTTTTCAGAAACGGGCATTCTTGCACTCTACTGTGTTCTCTATAGGACAGTACAGTGACCTAGCTCAGAACAAAAGAACTGTGCTTCCTACACAAACGGAGCATATCTAGTTCAACTCAGTATTGGAAACTAAGTAAAATAGGAGCTTCTCTTCAATCCGATACTCTGTACTCACTGTGAACAGACGCAAATGCAATTTGAACTGTGTATGGCCAGAATAGCACAAGAGTGGTGTTCTTAGCCTGAATGATCACTTGCTCTAGAACTTGAAACTGAACGTGATTCAACTCCGTTTAGGAAGTTTAATAGAACCATAGTGTGCCATGACCCGTCCAGCAGGCCAGGTTATTCGAGGGTCTCGAGGAGGGACCACCTGTGAATCAATGGGGGGTGAGAGGGAAAGGAGACCAAGCGCGTAAAGAAAGACAAAGCAGTCTGAGTTGTGTCAAGGCCTCACTTTATTGACTGGTGTTAGAGCTTATAAACAGGGCTTCAGGTAGGGAGGGGGAGCAGGAGTGAGGAAAGGACAAAGAAAATTCCTAAGGAGGGTCAGCAGGAGGTCTCTTTGGTCCCAGGCCCCTGCAGCTAGCTGATTTAAAGAGGTTTATTTAATCCTACATTCCTAGGTTAGACTAAAAGCCTCCTATTTACACAAGGCTTGATAAATCGTGGCAGGTAACACAAGGTTCAAGACACCGCTGTCCAGAGTCGGTCTCCAACAGTGCCATGCAAGAAAAGCACTCTGCTTTTGAGAAACGGGCATTCTTGCACTCTACTGTGTTTCCTATATGGTCAGTACAGTGAGCTAGCTCAGAACAAAAGAACTGTGCTTCCTACACAAACGGAGCATATCTAGTTCAACTCAGTATTGGAAACTAAGTAAAACAGGAGCTTCTCTTCAGTCCAATACACTGTACTCGCTGGAAACAGATGCGAATGCAATTTGCACTGTGTATGGCCAGAATAGCACAAGAGTTGTGTTCTTAGCATTAATGAACCCTTGCTGGTAGAACTTGAAACTGAACGTGATTCAACTCCGTTTAGGAAGTTTAATTGAACCCTAGTGTGCCATGCAAAGAAAACACTCTGGTTTTGAGAACGGACATTCTTGCACTCTACTGTGTTTCCTATAGAGCCAGAACAGCGAGCTAGCTCAGAACAAAAGAACTCTGCCTCCTACACAAACGCGGCATATATAGTACAACTCAGTATAGGAAACTAAGTAAAACAGGATTTTCTCTTCAGTCTAATACACTGTACTCGATGGGAACAGAAGAAAATGCTATATGCACTGTGTATGGCCAGATAGCACAAGAGTGGTTTTCTAAGCCTGAATGAACCCTTGCTGGTAGAACTTGAAACTGAACGTGATTCAACTCCGTTTAGGAAGTTTAATTGAAGCCTAGTGTGCCATGCAAGAAAAACACTCTGCTTTTCTGAAACGGGCATTCTTGCACTCTACTGTGTTTCATAGAGGGCCAGTACAGTGAGCTAGCTCAAAACAATAGATCTATGCTTCCTACACAAACGGGGCATATGTAGTTCAACTCAGTATTGGAAACTAAGTAAAACAGGAGGTTCTCTAAAGTCCAATACACTGTACTCTCTGTGAACAGAAGCGAATGCTATTTGCACTGTGTATGGCCAGAATAGCACAAGAGTTGTGTTCTTAGCCTGAATGAACCCTTGCTGCTAGAACTTGAAACTGAACGTGATTCAACTCCGTTTAGGAAGTTTAATTGAACCCTAGTGTGCCATGCAAGAAAAACACTCTGCTTTTTTAGAAACGGGCATTCTTGCACTCTACTGTGTTTCCTATAGGGCAAGTACAATGAGCTAGCTCAGAACAAAGTACTGTGCTTCCTACACGAACGGGGCATATCTAGTTCAACTCCGTATTGGAAACTAAGTAAAACGGGAGCTTCTCTTCAGTCCAATACACTGTACTCGCTGTAAACAGACGTGAATGCTAATTGTACTGTGTATGACCAGAATAATACAAGAGTGGTGTTCTAAGCCTGAATGAACCCTTGCTGCTAGAACCTGAAACTGAACGTGATTCAACTCCGTTTAGGAAGTTTAATTGAAACCTAGTGTGCCATGCAAGAAAAACACTCTAATTTGAGAAATGGGCTTTCTTGCACTCTACTGTGTTTCCTAAAGGCCAGTAGAGTGAGCTAGCTCAGAACAAAAGAACTGTGCTTCCTACACAAACAGGGCATATCTAGTACAACTCAGTATTGGACACTAAGTAAAACAGGAGCTTCTCTTCAGCGCAGTACACTGTACTCCCTGGGAGCAGACGCGAATTCTATTTGCACTGTTGAGGTCCAGAATAATACAAGAGTGGTGTTCCTATCCTGAATGAACCCTTGCTGCTAGAACTTGAAACTGAACGTGATTCAACTCCGTTTAGGAATTTGAATTGAACCCTAGTGTGCCATGCAAGAAAAACACTCTGCCTTTGATTACGGGCATTCTTGCATTCTACTGTGTTTCCTATAGGGCTAGTACAGTGATCTAACTCAGAACAAAAGAACTGTGCTTCGTACACAAATGGGGCATATCTAGTTCAACTCAGTATTGGAAACTAGTAAAACAGGAGCTTCTCTTCAGTCCAATACACTGTCCTGGCTGGGAACAGACGCGAATGCTATTTGTACTGTGTAGGGCCAGAATAGCACAAGAGTGGTGTTCTTATCCTGAATGAACCCTTGCTGCAAGAACTTGAAACTGAACGTGATTCAACTCCGTTTACGAAGTTTAATTGAACCCTAGTGTGCCATGCAAGAAAAACACTCTGCTATTCTGAAACGAGCATTCTTGCACTCTACTGTGTTTCCTAATGTCCAAGTACAGTGAGCTAGCTCAGAACAAAAGAACTGTGCTTCCTACACAAACGGGGCATATCTAGTGCAACTCAGTATTGGAAAATAAGTAAAACAGGAGCTTCACTTCAGTCCAATAAACTGTACCTGCTGGGAACAGACTTGAGTGCTATTTGACTGTGTATGGCCAGAATAGCTCCAGAGTGGTGTTCTTAGCCTGAATGAACCCTTGTTGCTAGAACTTGAAACTGAACGTGATTCAACTCCGTTTAGGAAGTTTAATTGAACCCTAGTGTGCCATGCAAGAAAAACACTCCGGTTTTGAAAAACAGGCATTCTTGCACTCTACTGTGATTCCTATACGGCCAGTGCAGTGAGCTAGCTCAGAACAAAGAACGAATTTCCTACACAAACGGGGCATATCTAGTTCAACTCAGTATTGGAAACTAAGTAAAACAGGAGCTTCTCTTCAGTCCAATACACTGTACTCGCTGGGAACAGATGTGAATGCTATTTGCACTGTGTATGGCCAGAATAGCACAAGAGTGGTGTTCTTAGCCTGAATGAAGCCTTGCTGCTAGAACTTGAAACTGAACGTGATTCAACTTGTTTATGAAGTTTAACTGAACCCTAGTGTGCCATGGAAGGAAAACACTATGCTTTTGAGAAACCGGCATTCTTGCATTCTACTGTGTTTCCTAGAGGGCCAGTACAGTGAGCTAGCTCAAAACAATACAACTGTGCTTCCTACACAAACGGGGCATATCTAGTTCAACTTTGTAATGGAAACTAAGAAAAACAGGCGATTCTCTTCAGTCCAATACACTGTACTCGCTGGAACCAGACACTAATGCTATTTGCACTGTATATGGCCAGAATAGCACAAGAGTTGTGTTCTTAGACTGAATGAACCCTTGCTGCTAGAACTTGAAACTGAACGTGATTCAACTCCGTTTAGGAAGTTTAATTTTACCCTAGTGTACCATGCAATAAAAACACTCCGCTTTTTTAGAAACGGGCATTCTTGCACTCTACTGTGTTTCCTATAGGGCAAGTATAGTGAGCTAGCTCAGAACAAAGTACTGTGCTTTCTACACAAACGGGGCATATCTAGTTCAACTCAGTATTGGAAACTAAGTAAAACAGGAGCTTCTCTCCAGTCCAATACACTGTACTTGCTGTGAACAGACGTGAAGGCTAATTGCAATTTGTAAGGGCAGAATAATACAAGATTGGTGTTCCAAGCCTGAATGAACCCTTGCTGCTAGAACTTGAAAATGATTGTGATTCAACTCCGTTTAGGAAGTTTAAATGAACCCTAGTGTGCCATGCAAGAAAAGCACTCTTTTTGAGAATCGGGCTTTCTTGCACTCTGCTGTGCTTCCTATAGTGCCAGTACAGTGAGCTAGCTCAGAACAAAAGAACTGTGCTTCCTACACAAAAGGGGCATATCTAGTTCAACTCAGTATTGGACACTAAGTTAAACAGGAGCTTCTCTTCAGCGCAGTACACCATACTTGCTGGGAACAGACGCGAATGCTATTTGCACTGTGTATGGCCAGATTAGCACAAGAGTGGTGTTCTTAGCCTGAATGAACCCTTGCTGCTAGAACTTGAAACTAAACGTGATTCAACTTCGCTTAGGAAGTTTAATTGAACCCTGGTGTACCATGCAAGAAAAACACTCTGCTTTTTTAGAAACGGGCATTCTTGCACTCTACTGTGTTTCCTATAGGGCAAGTACAGTGAGCTAGCTCAGAACAAAGGACTGTGCTTCCTACACAAACGTGGCATATCTAGTTCAACTCATTATTGGAAACTAAGTAAAACAGGAGCTTCTCTAAAGTCCAATACACTGTACCTGCTGGGAACAGACGTGAATGCTATTTGCACTGTGTATTGCCAGAATAGCACAAGAGTGGTGTTCTTAGCCTGAATGAACCCTTGCTGCTAGAACTTGAAACTGAACATGATTCATCTCCGTTCAGGAAGATTAATTGAACCCAAGTGTGCCTTGCAAGAAAAACACTCTGCTTTTCTGAAACGGGCATTCTTGCACTCTATCGTGTTTTCTAATATCCAAGTGCAGTGAGCTAGCTCAGAACAAAAGAACTGTGCTTCCTACACAAACGGGGCATATCTAGTTCAACTCAGTATTGGAAACTAGTTAAAACAGGAGCTTCTCTTCAGTCCAATACACTGTACGCGCTGGGAAGAGACGCGAATGCTACTTGCAGTGTGTATGGCCACAATACCTCCAGAGTGCTGTTCTTAGCCTGAATGAACCCTTGCTGCTAGAACTTGAAACAGAACGTGAATCAACTCAGTTTAGGAAGTATAATTGAATCCTAGTGTGCCATGCAAGAAATACACTCTGCTCTCTGAAACGGGCATTCCTGCACTCTACTGTGTTTTCTATAGGGCAAGTACCGTGAGCTAGCTCAGAACAAAAGAACTGTGCTTCCTACACAAACGGGGTATATCTAGAACAACTCAGTATTGGAAAATAAGTAAAACAGGAGCTTCACTTCAGTCCAATAAACTGTACCTGCTGGGAACAGACTTGAATGCTATTTGAATTGTGTATGGCCAGAATAGCTCAAGAGTGGTTTTCTTAGCCTGAATGAACCCTTGCTGCTAGAACTTGAAACTGAACGTGATTCAACTACGTTTAGGAAGTTTAATTGAACCCTAGTGTGCCATGCAAGAAAAACACTCCGGTTTTGAAAAAGAGGCTTTCTTGCACTCTACTGAGTTTCCGATAGGGCAAGTACAGTGAGCTAGCTCAGAACAAAAGAACTGTGCTTCCAATACAAACGGGGCCTATCTAGTTCAACTCAGTATTGGAAACTAACTAAAATTGGAGATTCTCTTCAGTCCAATACACTGTACTCGCTGGGAACAGATGCGAATGCTATTTGTACTGTGTATGGCCAGAATAGCACAAAAGTGGTGTTCTTAGCCTGAATGAACCCTTGCTGCTAGAACTTGAAACTAAACGTGATTCAACTCCGTTTTGGAAGTTTAATTGAACCCTAGTGTACCATGCAATAAAAACACTCCGCGTTTTTATAAACGGGCATTCTTGCACTCTACTGTGTTTCCTATAGGGCAAGTACAGTGAGCTAGCTCAGAACAAAGTACTGTGCTTCCTACACAAACGGGGCATGTCTAGTTCAACTCAGTATTGGAAACTAAGTAAAACAGGAGCTTCTCTCCAGTCCAATACACTGTACTCGCTGTGAACAGACGTGAATGCTAATTGCACTTTGTAAGGGCAGAATAATACAAGAGTGGTGTTCCAAGCCTGAATGAACCCTTGCTGCTAGAACTTGAAACTGAACGTGATTCAACTCCGTTTAGGAAGTTTAGTTGAACCCTAGTGTGCCATGCAAGAAAAACACTCTTTTTTGAGAATCGGGCTTTCTTGCACTCTACTGTGCTTCATATAGGGCCAGTACAGTGAGCTAGCTCAGAACAAAAGAACTCTGCTTCCTACACAAACGGGGCATATCTAGTTCAACTCAGTATTGGACACTAAGTAAAACAGGAGCTTCTCTTCAGCGCAGTACACAGTACTCGCTGGGTACAGACGCGAATGCTATTTGAACTGTGTATGGCCAGAATAGCACAAGAGTGGTGTTCTTAGGCTGAATGAACCCTTGCTACTAGAACTTGAAACTAAACGTGATTCAACTCCGCTTAGGAAGTTTAATTGAAACCTAGTGTGCCATGCAAGAAAAACACTCTGCTTTTGAGAAAGGGGCATTCTTGCACTCTACTGTGTTTCCTAAAGGGCAAGTACAGTGAGCTAGCTCAGAACCAAAGAACTGTGCTTCCTACACAAACTGGGTATATCTAGTTCAACTCAGTATTGGAAACTAGTAAAACAGCAGCTTTTCTTCAGTCCAATACACTGTCCTCGCTGAGAACAGACGCGAATGCTATTTGCACTGTGTAGGACCAGAATAGCACAAGAGTGGTGTTCTTAGCCTGAATGAACCCTTGCTGCTAGAACTTGAAACTGAACGTGATTCAACTCCGTTTGGAACTTTAATTGAACCCTAGTGTGCCATGCAAGAAAAACACTCTGCTTTTTTAGAAATGGGCATTCTTGCACTCTACTGTGTTTCCTATAGGGCAAGTACAGTGAGCTAGCTCAGAACAAAGGACTGTGCTTCCTACACAAACGTGGCATATCTAGTTCAACTCATTATTGGAAACTAAGTAAAACAGCAGCTTCTCTAAAGTCCAATACACTGTACCTGATGGGAACAGACGCAAATGCTACTTGCAGTGTGTATGGCCAGAATACCTCCAGAGTGCTGTTCTTAGCCTGAATGAACCCTTGCTGCTAGAACTTGAAACAGAACGTGATTCAACTCAGTTTAGGAAGTATAATTGAACCCTAGTGTGCCATGCAAGAAATACACTCTGCTCTCTGAAACGGGCATTCCTGCACTCTACTGTGTTTTCTATAGGGCAAGTACAGTGAGCTAGCTCAGAACAAAAGAACTGTGCTTCCTACACAAACGGGGCATATCTAGTTAAACTCAGTATAGGAAAATAAGTAAAACAGGAGCTTCACTTCAGTCCAATAAACTGTACCTGCTGGGAACAGACTTGAATGCTATTTGAATTGTGTATGGCCAGAATAGCACCAGAGTGGTGTTCTTAGCCTGAATGAACCCTTGCTGCTAGAACTTGAAACTGAACGTGATTCAACTACGTTTAGGAAGTTTAATTGAACCCTAGTGTGCCATAAAAGAAAAAAAATTCCGGTTTTCAAAAAGAGGCTTTCTTGCACTCTACTGTGATTCCTATACGGCCAGTGCAGTGAGCTAGCTCAGAAAAAAGAACTAATTTCCTACACAAACGGGGCATATCTAGTTCAACTCAGTATTGGAAACTAACTAAAATAGGAGCTTCTCAAAAGTCCAATACACTGTACTCGCTGGGAACAGACGCCAATGCTATTTGCAGTGTATGGCCAGAATAGCACAAGAGTAGTGTTCTTTGCCTGAATGAACCCTTGATGCTAGAACTTGAAACTGAACATGATTCAATTCCGTTTAGGAAGATTAATTGAACCCTAGTGTGCCATGCAAGAAAAACACTCTGCTTTTGAGAAACGGGCATTCTTGCACTCTACTGTGTTTCCTGTAGGGCCAGTACAGTCAGCTAGCTCAAAACCAAGGAAGTGTGCTTCCTACACAAACGGGGCATATCTCGTTCAACTCAGTATTGGATACTAAGTAAAACATGAGCTTCTCTTCAGTCCAATACACTGTACTATCTGGGAAGAGACGCGAATGCTATTTGCACTGTGTATGGCCAGAATAGCACAAGAGTGGTGTTCTCAGCCTGAATGAACCCTTGCTGCTAGCACTTGAAACTGAACGTAATTCAACTCATTTAGGAATTTTAATTGAACCCTAGTGTGCCATGCAAAAAAACACTCTGCTTTTGAGAAACCGGCATTCTTGCACTCTACTGTGTTTCTTATAGGGCCAGTACAGTGTGCTAGCCCAGAACAAAAGAACTGTTTTTCCTATACAAACGGGGCATATCTAGTTCAACTCAATAGGGGAAACTAAGTAAAACAGGAGCTTCTCTTCAGTCCAATACACTGTAGTCGCTGGGAACAGAGGCGAATGATATTTGCACTGTGTAGGGCCAGAATAATACAAGAGTGGTGTTCCTAGCCTGAATGAACCCTTGCTGCTAGAACTTGAACCTGAATGTGATTCTACTCCGTTTAGGAAGTTTAATTGAACCCTAGTGTGCCATGCAAGAAAAACACTCTGCTTTTGAGAAACAGGCATTCTTGCACTCTACTGTGTTTCGTATAGTGCCAGTACAGTGAGCTAGCTCAAAACCAAGGAACTGTGCTTCCTACACAAACGGGGCATATCTAGTTCAACTCAGTATTAGAAAGTAAGTAAAACAGGAGCTTCTCTAAGTCCAATACACTGTACTTGCTGGGAACATACGCGAAAGCTACTTGCACTGTGTACGGCCAAAATAGCACAAGAGTTTTTTTCTTAGCCTGAATGAACCCTTGCTGCTAGAACTTGAATCTGAACGTGATTCATCTCCGTTTAGGAAGTTTAATTGAACCCTAGTGTGCCATGCAAGAAAAACACTCTCTCTTGAAAAACGGGCTTTCTTGCACACTACTGTGATTCCTAAAGGCCAGTACAGTGAGCTAGCTCAGAACAAAAGAACTGTGCTTCCTACACAAACAGGGCATATCTAGTACAACTCAGTATTGGACACTAAGTAAAACAGGAGCTTCTCTTCAGCGCAGTACACTGTACTCGCTGGGAACAGACACGAATGCTATTTGCACTATGTATGGCCAGAATAGCACAAGAGTGGTGTTCTTAGCCTGAATGAACCCTTGCTGCTAGAACTTGAAATTGAACGTGATTCAACTCCGGTTAGGACGTTTAATTGAACCCTAGTGTGTCATGCAAGAAAAACACTCTGCTTTTGAGAAAGGGGCATTCTTGCACTCTACTGTGTTTCCTATAGGGCCAGTAGAGTAAGCTACCTCAGAACCAAACAACTGTGCTTCCTACACAAAAGGGGCATATCTAGTTCAACTCAGTATTTGAAACTAAGTAAAACAGGAGCTTCTCTTCAGTCCAATAAACTATACTCGCTGGGAACAGACGCGAAGTCTATTTGCACTGTGGAGGGCAAGAATAATACAAGAGTGGTGTTCCTAGCCTGAATGAACCCTTGCTGCTAGAACTTGAAACTGAACGTTGTTCAACTCCGTTTAGGAAGTTTCATTGAATCCTAGTGTGCCATGCAAGAAAAACACTCTGCCTTTGAAGTACGGGCATTCTTGCATTCTACTGTGTTTCCTATAGGGCTAGTACAGTGATCTAGCTGAGAACAAAAGAACTGTGCTTCGTACACAAATGGGGCATATCTAGGTCAACTCAGTATTGGAAACTAGTAAAACAGGAGCTTCTCTTCAGTCCAATACACTGTCCTGGCTGGGAACAGACGCGAATTCTATTTGTACTGTGTAGGGCCAGAATAGCACAAGGGTGGTGTTCTTAGCCTGAATGAAGCCTTGATGCTAGAACTTGAAACTGAACGTGATTCAACTCGGTTTACGAAGTTTAATTGAACCCTAGTGTGCCATGCAAGAAAAACACTCTGCTTTTCTGAAACGAGCATTCTTGCACTGTACTGTGTTTCCTAATGTCCAAGTACAGTGAGCTAGCTCAGAACAAAAGAACTGTGCTTCCTACACAAACGGGGCTATCTAGTTCAACTCAGTATTGGAAAATGAGTAAAACAGAAGCTTCACTTCAGTCCAATAAACTGTACCTGCTGGGAACAGACTTGAGTGCTATTTGACTGTGTATGGCCAGAATAGCTCCTGAGTGGTGTTCTTAGCCTGAATGAACCCTTGTTGCTAGAACTTGAAACTGAACGTGATTCAACTCCGTTTAGGAAGTTTAATTGAACCCTAGTGTGCCATGCAAGAAAAACACTCCGGTTTTGAAAAACAGGCATTCTTGCACTCTACTGTGATTCCTATACGGCCAGTGCAGTGAGCTAGCTCAGAACAAAGAACGAATTTCCTACACAAACGGGGCATATCTAGTTCAACTCAGTATTGGAAACTAAGTAAAACAGGAGCTTCTCTTCAGTCCAATACACTGTACTCGCTGGGAACAGATGTGAATGCTATTTGCACTGTGTATGGCCAGAATAGCACAAGAGTGGTGTTCTTAGCCTGAATGAAGCCTTGCTGCTAGAACTTGAAACTGAACGTGATTCAACTTGTTTATGAAGTTTAACTGAACCCTAGTGTGCCATGGAAGGAAAACACTATGCTTTTGAGAAACCTGCATTCTTGCATTCTACTGTGTTTCGTAGAGGGCCCGTACAGTGAGCTAGCTCAAAACAATACAACTGTGCTTCCTACACAAACGGGGCATATCTAGTTCTACTCAGTAATGGCAACTAAGAAAAACAGGCGATTCTCTTCAGTCCAATACACTGTACTCACTGGAACCAGACGCGAATGCTATTTGCACTGTGTATGGCCAGAATAGCACAAGAGTTGTGTTCTTAGCCTGAATGAACCCTTGCTACTAGAACTTGAAACTGAACGTGATTCAACTCCGTTTAGGAAGTTTAATTTAACCCTAGTGTACCATGCAAAAAAAAAACACTCCGCATTTTTAGAAACGGGCATTCTTCCACTCTACTGTGTTTCCTATAGGGCAAGTACAGTGAGCTAGCTCAGAACAAAGTACTGTGCTTCCTACACAAACGGGGCATATCTAGTTCAACTCAGTATTGGAAACTAAGTAAAACAGGAGCTTCTCTCCAGTCCAATACACTGTACTCGCTGTGAACAGACGTGAATGCTAATTGTACTTTGTAAGGGCAGAATAATACAAGAGTGGTGTTCCAAGCCTGAATGAACCCTTGTTGCTAGAACTTGAAACTGAACGTGATGCAACTCATATAGGAAGTTTAATTGAACCCTAGTGGGCCATGCAAGAAAAACACTCTGCTTTTTTAAAACGGGCATTCTTGCACTCTACTGTGTTTCCTATAGGGCAAGTACAGTGAGCTAGCTCAGAACAAAGGACTGTGCTTCCTACACAAACGTGGCATATCTAGTTCAACTCATTATTGGAAACTAAGTAAAACAGGAGCTTCTCTAAAGTCCAATACACTGTACCTGCTGGGAACAGACGCGAATGCTACTTGCAGTGTGTATGCCCAGAATACCTCCAGAGTGGTGTTCTTAGCCTGAATGAACCCTTGCTGCTAGAACTTGAAACTGAACGTGATTGAACTCAGTTTAGGAAGTATAATTGAACCCTAGTGTGCCATGCAAGAAATACACTCTGCTCTCTGAAACGGGCATTCCTGCACTCTACTGTGTTTTCTATAGGGCAAGTACAGTGAGCTAGCTCAGAACAAAAGAACTGTGCTTCCAACACAAAAGGGGCATATCTAGTTCAACTCAGTATTGGAAAATAAGTAAAACAGGAGCTTCACTTCAGTCCAATAAACTGTACCTGCTGGGAACAGACTTGAATGCTATTTGAATTGTGTATGGCCAGAATAGCTCCAGAGTGGTGTTCTTAGCCTGAATGAACCCTTGCTGCTAGAACTTGAAACTGAACGTGATTCAACTACGTTTAGGAAGTTTAATTGAACCCTAGTGTGCCATGCAAGAAAAAAAATTCCGGTTTTGAAAAAGAGGCTTTCTTGCACTCTACTGTGATTCCTATACGGCCAGTGCCGTGAGCTAGCTCAGAACAAAGAACTAATTTCCTACACAAACGGGGCATATCTAGTTCAACTCAGTATTGGAAACTAACAGGAGCTTCTCTTCAGTCCAATACACTGTACTCGCTGGGAACAGACACGAATGCTATTTGCACTGTGTATGGCCAGAATAGCACAAGAGTGGTGTTCTTAGCCTGAATGAACCCTTGCTGCTAGAACTTGAAACTGAACATGATTCAACTCCGTTTAGGAAGTTTAATTGAACCCTAATGTGCCATGCAAGAAAAACACTCTGCTTTTGAGAAACCGGCATTCTTGCACTCTACTGAGTTTCTGATAGGGCAAGTACAGTGAGCTAGCTCAGAACAAAAGAACTGTGCTTCCTATACAAACGAGGCATATCTAGTTCAACTCAGTATTGGAAACTAACTAAAATAGGAGCTCCTCAAAAGTCCAATACACTGTACTCGCTGGGAACAGACGCCAATGCTATTTGCAGTGTATGGCCAGAATAGCACAAGAGTAGTGTTCTTTCCCTGAATGAACCCTTGATGCTAGAACTTGAAACTGAACATGATTCAATTCCGTTTAGGAAGATTAATTGAACCCTAGTGTGCCATGCAAGAAAAACACTCTGCTTTTGAGAAACGGGCATTCTTGCACTCTACTGTGTTTCCTGTAGGGCCAGTACAGTCAGCTAGCTCAAAACCAAAGAACTGTGCTTCCTACACAAACGGGGCATATCTCGTTCAACTCAGTATTGGATACTAAGTAAAACAGGAGCTTCTCTTCAGTCCAATACACTGTACTAGCTGGGAAGAGACGCGAATGCTATTTGCACTGTGTATGGCCAGAATAGCACAAGAGTGGTGTTCTTAGCCTGAATGAACCCTTGCTGCTAGCACTTGAAACTGAACGTGATTCAACTCATTTAGGAATTTTAATTGAACCCTAGTGTGCCATGCAAAAAAACACTCTGCTTTTGAGAAACCGGCATTCTTGCACTCTACTGTGTTTCTTATAGGGCCAGTACAGTGTGCTAGCCCAGAACAAAAGAACTGTTTTTCCTACACAAACGGGGCATATCTAGTTCAACTCAATAGGGGAAACTAAGTAAAACAGGAGCTTCTCTTCAGTCCAATTACTGTAATCGCTGGGAACAGAGGCGAATGATATTTGCACTGTGTAGGGCCAGAATAATACAAGAGTGGTGTTCCTAGCCTGAATGAACCCTTGCTGCTAGAACTTGAACCTGAATGTGATTCTACTCCGTTTAGGAAGTTTAATTGAACCCTAGTGTGCCATGCAAGAAAAACACTCTGCTTTTGAGAAACAGGCATTCTTGCACTCTACTGTGTTTCATATAGTGCCAGTACAGTGAGCTAGCTCAAAACCAAGGAACTGTGCTTCCTACACAAACGGGGCATATCTAGTTCAACTCAGTATTAGAAAGTAAGTAAAACAGGAGCTTCTCTAAGTCCAATACACTGTACTTGCTGGGAACATACGCGAATGCTACTTGCACTGTGTATGGCCACAATAGCACAAGAGTTGTGTTCTTAGCCTGAATGAACCCTTGCTGCTAGAACTTGAAACTGAATGTGATTCAACTCCGTTTAGGAAGTTTAATTGAACCCTACTGTGCCATGCAAGAAAAACAATCTGGTTTTGAGAAACGGTCATTCATGCACTCTACTGTGTTTAATATAGGGCAAGTACAGTGAGCTAGCTCAGAACAAAAGAACTGTGCCTCCTACACAAACGGGGCATATCTAGTTCAACTCAGTACGGGAAACTAAGTAAAACAGTAGCTTCTGTTCAGTCTAATACACTGTACTTGCTGTGAACAGACACGAATGCTATTTGCACTGCTGTGGAGAGAATAGCACAAGAGTGGTATTCTTAGCCTGAATGAACCCTTGCTACAAGAACTTGGAACTGAACGTGATTCAACTCCGTTTAGGAAGTTTAATTGAACCCTAGTGTGCCATGCAATAAAAACACTGTATTTTGAGAAACGGGCATTATTGCACTCTACTGTGTTCCCTATAGGGCCTGAACAGCGAGGTAGCTCAGAACAAAAGAAAAGTGCCTCCTACACAAATGGGGCATATCTAGTTCAACTCAGTATAGGAAACTAAGTAAAACAGGAGCTTGTCTTCAATCCAATACACTGTACTCGCTGGGTACAGACGCGAATGCTATTTGTACTGTGTATGGCCAGAATAATATAAGAGTGTTGTTCCTAGCCTGAATGAACCCTTGCTGCTAGAACTTGAAACTGAACGTGATTCATCTCCTTTAGGAAGTTTAATTGAAGCCTAGTGTGCCATGCAAGAAAAACACTCTGCTTTTCTGAAACGGGCATTCTTGCATTCTACTGTGTTTCCTATAGGCACGTACAGTGAGCTAGCTCAGAACACAAAAACTGTGATTCCTACACAAACGGGGCATATCTACTTCAACTCATTGTTGGAAACTAAGTAAAACAGGAGCTTCTCTAAAGTCTAATACACAGTACTCGCTGGGAACAGACGTGAATGCTACTTGCACTGTGTATGTCCAAAATAGCACAAGAGTTGTGTTTTTAGCCTGAATGAACCCTTGCTGCTAGAAGTTGAAACTCAAGGTGATTCAACTCCGGCTAGGAAGTTTAATTGAACCCTAGTGTGCATTGCAAGAAAAACACTCTCGTTTTGAGAAACGGGCATTCATGCACTCTACTGTGTTCCCTATAGGGCCAGAACAGTTAGCTAGCTCAGAACAAAAGAACTGTGCTTCCTACACAAACAAGGCATATCTAGTTCAACTCAGTATTGGAAACTAAGTAAAACAGGAGCTTCTCTTCAGTCCAATACACTGTACTCCCTGGGAACAGACGCGAATGCTATTTGCACTGAGTATGACCAGAATACCACAAGAGTGGTGTTCTTAGCGTGAATGAACCCTTGCTGCTAGAACTTGAAACTGAACGTGATTCAACTCCGTTTAGGAAGTTTAATTGAACCCTAGTGTACCATGCAAAAAAAACACTCTGGTTTTGAAAAACGGGCATTCTTGCACTCTACTGTGTTCCCAATAGTGCCAGTACAGTGACCTAGCTCAGAACAAAAGAATTTTGCTTCCTACACAAACGGAGCATATCTAGTTCAACTCAGTATTGGAAACTAAGTAAAAGAAGAGCTTCTCTTAAGTCTAATACACTGTCCTGGCTGGGACCAGACGCCAATGCTATTTGCACTGTGTATGGCCAGAATAGCACAAGAGTGGTGTTCTTAGCCTGAATGAACCCTTGCAGCTAGAACTTGAAACTGAACGTGATTCAACTCCGTTTAGGAAGTTTAATTGAACCCTAGTGTGCCATGTAAGAAATACACACTCATTTTGAAAAACGGGCATTATGCACTCTACTGTGTTTCCTATAGGGCCAGTACAGTGAGCTAGCTCAGAAGCAAAGAACTGTGCTTCCTACACAAACGGGGCATATCTTGTTCAACTCAGTATTGGATACTAAGTAAAACAGGAGCTTCTCTTCATTCCAATACACTGTACTGGCGGGGAACAGACACGAATGCTATTTACACTGTGTATGGCCAGACTAGCACAAGAGTGCTGTTCTTAGCCTGAATGAACCCTTGCTGGTAGAACTGAAACTGAACGTGATTCAAGTCATTTAGGAAGTTTAATTCAACTCTACTGTGCCATGCAAGAAAAACACTCTGCTTTTGAGAAACAGGCACTCTTGCACTCTACTGTGTTTCCTATAGGGCCAGTACAATGAGCTAGTTCAGAACAATAGAACTGTGCTTCCTACCTAAACGGAACATATCTAGTTCAACTCAGTATTGGAAACTAAGTAAAACTGGAGCTTCTCTAAAGTCCAATACACTGTACTCGCTGGGAGCAGAGACGAATGCTAATTGCACTGTGTATGGAGAGATTAGCACAAGAGTTGTGTTCTTAGCCTGAATGAACCCTTGCTGCAAGAACTTGAAACTGAACGTGATTCAACTCCTTTTAGGAAGTTTAATTGAACCCTAGTGGGCCATGCAAAAAAACACTCCAATTTTCTGAATCGGGCATTCTTGCACTCTACTGTTTTTCCTATAGGACTAGTACAGTGAGCTAGCTCAGAACAAAAGAACTGTGCTTCCTACACAAACGAGGCATATCTAGTTCAACTCAGTATTGGAAACTAAGTAAAACAGGAGCTTCTCTTCAGTCCAATACACTGTACTCCCTGCGAACAGACGCGAATGCTATTTGCACTGAGTATGACCAGAATACCACAAGAGTGGTGTTCTTAGCGTGAATGAACCCTTGCTGCTAGAACTTGAAACTGATCGTGATTCAACTCCGTTTAGGAATTTTAATTGAACCCTAGTGTGCCATGCAAAAAAACACTCTGTGTAGATGTAACCAACCGTCCTATTAAATAAGAAACACAGAAACAATGTAAAAGAGAAAGCCGAGAATTCAGAGCTCAGAGCTAAAATCTCACCCTTCCTCCTGCTGTCCCAGCTTCGCGAAAAAAGACCTACTTCCTGTCGGTTCGTTTTTTTAAAGTATGTTGTTCTGCCTTCTCATTGGTTGTAAACCCAAACACATGACTGCCTTCTCACTGTCTGAATGTACAGCCCCCTAGGTCTTAAAGGCATATGTGTCCAATGCTGGCTGTATCCCTGAACACACAGAGATCTTATGGGATTAAAGGCGTGTGCCACCACCGCCACACTCTTGCTATGGCTCTAATAGCTCTGACCCTGAACACACAGATATCTATGGGATTAAAGGCGTGTGCCACCACCGCCACACTCTTGCTATGGCTCTAATAGCTCTGACTCCCAGACAACTTTATTTATTAACATACAATCAAAATAATAATTCAGTACAATTACATTACCACCACATTTCCCCTTTTCTATTTTAATAAAAAGAAAAAAAGCAAAAGGTTATAACTAACAAAAGAAAAACTATACAAAAAAGTACAATAACTATATACAATATATACAAGTAATAAATACCTAAACAGGTATTTGACAAATCATAGAAAACAATTGCATTATCTATCCTATTTTGGTAAATCCAAGATGTATCTAATGCACTTTCTATCCTAATTAATTTTCAACTATAACTAACTAATCTTCAACCATAACTAACTAATCTTCAACTCCCTCAGAGACCCAAGAAGGGAATAATAGTAGCTAACAAAAATAAAAACAGGAAGTGCATGCAAGCAACTTCCAAAAAATTTTGTGAGTTGACAGAAACAGCCAGCTGCCTGGGCAGTCACCTGAGGTTTCTCCGCAGTGTTGGGGCATCATCTTCAGCCTATAGGCTTAGTGTATCTGACAGACTCATTTGTGAAGTAGGATGTACACAAGGTCAACAGTTCAACCTCACATTGGGTGAGAGCAGTCCACGTACCAGAAACACCTGAATTCCACTAGTGTCGTGTCATGATTCAGGATTTTAAATTCTGGAAATTGTTGACAGTTTTTTAATTCAGCTGTCCATTCTTCTTGGCTGTGTATATATGGCTTCATCTCAGCATCCCCTTCTTCTCCACATCCCTCTATTAAATGCCAGTCTACCTTTGAGAGGCATGAGCTTTCAGCTGCTGTTCCATTGTACAACAGAATCCATCGGCCCTCTGCCTGTTAAGCTGCCTTCGAAGAAAAGGGATGCGTACCTTTTCCGGATGCGAAGGCCACTTCAGGGATGGGGCCATATTGTCCTGGCCTCAGAAGATGCCTTTTGATAAAGTTACACTTGTTTTGGCAAGAATCAGTAGTCCCTTGTTTCGTGATCTGTCTGTCCATTTTGTCCTGTTGATTCGAGGATACTTTGTTGTCCAGTGGCTAACTCTTGCCAGAAGGAAAGTTGACTCCATATGCAGTTTCTTCAATGCCCATATTTTCTCTAAAGTAGATTGGTACTGCCAGGAGCCGACATGTCTCAAAAAAGAAAAATTTTCTAAGTTATTAAAACATTTTAAATGCCATATTCTGTAGATCTCTGAAGGGTTTGAAGATGACCTGTCTAAAACATCTCTGCTCAAGTTTTAAAACATATCTAATATGACTACAAGTTCTATGATAATGTCTAACTACTAGCTTTCATTTCTTTATATCCTAATAGTTGATAATAATAACATTCAAGGATCAGAAATTTGCATTACATTGTTAAATGGATGGAATAAATACAATTAGAAATATACATATAGCATTTTCTAACAATATCAGTTTCAAATTTGTGTACAATATAAAACAATTCAATCCAATGTAAAGTATTTAAAACTAGTAATTGTCTTTTTCTTTTCTTTCTTTTTCTTTCTTTCTTTCTTTCTTTCTCTTTTTTTTTAAACAAGAACCTTAAATCTAATCTCCTTTGCTTAGCCTTTTTCCTAACCCTTGACAATAACTTGTAACCAACCCCCCTAAATACTGAAAATTATCCCAGACCCAAAACCCATTAAAAAGACCAAAAAACCACCCGCCCCACACCACCTCTTTGGGAATGTGGGCGTCGTATTCTTAAAATTGCTTCCTGCTGGGTATGGGCGAAGTTTTCTTTATCCTGAAAGAAAAATTTTAGGTTAATTGTCAAATTCTAAGAGAGGTAACTATATCCTTCATTATCCAGTCTGTGTATAATGCCAAAGTTCAGGGTTTATCTCAAGTCCTTATTCAAGTAGTCTTTGAGACTGGATCATCTCAGCTAGTCATCTCAAAATTGCTCTGAGCATCTTATAGTTCAAAGCTGATCTATGGATGATGTTTGTCAGCTTAATGATATTATTATTGTCCACGTGGAATTGTTGTTGTTGTGGGGCCCCATCATCTTTCTGGAGACTTCAGTTGATGTTAGGCCTGGCCATGATTTCCTGCAGAAAACTGATAAGAGACTCGAACACAAAAACATATATATGCAGCTAGCCTTTTTTCTAGAATTAGTTAGTACTCTATGTGACCATTCATATCTTAACAAAGTTTAAAATGTATATATATATATTAATCTTGTAAATTTTGATATAAAATTTATACTTTGAGAAAAGTTTAAAGAATCAGAATAGAATCAAAGACTTGAGATTAGTAATAGAATAGTCCCTTAATTAATTTTGCTTTTGTCCTGTACCATAGCAGAAGATGGCTCTTATTCTGGCATGATACAGGGAGTTTGCATTTTCCTTTTAACAACATGCTTGATTTTAAAGAAGGAGAGAGCCATTCTCCAACTCCAAAGTCAGCTTTAAATTTTAATTGAACTGGGACTATTAGAAAACCAAGAGTGTTAAATCTTTAGAGAAAAGCAGAAACAAACATTTAGGAAGACATAAAAATTTTTTTTTAGATAATATATACCCATACACCGTTTCACTCTGTTTCTTGGGATAGATGATTTGTCCCTTTTCTTCAGTTGTCTCATTTGTCCAGTGTTCTTCAGATTCCTTAACCTTCATTCTCCTAAAAGACAAAAACAAAAACCTTTCCCCAAGACTAATTTTGGGGATGTTCCTTTTTGGCAAGTTATTATCTGATGAAATGAAAAGGCATGTTTTATTGATACAAGTTAGTTTAAATTGGATGTTCATGCTGGTTGATGAACTATCACCTCCTCTAATTAAGAGGTCTCTCTTGTTCAAATCGAACCTTTATCAATTTTGATGGTACCCACAGCTTATCTTCTCCTGTAGAAACAAAAGCAAAACCACGTCCCCAATGTAATACATACCCTGGTTTCCATTCTGAGGTCAGCACATCCTTAAAGTATATAGGCTGATTTAATTCTGTAGTTTTTTCTATTATCCAATGTCTCTCTGCAGCTGTTGTTCCTTTCTCATTGGCATTCAGAAAATTCAAAGTTAGAAGAGCATTATGCAGTCTATTTCTGGGGGTTTTTGTTACCCATTTCTGTTTATTTAGCATATCCTTTAGAGTTCTGTTTGATCTTTCTATAACTGCTTGACCTGTAGGATTATGTGGTATGCCTGTAATATGCTTTATATTGTAATAAGCAAAAAACTGTTTCATTTTAACAGAGACATATGATGGAGTTTTGATTTGTGCAGGTATACCCATGATGGCCATAACTTCTAGCAAATGAGTGATTACAGAATCAGCTTTTTCAGAACTCAAAGCAGTTGCCCATTGAAATCCTGAATAAGTATCGATAGTGTGGTGTACATATTTCAATTTTCCAAATTCTGCAAAGTGAAACACGTCCATCTGCCAGATTTCATTTCTCTGAGTACCCTTTGGGTTACATCCTGCTGGTAATGGCGTCTGATTGTAGAAGGAACAAGTAGGACATTTCTTTACTATTTCTTTGGCTTGTTGCCAGGTTATGGAAAAATCCTTTTTTAAACCTTTACTATTAACGTGATGTTTTTTATGAAATTCTGAGGCCTCCAGCACATTTCCTATCAATAATTTATCAATCTCATCATTGCCTTGTGCTAGAGGGCCTGGCAGACCAGTATGGGATCGAATGTGAGTTATATATAAAGGATGATTCCTTTTCCTGATTGTATCTTGTAATTGAATAAATAGTGAAGTTAATTCTGAAGCATCAGGGATAAATTCTGCAGTCTCAATATGTAACACCACTCTTTCAGCATACTGAGAGTCAGTTACTATGTTGAGAGGTTCTGAAAAATCCATTAATACCAACAGAATAGCATACAATTCTGATTTTTGAACTGAATTATACGGACTTTGAACCACTTTACTTAAATTTTCTGATTTGTAACCTGCCTTTCCTTCTTTGTTGGCATCTGTATAAAATGTACGAACTCCAGATATGGGTTTTTGCAGTACAATTCGAGGCAAGATCCAATCAGATCTCTTTATAAGATCAATTCTATTGCTTTTGGGATATTTGATGTTAATTTCTCCCAAAAAATTACTGTAAGCTCTTTGCCAAGGTTCACTTTCTGTCCATAATTTTTCAATGTCCGCCTTAGTTAATGGTACGACAATTTCTGCTGGGTCTATGCCTGCTAATTGACGAAGTCTCATTTTTCCTTTGTAAATCAAGTCAGAGATTTTTTCCACATAAGTTTTTAATTTTTTATTTGGTTTATTTGGTAAAAATATCCATTCCAATATAATATCTTCCCTCTGCATTAATATTCCAGTAGGAGAACGCCTAGAAGGTAAGATAACCAAAATGCAATCCAGCTTTGGATCAATACGATTCACGTGTCCTTCATGCACTTTCTTTTCTACCAAGGCTAATTCTTTCTCAGCTTCAGGTGATAATTCTCTTGGACTATTTAAGTCCTTGTCACCTTCTAAGGTTTTGAACAAATTAGTCAGTTCATCATTTTTTACCCAAACAATAGTTCGTAGATGAGAAATATCTCCAAATAATCTTTGAAAGTCATTAAGAGTCTGTAGTCTATCTCTCCGAATTTGCACCTTTTGGGGTCTAATTTTTTGTAGCTCTATTTTATATCCTAAATAATTAATAGAATCTCCTCTTTGTATCTTTTCAGGAGCAATTTGTAATCCCCAGCGAGGCAAAATTTTCTTTATTTCTTCAAACATTATTTCTAAAGTATCTGCATTTGAGTCAGCTAGTAAAATATCGTCCATATAATGATAAATTATAGATTTAGGAAATTTTTTTTTTGTTTTGTTTTTTGTTTTTTCGAGACAGGGTTTCTTTGTGTAGCTTTGCGCCTTTCCTGGAACTCACTTGGTAGACCAGGCTAGCCTCGAACTCACAGAGATCCGCCTGTCTCTGCCTCCCGAGTGCTGGGATTAAAGGCGTGCGCCACCACCGCCCGGCTATATTTAGGAAATTTTTTACGTATCACTTCCAATGGCTGTTGTACAAAATATTGGCACAGAGTTGGGCTATTCAACATTCCCTGTGGGAGGACCCTCCATTGAAATCTTTTAACCGGTTGAGAATTATTATAAGTAGGCACTGTAAAAGCAAATCTTTCTTTGTCTTTTTCTTGTAAGGGTATTGAAAAGAAACAGTCTTTTAAATCAATAACTATGAGAGGCCATCCTTTTGGTAACAGAGTAGGCAAAGGCATCCCAGATTGTAGAGAGCCCATTGGCTGAATTACTTGTTAATTGCTCTAAGGTCTGTTACCATTCTCCATTTACCAGATTTCTTTTTAATAACAAATACAGGAGAATTCCAAGGGCTGGTTGATTCTTCAATATGCTGAGCATTTAACTGTTCTTCTACCAGCTCTTCTAAAGCCTGGAGTTTCTCTGTTGTTAAAGGCCATTGCTGGACCCATACAGGCTTGTCTGTTAACCATTTTAAAGGTAGAGCTGTTGGTGTCTTTGGAAGATCATCAGTTATTGTGCCCTGTTCTTGTATAATATGGATGGCTGGTGACCACTCATTAGAACAATATCTTCTAATATTTCTCTCAGTAACATGTGCTAGTTTATGATTTGTTTCTGAGATTGGAGGGATGTTAATCTGAGTATTCCATTGTTGCAACAAGTCTCGACCCCACAGGTTCATAGTTATGTTAGCCACATATGGTTTTAATTTTCCTCTCTGTCCTTCTGGACCTATACATTCGAGCCATCTTGCACTCTGTTTCACCTGAGATAATGTCCCAATTCCTAACAGTTGAACGTTTACCTCCTGAAGAGGCCAAGTTGGATGCCAAAATTCTGGTGCAATTATGGTAACGTCCGCACCTGTGTCTACCAGACCAGACAACAAAACACCATTTATTTTTATCATTAATTTTGGTCTTTGTTCATTAATAGAAGTTTGCCAAAAAATTTTCTTTATGTTTTCTCCTGAATTTTCTATTCTCTCTGTTTCATCATCCTGACCAGCATGATTTATTCCAATAGGCATTTGGTTATTTAATCGCTCTCCAGAGCAGGCATTTCCTCTATGGCTGCAGGAAAGGTTTGAACTGGATTTGTACTGGGGGCCTGCCTGAGGCCCCTCTGGGAGTTTCCCGAAGACTGAGGCAAAGGATTACCCTGTCTGTCCTTTGTTGATCTACATTCGTTGGTCCAGTGTTTTCCCTTACCACACCTTCTGCATACTCCAGAAGGAAGGGGCATTCTGTTGCCATTGTTCCTTGAAGAAACATTGTTTCTGGGAATGACCTGTCTACAGTCCCTTTTCAAATGTCCTTGCTTTCCACATCCAAAACATCTAACACTCCTCAAACCTTTTGAAATTACTTCTCCTACCCATGTATCATCATGCTCATCAGCTTCAACATTAATTGTTTCTCTAATCCAATCTTCCATAGGTGCAGATCTTGCCCTTAATGGCCTGATTATTCTTTTGCATGCTGCATTCGCATTCTCAAAGGCCAAAGATTCAATTATTGCCTTACCAGCTTCTGAATCTGAGACCATTCTCTTTACTGCTGAAGCCAGTCTTTGTAAAAAATCTGTAAAAGACTCTTTTGGGCCTTGCTTCACCTTTGTAAATGACTCAGATTTTTTTCTTGGTTCCTCAACTTTGTCCCATGCATTCAAGGCTGCCGTTCGACATAAAATTAGGGTTTGGACATCATATAAACATTGTGCTTGTGCTGAAGCATATTGGCCTTCGCCCATAAGCTGATCCTGGCAAACATGTACTCCTTTATCCCTCCATTGTTTTTCTATGTTTTTAGCCTCCTCCTTTACCAAGTCAGAAATTGAAGTCTCTGGCTGGGTTCCAGAACACCTTGTGCGAGGTCCCGCCAGTCCTGTGGTACTATCCTATTATATGTTGACCAAGTGTTTAACATTTGCTTTACATATGGGGAATGCATGCCATAAGATACTATTGCCTCCTTAAACCTTTTTAAATCCAACATTTCAATTGGAGCCCAAGTATTTTGTGTAGCCATTTGATCAGGCATCTGCTGTACAGTTACAGGATAAATTAAGGGTGACTGTGTGAAAACAGGCTTTCTTTCTGCAACCTTATGATCCCGACTTGAAACAACTTCACTGTTAATTTCTTCTGTCTGAATTTTTACAGGTTTAACAAGTTCTTCTAAAGCTGTTATCCTGGCACTTAAATTGACTATCTTTTTAAATATTAAAATGTGGATAATTATAGTGATAAGGTGCATAATTCCACCAATACTAATATTATATAGTTGTTCCATTGCCAGACTGCCTAAAATTTCGAACAAAAACCAATTTTCTTCCAATGTACACATAAAACCCATTTGTTTTTTAATGAGGAAAAAATTCTCTTTTAGATAGTTTCCTTTAAAATATCTGATATATTATGACTTACCAAATCTGCGTAGAACAGTAGAAATCCGAGGGGATTTTCAAAGCAGCCACCTAGTGTCCCAGGTGTAAATCCAGAGAGAGAGAGAGAGAGAGAGAGAGAGAGAGAGAGAGAGAGAGAGAGGAAAGAGAGAACGCACAAGAAAGCATAGCCGGCTAAAGCTTAAATGCAGCCACGTGTTCCCTCTTGTGCCGAGTCAAGGCTTGGGTCTGGCTTCCTTAAGCTCCGACCACGTGCGTTGGCTTTACAGGCAGGGCCCTATTCGACAGGGCAGGTCTGAGTTGTTTGTAGCACCGGCTTTAGGCAAGCTGCTCACAGACCTAGGCCCGGGCTAGAAGTTGCTACCCGGACTAGGAAGCCGGCAGCTCAGACTAGGAAGCTGGCAGCTCGGACTAGGACGCCGGCAGCTCGGACTAAGACGCCGGCCGCTTCCTGCCGCTTCCTCCGCCGCCTGCCACCGCCTGCCGCCCTTGCGGGAAAGCGGACCTGCCGTCAAGCCAAGTGGTTTTTAATGGATTCTTGTCACATTGGGCGCCAGATGTAGATGTAACCAACCGTCTTATTAAATAAGAAACACAGAAACAATGTAAAAGACAAAGCCGAGAAGTCAGAGCTCAGAGCTAAAATCTCACCCTTCCTCCTGCTGTCCCAGCTTCGCGAAAAAAGACCTACTTCCTGTCGGTTCGTTTTTTTAAAGTATGTTGTTCTGCCTTCTCATTGGTTGTAAACCCAAACACATGACTGCCTCGTCACTGTCTGAATGTACAGCCCCCTAGGTCTTAAAGGCATATGTGTCCAATGCTGGCTGTATCCCTGAACACACAGAGATCTTATGGGATTAAAGGCGTGTGCCACCACCGCCACACTCTTGCTATGGCTCTAATAGCTCTGACCCTGAACACACAGATATCTATGGGATTAAAGGCGTGTGCCACCACCGCCACACTCTTGCTATGGCTCTAATAGCTCTGACTCCCAGACAACTTTATTTATTAACATACAATCAAAATAATAATTCAGTACAATTAGATAACCACCACAACTCTGGTTTTGAAAAACGGGCATTCTTGCACTCTACTGTGTTCCCAATAGGACCAGTACAGCGAGCTAGCTCAGAAAAAAAGAATTTTGCTTCCCATACAAACGGAGAATATCTAGTTCAACTCAGTATTGGAAACTAAGTAAAAGAAGAGCTTCTCTTAAGTCCAATACACTGTACTCGCTGGGAACAGACGCCAATGCTATTTGCACTGTGTATGGCCAGAATAGCACAAGAGTGGTGTTCTTAGCCTGAATGAACCCTTGCAGGTAGAACTTGAAACTGAACATGATTCAACTCCGTTTAGGAAGTTTAATTGAACCCTAGTGTGCCATGTAAGAAATACACACTCATTTTGAAAAACAGGCATTATGCACTCTACTGTGTTTCCTATAGGGCCAGTATAGTGAGCTAGCTCAGAAGCAAAGAACTGTGCTTCCTACACAAACGGGGCATATCTTGATCAACTCAGTATTGGATACTAAGTAAAACAGGAGCTTCTCTTCATTCCAATACACTGTACTGGCTGGGAACAGACTCGAATGCTATTTACACTGTGTATGGCCAGACTACCACAAGAGTGCTGTTCTTAGCCTGAATGAACCCTTGCTGGTAGAACTGAAACTGAACGTGATTCAAGTCATTTAGGAAGTTTAATTCAACCCTAGTGTGCCATGCAAGAAAAACACTCTGCTTTTGAGAAACAGGCACTCTTGCACTCTACTGTGTTCCTATAGGGCCAGTACAATGAGCTAGTTCAGAACAATAGAACTGTGCTTCCTACATAAACGGAACATATCTAGTTCAACTCAGTATTGGAAACTAAGTAAAACTGGAGCTTCTCTAAAGTCCAATACACTGTACTCGCTGGGAGCAGAGACGAATGCTAATTGCACTGTGTATGGCCAGATTAGCACAAGAGTTGTGTTCTTAGCCTGAATGAACGCTTGCTGCAAGAACTTGAAACTGAACGTGATTCAACTCCGTTTAGGAAGTTTAATTGAACCCTCGTGTGCCATGCAAAAAAACACTCCGCTTTTCTGAATCGGGCATTCTTGCACTCTACTGTGTTCCCTATAGGGCCAGAACAGTGAGCTAGCTCAGAACAAAAGAACTGTGCTTCCTACACAAATAGGCATATCTAGTTCAACTCAGTATTGGAAAATAAGTAAAACAAGAGCTTCTCTTCAGTCCAATACACTGTACTCGCTGGAAACAGACGCGAATGCTATTTGCACTGTGTATGTCCAGAATAGCAAAAGAGTGGTGTTCTTAGCGTGAATGAACCCTTTCTGCTAGAACTTGAAACTGAACGTGATTCAACTCTGTTCAGGAAGTTTAATTGAACCCTAGTGTGCTATACAAGAGAAACAATCTGGTTTTGAGAAACGGGTATTCTTGCACTCTACTGTTATTCCTATAGGGCCAGTAGAGAGAGCTAGCTCAGAACAAAAGAACTGTGCTTCCTACACAAACGGAGCATATCTTGTTCAACTCAGTATTGGATACTAAGTAAAACAGGAGCTTCTCTTCATTCCAATACACTGTACTCGCAGGGAACAGACGCGAATGCTATTTGCACTGTGTAGGACAGATTAGCACAAGAGTGGTGTTCTTAGCCTGAATGAACCCTTGCTGCTAGAACTTGAAACTGAACTTGATTCAACTCCGTTTAGGAAGTTTAATTGAACCCTAGTGTGCCATGCAAGAAAAACACACTCGTTTTGAGAAACGGGCATTCTGGCACTCTACTGTGTTTCCTAAAGGGCCAGTACAGTGAGCTAGTTCAGAACAATAGAACTGTGCTTCCTACAAAAACGGGGCATATCTAGTTCAACTCAGTATTGGAAACTAAGTAAAACAGGAGCTTCAATTCAGTGCAATACACTGTACTTGTTGGGAACAGAAGCAAATGCTATTTGCACTGGGTATGGCCAGACAGCAAAAGAGTGGTGTTCTTAGCCTGAATGAACCCTTGCTGCTAGAACTTGAAACTGAACGTGAATCAACTCTGTTCAGGAAGTTTAATTGAACCCTAGTGTGCAATGCAAGAAAAACACTCTGCTTTTGAAAACGGGCATTCTGGCACTCTACTGGGTTTCCTATAGGGCCAGTAGAGAGTGCTAGCTCAGAACAAACGAACTGTGCTTCCTACACAAACTGGTCATATCTAGTTCAACTAAGTATTGGAAACTAATTAAAACAGGAGCATCTGTTCAGTCTAGTACACTGTACATGCTGTGAACAGACACGAATGCTATTTGCACTGCTGTGGAGAGAATAGCACAAGAGTGGTATTCTTAGCCTGAATGAACCCTTGCTACAAGAACTTGCAACTGAACGTGATTCAACTCCGTTTAAGAAGTTTAATTGAACCCTAGTGTGCCATGCAATAAAAACAATCTGGTTTTGAGAAACGGGCATTCTTGCACTCTACTGTGTTCCCTATAGGTCTTGAACAGCGAGATAGCTCAGAACAAAAGAAAAGTGCCTCCTACACAAACGGGGCATATCTAGTTCAACTCAGTATAGGAAACTAAGTAAAACAGGAGCTTGTCTTCAGTCCAAAACACTGTACTCGCTGGGAACAGACGCGAATGCTATTTGTACTGTGTATGGCCAGAATAATATAAGATTGTTGTTCCTAGCCTGTGTGAACCCTTGCTGCTAGAACTTAAAACTGAATGTGATTCACCTCCTTTAGGAAGTTTAATTGAAACCTAGTGTGCCATGCAAGAAAAACACTCTGCTTTTCTGAAACGGGCATTCTTATATTCTACTGTGTTTCCTATAGGCAAGTACAGTGAGCTAGCTCAGAACAAAAAAACTGTGCTTCCTACACAAACGGGGCATATCTAGTTCAACTCAGTATTGGAAACTAAGTAAAACAGAAGTTTCTCTTCAGTCCAATACACTGTACTCCCTGGAAACAGACGCGAATGCTATTTGCACAGAGTATGGCCAGAATACCACAAGAGAGGTGTTCTTAGCCTGAATGAACCCTTGCTGCTAGAACTTGAAACTGAACGTGATTCAACTCCGTTTAGGAAGCTTAATTGAACCCTTGTGTGCCATGCAAGAAAAACACTCTGGTTTTGAGAAACGGGCATTCTTGCACTCTACTGTGTTCCCTAAAGGGCCAGTACAGTGAGCAAGCTCAGAACAAATGAACTTTGCTTCCTACACAAACGGAGCATATCTAGTTCCATTCAGTATTGGAAACTAAGTAAAACAGGAGCTTCTCTTCATTCCAATACTCTACTGGCTGGGAACAGACGCGAATGCTATTTGCACTGTGTATGTCCAGACTAGCATAAGAGTGGTGTTCTTAGGCTGAATGAACCCTTGCTGGTAGATCTGAAACTGAACGTGATTCAAGTCATTTAGGAAGTTTAATTCAACCCTAGTGTGCCATGCAAGAAAAACACTCTGCTTTTGAGAAACAGGCACTCTTGCACTCTACTGTGTTTCCTATAGGGCCAGTACAGTGAGCTAGCTCAGAAAAAAAGAACTGTGCTTCCTATACAAACGGGGTATAACTAGTTCAACTCAGTATTGGAAACTAAGTAAAACAGGAGCTTCTCTAAAGTCCAATACACTGTACTCGCTGGGAGCAGACTCGAATGCTAATTGCACTGTGTATGGCCAGATTAGCACAAGAGTTGTGTTCTTAGCCTGAATGAAACCTTGCTACTAGAACTTGAAACTGAACGTGATTCAACTCCATTTAGAAACTTTAATTGAACCCTAGTGTGCCATGCAAGAAAAACACTCTGCTTTTCTGAAACGGGGATTCTTGCACACTACTGTGTTTCCTATAGGGCAAGTACAGTGAGCTATCTCAGAACAAAGGATTGTGCTTCCGACACAAACGGGGCATATCTACTTCAACTCCGTATTGGAAACTAAGTAAAACAGGAGCTTCTCTTCAGTCCAATACACTGTACTCGCTGTGAACAGACACGAATGCTATTTGCACTGCTGTGGACAGAATACCACAAGAGTGGTATTCTTAGCCTGAATGAACCCTTGCTACAAGAACTTGGAACTGAACGTGATTCAACTCCGTTTAGGAAGTTTAATTGAAACCTAGTGTGCCATGCAATAAAAACACTCTGGTTTTGAGAAAGGGGCATTCTTGCACTCTACTGTGTTCCCTATAGGGCCTGAACAGCGAGGTAGCTCAGAACAAAAGAAAAGTGCCTCCTACACAAACGGGGCATATCTAGTTCAACTCAGTATAGGAAACTAAGAAAAACAGGAGCTTGTCTTCAGTACAATACACTGTACTCGCTGGGAACAGATGCGAATGCTATTTGTACTATGTATGGCCAGAATAATATAAGAGTGTTGTTCCTAGCCTGAATGAACCCTTGCTGCTAGAACTTGAAACTGAACGTGATTCATCTCCTTTAGGAAGTTTAAATGAAGCCTAGTGTGCCATGCAAGAAAAACACTCTGCTTTTGAGAAACAGGCACTCTTGCACTCTACTGTGTTTCCTATAGGGCCAGTACAGTGAGCTAGCTCAGAACAAAAGAACTGTGCTTCCTACACAAACGGGGCATATCTAGTTCAACTCAGTATTGGAAACTAAGTGAAACAGGAGCATCTCTTCAGTCCAATACACTGTACTTGCTGGAAACAGACGCGAATGCTATTTGCACTGTGTATGGCCAGAATAGCAAAAGAGTGGTGTTCTTAGCGTAAATGAACCCTTGCTGCTAGAACTTGAAACTGAACCTGATTCAACTCTGTTCCGGAAGTTTAATTGAAACCTAGTGTGCCATTCAAGAAAAACACTCTGGTTTTGAGAAACGGGCATTCTTGCACTCTACTGTTTTTCCTATAGGGCCAGTACAGTGAGCTAGATCAGAACCAAAGAACTGTGCTTCCTACACAAACGGGGCTTATCTTGTTTAACTCAGTATTGCATACCAAGTAAAACAGGAGCTTCTCTTCATTCCAATACACGGTACTCGCAGGGAACAGACGAGAATGCTATTTGCACTGTGTAGGGCCAGAATAGTAAAAGAGTGGTGTTCTTAGCCTGAATGAACCCTTGCTGCTAGAACTTGAAACTGAACGTGATTCAACTCCGTTTAGGAAGTTTAATTGAACCCTAGTGTGCCATGCAAGAAAAACACACTCGTTTTGAGAAACGGGTATTCTTGCACTCTACTGTGTTTCCTATAGGGCAGTATAATGAGCTAGCTCAGAACAATAGAACTGTGCTTCCTACAAAAACGGGGCATATCTTGTTAACCTCAGTATTGGAAACTAAGTAAACAGGAGCTTCTCTAAAGTCCAATACACTGTACTCGCTGGGAAAAGACACGAATGCTAATTGCACTGTGTATGGCCAGAATAGCACAAGAGTTGTGTTAATAGCCTGAAGGAACCCTTGCTGCTAGAACTTGAAACTGAACGTGATTCAACTCCGTTTAAGAAGTTTAATTGAACCCTAGTGTGCATGCAAAAAAACACTCCGTTTTTCTGAAACGGGCATTCTTGAATTCTGCTGTGTTTCCTATAGGACAAGTACAGTGAGCTAGCTCAGAACAAAACAACTGTGCTTCCTACAAAAACGGTACATATCTAGTTCAAGTCAGTATTGGATACTAAGTAAAATAGGAGCTTCTCTTCATTCCAATAAACTGTACTCGCTGGGAACAGAAGCGAATGTTATTTGCACTGTGTATTGCCAGAATAGCACAAGAGTTGTGTTCGTAGCCTGAATGAACCCTTGCTGCTAGAACTTGAAACTGAACGTGATTCAAGTCATTTAGGAAGTTTAATTCAACCCTAGTGTGCCATGCAAGAAAAACACTCTGCTTTTGAGAAACGGGCATTCTTGCACTCTACTGTGTTTCCTATAGGGCCAGTACAGTGGGCTAGCTCAGAACAAAAGAACTGTGCTTCCTACACAAACGGGGCATAACTCAGTATTGGAAATGAAGTAAAACAGGTGCTTCTCTTCAGTCCAATACACTGTACTTGCTTTGAACAGACACGAATGCTATTTGCACTGTGTAGTGCCAGAATAATACAAGAGTGGTGTTCTTAGCCTGAATGAACCCTTGCTGCTAGAACTTGAAACTGAACGTAATTCAACTCTGTTCAGGAAGTTTAATTGAACCCTAGTGTGTCATGCAAGAAAAACACTCTGGTTTTGAAAACGGGCATTCGTGAACTCTACTGTGTTTCCTATAGGGCCAGTACAGAGTGCTAGCTCAGAACAAAAGAACTGTGTTTCCTACACATACGGGTCATATCTAGTTCAACTAAGTATTGGAAACTAAGTAAAACAGGAGCTTCTGTTCAGTCTAATACACTGTACTTGCTGTGAACAGACACGAATGCTATTTGCACTGCTGTGGAGAGAATAGCACAAGAGTGGTATTCTTAGCCTGAATGAACCCTTGCTACAAGAACTTGGAACTGAACGTGATTCAACTCCGTTTAGGAAGTTTAATTGAACCATAGTGTGCCATGCAAGAAAAACACTCTGCTTTTGAGAAACGGGAATTCTTGCACTCTACTGTGTTTCCTATAGGGCCAGTACAGTGAGCTAGATCAAAACCAAAAAACTGTGCATCCTACACAAACGGGGCATATCTAGTTCAACTCAGTATTGGAAACTAAGTAAAACAGGAGATTCACTTCAGTCAATACAGTGTACTCATTGGGAACAGAAGCAATTGCTATTTGCACTGTGTATGGCCAGATAGCACAAGAGTGGTGTTCTTAGCCTGAATGAACCATTGCTGCTTGAACTTGAAACTGAACGTAATTCAACTCTGTTCAGGAAGTTTAATTGAACCCTAGTGTGCCATGCAAGAAAAACACTCTGGTTTTGAAAACGTGCATTCGTGCACTCTACTGTGTTTCCTATAGGTCCTGAACAGCGAGATAGCTCAGAACAAAAGAAAAGTGCCTCCTACACAAACGGGGCATATCTAGTTCAACTCAGTATAGGAATATAAGTAAAACAGGAGCTTGTCTTCAGTCCAATACACTGTACTCGCTGGGAACAGACGCGAATGCTATTTGTACTGTGTATGGCCAGAATAATATAAGATTGTTGTTCCTAGCCTGTGTGAAACCTTGCTGCTAGAACTTGAAACTGAACGTGATTCACCTCCTTTAGGAAGTTTAATTGAAACCTAGTGTGCCATGCAAGAAAAACACTCTGCTTTTCTGAAACGGGCATTCTTGTATTCTACTGTGTTTCCTATAGGCAAGTACAGTGAGCTAGCTCAGAACAAAAAAACTGTGCTTCCTACACAAACGGGGCATATCTAGTTCAACTCAGTATTGGAAACTAAGTAAAACAGGAGTTTCTCTTCAGTCCAATACACTGTACTCCCTGGAAACAGACGCGAATGCTATTTGCACAGAGTATGGCCAGAATAGCACAGAGTGGTGTTCTTAGCCTGAATTAACCCTTGCTGCTAGAACTTGAAACTGAACGTGATTCAACTCCGTTTAGGAAGCTTAATTGAACCCTTGTGTGCCATGCAAGAAAAACACTCTGATTTTGAGAAACGGGCATTCTTGCACTCTACTGTGTTCCCTATAGGGCCAGTACAGTGAGCAAGCTCAGAACAAATGAACTTTGCTTCCTACACAAACGGAGCATATCGAGTTCCATTCAGTATTGGAAACTAAGTAAAACAGGAGCTTCTCTTCATTCCAATACACTGTACTGGCTGGGAACAGACGCGAATGCTATTTGCAATGTGTATGGCCAGACTAGCACAAGAGTGGTGTTCTTCGCCTGAATGTACACTTGCTGGTAGAACTGAAACTGAACGTGATTCAAGTCATTTAGGAAGTTTAATTCAACCCTCGTGGGCCATTCAAAAAAACCACTCTGCTTTTGAGAAACAGGCACTCTTGCACTCTACTGTGTTTCCTATAGGGCCAGCACAGTGAGCTAGCTCAGAACAAAAGAACTGTGCTTCCTACACAAACGGGGCATATCTAGTTCAACTCAGTATTGGATACTAAGTAAAACAGGAGCTTCTCTTCATTCCAATACTCTACTGGCTGGGAACAGACGTGAATGCTATTTGCACTGTGTATGTCCAGACTAGCATAAGAGTGGTGTTCTTAGGCTGAATGAACCCTTGCTGGTAGATCTGAAACTGAACGTGATTCAAGTCATTTAGGAAGTTTAATTCAACCCTAGTGTGCCATGCAAGAAAAACACTCTGCTTTTGAGAAACAGGCACTCTTGCACTCTACTGTGTTTCCTATAGGGCCAGTACAGTGAGCTAGGTCAGAAAAAAAGAACTGTGCTTCCTATACAAACGGGGCATAACTAGTTCAACTCAGTATTGGAAACTAAGTAAAACAGGAGCTTCTCTAAAGTCCAATACACTGTACTCGCTGGGAGCAGACACGAATGCTAATTGCACTGTGTATGGCCAGATTAGCACAAGAGTTGTGTTCTTAGACTGAATGAAACCTTGCTGCTAGAACTTGAAACTGAACGTGATTCAACTCCATTTAGAAAGTTTAATTGAACCCTAGTGTCCCATGCAAGAAAAACACTCTGCTTTTCTGAAACGGGGATTCTTGCACACTACTGTGTTTCCTATAGGGCAAGTACAGTGAGCTATCTCAGAACAAAGGATTGTGCTTCCGACACAAACGGGGCATATCTAGTTCAACTCCGTATTGGAAACTAAGTAAAACAGGAGCTTCTCTTCAGTCCAATACACTGTACTCGCTGTGAACAGACACGAATGCTATTTGCACTGCTGTGGAGAGAATAGCACAAGAGTGGTATTCTTAGCCTGAATGAACCCTTGCTACAAGAACTTGGAACTGAACGTGATTCAACTCCGTTTAGGAAGTTTAATTGAACCCTAGTGTGCCATGCAATAAAAACACTCTGGTTTTGAGAAACGGGCATTCTTGCACTCTACTGTGTTCCCTATAGGGCCTGAACAGCGAGGTAGCTCAGAAGAAAAGAAAAGTGCCTCCTACACAAACGGGGCATATCTAGTTCAACTCAGTATAGGAAACTATGTAAAACAGGAGCTTGTCTTCAGTACAATACACTGTACTCGCTGGGAACAGATGCGAATGCTATTTGTACTGTGTATGGCCAGAATAATATATGAGTGTTGTTCCTATCCTGAATGAACCCTTGCTGCTAGAACTTGAAACTGAACGTGATTCATCTCCTTTAGGAAGTTTAATTGAACCCTAGTGTGCCATGCAAGAAAAACACTCTGCTTTTCTGAAACGGGCATTCTTGCACTCTACTGTGTTCCCTATAGGGCCAGTACAGTGAGCTAGCTCAGAAGAAAAGAACTGTGCTTCCTACACAAACCAGACTTATCTAGTTCAACTCAGTATTGAAAACTAAGTAAAACGGGAACTTCTCTTCATTCCAATAAACTGTACTCGCTGGAAAGAGAAGCGAATGTTATTTAAACTGTGTATGGCCAGAATAGCAAAAGAGTTGTGTTCTTAGCCTGAATGAACCCTTGCTGCTAGAACTTGAACCTGAACGTGATTCAACTCCATTTAGGAAGTTTAATTGAACCCTAGTGTGCCATGCAAGAAAAACACTCTGCTTTTGAGAAACAGGCATTCTTTCACTCTACTGTGTTTCCTATAGGGCCAGTACAGTGAGCTAGCTCAGAACAAAAGAACTGTGCTTCCTACACAAACGGAGCATAACTAGTTCAACTCAGTATTGGAAACTAAGTGAAACAGGAGCATCTCTTCAGTCCAATACACTGTACTTGCTGGAGACAGACGCGAATGCTATTTGTACTGTGTATGGCCAGAATAGCAAAAGAGTGGTGTTCTTAGCGTGAATGAACCCTTGCTGCTAGAACTCTGCTTTTCTGAAACGGGCATTCTTGCACTCTACTGTGTTCCCTATAGGGCCAGAACAGTGAGCTAGCTCAGAAGAAAAGAACTGTGCTTCCTACACAAACCAGGCTTATCTAGTTCAACTCAGTATTGAAAACTAAGTAAAACGGGAACTTCTCTTCATTCCAATAAACTGTACTCGCTGGGAAGAGAAGCGAATGTTATTTAAACTGTGTATGGCCAGAATAGCAAAAGAGTTGTGTTCTTAGCCTGAATGAACCCTTGCTGCTAGAACTTGAACCTGAACGTGATTCAACTCCATTTAGGAAGTTTAATTGAAACCTAGTGTGCCATGCAAGAAAAACACTCTGCTTTTGTGAAACGGGGATTCTTGCACACTACTGTTTTTCCTATAGAGCAAGTACAGTGAGCTATCTCAGAACAAAGGACTGTGCTTCCTACACAAACGGGGCATATCTAGTTCAACTCCGTATTGGAAACTAAGTAAAAGAGAAGCTTCTCTTCAGTCCAATACACTGTACTCGCTGGGAACATACGCGAATGCTATTTGCACTGTGAATGGCCAGAATAGCACAAGAGTTCTGTTCTTAGCCTGAATGAACCCTTGCTGCTAGAACTTGAAACTGAACGTGATTCAACTCCGTTTAGAAAGTTTAATTGAACCCTAGTGTGCCATGCAAGAAAAACACTCTGGTTTTGAGAAACAGGCATTCTTGCACTCTACTGTGTTCCCTATAGGGCAGTACAGTGAGCTAGCTCAGAAGAAAAGAACTGTGCTTCCTACACAAACGGAGCATATCTAGTTCAACTCAGTATTGGAAACTAAGTGAAACGGGAGCTTCTCTTCAGTCCAATACACTGTACCTGCTGGGAACAGACGCGAATGCTATTTGCACTGTGTATGGCCAAATTAGCACAAGAGTGGTGTTCTTAGCCTGAATGAACCCTTGCTGCTAGAACTTGAAACTGAACGTGATTCAATTCAGTTTAGGAATTTTAATTGAACCCTAGTGTGCCATGCAAGAAAAACACTCTGCTTTTGAGAAACAGGCATTCTTTCACTCTACTGTGTTTCCTATAGGGCCAGTACAGTGAGCTAGCTCAGAACAAAAGAACTGTGCTTCCTACACAAACGGAGCATATCTAGTTCAACTCAGTATTGGAAACTAAGTGAAACAGGAGCATCTCTTCAGTCCAATACACTGTACTTGCTGGAGACAGACGCGAATGCTATTTGTACTGTGTATGGCCAGAATAGCAAAAGAGTGGTGTTCTTAGCGTGAATGAACCCTTGCTGCTAGAACTTGAAACTGAACCTGATTCAACTCTGTTCAGGAAGTTTATTTGAAACCTAGTGTGCCATTCAAGAAAAACACTCTGGTTTTGAGAAACCGGCTTTCTTGCACTCTACTGTTTTTCCTATAGGGCCAGTACAGTGAGCTAGCTCAGAACCAAAGAACTGTGCTTCCTACACAAACGGGGCGTATCTTGTTTAACTCAGTATTGCATACCAAGTACAACAGGAGCTTCTCTTCATTCCAATACACTGTACTCGCAGGGAACAGACGAGAATGCTATTTGCACTGTGTAGGGCCAGAATAGCACAAGAGTGGTGTTCTTACCCTGAATGAACCCTTGCTGCTAGAATTTGAAACTGAACGTGATTCAACTCCGTTTAGGAAGTTTAATTGAACCCTAGGGGGCCATGCAAGAAAAACACACTCGTTTTGAGAAACGGGTATTCTTGCACTCTACTGTGTTTCCTATATGGCCTGTATAATGAGCTAGTTCAGAACAATAGAACTATGCTTCCTACAAAAACAGGGCATATCTAGTTCAACTCAGTATTGCAAACTAAGTAAAACAGGAGCTTCTCTTCAGTCCAATACACTGTACTTGCTGGAAACAGACGTGAATGCTATTTGCACTGTGTATGGCCAGAATAGCAAAAGAGTGGTGTTCTTAGCGTGAATGAACCCTTGCTGCTAGATCTTGAAACTGAACGTGATTCAACTCGGTTTAGGAAGTTTAATTGAACCCTAGTGTTTCATGCAAGAAATACACACTCATTTTGAGAAACGGGCATTATGCACTCTACTGTGTTTCCTATAACGACAGTACAGTGAGCTAGCTCAGAACCAAAGAACTGTGCTTCCTACACAAACGGGGCATATCTAATTCAACTCAGTATTGGATACTAAGTAAAACAGGAGCTTCTCTTCATTCCAATACTCTACTGGCTGGGAACAGACGCGAATGCTATTTGCACTGTGTATGTCCAGACTAGCATAAGAGTGGTTTTCTTAGGCTGAATGAACCCTTGCTGGTAGATCTGAAACTGAACGTGATTCAACTCCGTTTAGGAAGTTTAATTCAACCCTAGTGTGCCATGCAAGAAAAACACTCTGCTTTTGAAAAACAGGCACTCTTGCACTCTACTGTGTTTCCTATAGGGCCAGTACAGTGAGCTAGCTCAGAAAAAAAGAACTGTGCTTCCTATACAAACGGGGCATAACTAGTTCAACTCAGTATTGGAAACTAAGTAAAACAGGAGCTTCTCTAAAGTCCAATACACTGTACTCGCTGGGAGCAGACACGAATGCTAATTGCACTGTGTATGGCCAGATTAGCACAAGAGTTGTGTTCTTAGACTGAATGAAACCTTGCTGCTAGAACTTGAAACTGAACGTGATTCAACTCCATTTAGAAAGTTTAATTGAACCCTAGTGTGCCATGCAAGAAAAACACTCTGCTTTTCTGAAACGGGGATTCTTGCACACTACTGTGTTTCCTATAGGGCAAGTACAGTGAGCTATCTCAGAACAAAGGATTGTGCTTCCGACACAAACGGGGCATATCTAGTTCAACTCCGTATTGGAAACTAAGTAAAACAGGAGCTTCTCTTCAGTCCAATACACTGTACTCGCTGTGAACAAACACGAATGCTATTTGCACTGCTGTGGAGAGAATAGCACAAGAGTGGTATTCTTAGCCTGAATGAACCCTTGCTACAAGAACTTGGAACTGAACGTGATTCAACTCCGTTTAGGAAGTTTAATTGAACCCTAGTGTGCCATGCAATAAAAACACTCTGGTTTTGAGAAACGGGCATTCTTGCACTCTACTGTGTTCCCTATAAGGCCTGAACAGCGAGGTAGCTCAGAACAAAAGAAAAGTGCCTCCTACACAAACGGGGCATATCTAGTTCAACTCAGTATAGGAAACTAAGTAAAACAGGAGCTTGTCTTCAGTACAATACACTGTACTCGCTGGGAACAGATGCGAATGCTATTTGTACTGTGTATGGCCAGAATAATATAAGAGTGTTGTTCCTAGCCTGAATGAACCCTTGCTGCTAGAACTTGAAACTGAACGTGATTCATCTCCTTTAGGAAGTTTAATTGAAGCCTAGTGTGCCATGCAAGAAAAACACTCTGCTTTTCTGAAACGGGCATTCTTGCACTCTACTGTGTTCCCTATAGGGCCAGAACAGTGAGCTAGCTCAGAACAATAGAATTGTGCTTCCTACACAAACCAGGCTTATCTAGTTCAACTCAGTATTGAAAACTAAGTAAAACGGGAACTTCTCTTCATTCCAATAAACTGTACTCGCTGGGAAGAGAAGCGAATGTTATTTAAACTGTGTATGGCCAGAATAGCAAAAGAGTTGTGTTCTTAGCCTGAATGAACCCTTGCTGGTAGAACTGAAACTAAACGTGATTCAAGTCATTTAGGAAGTTTAATTCAACCCTAGTGTGCCATGCAAGAAAAACACTCTGCTTTTGAGAAACAGGCACTCTTGCACTCTAATGTGTTTCCTATAGGGCCAGTACAGTTAGCTAGCTCAGAACAAAAGAACTGTGCTTCCTACACAAACGGGGCATATCTAGTTCAACTCAGTATTGGAAACTAAGTGAAACAGGAGCATCTCTTCAGTCCAATACACTGTACTTGCTGGAAACAGACGCGAATGCTCTTTGCACTGTGTATGGCCAGAATAGCAAAAGAGTGGTGTTCTTAGCGTAAATGAACCCTTGCTGCTAGAACTTGAAACTGAACCTGATTCAACTCTGTTCCGGAAGTTTAATTGAAACCTAGTTTGCCATTCAAGAAAAACACTCTGGTTTTGAGAAACGGGCACTCTTGCACTCTACTGTTTTTCCTATAGGGCCAGTACAGTGAGCTAGATCAGAACCAAAGAACTGTGCTTCCTACACAAACGGGGCTTATCTTGTTTAACTCAGTATTGCATACCAAATAAAACAGGAGCTTCTCTTCATTCCAATACACTGTACTCGTAGGGAACAGACGAGAATGCTATTTGCACTGTGTAGGGCCAGAATAGCAAAAGAGTGGTGTTCTTAGCCTGAATGAACCCTTGCTGCTAGAACTTGAAACTGAACGTGATTCAACTCCTTTTAGGAAGTTTAATTGAACCCTAGTGTGCCATGCAAGAAAAACACACTCGTTTTGAGAAACGGGTATTCTTGCACTCTACTGTGTTTCCTATAGGGCCAGTATAATGAGCTAGTTCAGAACAATAGAACTGTGCTTCCTACAAAAACGGGGCATATCTTGTTCACCTCAGTATTGGAAACTAAGTAAACAGGAGCTTCTCTAAAGTCCAATACACTGTACTCGCTTCGAAAAGACACGAATGCTAATTGCACTGTGTATGGCCAGAATAGCACAAGAGTTGTGTTAATAGCCTGAATGAACCCTTGCTGCTAGAACTTGAAACTGAACGTGATTCAACTCCGTTTAAGAAGTTTAATTGAACCCTAGTGTGCCATGCAAAAAAACACTCCGTTTTTCTGAAACGGGCATTCTTGAATTCTGCTGTGTTTCCTATAGGACAAGTACAGTGAGCTAGCTCAGAACAAAACAACTGTGCTTCCTACAAAAATGGTACATATCTAGTTCAAGTCAGTATTGGATACTAAGTAAAATAGGAGCTTCTCTTCATTCCAATAAACTGTACTCGCTGGGAACAGAAGCGAATGTTATTTGCACTGTGTATTGCCAGAATAGCACAAGAGTTGTGTTCTTGGCCTGAATGAACCCTTGCTGCTAGAACTTGAAACTGAACGTGATTCAAGTCATTTAGGAAGTTTAATTCAACCCTAGTGTGCCATGCAAGAAAAACACTCCGCTTTTGAGAAACGGGCATTCTTGCACTCTACTGTGTTTCCTATAGGGCCAGTACAGTTGGCTAGCTCAGAACAAAAGAACTGTGCTTCCTACACAAACGGGGCATATCTAGTTCAACTCAGTATTGGAAATGGAGTAAAACAGGTGCTTCTCTTCAGTCCAATACACTGTACTTGCTTTGAACAGACACGAATGCTATTTGCACTGTGTAGTGCCAGAATAATACAAGAGTGGTGTTCTTAGCCTGAATGAACCCTTGCTGCTAGAACTTGAAACTGAACGTAATTCAACTCTGTTCAGGAAGTTTAATTGAACCCTAGTGTGCCATGCAAGAAAAACACTCTGGTTTTGAAAACGGGCATTCGTGCACTCTACTGTGTTTCCTATAGGGCCAGTACAGAGTGCTAGCTCAGAACAAAAGAACTGTGTTTCCTACACATACGGGTCATATCTAGTTCAACTAAGTATTGGAAACTAAGTAAAACAGGAGCTTCTGTTCAGTCTAATACACTGTACTTGCTGTGAACAGACACGAATGCTATTTGCACTGCTGTGCAGAGAATAGCACAAGAGTGGTATTCTTAGCCTGAATGAACCCTTGCTACAAGAACTTGGAACTGAACGTGATTCAACTCCGTTTAGGAAGTTTAATTGAACCATAGTGTGCCATGCAAGAAAAACACTCTGCTTTTGAGAAACGGGCATTCTTGCACTCTACTGTGTTTCCTATAGGGCCAGTACAGTGAGCTAGATCAAAACCAAAAAACTGTGCATCCTACACAAACGGGGCATATCTAGTTCAACTCAGTATTGGAAACTAAGTAAAACAGGAGATTCACTTCAGTGCAATACAGTGTACTCATTGGGAACAGAAGCAAATGCTATTTGCACTGTGTATGGCCAGATAGCACAAGAGTGGTGTTCTTAGCCTGAATGAACCCTTGCTGCTAGAACTTGAAACTGAACGGGTTTCAACTCCGTTTAGGAAGCGATTGAACCCTTGTGTGCCATGCAAGAAAAACACTCTGGTTTTGAGAAATGGGCATTCTTGCACTCTACTGTGTTCCCTATAAGGCCAGTACAGTGAGCAAGCTCAGAACAAAAGAACTTTGCTTCCTATACAAACAGAGCATATCTAGTTCAATTCAGTATTGCAAACTAAGTAAAACAGGAGCCTCTCTTCATTCCAATACACTGTACTGGCTGGGAACAGACGCGAATGCTATTTGCAATGTGTATGGCCAGACTAGCACAAGAGTGGTGTTCTTAGCCTGAATGAACCCTTGCTGCTAGAACTGAAACTGAACGTGATTCAAGTAATTTAGGAAGTTTAATTCAACCCTCGTGTGCCATGCAAAAAAAACACTCTGCTTTTGAGAAACAGGCACTCTTGCACTCTTCTGTGTTTCCTATAGAGCCAGCACAGTGAGCTAGCTCAGAACAAAAGAACTGTGCTTCCTACACAAACGGGGCATATCTAGTTCAACTCAGTATTGGAAACTAAGTGAAACAGGAGCATCTCTTCAGTCCAATACACTGTACTTGCTGGAAACCGACGCGAATGCTATTTGTACTGTGTATGGCCAGAATAGCAAAAGAGTGGTGTTCTTAGCCTGAATGAACACTTGCTGCTAGAACTTGACACTGAACGTGATTCAACTCCGTTTAGGAAGTTTAATTGAACCCTAGTGTGCCATGCAATAAAAACACACTCTGCTTTTGAGAAACGGGTATTCTTGCACTCTACTGTGTTTCCTATAGGGCCAGTATAATGAGCTAGTTCAGAACAATAGAACTGTGCTTCCTACAAAAACAGGGCATATCTAGTTCAACTCAGTATTGCAAACTAAGTAAAACAGGAGTTTCTCTTCAGTCCAATACACTGTACTTGCTGGAAACAGACGCGAATGCTGTTTGCACAGTGTATGGCCAGAATAGCAAAAGAGTGGTGTTCTTAGCGTGAATGAACCCTTGCTGCTAGAACTTGAAACTGAACCTGATTCAACTCGGTTTAGGAAGTTTAATTGAACCCTAGTGTGTCATGCAAGAAATACACACTCATTTTGAGAAACGGGCATTATGCACTCTACTGTGTTTCCTATAAGGCCAGTACAGTGAGCTAGCTCAGAACCAAAGAACTGTGCTTCCTACACCAACGGGGCATATCTAGTTCAACTCAGTATTGGATACTAAGTAAAACAGGAGCTTCTCTTCATTCCAATACTCTACTGGCTGGGAACAGACGCGAATGCTATTTGCACTGTGTATGTCCAGACTAGCATAAGAGTGGTGTTCTTAACCTGAATGAACCCTTGCTGGTAGATCTGAAACTGAACGTGATTCAAGTCATTTAGGAAGTTTAATTCAACCCTAGTGTGCCATGCAAGAAAAACACTCTGCTTTTGAGAAACAGGCACTCTTGCACTCTACTGTGTTTCCTATAGGGCCAGTACAGTGAGCTTGCTCAGAAAAAAAGAACTGTGCTTCCTACAAAAACGGGGCATATCTAGTTCAACTCAGTATTGGAAACTAAGTAAAACAGGAGCTTCTCTAAAGTCCAATACACTGTACTCGCTGGGAGCAGACACGAATGCTAATTGCACTGTGTATGGCCAGATTAGCACAAGAGTTGTGTTCTTAGACTGAATGAAACCTTGCTGCTAGAACTTGAAACTGAACGTGATTCAACTCCATTTAGGAAGTTTAATTGAACCCTAGTGTGCCGGGCAAGAAAAACACTCTGCTTTTCTGAAAAGGGGATTCTTGCACACTACTGTGTTTCCTATAGGGCAAGTACAGTGAGCTATCTCAGAACAAAGGATTGTGCTTCCGACACAAACGGGGCATATATAGTTCAACTCCGTATTGGGAACTAAGTAAAACAGGAGATTCTCTTCAGTCCAATACACTGTACTTGCTGTGAACAGACACGAATGCTATTTGCACTGCTGTGGAGAGAATAGCACAAGAGTGGTATTCTTAGCCTGAATGAACCCTTGCTACAAGAACTTGGAACTGAACGTGATTCAACTCCGTTTAGGAAGTTTAATTGAACCCTAGTGTGCCATGCAATAAAAACACTCTGGTTTTGAGAAACGGGCATTCTTGCACTCTATTGTATTCCCTATAGGGCCTGAGCAGCGAGGTAGCTCAGAACAAAAGAAAAGTGCCTCCTACACCAAGGGGCATATCTAGTTCAACTCAGTATAGGAAACTAAGTAAAACAGGAGCTTGTCTTCAGTACAATACACTGTACTCGCTGGGAACAGATGCGAATGCTATTTGTACTGTGTATGGCCAGAATAATATAAGAGTGTTGTTCCTAGCCTGAATGAACCCTTGCTTCTAGAACTTGAAACTGAACGTGATTCATCTCCTTTAGGAAGTTTAATTGAAGCCTAGTGTGCCATGCAAGAAAAACACTCTACTTTTCTGAAACGGGCATTCTTGTATTCTACTGTGTTTCCTATAGGCAAGTACAGTGAGCTAGCTCAGAACAAAAAAAACTGTGCTTCCTACACAAACGGGGCATATCTAGGTCAACTCAGTATTGGAAACTAAATAAAACAGGAGTTTCTCTTCAGTCCAATAGACTGTACTGGCTGAGAACAGACGCGAATGCTATTTGCAATGTGTATGGCCAGACTAGCACAAGAGTGGTGTTCTTAGCCTGAATGAACCCTTGCTGGTAGAACTGAAACTATACGTGATTCAAGTCATTTAGGAAGTTTAATTCAACCCTAGTGTGCCATGCAAGAAAAACACTCTGCTTTTGAGAAACAGGCACTCTTGCACTCTACTGTGTTTCCTATAGGGCCAGTACAGTGAGCTAGCTCAGAACAAAAGAACTGTGCTTCCTACAAAAACGGGGCATATCTAGTTCAACTCAGTATTGGAAACTAAGTGAAAGGGGAGCATCTCTTCAGTCCAATACACTGTACTGCTGGAAATAGACGCGAATGCTATTTGCACTGTGTATGGCCAGAATAGCAAAAGAGTGGTGTTCTTAGCGTGAATGAACCCTTGCTGCTAGAACTTGAAACTGAACCTGATTCAACTCTGTTCAGGAAGTTTAATTGAAACCTAGTGTGCCATTCAAGAAAAACACTCTGGTTTTGAGAAACGGGCATTCTTGCACTCTACTGTTTTTCCTATAGGGCCAGTACAGTGAGCTAGATCAGAACCAAAGAACTGTGCTTCCTACACAAACGGGGCATATCTTGTTTAACTCAGTATTGCATACCAAGTAAAACAGGAGCTTCTCTTCATTCCAATACACTGTACTCGCAGGGAACAGATGAGAATGCTATTTGCACTGTGTAGGGCCAGAATAGCAAAAGAGTGGTGTTCTTACCTGAATGAACCCTTGCTGCTAGAACTTGAAACTGAACGTGATTCACCTCCGTTTAGGAAGTTTAATTGAACCCTAGTGTGCCATTCAAGAAAAACACACTCCTTTTGAGAAACGGGTATTCTTGCACTCTACTGTGTTTCCTATAGGGCCAGTATAATGAGCTAGTTCAGAACAATAGAACTGTGCTTCCTTCAAAAACGGGGCATATCTTGTTCAACTCAGTATTGGAAACTAAGTAAAACATGAGCTTCTCTAAAGTCCAATACACTGTACTCGCTGGGAAAAGACACGAATGCTAATTGCACTGTGTATGGCCAAAATAGCACAAGAGTTGTGTTAATAGCCTGAAGGAACCCTTGCTGCTAGAACTTGAAACTGTACGTGATTCAACTCCGTTTAAAAAGTTTAATTGAACGCTAGTGTGCCATGCAAAAAAACACTCCCCATTTCTGAAACGGGCATTCTTGCACTCTACTGTGTTTCCTATAGGTCCAGTACAGTGAGCTAGCTCAGAACAAAAGAACTGTGAAACCTACACAAACGTGGCATATCTACTTTAACTCAGTATTGGAAACTGAGTAAAACAGGAGCTTCTCTTCAGTCCAATGCACTGTACTGGCTGGGAACAGACGCGAATGCTATTTGCACTGTGTATGTCCAAACTAGCACAAAAGTGCTGTTGTTAGCCTGAATGAACGCTTGCTGCTAGAACTTGAAACTAAACGTGATTCAACTCCGTTTAGGAAGTTGAATTGAACCCTAGTGTGCCATGCAAGAAAAACACTCTGCTTTATAGAAAACAGCATTCTTGTAATCTACTGTGATTCCTATAGGGACAGTACAGTGAGCTAGCTCAGAACAAAAGAACTGTGCTTCCTACACAAACGGGGCATATCTAGTTCAACTCAGTATTGGACACTGAGTAAAACAGGAGCTTCTCTTCAGTCCAATACACTGTACTGGCTGGGAACAGACTCGAATGCTATTTGCAATGTGTATGGCCAGAATTGCACAAGAATGCTGCTCTTAGCCTGAATGAACGCTTGCTGCTAAAACTGGAAACTGAACGTGATTCAACTCCGTTTAGGAAGTTTAACTGAACCGTAGTGTGCCATGCAAAAAAAACACTCTGCTTTAGAGAAACCAGCATTCTTGTACTCTACTGTGTTTCCTATAGGGCCAGTACAGTGAGCTAGCTCAGAACAAAAGAACTTTGCTTCCTACACAAACGGAGCATCTCTAGTTCAACTCAGTATTGGAAACTAAGTAAAAGAAGAGCTACTCTAAAGTCTAATACACTGTACTCGCTGGGAACAGACGCCAATGTTATTTGCACTGTGTATGGCCAGATTAGCACAAGAGTTGTGTTCTTAGACTGAATGAAACCTTGCTGCTAGAACTTGAAACTGAACGTGATTCAACTCCTTTTAGGAAGTTTAATTGAACCCTAGTGTGCCATGCAAGAAAAACAATCTGCTTTTCTGAACCGGGGATTCTTGCACACTACTGTGTTTCCTATAGGGCAAGTACAGTGAGCTATCTCAGAACAAAGGATTGTGCTTCCGACACAAACGGGGCATATCTAGTTCAATTCCGTATTGGAAACTAAGTAAAACAGGAGCTTCTCTTCAGTCCAATACACTGTACTCGCTGGGAACAGACGCGAATGCTATTTGCACTGTGTATGGCCAAAATAGCAAAAGAGTGGTGTTCTTAGCCTGAATGAACCCTTGCTGCTAGAACTTGAAACTGAACGTGATTCAACTCCGTTTAGGAAGTTTAATTGAACCCTAGTGTGCCATGCAAGAAAAGCACACTCATGTTTAGAAACGTGCATTATTGCACTCTACTGTGTTTCCTATAGGGCCAGTACAATGAGCCAGTTCAGAACAATAGAACTGTGCTTCCTACAAAAACGGGGCATATCTAGTTCAACTCAGTATTGGAAACTTAGTAAAACAGGAGCTTCTCTTCAGTCCAATACACTGTACTGGCTGGGAGCAGACACGAATGCTAATTGCACTGTGTATCTCCAGACTAGGATAAGAATGGTGTTCTTAGCCTGAATGAACCCTTGCTGGTAGATCTGAAACTGAACATGATTCAAGTCATTTAGGAAGTTTAATTCAACCCTAGTGTGCCATGCAAGAAAAACACTCTGCTTTTGAGAAACGGGCATTCTTGCACTATACTGTGTTTCCTATAGGGCCAGTACAGTGAGCTAGCTCAGAACCAAAGAACTGTGCTTCCTACACAAACGGGGCATATCTTGTTCAACTCAGTATTGGATACTAAGTAAAACAGGAGCTTCTCTTCATTCCAATACACTGTACTCACAGGGAAGAGACAGGAATGCTATTTGCACTGTGTAGGGCCAGATTAGTATAAGAGTGGTGTTCTTAGCCTGAATGAACCCTTGCTGCTCGAACTTGAAACTGAACGTGATTCAACTCCGTTTAGGAAGTTTAATTGAACCCTAGTGTGCCATGCAAGAAAAACACACTCGTTTTTAGAAACGGGCATTCATGCACGCTTCTGTGTTTCCTATAGGGCCTGTATAATGAGCTAGTTCAGAACAATAGAACTGTGCTTCCTTCAAAAACGGGGCATATCTAGTTCAACTCTGTATTGGAAACTAAGTTAAACTGGAGCTTCTCTAAAGTCCAATACACTGTACTCGCTGGTAGCAGACAGGAATGCTAATTGGACTGTGTATGGCCAGATTAGCACAAGAGTTGTGTTCTTAGCCTGAATGAACCCTTGCTGCTAGAACTTGAAACTGAACGTGATTCAACTCCGTTTAGGAAGTTTAATTGATCCCTAGTGTGCCATGCAAAAAAACACTCCTCTTTTCTGAATCGGGCATTCTTGCACTCTACTATGTTCCCTATAGGGCCAGAACAGTGAGCTAGTTCAGAACAATAGAACTGTGCTTCCTTCAAAAACGGGACATATCTTGTTCAACTCAGTATTGTAAACTAAGTAAAACAGGAGCGTCTCTAAAGTCCAATACACTGTACTCGCGGGGAAAAGACACGAATGCTAATTGCACTGTGTATGGCCAAAATAGCACAAGAGTTGTGTTAATAGCCTGAAGGAACCCTTGCTGCTAGAACTTGAAACTGAACGTGATTCAACTCCGTTTAAGAAGTTTAATTGAACGCTAGTGTGCCATGCAAAAAAACACTCCCCATTTCTTAAACGGGCATTCTTGCACTCTACTGTGTTTCCTATAGGTCCAGTACAGTGAGCTAGCACAGAACAAAAGAACTGTGAAACCTACACAAACGGGGCATATCTACTTCAACTCAGTATTGGAAACTGAGTAAAACAGGAGCTTCTCTTCAATCCAATGCACTGTTCTGGCTGGGAAAAGACGCGAATGCTATTTGCACTGTGTATGGCCAAAATAGCACAAACGTGCTGTTGTTAGCCTGAATGAATGCTTGCTGCTAGAACTTGAAACTAAACGTGATTCAACTCCGTTTAGGAAGTTGAATTGAACCCTAGTGTGCCATGCAAGAAAAACACTCTGCTTTATAGAAAACAGCATTCTTGTAATCTACTGTGATTCCTATAGGGCCAGTACAGTGAGCTAGCTCAGAACAAAAGAACTGTGCTTCCTACACAAACGGGGCATATCTAGTTCAACTCAGTATTGAACACTGAGTAAAACAGGAGCTTCTCTTCAGTCCAATACACTGTACTGGCTGGGAACAGACGCAAATGCTATTTGCACTGTGTATGGCCAGAATAGCACAAGAGTGCTGTTCTTAGCCTGAATGAACGCTTGCTGCTAGAACTTGATACTGAACGTGATTCAACTCCGTTTAGGAACTTTAATTGAATCCTAGTGTGCCATGCAAGAAAAACACTCTGCTTTAGAGAAAACAGCATTCTTGTACTCTACTGTGTTTCCTATAGGGCAAGTACAGTGAGCTAGCTCAGAACAAAAGTACTGTGCTTCCTACACAAATGGGGAATATCTAGTTCAACTCAATATTGGAAACTGAGTAAAACAGGAGCTTCTCTTCAGTCCAATACACTGTACTGGCTGGGAACAGACGCGAATGCTATTTGCACTGTGTATGGCCAGAATAGCACAAGAGTGCTGTTCTTAGCCTGAATGAACCCTTGCTGCTAGAACTGGAATATGAACGTGATTCAACTCCATTTAGGAAGTTTAATTGAACCCTAGTGTGCCATGCAAGAAAAACCCTCTGCTTTAGATAAAACAGCATTCTTGTACTCTACTGTGTTTCCTATAGGGCCAGTACAGTGAGCTAGCTCACAACAAAAGAACTGTGCTTCCTACACAAACCAGGCTTATCTAGTTCATCTCAGTATTGGAAACTGAGTAAAACAGGAGCTTCTCTTCAGTCCAATACACTGTATTCGCTGGAAACGACACGAATGCTATTTGCACTGTGTATGGCCAGAATAGCACAAGAGTGCTGTTCTTAGCCTGAATGAACGCTTGCTGCTAGAACTTGAAACTGAACGTGATTCAACTCCGTTTAGGAACTTTAATTGAACCCTAGTGTGCCATGCAAGAAAAACACTCTGCATTAGAGAAAACAGCATTCTTGTACTCTACTGTGTTTCCTATAGGGCAAGTACAGTGAGCTAGCTCACAACAAAAGAACTGTGCTTCCTACACAAACGGGGCATATCTAGTTCAACTCAGTATTGGAAACTGAGTAAAACAGGAGCTTCTCTTCAGTCCAATACACTGTACTGGCTGGGAACAGACGCGAATGCTATTTGCACTGTGTATGGCCAGAATAGCACAAGAGTGCTGTTCTTAGCCTGAATGAACCCTTGCTGCTAGAACTGGATTCTGAACGTGATTCAACTCCGTTTAGGAAGTTTAATTGAACCCTAGTGTGCCATGCAAGAAAAAACCTCTGCTTTAGATAAAACAGCATTCTTGTACTCTACTGTGTTTCCTATAGGGCCAGTACAGTTAGCTAGCTCACAACAAAAGAACTGGGCTTCCTACACAAACGGGGCATATCTAGTTCAACTCAGTAATGGAAACTGAGTAAAACAGGAGCTTCTCTTCAGTCCAATACACTGTACTGGCTGGAAACAGACGTGAATGCTATTTGGACTGTGTATGTCCAAAATAGCACAAGAGTGCTGTTCTTAGCCTGAATGAACGCTTGCTGCTTGAACTTGAATCTGATCGTGATTCAACTCCGTTTAGGAAGTTTAATTGAACCCTAGTGTGCCATGCAAGAAAAACACTCTGCTTTAGAGAAAACAGCATTCTTGTACTCTACTGTGTTTCCTATAGGGCCAGTACAGTGAGCTAGCTCAGAACAAAAGAACTGTGCTTCCTACACAAACGGGGCATATCTAGTTCAACTCAGTATTGGAAACTGAGTAAAACAGGAGCTTCTCTTCAGTCCAATACACTGTACTGGCTGGGAACAGACGCGAATGCTATTTGCACTGTGTATGGCCAGAATTGCACAAGAGTGCTGTTCTTAGCCTGAATGAAGGCTTGCTGCTAGAACTTGAAACTGAACGTGATTCAACTCCGTTTAGGAAGTTTAATTGAACCCTAGTGTGCCATGCAAGAAAAACACTCTGCTTTAGAGAAAACTGCATTCTTGTACTCTACTGTGTTTCCTATAGGGCCAGTACAGAGAGCTAGCTCACAACAAAAGAACTGTGCTTCCTACACAAAGGGGCATATCTAGTTCAACTCAGTATTAGAAACTGAGTAAAACAGGAGATTTTTCCAGTCCAATACACTGTACTGGCTGTGAACAGACGCGAATGCTATTTACACTGTGTATGGCCAGAATAGCACAAGAGTGCTGTTCTTAGCCTGAATGAACGGTTTTTGCTAGAACTTGAAACTGAACGTAATTCAACTCCATTTAGGAAGTTTAATTGAACCGTAGTGTGCCAAGCAGGAAAAAACACCTGCTTTAGAGAAAACAGATTTTTGCACTCTACTGTGTTTCCTATAGGTTCAGTACAGTGAGCTAGCTCAGAACAAAAGAACTGTGAAACCTACACAAACGGGGCATATCTAGTTCAACTCAGTATTGGAAACTGAGTAAAACAGGAGCTTCTCTTCAGTCCAATACACTGTACTGGCTAGGAACAGACGCCAATGCTATTTGTACTGTGTATGGCCAGAATACCACAAGAGTGCTGTTCTTAGCCTGAATGAATGCTTGCTGCTAGAACTTGAAACTGAACGTGATTCAACTCCGTTTAGGAAGTTTAATTGAACCCTAGTGTGCAATGTAAGAAAAACACTCTGCTTTAGAGAAAACAGCATTCTTGAACTCTACTGTGTTTCCTATAGGGTCAGTACAGTGAGCTAGCTAAGAACAAAAGAACTGTGCTTCCTACACAAACGGGGCATATCTAGTTCAACTCTGTATTGGAAACTGAGTAAATCAGAAGCTTCTCTTCAGTCCAATACACTGTACTGTGTGGGAACAGACGCGAATGCTATTTGGACTGTGTATGGCCAGAATAGCCCAAGAGTGCTGTTGTTAGCCTGAATGAACGCTTGCTGCTAGAACTTGTAACTGAACGTGATTCAACTCCGTTTAGGAAGTTTAATTGAACCCTAGTGTGCCATGCAAGAAAAACACTCTGCTTTTGGGAAACGGGCATTCTTGCACTCTACTGTGTTTCCTATAGGGCCAGTACAGTGAGCTAGCTCAGAACAAAAGAACTGTGCTTCCTACACAAACGGGGCAATCTAGTTCAACTCAGTATTGGAAACTGAGTAAAACAGGAGCATCTCTTCAGTCCAATACACTGTACTGGCTGGGAACAGACGCGAATGCTATTTGCACTGTGTATGGCCAGAATAGCACAAGACTTCTGTTCTTAGCCTGAATGAACCTTTGCTGCTAGAACTGGAATCTGAACGTGATTCAAGTCCGTTTAGGAAGTTTAATTGAAATCTAGTGTGCCATGCAAAAAAACACTCTGCTTTAGAGAAAACAGCATTCTTGTACTCTACTGTGTTTCCTATAGGGCCAGTACAGTGAGCTAGCTCAGAACAAAAGAACTGTGCTTCCTACACAAACGGGGCATATCTAGTTCAACTCAGTATTGGAAACTGAGTAAAACAGGAGCTTCTCTTTAGTCCAATACACTGTACTGGCTGGGAACAGACGCGAATGCTATTTGCACTGTGTATGGCCAGAATAGCACAAGACTTCTGTTCTTAGCCTGAATGAACGCTTAATGCTAGAACTTGAAACTGAACGTGATTCAACTCCGTTTACGAAGTTTAATTGAACCCTAGGGTGCCATGCAAGAAAAATACTCTGCTTTGAGAAAACAGCATTCTTGTACTCTACTGTGTTTCCTATAGGGCCAGTACAGTGAGCTAGCTCAGAACAAAAGAACTGTGCTCCCTACACAAACTGGGCATATCTAGTTCAACTCAGTATTGGAAACTAAGTAAAACAGGAGCTTTTTTCAGTCCAATACACTGTACTGGCTGGGAACAGAAGCGAATGCTATTTGCACTGTGTATGGCCAGAATAGCACAAGAGTGCTGTTCTTAGCCTGAATGAACCTTTGCTGCTAGAACTGGAATCTGAACGTGATTCAACTCCGTTTAGGAAGTTTAATTGAACCCTAGTGTGTTATGCAAGAAAAAACCTCTGCTTTAGATAAAACAGCATACTGGTACTCTACTGTGTTTCCTATAGGGCCAGTACAGTTAGCTAGCTCACAACAAAAGAACTGTGCTTCCTACACAAACGGGGCATATCTAGTTCAACTCAGTAATGGAAACTGAGTAAAACAGGAGCTTCTCTTCAGTCCAATACACTGTACTGGCTGGAAACAGACGTGAATGCTATTTGCACTGTGTATGGCCAAAATAGCACAAGAGTGCTGTTCTTAGCCTGAATGAACGCTAGCTGCTTGAACTTGAAACTGATCGTGATTCAACTCCGTTTAGGAACTTTTATTGAACCCTAGTGTGCCATGCAAGAAAAACACTCTGCTTTAGAGAAAACAGCATTCTTGTACTCTACTGTGTTTCCTATAGGGCCAGTACAGTAAGCTAGCTCAGAACAAAAGAACTGTGCTTCCTACACAAACGGGGCATATCTAGTTCAACTCAGTATTGGAAACTGAGTAAAACAGGAGCTTCTCTTCAGTCCAATACACTGTACTGGCTGGGAACAGACGCGAATGCTATTTGCACTGTGTATGGCCAGAATAGCACAAGAGTGCTGTTCTTAGCCTGAATGAATGCTTGCTGCTAGAACTTGAAACTGAACATGATTAAACTCCGTTTAGGAAATTTAATTGAACCCTAGTGTGCCATGCAAGAAAAACACTCTGCTTTAGAGAAAACAGCATTCTTGTACTCTACTGTGTTTCCTATACGGCCAGTACAGTGAGCTAGCTCAGAAAAAAAGAACTGTGCTTCCTACACAAACGGGACATATCTAGTTCAACTCAGTATTGGAAACTGAGTAAAACAGGAGCTTTTCTTCAGTCCAATACACTGTACTGGCTGGGAACAGACGTGAATGCTATTTGCACTGTGTATGGACAGAATTGCACAAGAGTGCTGTTCTTAGCCTGAATGAAGGCTTGCTGCTAGAACTTGAAACTGAACGTGATTCAACTCCGTTTAGGAAGTTTAATTGAACCCTAGTGTGCCATGCAAGAAAAACACTCTGCTTTAGAGAAAACAGCATTCTTGTACTCTACTGTGTTTCCTATAGGGCCAGTACAGTGAGCTAGCTCACAACAAAAGAACTGAGCTTCCTACACAAACGGGGCATATCTAGTTCAACTCAGTATTGGAAACTGAGTAAAACAGGAGATTTTTTCAGTCCAATACACTGTACTGGCTGTGAACAGACGCGAATGCTATTTACACTGTGTATGGCCAGAATAGCACAAGAGTGCTGTTCTTAGCCTGAATGAATGGTTTTTGCTAGAACTTGAAACTGAACGTGATTCAACTCCGTTTACGAAGTTTAATTGAACCCTAGTGTGCCATGCAAGAAAAACACTCTGCTTTTGAGAAACGGGCATTCTTGTACTCTACTGTGTTTCCTATAGGGCCAAGTACAGTGAGCTAGCTCAGAACAAAAGAACTGTGCTTCCTACACAAACAGGGTATATCTAGTTCAACTCAGTATTAGAAACTGAGTAAAACAGGAGCTTCTCTTCAATCCAATACACTGTACTGGCTGGGAACAGACGCGAATGCTATTTGCACTGTGTATGGCCACCATAGCACAAGAGTTCTGTTCTTAGCCTGAATGAACCCTTGCTGCTAGAACTGGAATCTGAACGTGATTCAACTCCGTTTAGGAAGTTTAATTGAACCCTAGTGTGCCATGCAAGAAAAACACTCTGCTTTAGAGAAAACAGCATTCTTGTACTCTACTGTGTTTCCTATAGGGCCAGTACAGTGAGCTAGCTGAGAACAAAAGAACTGTGCTTCCGACACAAACGGGGCATATCTAGTTCAACTCAGTATTGGAAACTGAGTAAAACAGGAGCTTCTCTTCAGTCCAATACACTGTACTGGCTGGGAACAGACGCGAATGCTATTTGCACTGTGTATGGCAAGAATAGCACAAGAGTGCTGTTCTTAGCCTGAATGAACCCTTGCTGCTAGAACCGGAATCTGAACGTGATTCAACTCCGTTTAGGAAGTTTAATTGAACCCTAGTGTGTTATGCAAGAAAAAACCTCTGCTTTAGATAAAACAGCATTTTTGTACTCTACTGTGTTTCCTATAGGGCCAGTACAGTGAGCTAGCTCAGAACAAAAGAACTGTGCTTCCTACACAAACGGGGCATATCTAGTTCAACTCAGTATTGGAAACTGAGTAAAACAGGAGCTTTTTTCAGTCCAATACACTGTACTGGCTGGGAACAGAAGGGAATGCTATTTGCATTGTGTATGGCCATAATAGCACAAGAGTGCTGTTCTTAGCCTGAATGAACCTTTGCTGCTAGAACTGGAAACTGAACGTGATTCAATTCCGTTTACGAAGTTTAATTGAACCCTAGAGTGCCATGCAGAAAAAACACTCTGCTTTTGAAAAACTGGCATACTTGTACTCTACTGTGTTTCCTATAGGGCCAAGTACAGAGAGCTAGCTGAGAACAAAAGAACTGTGCTTCCTACACAAACAGGGCATATCTAGTTCAACTCAGTATTGGAAACTGAGTAAAACAGGAGCTTCTCTTCAGTCCAATACACTGTACTGGCTGGGAACAGACGCGAATGCTATTTGCACTGTGTATGGCCAGAATAGCACAAGAGTGCTGTTCTTAGCCTGAATGAATGCTTGCTGCTAGAACTTGAAACTGAACATGATTAAACTCCGTTTAGGAAATTTAATTGAACCCTAGTGTGCCATGCAAGAAAAACACTCTGCTTTAGAGAAAACAGCATTCTTGTACTCTACTGTGTTTCCTATACGGCCAGTACAGTGAGCTAGCTCAGAAAAAAAGAACTGTGCTTCCTACACAAACGGGACATATCTAGTTCAACTCAGTATTGGAAACTGAGTAAAACAGGAGCTTTTCTTCAGTCCAATACACTGTACTGGCTGGGAACAGACGTGAATGCTATTTGCACTGTGTATGGACAGAATTGCACAAGAGTGCTGTTCTTAGCCTGAATGAAGGCTTGCTGCTAGAACTTGAAACTGAACGTGATTCAACTCCGTTTAGGAAGTTTAATTGAACCCTAGTGTGCCATGCAAGAAAAACACTCTGCTTTAGAGAAAACAGCATTCTTGTACTCTACTGTGTTTCCTATAGGGCCAGTACAGTGAGCTAGCTCACAACAAAAGAACTGAGCTTCCTACACAAACGGGGCATATCTAGTTCAACTCAGTATTGGAAACTGAGTAAAACAGGAGATTTTTTCAGTCCAATACACTGTACTGGCTGTGAACAGACGCGAATGCTATTTACACTGTGTATGGCCAGAATAGCACAAGAGTGCTGTTCTTAGCCTGAATGAATGGTTTTTGCTAGAACTTGAAACTGAACGTGATTCAACTCCGTTTACGAAGTTTAATTGAACCCTAGTGTGCCATGCAAGAAAAACACTCTGCTTTTGAGAAACGGGCATTCTTGTACTCTACTGTGTTTCCTATAGGGCCAAGTACAGTGAGCTAGCTCAGAACAAAAGAACTGTGCTTCCTACACAAACAGGGTATATCTAGTTCAACTCAGTATTAGAAACTGAGTAAAACAGGAGCTTCTCTTCAATCCAATACACTGTACTGGCTGGGAACAGACGCGAATGCTATTTGCACTGTGTATGGCCACCATAGCACAAGAGTTCTGTTCTTAGCCTGAATGAACCCTTGCTGCTAGAACTGGAATCTGAACGTGATTCAACTCCGTTTAGGAAGTTTAATTGAACCCTAGTGTGCCATGCAAGAAAAACACTCTGCTTTAGAGAAAACAGCATTCTTGTACTCTACTGTGTTTCCTATAGGGCCAGTACAGTGAGCTAGCTGAGAACAAAAGAACTGTGCTTCCGACACAAACGGGGCATATCTAGTTCAACTCAGTATTGGAAACTGAGTAAAACAGGAGCTTCTCTTCAGTCCAATACACTGTACTGGCTGGGAACAGACGCGAATGCTATTTGCACTGTGTATGGCAAGAATAGCACAAGAGTGCTGTTCTTAGCCTGAATGAACCCTTGCTGCTAGAACCGGAATCTGAACGTGATTCAACTCCGTTTAGGAAGTTTAATTGAACCCTAGTGTGTTATGCAAGAAAAAACCTCTGCTTTAGATAAAACAGCATTTTTGTACTCTACTGTGTTTCCTATAGGGCCAGTACAGTGAGCTAGCTCAGAACAAAAGAACTGTGCTTCCTACACAAACGGGGCATATCTAGTTCAACTCAGTATTGGAAACTGAGTAAAACAGGAGCTTTTTTCAGTCCAATACACTGTACTGGCTGGGAACAGAAGGGAATGCTATTTGCATTGTGTATGGCCATAATAGCACAAGAGTGCTGTTCTTAGCCTGAATGAACCTTTGCTGCTAGAACTGGAAACTGAACGTGATTCAATTCCGTTTACGAAGTTTAATTGAACCCTAGAGTGCCATGCAGAAAAAACACTCTGCTTTTGAAAAACTGGCATACTTGTACTCTACTGTGTTTCCTATAGGGCCAAGTACAGAGAGCTAGCTGAGAACAAAAGAACTGTGCTTCCTACACAAACAGGGCATATCTAGTTCAACTCAGTATTGGAAACTGAGTAAAACAGGAGCTTCTCTTCAGTCCAATACACTGTACTGGCTGGGAACAGACGCGAATGCTATTTGCACTGTGTATGGCCAGAATAGCACAAGAGTTCTGTTCTTGGCCTGAATGATCGCTTGCTGCTAGAACTTGAAACTGAACGTGATTCAACTCCGTTTAGGAAGTTTAATTGAACCCTAGTGTGCCATGCAAGAAAAACACTCTGCTTTAGAGAAAACAGCATTCTTGTACTCTACTGTGTTTCCTATAGGGCCAGTACAGTGAGCTAGCTCAGAAAAAAAGAACTGTGCTTCCTACACAAACGGGACATATCTAGTTCAACTCAGTATTGGAAACTGAGTAAAACAGGAGCTTTTCTTCAGTCCAATACACTGTACTGGCTGGGAACAGACGCGAATGCTATTTGCACTGTGTATGGACAGAATTGCACAAGAGTGCTGTTCTTAGCCTGAATGAAGGCTTGCTGCTAGAAATTGAAACTGAACGTGATTCAACTCCGTTTAGGAAGTTTAATTGAACCCTAGTGTGCCATGCAAGAAAAACACTCTGCTTTAGAGAAAACAGCATTCTTGTACTCTACTGTGTTTCCTATAGGGCCAGTACAGTGAGCTAGCTCACAACAAAAGAACTGAGCTTCCTACACAAACGGGGCATATCTAGTTCAACTCAGTATTGGAAACTGAGTAAAACAGGAGATTTTTTCAGTCCAATACACTGTACTGGCTGTGAACAGACGCGAATGCTATTTACACTGTGTATGGCCAGAATAGCACAAGAGTGCTGTTCTTAGCCTGAATGAATGGTTTTTGCTAGAACTTGAAACTGAACGTGATTCAACTCCGTTTACGAAGTTTAATTGAACCCTAGTGTGCCATGCAAGAAAAACACTCTGCTTTTGAGAAACGGGCATTCTTGTACTCTACTGTGTTTCCTATAGGGCCAAGTACAGTGAGCTAGCTCAGAACAAAAGAACTGTGCTTCCTACACAAACAGGGTATATCTAGTTCAACTCAGTATTGGAAACTGAGTAAAACAGGAGCTTCTCTTCAGTCCAATACACTGTACTGGCTGGGAACAGACGCGAATGCTATTTGCACTGTGTATGGCCACCATAGCACAAGAGTTCTGTTCTTAGCCTGAATGAACCCTTGCTGCTAGAACTGGAATCTGAACGTGATTCAACTCCGTTTAGGAAGTTTAATTGAACCCTAGTGTGCCATGCAAGAAAAACACTCTGCTTTAGAGAAAACAGCATTCTTGTACTCTACTGTGTTTCCTATAGGGCTAGTACAGTGAGCTAGCTGAGAACAAAAGAACTGTGCTTCCGACACAAAAGGGGCATATCTAGTTCAACTCAGTATTGGAAACTGAGTAAAACAGGAGCTTCTCTTCAGTCCAATACACTGTACTGGCTGGGAACAGACGCGAATGCTATTTGCACTGTGTATGGCAAGAATAGCACAAGAGTTCTGTTCTTAGCCTGAATGAACGCTTACTCCTAGAACTTGAAACTGAACGTGATTCAACTCCGTTTAGGAAGTTTAATTGAACCCTAGTGTACCATGCAAGAAAAACACTCTGCTTTAGAGAAAACAGCATTCTTGTACTCTACTGTGTTTCTTATAGGGACAGTACAGTGAGCTAGCTCAGAACAAAAGAACTATGCTTCCTACACAAACGGGGCATATCTAGTTCAACTCAGTATTGGAAACTGAATAAAACAGGAGCTTCTCTTCAGTCCAATACACTGTACTGGCTGGGAACAGAGGCGAATGCTATTTGCACTGTGTATGGCCAGAATAGCACAAGAGTGCTGTTCTTAGCCTGAATGAACCCTTGCTGCTAGAAACGGAATCTGAACGTGATTCAACTCCGTTTAGGAAGTTTAATTGAACCCTAGTGTGTTATGCAAGAAAAAACCTCTGCTTTAGATAAAACAGCATTTTTGTACTCTACTGTGTTTCCTATAGGGCCAGTACAGTGAGCTAGCTCAGAACAAAAGAACTGTGCTTCCTACACAAACGGGGCATATCTAGTTCAACTCAGTATTGGAAACTGAGTAAAACAGGAGCTTTTTTCAGTCCAATACACTGTACTGGCTGGGAACAGAAGGGAATGCTATTTGCATTGTGTATGGCCATAATAGCACAAGAGTGCTGTTCTTAGCCTGAATGAACCTTTGCTGCTAGAACTGGAAACTGAACGTGATTCAATTCCGTTTACGAAGTTTAATTGAACCCTAGAGTGCCATGCAGAAAAAACACTCTGCTTTTGAAAAACTGGCATACTTGTACTCTACTGTGTTTCCTATAGGGCCAAGTACAGAGAGCTAGCTGAGAACAAAAGAACTGTGCTTCCTACACAAACAGGGCATATCTAGTTCAACTCAGTATTGGAAACTGAGTAAAACAGGAGCTTCTCTTCAGTCCAATACACTGTACTGGCTGGGAACAGACGCGAATGCTATTTGCACTGTGTATGGCCAGAATAGCACAAGAGTTCTGTTCTTAGCCTGAATGATCGCTTGCTGCTAGAACTTGAAACTGAACGTGATTCAACTCCGTTTAGGAAGTTTAATTGAACCCTAGTGTGCCATGCAAGAAAAACACTCTGCTTTAGAGAAAACAGCATTCTTGTACTCTACTGTGTTTCCTATAGGGCCAGTACAGTGAGCTAGCTCAGAACAAAAGAACTGTGCTCCCTACACAAACTGGGCATATCTAGTTCAACTCAGTATTGGAAACTAAGTAAAACAGGAGCTTTTTTCAGTCCAATACACTGTACTGGCTGGGAACAGAAGCGAATGCTATTTGCACTGTGTATGGCCAGAATAGCACAAGAGTGCTGTTCTTAGCCTGAATGAACCTTTGCTGCTAGAACTGGAATCTGAACGTGATTCAACTCCGTTTAGGAAGTTTAATTGAACCCTAGTGTGTTATGCAAGAAAAAACCTCTGCTTTAGATAAAACAGCATACTGGTACTCTACTGTGTTTCCTATAGGGCCAGTACAGTTAGCTAGCTCACAACAAAAGAACTGTGCTTCCTACACAAACGGGGCATATCTAGTTCAACTCAGTAATGGAAACTGAGTAAAACAGGAGCTTCTCTTCAGTCCAATACACTGTACTGGCTGGAAACAGACGTGAATGCTATTTGCACTGTGTATGGCCAAAATAGCACAAGAGTGCTGTTCTTAGCCTGAATGAACGCTTGCTGCTTGAACTTGAAACTGATCGTGATTCAACTCCGTTTAGGAACTTTAATTGAACCCTAGTGTGCCATGCAAGAAAAACACTCTGCTTTAGAGAAAACAGCATTCTTGTACTCTACTGTGTTTCCTATAGGGCCAGTACAGTGAGCTAGCTCAGAACAAAAGAACTGTGCTTCCTACACAAACGGGGCATATCTAGTTCAACTCAGTATTGGAAACTGAGTAAAACAGGAGCTTCTCTTCAGTCCAATACACTGTACTGGCTGGGAACAGACGCGAATGCTATTTGCACTGTGTATGGCCAGAATAGCACAAGAGTGCTGTTCTTAGCCTGAATGAATGCTTGCTGCTAGAACTTGAAACTGAACATGATTAAACTCCGTTTAGGAAATTTAATTGAACCCTAGTGTGCCATGCAAGAAAAACACTCTGCTTTAGAGAAAACAGCATTCTTGTACTCTACTGTGTTTCCTATACGGCCAGTACAGTGAGCTAGCTCAGAAAAAAAGAACTGTGCTTCCTACACAAACGGGACATATCTAGTTCAACTCAGTATTGGAAACTGAGTAAAACAGGAGCTTTTCTTCAGTCCAATACACTGTACTGGCTGGGAACAGACGTGAATGCTATTTGCACTGTGTATGGACAGAATTGCACAAGAGTGCTGTTCTTAGCCTGAATGAAGGCTTGCTGCTAGAACTTGAAACTGAACGTGATTCAACTCCGTTTAGGAAGTTTAATTGAACCCTAGTGTGCCATGCAAGAAAAACACTCTGCTTTAGAGAAAACAGCATTCTTGTACTCTACTGTGTTTCCTATAGGGCCAGTACAGTGAGCTAGCTCACAACAAAAGAACTGAGCTTCCTACACAAACGGGGCATATCTAGTTCAACTCAGTATTGGAAACTGAGTAAAACAGGAGATTTTTTCAGTCCAATACACTGTACTGGCTGTGAACAGACGCGAATGCTATTTACACTGTGTATGGCCAGAATAGCACAAGAGTGCTGTTCTTAGCCTGAATGAATGGTTTTTGCTAGAACTTGAAACTGAACGTGATTCAACTCCGTTTACGAAGTTTAATTGAACCCTAGTGTGCCATGCAAGAAAAACACTCTGCTTTTGAGAAACGGGCATTCTTGTACTCTACTGTGTTTCCTATAGGGCCAAGTACAGTGAGCTAGCTCAGAACAAAAGAACTGTGCTTCCTACACAAACGGGGCATATCTAGTTCAACTCAGTATTAGAAACTGAGTAAAACAGGAGCTTCTCTTCAATCCAATACACTGTACTGGCTGGGAACAGACGCGAATGCTATTTGCACTGTGTATGGCCACCATAGCACAAGAGTTCTGTTCTTAGCCTGAATGAACCCTTGCTGCTAGAACTGGAATCTGAACGTGATTCAACTCCGTTTAGGAAGTTTAATTGAACCCTAGTGTGCCATGCAAGAAAAACACTCTGCTTTAGAGAAAACAGCATTCTTGTACTCTACTGTGTTTCCTATAGGGCCAGTACAGTGAGCTAGCTGAGAACAAAAGAACTGTGCTTCCGACACAAACGGGGCATATCTAGTTCAACTCAGTATTGGAAACTGAGTAAAACAGGAGCTTCTCTTCAGTCCAATACACTGTACTGGCTGGGAACAGACGCGAATGCTATTTGCACTGTGTATGGCAAGAATAGCACAAGAGTGCTGTTCTTAGCCTGAATGAACCCTTGCTGCTAGAACCGGAATCTGAACGTGATTCAACTCCGTTTAGGAAGTTTAATTGAACCCTAGTGTGTTATGCAAGAAAAAACCTCTGCTTTAGATAAAACAGCATTTTTGTACTCTACTGTGTTTCCTATAGGGCCAGTACAGTGAGCTAGCTCAGAACAAAAGAACTGTGCTTCCTACACAAACGGGGCATATCTAGTTCAACTCAGTATTGGAAACTGAGTAAAACAGGAGCTTTTTTCAGTCCAATACACTGTACTGGCTGGGAACAGAAGGGAATGCTATTTGCATTGTGTATGGCCATAATAGCACAAGAGTGCTGTTCTTAGCCTGAATGAACCTTTGCTGCTAGAACTGGAAACTGAACGTGATTCAATTCCGTTTACGAAGTTTAATTGAACCCTAGAGTGCCATGCAGAAAAAACACTCTGCTTTTGAAAAACTGGCATACTTGTACTCTACTGTGTTTCCTATAGGGCCAAGTACAGAGAGCTAGCTCAGAACAAAAGAACTGTGCTTCCTACACAAACAGGGCATATCTAGTTCAACTCAGTATTGGAAACTGAGTAAAACAGGAGCTTCTCTTCAGTCCAATACACTGTACTGGCTGGGAACAGACGCGAATGCTATTTGCACTGTGTATGGCCAGAATAGCACAAGAGTTCTGTTCTTGGCCTGAATGATCGCTTGCTGCTAGAACTTGAAACTGAACGTGATTCAACTCCGTTTAGGAAGTTTAATTGAACCCTAGTGTGCCATGCAAGAAAAACACTCTGCTTTAGAGAAAACAGCATTCTTGTACTCTACTGTGTTTCCTATAGGGCCAGTACAGTGAGCTAGCTCAGAAAAAAAGAACTGTGCTTCCTACACAAACGGGACATATCTAGTTCAACTCAGTATTGGAAACTGAGTAAAACAGGAGCTTTTCTTCAGTCCAATACACTGTACTGGCTGGGAACAGACGCGAATGCTATTTGCACTGTGTATGGACAGAATTGCACAAGAGTGCTGTTCTTAGCCTGAATGAAGGCTTGCTGCTAGAAATTGAAACTGAACGTGATTCAACTCCGTTTAGGAAGTTTAATTGAACCCTAGTGTGCCATGCAAGAAAAACACTCTGCTTTAGAGAAAACAGCATTCTTGTACTCTACTGTGTTTCCTATAGGGCCAGTACAGTGAGCTAGCTCACAACAAAAGAACTGAGCTTCCTACACAAACGGGGCATATCTAGTTCAACTCAGTATTGGAAACTGAGTAAAACAGGAGATTTTTTCAGTCCAATACACTGTACTGGCTGTGAACAGACGCGAATGCTATTTACACTGTGTATGGCCAGAATAGCACAAGAGTGCTGTTCTTAGCCTGAATGAATGGTTTTTGCTAGAACTTGAAACTGAACGTGATTCAACTCCGTTTACGAAGTTTAATTGAACCCTAGTGTGCCATGCAAGAAAAACACTCTGCTTTTGAGAAACGGGCATTCTTGTACTCTACTGTGTTTCCTATAGGGCCAAGTACAGTGAGCTAGCTCAGAACAAAAGAACTGTGCTTCCTACACAAACAGGGTATATCTAGTTCAACTCAGTATTGGAAACTGAGTAAAACAGGAGCTTCTCTTCAGTCCAATACACTGTACTGGCTGGGAACAGACGCGAATGCTATTTGCACTGTGTATGGCCACCATAGCACAAGAGTTCTGTTCTTAGCCTGAATGAACCCTTGCTGCTAGAACTGGAATCTGAACGTGATTCAACTCCGTTTAGGAAGTTTAATTGAACCCTAGTGTGCCATGCAAGAAAAACACTCTGCTTTAGAGAAAACAGCATTCTTGTACTCTACTGTGTTTCCTATAGGGCTAGTACAGTGAGCTAGCTGAGAACAAAAGAACTGTGCTTCCGACACAAAAGGGGCATATCTAGTTCAACTCAGTATTGGAAACTGAGTAAAACAGGAGCTTCTCTTCAGTCCAATACACTGTACTGGCTGGGAACAGACGCGAATGCTATTTGCACTGTGTATGGCAAGAATAGCACAAGAGTTCTGTTCTTAGCCTGAATGAACGCTTACTCCTAGAACTTGAAACTGAACGTGATTCAACTCCGTTTAGGAAGTTTAATTGAACCCTAGTGTACCATGCAAGAAAAACACTCTGCTTTAGAGAAAACAGCATTCTTGTACTCTACTGTGTTTCTTATAGGGACAGTACAGTGAGCTAGCTCAGAACAAAAGAACTATGCTTCCTACACAAACGGGGCATATCTAGTTCAACTCAGTATTGGAAACTGAATAAAACAGGAGCTTCTCTTCAGTCCAATACACTGTACTGGCTGGGAACAGAGGCGAATGCTATTTGCACTGTGTATGGCCAGAATAGCACAAGAGTGCTGTTCTTAGCCTGAATGAACCCTTGCTGCTAGAAACGGAATCTGAACGTGATTCAACTCCGTTTAGGAAGTTTAATTGAACCCTAGTGTGTTATGCAAGAAAAAACCTCTGCTTTAGATAAAACAGCATTTTTGTACTCTACTGTGTTTCCTATAGGGCCAGTACAGTGAGCTAGCTCAGAACAAAAGAACTGTGCTTCCTACACAAACGGGGCATATCTAGTTCAACTCAGTATTGGAAACTGAGTAAAACAGGAGCTTTTTTCAGTCCAATACACTGTACTGGCTGGGAACAGAAGGGAATGCTATTTGCATTGTGTATGGCCATAATAGCACAAGAGTGCTGTTCTTAGCCTGAATGAACCTTTGCTGCTAGAACTGGAAACTGAACGTGATTCAATTCCGTTTACGAAGTTTAATTGAACCCTAGAGTGCCATGCAGAAAAAACACTCTGCTTTTGAAAAACTGGCATACTTGTACTCTACTGTGTTTCCTATAGGGCCAAGTACAGAGAGCTAGCTGAGAACAAAAGAACTGTGCTTCCTACACAAACAGGGCATATCTAGTTCAACTCAGTATTGGAAACTGAGTAAAACAGGAGCTTCTCTTCAGTCCAATACACTGTACTGGCTGGGAACAGACGCGAATGCTATTTGCACTGTGTATGGCCAGAATAGCACAAGAGTTCTGTTCTTAGCCTGAATGATCGCTTGCTGCTAGAACTTGAAACTGAACGTGATTCAACTCCGTTTAGGAAGTTTAATTGAACCCTAGTGTGCCATGCAAGAAAAACACTCTGCTTTAGAGAAAACAGCATTCTTGTACTCTACTGTGTTTCCTATAGGGCCAGTACAGTGAGCTAGCTCAGAACAAAAGAACTGTGCTCCCTACACAAACTGGGCATATCTAGTTCAACTCAGTATTGGAAACTAAGTAAAACAGGAGCTTTTTTCAGTCCAATACACTGTACTGGCTGGGAACAGAAGCGAATGCTATTTGCACTGTGTATGGCCAGAATAGCACAAGAGTGCTGTTCTTAGCCTGAATGAACCTTTGCTGCTAGAACTGGAATCTGAACGTGATTCAACTCCGTTTAGGAAGTTTAATTGAACCCTAGTGTGTTATGCAAGAAAAAACCTCTGCTTTAGATAAAACAGCATACTGGTACTCTACTGTGTTTCCTATAGGGCCAGTACAGTTAGCTAGCTCACAACAAAAGAACTGTGCTTCCTACACAAACGGGGCATATCTAGTTCAACTCAGTAATGGAAACTGAGTAAAACAGGAGCTTCTCTTCAGTCCAATACACTGTACTGGCTGGAAACAGACGTGAATGCTATTTGCACTGTGTATGGCCAAAATAGCACAAGAGTGCTGTTCTTAGCCTGAATGAACGCTTGCTGCTTGAACTTGAAACTGATCGTGATTCAACTCCGTTTAGGAACTTTAATTGAACCCTAGTGTGCCATGCAAGAAAAACACTCTGCTTTAGAGAAAACAGCATTCTTGTACTCTACTGTGTTTCCTATAGGGCCAGTACAGTGAGCTAGCTCAGAACAAAAGAACTGTGCTTCCTACACAAACGGGGCATATCTAGTTCAACTCAGTATTGGAAACTGAGTAAAACAGGAGATTTTTTCAGTCCAATACACTGTACTGGCTGTGAACAGACGCGAATGCTATTTACACTGTGTATGGCCAGAATAGCACAAGAGTGCTGTTCTTAGCCTGAATGAATGGTTTTTGCTAGAACTTGAAACTGAACGTGATTCAACTCCGTTTACGAAGTTTAATTGAACCCTAGTGTGCCATGCAAGAAAAACACTCTGCTTTTGAGAAACGGGCATTCTTGTACTCTACTGTGTTTCCTATAGGGCCAAGTACAGTGAGCTAGCTCAGAACAAAAGAACTGTGCTTCCTACACAAACAGGGTATATCTAGTTCAACTCAGTATTAGAAACTGAGTAAAACAGGAGCTTCTCTTCAATCCAATACACTGTACTGGCTGGGAACAGACGCGAATGCTATTTGCACTGTGTATGGCCACCATAGCACAAGAGTTCTGTTCTTAGCCTGAATGAACCCTTGCTGCTAGAACTGGAATCTGAACGTGATTCAACTCCGTTTAGGAAGTTTAATTGAACCCTAGTGTGCCATGCAAGAAAAACACTCTGCTTTAGAGAAAACAGCATTCTTGTACTCTACTGTGTTTCCTATAGGGCCAGTACAGTGAGCTAGCTGAGAACAAAAGAACTGTGCTTCTGACACAAACGGGGCATATCTAGTTCAACTCAGTATTGGAAACTGAGTAAAACAGGAGCTTCTCTTCAGTCCAATACACTGTACTGGCTGGGAACAGACGCGAATGCTATTTGCACTGTGTATGGCAAGAATAGCACAAGAGTGCTGTTCTTAGCCTGAATGAACCCTTGCTGCTAGAACCGGAATCTGAACGTGATTCAACTCCGTTTAGGAAGTTTAATTGAACCCTAGTGTGTTATGCAAGAAAAAACCTCTGCTTTAGATAAAACAGCATTTTTGTACTCTACTGTGTTTCCTATAGGGCCAGTACAGTGAGCTAGCTCAGAACAAAAGAACTGTGCTCCCTACACAAACGGGGCATATCTAGTTCAACTCAGTATTGGAAACTGAGTAAAACAGGAGCTTTTCTTCAGTCCAATACACTGTACTGGCTGGGAACAGACGTGAATGCTATTTGCACTGTGTATGGACAGAATTGCACAAGAGTGCTGTTCTTAGCCTGAATGAAGGCTTGCTGCTAGAAATTGAAACTGAACGTGATTCAACTCCGTTTAGGAAGTTTAATTGAACCCTAGTGTGCCATGCAAGAAAAACACTCTGCTTTAGAGAAAACAGCATTCTTGTACTCTACTGTGTTTCCTATAGGGCCAGTACAGTGAGCTAGCTCACAACAAAAGAACTGAGCTTCCTACACAAACGGGGCATATCTAGTTCAACTCAGTATTGGAAACTGAGTAAAACAGGAGATTTTTTCAGTCCAATACACTGTACTGGCTGTGAACAGACGCGAATGCTATTTACACTGTGTATGGCCAGAATAGCACAAGAGTGCTGTTCTTAGCCTGAATGAATGGTTTTTGCTAGAACTTGAAACTGAACGTGATTCAACTCCGTTTACGAAGTTTAATTGAACCCTAGTGTGCCATGCAAGAAAAACACTCTGCTTTTGAGAAACGGGCATTCTTGTACTCTACTGTGTTTCCTATAGGGCCAAGTACAGTGAGCTAGCTCAGAACAAAAGAACTGTGCTTCCTACACAAACAGGGTATATCTAGTTCAACTCAGTATTGGAAACTGAGTAAAACAGGAGCTTCTCTTCAGTCCAATACACTGTACTGGCTGGGAACAGACGCGAATGCTATTTGCACTGTGTATGGCCACCATAGCACAAGAGTTCTGTTCTTAGCCTGAATGAACCCTTGCTGCTAGAACTGGAATCTGAACGTGATTCAACTCCGTTTAGGAAGTTTAATTGAACCCTAGTGTGCCATGCAAGAAAAACACTCTGCTTTAGAGAAAACAGCATTCTTGTACTCTACTGTGTTTCCTATAGGGCCAGTACAGTGAGCTAGCTGAGAACAAAAGAACTGTGCTTCCGACACAAAAGGGGCATATCTAGTTCAACTCAGTATTGGAAACTGAGTAAAACAGGAGCTTCTCTTCAGTCCAATACACTGTACTGGCTGGGAACAGACGCGAATGCTATTTGCACTGTGTATGGCAAGAATAGCACAAGAGTTCTGTTCTTAGCCTGAATGAACGCTTACTCCTAGAACTTGAAACTGAACGTGATTCAACTCCGTTTAGGAAGTTTAATTGAACCCTAGTGTACCATGCAAGAAAAACACTCTGCTTTAGAGAAAACAGCATTCTTGTACTCTACTGTGTTTCTTATAGGGACAGTACAGTGAGCTAGCTCAGAACAAAAGAACTATGCTTCCTACACAAACGGGGCATATCTAGTTCAACTCAGTATTGGAAACTGAATAAAACAGGAGCTTCTCTTCAGTCCAATACACTGTACTGGCTGGGAACAGAGGCGAATGCTATTTGCACTGTGTATGGCCAGAATAGCACAAGAGTGCTGTTCTTAGCCTGAATGAACCCTTGCTGCTAGAAACGGAATCTGAACGTGATTCAACTCCGTTTAGGAAGTTTAATTGAACCCTAGTGTGTTATGCAAGAAAAAACCTCTGCTTTAGATAAAACAGCATTTTTGTACTCTACTGTGTTTCCTATAGGGCCAGTACAGTGAGCTAGCTCAGAACAAAAGAACTGTGCTTCCTACACAAACGGGGCATATCTAGTTCAACTCAGTATTGGAAACTGAGTAAAACAGGAGCTTTTTTCAGTCCAATACACTGTACTGGCTGGGAACAGAAGGGAATGCTATTTGCATTGTGTATGGCCATAATAGCACAAGAGTGCTGTTCTTAGCCTGAATGAACCTTTGCTGCTAGAACTGGAAACTGAACGTGATTCAATTCCGTTTACGAAGTTTAATTGAACCCTAGAGTGCCATGCAGAAAAAACACTCTGCTTTTGAAAAACTGGCATACTTGTACTCTACTGTGTTTCCTATAGGGCCAAGTACAGAGAGCTAGCTGAGAACAAAAGAACTGTGCTTCCTACACAAACAGGGCATATCTAGTTCAACTCAGTATTGGAAACTGAGTAAAACAGGAGCTTCTCTTCAGTCCAATACACTGTACTGGCTGGGAACAGACGCGAATGCTATTTGCACTGTGTATGGCCAGAATAGCACAAGAGTTCTGTTCTTAGCCTGAATGATCGCTTGCTGCTAGAACTTGAAACTGAACGTGATTCAACTCCGTTTAGGAAGTTTAATTGAACCCTAGTGTGCCATGCAAGAAAAACACTCTGCTTTAGAGAAAACAGCATTCTTGTACTCTACTGTGTTTCCTATAGGGCCAGTACAGTGAGCTAGCTCAGAACAAAAGAACTGTGCTCCCTACACAAACTGGGCATATCTAGTTCAACTCAGTATTGGAAACTAAGTAAAACAGGAGCTTTTTTCAGTCCAATACACTGTACTGGCTGGGAACAGAAGCGAATGCTATTTGCACTGTGTATGGCCAGAATAGCACAAGAGTGCTGTTCTTAGCCTGAATGAACCTTTGCTGCTAGAACTGGAATCTGAACGTGATTCAACTCCGTTTAGGAAGTTTAATTGAACCCTAGTGTGTTATGCAAGAAAAAACCTCTGCTTTAGATAAAACAGCATACTGGTACTCTACTGTGTTTCCTATAGGGCCAGTACAGTTAGCTAGCTCACAACAAAAGAACTGTGCTTCCTACACAAACGGGGCATATCTAGTTCAACTCAGTAATGGAAACTGAGTAAAACAGGAGCTTCTCTTCAGTCCAATACACTGTACTGGCTGGAAACAGACGTGAATGCTATTTGCACTGTGTATGGCCAAAATAGCACAAGAGTGCTGTTCTTAGCCTGAATGAACGCTTGCTGCTTGAACTTGAAACTGATCGTGATTCAACTCCGTTTAGGAACTTTAATTGAACCCTAGTGTGCCATGCAAGAAAAACACTCTGCTTTAGAGAAAACAGCATTCTTGTACTCTACTGTGTTTCCTATAGGGCCAGTACAGTGAGCTAGCTCAGAACAAAAGAACTGTGCTTCCTACACAAACGGGGCATATCTAGTTCAACTCAGTATTGGAAACTGAGTAAAACAGGAGCTTCTCTTCAGTCCAATACACTGTACTGGCTGGGAACAGACGCGAATGCTATTTGCACTGTGTATGGCCAGAATAGCACAAGAGTGCTGTTCTTAGCCTGAATGAATGCTTGCTGCTAGAACTTGAAACTGAACATGATTAAACTCCGTTTAGGAAATTTAATTGAACCCTAGTGTGCCATGCAAGAAAAACACTCTGCTTTAGAGAAAACAGCATTCTTGTACTCTACTGTGTTTCCTATACGGCCAGTACAGTGAGCTAGCTCAGAATAAAAGAACTGTGCTTCCTACACAAACGGGACATATCTAGTTCAACTCAGTATTGGAAACTGAGTAAAACAGGAGCTTTTCTTCAGTCCAATACACTGTACTGGCTGGGAACAGACGTGAATGCTATTTGCACTGTGTATGGACAGAATTGCACAAGAGTGCTGTTCTTAGCCTGAATGAAGGCTTGCTGCTAGAACTTGAAACTGAACGTGATTCAACTCCGTTTAGGAAGTTTAATTGAACCCTAGTGTGCCATGCAAGAAAAACACTCTGCTTTAGAGAAAACAGCATTCTTGTACTCTACTGTGTTTCCTATAGGGCCAGTACAGTGAGCTAGCTCACAACAAAAGAACTGAGCTTCCTACACAAACGGGGCATATCTAGTTCAACTCAGTATTGGAAACTGAGTAAAACAGGAGATTTTTTCAGTCCAATACACTGTACTGGCTGTGAACAGACGCGAATGCTATTTACACTGTGTATGGCCAGAATAGCACAAGAGTGCTGTTCTTAGCCTGAATAAATGGTTTTTGCTAGAACTTGAAACTGAACGTGATTCAACTCCGTTTACGAAGTTTAATTGAACCCTAGTGTGCCATGCAAGAAAAACACTCTGCTTTTGAGAAACGGGCATTCTTGTACTCTACTGTGTTTCCTATAGGGCCAAGTACAGTGAGCTAGCTCAGAACAAAAGAACTGTGCTTCCTACACAAACAGGGTATATCTAGTTCAACTCAGTATTGGAAACTGAGTAAAACAGGAGCTTCTCTTCAGTCCAATACACTGTACTGGCTGGGAACAGACGCGAATGCTATTTGCACTGTGTATGGCCACCATAGCACAAGAGTTCTGTTCTTAGCCTGAATGAACCCTTGCTGCTAGAACTGGAATCTGAACGTGATTCAACTCCGTTTAGGAAGTTTAATTGAACCCTAGTGTGCCATGCAAGAAAAACACTCTGCTTTAGAGAAAACAGCATTCTTGTACTCTACTGTGTTTCCTATAGGGCCAGTACAGTGAGCTAGCTGAGAACAAAAGAACTGTGCTTCCGACACAAAAGGGGCATATCTAGTTCAACTCAGTATTGGAAACTGAGTAAAACAGGAGCTTCTCTTCAGTCCAATACACTGTACTGGCTGGGAACAGACGCGAATGCTATTTGCACTGTGTATGGCAAGAATAGCACAAGAGTTCTGTTCTTAGCCTGAATGAACGCTTGCTCCTAGAACTTGAAACTGAACGTGATTCAACTCCTTTTAGGAAGTTTAATTGAACCCTAGTGTACCATGCAAGAAAAACACTCTGCTTTAGAGAAAACAGCATTCATGTACTCTACTGTGTTTCTTATAGGGACAGTACAGTGAGCTAGCTCAGAACAAAAGAACTATGCTTCCTACACAAACGGGGCATATCTAGTTCAACTCAGTATTGGAAACTGAGTAAAACAGGAGCTTCTCTTCAGTCCAATACACTGTACTGGCTGGGAACAGATGCGAATGCTATTTGCACTGTGTATGGCCAGAATAGCACAAGAGTGCTGTTCTTAGCCTGAATGAACCCTTGCTGCTAGAACCGGAATCTGAACGTGATTCAACTCCGTTTAGGAAGTTTAATTGAACCCTAGTGTGTTATGCAAGAAAAAACCTCTGCTTTAGATAAAACAGCATTTTTGTACTCTACTGTGTTTCCTATAGGGCCAGTACAGTGAGCTAGCTCAGAACAAAAGAACTGTGCTTCCTACACAAACGGGGCATATCTAGTTCAACTCAGTATTGGAAACTGAGTAAAACAGGAGCTTTTTTCAGTCCAATACACTGTACTGGCTGGGAACAGAAGGGAATGCTATTTGCATTGTGTATGGCCATAATAGCACAAGAGTGCTGTTCTTAGCCTGAATGAACCTTTGCTGCTAGAACTGGAAACTGAACGTGATTCAATTCCGTTTACGAAGTTTAATTGAACCCTAGAGTGCCATGCAGAAAAAACACTCTGCTTTTGAAAAACTGGCATACTTGTACTCTACTGTGTTTCCTATAGGGCCAAGTACAGAGAGCTAGCTCAGAACAAAAGAACTGTGCTTCCTACACAAACAGGGCATATCTAGTTCAACTCAGTATTGGAAACTAAGTAAAACTGGAGCTTCTCTAAAGTCCAATACACTGTACTGGCTGGGAACAGACGCGAATGCTATTTGCACTGTGTATGGCCAGAATAGCACAAGAGTGCTGTTCTTAGCCTGAATGAACCCTTGCTGCTAGAACTGTAATCTGAACGTGATTCAACTCCGTTTAGGAAGTTTAATTGAACCCTAGTGTGCCATGCAAGAAAAACACTCTGCTTTAGAGAAAACAGCATTCTTGTACTCTACTGTGTTTCCTACAGTTCCAGTACAGTGAGCTAGCTCACAACAAAAGAACTGTGCTTCCTACACAAACAGGGCATATCTAGTTCAACTCAGTATTGGAAACTGAGTAAAACAGGAGCTTCTCTTCAGTCCAATACACTGTACTGGCTGGGAACAGACGCGAATGCTATTTGCACTGTCTATGGCCAGAATAGCACAAGAGTGCTGTTCTTAGCCTGAATGAACGCTTGCTGCTAGAACTTGAAACTGAAGGTGATTCAACTCCGTTTAGGAAGTTTAATTGAACCCTAGTGTGTCATGCAAAAAACCACTCTGCTTTTCTGAATCGGGCATTCTTGCACTCTACTGTGTTCCCTATAGGGCCAGTACAGTGAGCTAGCTCAGAACAACAGAACTGTGCTTCCTACACAAACGAGGCATATCTAGTTCAACTCAGTATTGGAAACTAAGTAAAACAGGAGCTTCTCTTCAGTCCAATACACTGTACTCGCTGGAAACAGACGCGAATGCTATTTGCACTGTGTATCGCCAGAATAGCACAAGAGTGCTGTTCTTAGCCTGAATGAACCCTTGCTGCTAGAACTGGAAACTGAACATAATTCAACTCCGTTTAAGAAGTTTAATTGAACCCTAGTGTGCCATGCAGGAAAAACACTCTGGTTTTGAGAAACAGGCATTCTTGCACTCTACTGTGTTCCCTATACTGCCAGTACAGTGAGCTAGCTCGGAACAAAAGAATTTTGTTTCCTAAACAAACGGAGCATATCTAGTTCAACTCAGTATTGGACACTAAGTAAAAGAAGAGCTTCTCTTAAGTCTAATACACTGTACTCGCTGGGAACAGACGCCAATGCTATTTGCACTATGCCTGGCCAGAATAGAACAAGAGTGGTGTTCTAAGCCTGAATGAACCCTTGCAGCTAGAACTTGAAATGGAACGTGATTCAACTCCGTTTAGGAAGTTTAATTGAACCCTAGTGTACCATGCAAGAAAAACACTCTGCTTTAGAGAAAAGGGCATTCTTGTACTCTACTGTGTTTCCTATAGGGCCATTACAGTGAGATAGCTCAGAACAAAAGAACTGTGCTTCCAACACACACGGGGCATATCTAGTTCAATTCAGTATTGGAAACTGAGTAAAACAGGAGCTTTTTTCAGTCCAATACACTGTACTGGCTGGGAACAGAAGCGAATGTTATTTGCACTGTGTATGGCCAGAATAGCACAAGAGTGCTGTTCTTAGCCTGAATGAACCCTTGCTGCTAGAACTGGAAACTGAACGTGATTCAACTCCGTTTAGGAAGTTTAATTGAACCCTAGTGTACCATGCAAGAAAAACACTCTGCTTTTCTGAAACGGGTTTCTTGCACACTACTGTGTTTCCTATAGTGCAAGAACAGTGAGCTATCACAGAACAAAGGACTGTGCTTCCGACACAAACGGGGCATATCTAGTTCAACTCCGTATTGGAAACTAAGTAAAACAGGAGCTTCTCTTCAGTCCAATACACTGTACTCGCTGTGAACAGACGCGAATGCTATTTGCACTGTGTATGGCCAGAATAGCACAAGAGTGCTGTTGTTAGACTGAATGAACGCTTGCTGCTAGAACTTGAAACTGAAAGTGATTCAACTCCGTTTAGGAAGTTTAATTGAACCCTAGTGTGCCATGCAAGAAAAACACTCTGCTTGAGAGAAAACAGCATTCTTGTACTCTACTGTGTTTCCTATAGGGCCAGTACAGTGAGCTAGCTCACAACAAAAGAACTGTGCCTCCTACACAAACGGTGCATATCTAGTTCAACTCAGTATTGGAAACTGAGTAAAACAGGTGCTTCTCTTCAGTCCAATACACTGTACTGGCTGGGAACAGACGCGAATGCTATTTGCACTGTGTATGGCCAGAATAGCACAAGAGTGCTGTTCTTAGCCTGAATGAACCCTAATTGCTAGAACTGGAAACTGAACGTGATTCAACTCCGTTTAGGAAGTTTAATTGAACCCTAGTATGCCATGCAAGAAAAACACTCTGCTTTAGAGAAAACAGCATTCTTGTACTCTACTGTGTTTCCTATAGGGCCAGTACAGTGAGCTGGCTCAGAACAAAAGAACTGTGCTTCATACACAAAAGGGGTATATCTAGTTCAACTCAGTATTGGAAACTGAGAAAAACAGGAGCTTCTCTTCAGTCCAATACACTGTACTGCCTGGGAACAGACGCGAATGCTATTTGCACTGTGTAAGGCCAGAATAGCACAAGAGTGCTGTTCTTAGCCTGAATGAACGCTTGCTGCTAGAACTTGAAACTGAACGTGAATCAACTCCGTTTAAGAAGTTTAATTGAACCCTAGTGTGCCATGCAAGAAAAACACTCTGCTTTAGAGAAAACAGCATTCTTGTACTCTACTGTGTTTCCTATAGGGCCAGTACAGTGAGCTAGCTCAGAACAAAAGAACTGTGCTTCCTACACAAACGGGGCATATCTAGTTCAACTCAGTATTGGAAACTGAATAAAACAGGAGCTTTTTTCAGTCCAATACACTGTACTGGCTGGGAACAGAAGCGAATGCTATTTGCACTGTGTATGGCCAGAATAGCACAAGAGTGCTATTCTTAGCCTGAATGAACCTCTGCTGCTAGAACTGGAAACTGAACGTGATTCAACTCCGTTTATGAAGTTTAATTGAACCCTAGTGTGCCATGCAAGAAAAACACTCTGCTTTTGAGAAACAGGCACTCTTGCACTCTACTGTGTTTCCTATAGTGCCAGTACAATGAGCTAGTTCAGAACAATAGAACTGTGCTTCCTACAAAAACGGAGCATATCTAGTTCAACTCAGTATTGGAAACTAAGTAAAACTGGAGCTTCTCTAAAGTCCAATACACTGTACTCGCTGGGAGAAGACACAAATGCTAATTGCACTGTGTATGGCCAGATGAGCACAAGAGTTGTGTTCTTAGCCTGAATGAACCCTTGCTGCTAGAACTTGAAACTGAACGTGATTCAACTCCGTTTAGGAAGTTTAATTGAATCCTAGTTTGCCATGCAAAAAAACACTCTGCTTTTCTGAAACGGGCATTCTTGCACTCTGCTGTTTTTCCAATAGGGCAAATACAGTCAGCTAGCTCAGAACAAAACAACTGTGCTTCCTACACAAACGGGGCATATCTAGTTCAACTCATTATTGGATAGTAAGTAAAACAGGAGCTTCTCTCATTCCAATAAACTATACTCGCTGGGAACAGAAGCGAATGTTATTTGCACTGTGTATTGCCAGAATAGCAAAAGAGTTTTGTTCTTAGCCTGAATGAACCCTTGCTGCTAGAACTTGAACCTGAACGTGATTCAACTCCATTTAGGAAGTTTAATTGAACCCTCGTATACCATGCAAGAAAAACACTCTGCTTTTCTGAAACGGGGATTCTTGCACACTACTGTGTTTCCTATAGGGCAAGTACAGTGAGCTATCTCAGAACAAAGGACTGTGCTTCCGACACAAACGGGGCATATCTAGTTCAACTCCGTATTGGAAACTAAGTAAAAGAGGAGCTTCTCTTCAGTCCAATACACTGTACTAGCTGTGAACAGACGCGAATGCTATTTGCACTGTGTATGGCCAGAATAGCACAAGAGTGCTGTTCTTAGCCTGAAAAAACCCTTTCTGCTAGAACTGGAATCTGAACGTGATTCAACTCCGTTTAGGAAGTTTAATTGAACCCTAGTGTGCCATGCAAGAAAAACACTCTGCTTTAGAGAAAACAGCATTCTTGTACTCTACTGTGTTTCCTATAGGGCCAGTACAGTGAGCTAGCTCACAACAAAAGAACTGTGCTTCCTACACAAACGGGGCATATCTAGTTCAACTCAGTATTGGAAACTGAGTAAAACAGGAGCTTCTCTTCAGTCCAATACACTGTACTGGCAGGGAACAGACGCGAATGCTATTTGCACTGTGTATGGCCAGAATAGCACAAGAGTGCTGTTCTTAGCCTGAATGAACGCTTGCTGCTAGAACTTGAAACTGAAGGTGATTCAACTCCGTTTAGGAAGTTTAATTGAACCCTTGTTTGTCATGAAAGAAAAACACTCTGCTTTTGAGAAACGGGCATTCTTGCACTCTACTGTGTTTCCAATAGGGCCAGTACAGTGAGCTAGCTCAGAACAAAAGAACTGTGCTTTCTACAAAAACGGGGCATATCTAGTTCAACTCAGTATTCGAAACTAAGTAAAAACAGAAGCTTCTCTTTGGTAGAATACCCTGTACTCTCTGGGAACAGACGCGAATGCTATTTGCACTGTGTATGGCCAGAACAGCACAAGAGTGGTGTTCTTAGCTTGAATGAACCCTTGCTGCTAGAACTTGAAACTGAACGTGATTCAACTCCGTTTAGGACATTTAATTGACCCTAGTGTGCCATGCAAGAAAAATACTCTGCTTTTGAGAAACGGGCATTCTTGCACTCTACTGTGTTTCCTAAAGGACCAGTACAGTGAGCTAACTCAAAACAAAAGAACAGTGCTTCCTACACAAACGAGGCATATCTAGTTCAACTCAGTATTGGAAACTAAGTAAAACAGGAGCTTTTCTTCAGTCCATTACACAGTACTCGCTGTGAACAAGCGCGAATGCTATTTGCACTGTGTATGGCCAGAACAGCACAAGAGTGGTGTTCTTCGCCTGAATGAACCCACACTGCTTGAACTTGAAACTGAACGTGATTCAACTCCGTTTAGGAAGTTTTATTGAACCCTAGTGTGCACTGCAAGAAAAACACTCTGCTTTTGAGAAACGGGCATTTTTGCACTCCACTGTGTTTCCTATATGACCAGTACAGTGTGCTAGCTCAGAACAAAACAACTGTGTTTCCTACACAAACGGGGCATATCTAGTTCAACTCAGTATTGGAAACTAAGTAAAACAAGAGGTTCTCTTCAGTCCTAAACACTTAACGGCTGGGAACAGACACGAATGCTATTTGCACTGTGTATGGTCAGAATAGCACAAGAGTGGTGTACTTAGCCTGAATGAACCCTAGCTGCTAGAACTTGAAACTGAACGTGATTCAACTCCGCTTAAGAAGTTTAATTGAACCCTAGTGTGCCATGCAATAAAAACATTCTGCTTTTGAGAAACGGGCATTCTTGCACTCTATTGTGTTTCCTATAGGGCCAGTTCAGTGAGCTAGCTCAGAACAAATGACCTGTGCTTCCTACACAAATGGGGCATATCTACTTCAAGTCAGTATTGGAAACTAAGCAAAACAGGAGCTTCTCTTCAGTCCAAAACACTGTACTGGCTGCGAACAGACACGAATGCTATTTGCACTGTGTATGGCCAGAAGAGCACAAGAGTGGTGTTCTTAGCCTTAATGAACCCTTGCTGCTAGAACTTGAAACTGAATGTGATTCAACTCCGTTTAGGAAGTTTTATTGAACCCTAGTGTGCCATGCAGGAAAAACACTCTGCTTTTGAAAAAGGGCATTCTTGCTCTCTACTGTGTTTCCTATAGGACCAGTACAGTGAGCTAACTCAGAACAAAAGAACTGTGCTTCCTACACAAACGGGGCATATCTACTTCAACTCAGTATTGGATTCTAAGTAAAACAGAAGCTTCTCTTCAGTCCAATACACTGTACTCGCTGTGAAGAGACGCGAAAGCTATTTGCATTGTGTAAGGCCAGAATAGCACAAGAGTGATGCTCTTAGCCTGAATGAACCCTTGCTTCTAGAACTTGAAACTAAACGTGATTCAACTCCGTTTAGGAAGTTTAATTGAACCCTAGTGTGCCATGCAAGAGAAACACTCTGCTTTTGAGAAACGGGCTTTCTTGCACTCTACTGTGTTTCCAATAGGGCCAGTACAGTGAGCTAACTCAGAACAAAAGAACTGTGCTTCCTACACAAAATTGGCATACCTGTTGAACTCAGTATTGGAAACAAAGTAAAACAGGAGCTTCTCTTCAGTCCAATACACTGTACTCGCTCTGAAGAGACGCGAATGCTATTTGCATTGTGTAAGGCCAGAATAGCACAAGAGTGATGCTCTTAGCCGGAATGAACCCTTGCTTCTAGAACTTGAAACTAAACGTGATTCAACTACGTTTAGGAAGTTTAATTGAACCCTAGTGTGCCATGCAAGAAAAACACTCTGCTTTTGAGAAACTGACATTCTTGCACTCTACTGTGTTCCCTATAGGGCCAGTACAGTGAGCTAGCTCAGAACAAAAGAACTGTGCTTCCTACACAAACGGGGCATATTTAGTTCAACTCAGTTTTGGAAACTAAGTAAAACAGGAGATTCTCTTCAGTCTAATACACTGTACTGGCTGTGAACAGACGCGAATGCTACTTGCACTGTGTATGCCCGGTATAGCACAAGAGTGGTGTTCTTAGCCTGAATGAAACCTTGCTGCTAGAACTTGAAACTGAACGTGATTCAACTCTGTTTAGCAAGTTTTATTGAACCCAAGTGTGCCATGCAAGAAAAACACTCTGGTTTTGAGAAACTGGCTTTCTTTGCACTCTACTGTGTTTTCTATAATGCCAGTACAGTGAGCTAGCTCAGAACAAAAGAACTGTGCTTCCTACACAAACGGGGCATACCTAGTTAAACTCAGTATTGGAAACTAAGTAAAACAGGAGCTTCTCTTCAGTCCAAAACACTATACTCGCTGTGAACAGACGCGAATGCTATTTGCAGTGTTTATTGCCAGAATAGCACAAGAGTGGTGCTCTTAGCCTGAATAAACCCTTGGTTCTCGAACATGAAACTAAACGTAATTCAACTGCGTTTAGGAAGTTTAATTGAACCCTACCTGCCATGCAAGAAAAACACTCTGCTTTGGAGGAACGGGCATTCTTGCACTCCACTGTGTTTCCCATAGGGCCAGTACAGTGAGCTTGCTCAGAACAAAACAACTGTGCTTCCTAAACAAACGGGGCCTATCTAGTTCATCTCAGTATTGGAAACTAAGTGAAACAGGAGCTTCTCTTCAGTCCAATACACTGTACTCGCTGGGAACAGACGCCAATGCTATTTGCACTGTTTATAGCCAGAATAACACAAGAGTGGTGTTCTTGGCCTGAATGAACCCTTGCTGCTAGATCTTGAAACTGAAAGTGATTCAACTCCATTTAGGAAGTTTAATTGAACCCTAGTGTGCCATGCAAGAAAAACACTCTTCCTTTCAGAAATGGGCATTCTTGCACTCTACTGTGTTTCCTATAGGGCCAGTACAGTGAGCAAGCTCAGAACAAAAGAACTGTGCTTCCTACACAAACGGGGCATATCTAGTTCAACTCAGTATTGGAAAATAAGTAAAACAGGAGCTTCTTTTCAGTCGAATACACTGTACTGGCTGGGAACAGACACGAATTCTATTTGTACTGTGTATGGCCAGAATGCACAAGAGTGGAGTTCTTAGCCTGAATGAACCCACACTGCTTGAACTTGAAACTGAACGTGATTCAACTCCGTTAAGGAAGTTTAATTGAACCCTAGTGTGACATGCAAGAAAAACACTCTGCTTTTGAGAAACGGGCTTTCTTGCACTCTACTGTGTTTTCTATAGGGCCAGTACAGTGAGCTAGCTCAGAAAAAAAGAACTGTCGTACCCACACAAACGGGACATACTTGTTAAACTCAGTATTGGAAACTAAGTAAAACAAGAGCTTCTCTTAAGTCCAATACACTGTACTTGCTGTGAACAGACACAAATGCTATTTGCAGTGTTTATGGCCAGAATAGCACAAGAGTGGTGTTCTTGGCCTGAATGAACCCTTGGTCTAGAACATGAAACTAAACATGATTCAACTGCGCATAGGAAGTTTAATTGAACCCTAGTGTGCCATGCAATAAAAACACTCTGCTTTTGAGAAACGGGAATTCTTGCACTCTACTGTGTTTCCTATAGGGCCAGTACAGTGAGGTAGCTCAGAACAAAAGAACTGTGATTCCTACACAAACGGGGCATATCTAGTTCAACTCAGTTTTGGAAACTAAGTAAAAACAGGAGCTTCTCTTCAGTCCAATACAGTGTACTCGCTGGGAACAGAAGCGAATGCTATTTGCACTGTGTATGGCCAGAAGAGCACAAGAGTGGTGTTCTTAGCCTGAATGAATCTTGCTGCAAAAACTTGAAACTGAACGTGATTCAACTCCGTTTAGGAAGTTTAATTGCACGCTAGTGTGCCATGCAAGAAAAACACTCTGCTTTTGAGAAACGGGCATTTTTGCACTCTTCTGTGTTTCCTAGAGGACCAGTACAGTGAGCTAACTAAGAATAAAAGAACGGTGCTTCCTACACAAACGGGGCATATCTAGTTAAACTCAGTATTGGAAACTAAGTAAAACAGGAGCTTCTCTTCAGTCGTAAACACTGTACTGGCTGGGAACAGACACGAATGCTATTTGCACTGTGTATGGCCAGAAGAGCACAAGAGTGGTGTTCTTAGCCTTAATGAGCCCTTGCTGCCAGAACTTGAAACTGAATGTGATTCAACTCCGTTTAGGAAGTTGTATTGAACCCTAGTGTGCCATGCAAGAAAAACATTCTGCTTTTGAAAAAGGGCATTCTTGCTCTCTACTGTGTTTCCTATAGGACCAGTACAGTGAGCTAGCTCAGAACAAATGAACTGTGTTTCCTACAAAAACGGGACATATCTAGTTCAACTCAGTATTGGAAACTAAGTAAAACAGGAGCTTCTCTTCAGTCCAATACACTGTACTGGCTGGGAACAGACACGAATGCTATTTGCACTGTGTATGGTCAGAATAGCACAAGATTGGTGTTCTAAGCCTGAATGAACCCTTGCTGCTAGAACTTGAAACTGAAGGTGATTCAACTCCGTTTATGAAGTTTAATTGAACCCTTGTTTCCCATGAAAGAAAAACACTCTGCTTTTGAGAAACGGGCATTCTTGCACTCTACTGTGTTTCCAATAGGGCCAGTACAGTGAGCTAGCTCAGAACAAAAGAACTGTGCTTTCTACAAAAACGGGGCATATCTAGTTCAACTCAGTATTCGAAACTAAGTAAAAACAGAAGCTTCTCTTTGATAGAATACCCTGTACTCTCTGGGAACAGACGCGAATGCTATTTGCACTGTGTATGGCCAGAGCAGCACAAGAGTGGTGTTCTTAGCTTGAATGAACCCTTGCTGCTAGAACTTGAAACTGAACGTGATTCAACTCCGTTTAGGAAGTTTTATTGAACCCTAGTGTGCACTGCAAGAAAAACACTCTGCTTTTGAGAAACGGGCATTTTTGCACTCCACTGTGTTTCCTATATGACCAGTACAGTGTGCTAGCTCAGAACAAAACAACTGTGTTTCCTACACAAACGGGGCATATCTAGTTCAACTCAGTATTGGAAACTAAGTAAAACAAGAGGTTCTCTTCAGTCCTAAACACTTAACGGCTGGGAACAGACACGAATGCTATTTGCACTGTGTATGGTCAGAATAGCACAAGAGTGGTGTACTTAGCCTGAATGAACCCTAGCTGCTAGAACTTGAAACTGAACATGATTCAACTCCGCTTAAGAAGTTTAATTGAACCCTAGTGTGCCATGCAATAAAAACATTCTGCTTTTGAGAAACGGGCATTCTTGCACTCTATTGTGTTTCCTATAGGGCCAGTTCAGTGAGCTAGCTCAGAACAAATGACCTGTGCTTCCTACACAAATGGGGCATATCTACTTCAAGTCAGTATTGGAAACTAAGCAAAACAGGAGCTTCTCTTCAGTCCAAAACACTGTACTGGCTGCGAACAGACACGAAGGCTATTTGCACTGTGTATGGCCAGAAGAGCACAAGAGTGGTTTTCTTAGCCTTAATGAACCCTTGCTGCTAGAACTTGAAACTGAATGTGATTCAACTCCGTTTAGGAAGTTTTATTGAACCCTAGTGTGCCATGCAGGAAAAACACTCTGCTTTTGAAAAAGGGCATTCTTGCTCTCTACTGTTTTTCCTATAGGACCAGTACAGTGAGCTAACTCAGAACAAAAGAACTGTGCTTCCTACACAAACGGGGCATATCTACTTCAACTCAGTATTGGATTCTAAGTAAAACAGAAGCTTCTCTTCAGTCCAATACACTGTACTCGCTGTGAAGAGATGCGAAAGCTATTTGCATTGTGTAAGGCCAGAATAGCACAAGAGTGATGCTCTTAGCCTGAATGAACCCTTGCTTCTAGAACTTGAAACTAAACGTGATTCAACTCCGTTTAGGAAGTTTAATTGAACCCTAGTGTGCCATGCAAGAAAAACACTCTGCTTTTGAGAAACGGGCTTTCTTGCACTCTACTGTGTTTCCAATAGGGCCAGTACAGTGAGCTAACTCAGAACAAAAGAACTGTGCTTCCTACACAAAATTGGCATACCTGTTGAACTCAGTATTGGAAACAAAGTAAAACAGGAGCTTCTCTTCAGTCCAATACACTGTACTCGCTCTGAAGAGACGCGAATGCTATTTGCATTGTGTAAGGCCAGAATAGCACAAGAGTGATGCTCTTAGCCTGAATGAACCCTTGCTTCTAGAATTGAAACTAAACGTGATTCAACTCCGTTTAGGAAGTTTAATTGAACCCTAGTGTGCCATGCAAGAAAAACACTCTGCTTTTGAGAAACTGACATTCTTGCACTCTACTGTGTTCCCTATAGGGCCAGTACAGTGAGCTAGCTCAGAACAAAAGAACTCTGCTTCCTACACAAACGGGGCATATTTAGTTCAACTCAGTTTTGGAAACTAAGTAAAACAGGAGATTCTCTTCAGTCCAATACAGTGTACTCGCTGGGAACAGAAGCAAATGCTATTTGCACTGTGTATGGCCAGAAGAGCACAAGAGTGGTGTTCTTAGCCTGAATGAATCTTGCTGCAAAAACTTGAAACTGAACGTGATTCAACTCCGTTTAGGAAGTTTAATTGCACGCTAGTGTGCCATGCAAGAAAAACACTCTGCTTTTGAGAAACGGGCATTTTTGCACTCTTCTGTGTTTCCTAGAGGACCAGTACAGTGAGCTAACTAAGAATAAAAGAACGGTGCTTCCTACACAAACGGGGCATATCTAGTTAAACTCAGTATTGGAAACTAAGTAAAACAGGAGCTTCTCTTCAGTCCTAAACACTGTACTGGCTGGGAACAGACACGAATGCTATTTGCACTGTGTATGGCCAGAAGAGCACAAGAGTGGTGTTCTTAGCCTTAATGAGCCCTTGCTGCTAGAACTTGAAACTGAATGTGATTCAACTCCGTTTAGGAAGTTTTATTGAACCCTAGTGTGCCATGCAAGAAAAACATTCTGCTTTTGAAAAAGGGCATTCTTGCTCTCTACTGTGTTTCCTATAGGACCAGTACAGTGAGCTAGCTCAGAACAAATGAACTGTGTTTCCTACAAAAACGGGACATATCTAGTTCAACTCAGTATTGGAAACTAAGTAAAACAGGAGCTACTCTTCAGTCCAAAACACTGTACTGGCTGGGAACAGACACGAATGCTATTTGAAGTGTGTATGGGCAGAATAGCACAAGATTGGTGTTCTAAGCCTGAATGAACCCTTGCTGCTAGAACTTGAAACTGAAGGTGATTCAACTCCGTTTATGAAGTTTAATTGAAACCTTGTTTGCCATGAAAGAAAAACACTCTGCTTTTGAGAAACGGGCATTCTTGCACTCTACTGTGTTTCCAATAGGGCCAGTACAGTGAGCTAGCTCAGAACAAAAGAACTGTGCTTTCTACAAAAACGGGGCATATCTAGTTCAACTCAGTATTCGAAACTAAGTAAAAACAGAAGCTTCTCTTTGATAGAATACCCTGTACTCTCTGGGAACAGACGCGAATGCTATTTGCACTGTGTATGGCCAGAGCAGCACAAGAGTGGTGTTCTTAGCTTGAATGAACCCTTGCTGCTAGAACTTGAAACTGAACGTGATTCAACTCCGTTTAGGACATTTAATTGACCCTAGTGTGCCATGCAAGAAAAATACTCTGCTTTTGAGAAACGGGCATTCTTGCACTCCCCTGTGTTTCCTATATGACCAGTACAGTGTGCTAGCTCAGAACAAAACAACTGTGTTTCCTACACAAACGGGGCATATCTAGTTCAACTCAGTATTGGAAACTAAGTAAAACAAGAGGTTCTCTTCAGTCCTAAACACTTAACGGCTGGGAACAGACACGAATGCTATTTGCACTGTGTATGGTCAGAATAGCACAAGAGTGGTGTACTTAGCCTGAATGAACCCTAGCTGCTAGAACTTGAAACTGAACGTGATTCAACTCCGCTTAAGAAGTTTAATTGAACCCTAGTGTGCCATGCAATAAAAACACTCTGCTTTTGAGAAACGGGCATTCTTGCACTCTAATGTGTTTCCTATAGGGCCAGTTCAGTGAGCTAGCTCAGAACAAATGACCTGTGCTTCCTACACAAATGGGGCATATCTACTTCAAGTCAGTATTGGAAACTAAGCAAAACAGGAGCTTCTCTTCAGTCCAAAACACTGTACTGGCTGGGAACAGACACGAATGCTATTTGAAGTGTGTATGGTCAGAATAGCACAAGATTGTTGTTCTAAGCCTGAATGAACCCTTGCTGCTAGATCTTGAAACGGAATGTGATTCAACTCCGTTTACGAAGTTTAATTGAACCCTATAGTGCCACGCAAGAAAAACACTCTGCTTTTGAGAAACGGGCATTCTTGCACTCTCCTGTGTTTCCTATAAGGCCAGTACAATGAGCAAGCTCAGAACAAAAGAACTTTGCTTCCTACACAAACGGGGCATATCTAGTTCAACTCAGTATTGGAAACTAAGTAAAGCAGGAGCTTCTCTTAAGTCCAATACACTGTACTCGCTGTGAACAGACGCGAATGCTATTTGTAGTGTTTATGGCCAGAATAGCACAAGAGTGTAGCTCTTAGCCTGAATGAACCCTTGGTTCTAGAACATGAAACTAAACGTGATTCAACTGAGTTTAGGAAGTATAATTGAACCCTAGTGTGCCATGCAATAAAAACACTCTGCTTTTGAGTAACCCGAATTCTTGCACTCTACTGTGTTTCCTGTAGGGCCAGTACAGTGAGGTAGCTCAGTACAAAAGAATTGTGATTCCTACAAAACCGGGGCAAATCTCGTTCTACTCAGTATGGGAAACTAACTAAAACAGGAGCTTCTTTTCAGTCCAAAACACTGTACTCGCTGGGTACAGACACGAATGCTATTTGCACAATATATGGCCAGAATAGCACAAGAGTGGGTCTCTTAGCCTGAATGTACCCTTTCTGCTAGAAGTAGAAACTCAACGTGATTCAACTGGGTTTCGGAAGTTTAATTGAACAATAGTGTGCCATGCAAGAAAAACACTCTGGTTTTGAAAAACGGGCATTCATGCACTCTACTGTGTTTCCTATAGGGCCAGTACAGTAAGCTAGCTCAGAACAAAAGAACTGTGCTTCCTGCACAAACGGGGAATATCTAGTTCAACTCAGTATTGGTAACTAAGTAAAACAGGAGCTTCTTTTCAGTCCAATACACTGTACTGGCTGGGAACAGACGCGAATGCTATTTGCACTGTGTATTGCGAGAATAGCACAAGATTGGTGTTCTTAGCATGAATGAACCCTTGCTGATAGAACTAGAAACTAAAGGTGATTCAACTCCGTATAGGAAGTTTAATTGAACCGTAGTGTGCCATGCAAGAAAAACACTCTGCTTTTGAGAAACGGACATTCTTGCACTCTATTGTGTTTCCAATAGGGCCAGTACAGTGAGCTACCTCAGAATACAAGAACTGTGCTTCCTACACAAAAGGGGCATACCTAGTTTAACTCAGTATTGGAAACTAAGTAAAACAGGAGCTTCTCTTCAGTCCAATACACTGTACTCGCTATTACCAGACGCGAATGCTATTTGCACTGTATAAGGCATGAATAGCACAAGAGTAGTGCTCTTAGCCTGAATGAACCCTTGCTTCTAGAACTTGAAACTAAAGGTGATTCAACTCCGTATAGGAAGTTTAATTGAACCCTAGTGTGCCATGCAAGAAAAATTCTCTGCTTTTGAGAAAGGGACATTCTTGCACTCTACTCTGCTCCCCATAGGGCCACTACAGCGAGCTAGCTCAGAACAAAGAACTGTGCTTCCTACACAAACGGGGCATATCTAGTTAAACTCATTTTTGGAAACTAAGTACAACAGGAGCTTCTCTTCAGTCCAATACACTGTAATGGCTGGGAACAGACGCGAGTGCTATTTGCACTGTGTATGGCCAGAATGGCACAAGAGTGGAGTTCTTAGCCTGAATGAACCCTTGCTGCTAGAACTTGAAACGGAACGTGATTCAACTCCGTTTAGCAATTTTTCTTGAAACCACGTGTGCGATGCAAGAAAAACACTCTGCTTTTGAGAAACTGGCTTTCTTGCACTCTACTGTGTTTTCTAGAGGGCCAGTACAGTGAGCTAGCTCAGAACAAAAGAACTGTGCTTGCTACACAAACAGGGCATACCTTGTTAAAGTCAGTATTGGAAACTAAGTAAAACAGGAGCTTCTCTTCAGTCCAATACACTGTACTCGCTGGGAACAGACACGAATACTATTTGCACTTTGGGTGGTCAGAATAGCACAAGAGTGGTGTTCTTAGCCTGAATGAACCCTTGCTGCTAGAACTTGAAACGGAACGTGATTCAACTCCGTTTAGGAAGTTTAATTGAACCCTACTGTGCCATGCAAGAAAAACAATCTGCTTTTGAGAAACGGACATTCTTGCACTCTACTGTGTTTCCTATGGGGCCAGTAGAGTGAGCTAGCTCAGAACAAAGGAACTGTGTATCCTACACAAATGGGGCATATCTAGTTCAACTCAGTTTTGGAAACTAAGTTAATCAGGAGTTTCTCTTCAGTCCAATACACTGTACTCGCTGTGAACAGACGCGAATGCTATTTGCATTGTGTATGGACAGAATAGAACAAGAGTAGTGCTCTTAGCCTGAATGAACCCATGCTGGTAGAAATTGAAACTCAACGTAATTCAACTACGTTTCGGAAGTTTAATTGAACAATAGAGGGCCATGCAGGAAAAACACTCTGGTTTTGAGAAACGGGCATTCATGCACTCTATTTTGCTTCCTAAAGGGCCAGTAGAGTGAGCTAGCTCAGAACAAAAGAACAGTGCTTCCTACACAAACGGGGCATATCTAGTTCAACTCAGTATTGGAAACTAAGTAAAACAGGAGCTTCTCTTCAGTCCAGTACACTGTACTCTCTGGGAACAGACGCGAATGCTATTTGCACTGTGTATGACCAGAATAGCACAAAAGTGGTGTTCTTAGCCTGAATGAACCCTTGCTGTTAGAACTGGAACCTGAACGTGATTCAACTCCGTTTAGGAAGTTTAAATGAACCCTAGTGTGACATGCAAGAAAAACACTCTGCTTTTCTGAATCGGGCATTTTTGCACTCTACTGTGTTTCCTAAAGGGCCAGTACACTGAGCAAGCTCTGAACAAAAAACTGTGCTTCCTACACAAATGGGGCATATCTAGTTCAACTCAGTATTGGAAACTAAGTAAAACAGGAATTCTTTTCAGTGCAATACACTGTACTGGCTGGGAACAGACGCGAATGTTTTTTGCACTGTGTATTGCCAGAATAGCACAAGAGTGGTGTTCTTATCCTGAATGAACCCTTGCTGCTAGAACTTGAAACTGAAAGTGATTCAACTCCGTTTACTAATTTTAATTGATCCCTAGTGTGACACGCAAGAAAAACACTCTGCCTTTGAGAAAGGCGCATTCTTGCACTCTTGTGTTTCCTATAGGGCCATTACAGTGAGCTAGCTCAGAACAAAAGAACTGTGCTTCCTACACAAATGAGGCATACCTAGTTCAACTCAGTTTTGGAAACTAAGTAAAACAGGAGTTTCTCTTCAGTCCAATACACTGTACTGGCTGTGAACAGACGCGAATGCTATTTGCACTGTGTATGGCCAGAATAGCACAAGAGTGGTGTTCTTGGCCTGAATGAAACCTTGCTGCTAGAACTTGAAACTGAACGTGATTCAACTCCGTTTAGGAAGTTTTATTGAACCCTAGTGTGCCATGCAAGAAAAACACTCTGCTTTTGAGAAACGGGCTTTCTTGCACTCTACTGTGTTTTCTATAGGGCCAGTACAGTGAGCTAGCTCAGAACAAAAGAACTGTGCTCCCTACACAAAAGGGGCATACCTAGTTAAACTCAGTATTGGAAACTAAGTAAAACAGGAGCTTCTCTTCAGGCCAATACACTGCATTCGCTGTGAACAGACGCGAATGCTATTTGCACTGTGTATGGCCAGAATAGCACAAGAGTGGTGTTCTTAGCCTGAATGAACCCTTGCTGCTAGAACTTGAAACTAAACGTGATTCAACTCCATTTAGGGAGTTTAATTGAACCCTAGTGTACAATGCAAGAAAAACATTCTGCTTTTGAGAAACGGGCACTCTTGCACTCTACTGTGTTTCCTGGGGCCAGTACAGTGAGCTAGCTCCGAACAAAAGAACTGTGCTTCCTACACAAAAGGGGCATATCTAGTTCAACTCAGTATTGGAAACTAAGTAAAACAGGAACTTCTCTTCAGTCCAATACACTGTACTATCTGGGAATAGACGCGAATGCTATTTGCACTGTGTATGGCCAGAATAGCACAAAAGTAGTGTTCTTAGCCTGAATGAACCCTTGCTGCTAGAACTTGAAACTGAATGTGATTCAACTCCGTTTAGGAAGTTTAATTGAACCCTAGTGTGCCATGCAAGAAAAACACTCTGCTTTTGAGAAACGGTCATTCTTGTACTCTAATGTGTTTCCTATAGGGCCAGTAGAGTGACCTAGCTCAGAACAAAAAAACTGTGCTTACTACACAGACGGCCATACCAAGTTCAACTCATTATTGGAAACTAACTAATACAGGAGCTCCTCTTCAATACAATACACTGTAATGTCTGGGAACAGACACGAATGCTATTTGTACTGGGTATGGCCAGAATAGCACAAGAGTGGTGCTCTTAGCCGGAATGAACCCTTGCTGCTAGAACTTGAAACTAAACCTTATTCAACTCCGTTTAGGAAGTTTAATTGAACCCTAATGTGCCATGCAAGAAAAACACTCTACTTTTGAGAAACGGCATTCTTGCACTCTACTGTGTTTCCTATAAAGCCAGTACAGTGAGCACGGTCAAAACAAAATAACTGTGCTTCCTAAACAAACCGGGCATATCTAGTTCAACTCAGTATTGGAAACTAAGTAAAACAGGAGCTTCTCTTCAGTCCAATACACTGTACTCGCTGGGAACTGACACGAATGCTATTTGCACTGTGTATGGCCAGAATAGCACAAGAGTGGTGTTCTTAGCCTGAATGAACCCTTGCTGCTAGTAATTTTAAACTGAACGTGATTCAACTCCGTTTACTAAGTTTAATTGAACCCTAGTGTGCCATGCAAGAAAAACACTCTGGTTTTGAGAAACGGGCATTCTTGCACTCGACTGTGTTTCCTATACTGCTAGTACAGTGAGCTATCAGAGAAAAAAAAACTGTGCTTCCTACACAAACGGGGCATATCTAGTTCAACTCAGTATTGCAAACTAAGTAAACAGTAGCATCACTTCACTCCAATACACTGTAGTAGCTGGGAACAGATGCGAATGCTACTTGCACTGTTTATGGCAAGAATAGCACAAGGGTGGTGTTCTTAGCCTGAATGAACCCTTGCCGCTAGAACTTGAAACGGAACGTGATTCAACTCCGTTTAGGAAGTTTAATTGAACCCTAGTGTGCCAGGCAAGAAAAACACTCTGCTTTTGAAAAACGGGCACTCTTGCACTCTACTGTGTTTCCTATATGGCCAGTACAGTGAGCTAGCTCAGAACAAAGGAACTGTGGAACCTACACAAACGGGGCATATCTAGTTCAACTCAGTATTGGAAACTAAGAATAACAGGAGCTTCTCTTCAGTCCAATACACTGTACTCGCTGTGAACAGACGCGAATGCTACTTGCAGTGTGTATGGGTAGAATAGCACAAGCGTGTTGTTCTTAGCCTGAATGAACCTTTGCTGCTAGAATATTAAACTGAAGGTGATTCAACTCCGATTAGGAAGTTTAATTGAACCCTAGTGTGCCATGCAAGAAAAACACTCTGCTTTTGAGAAACGGGCATTCTTACACTCTACTGTGTTACCTATAGGGCCAGAACTGAGAGCTAATTCACTATTAAAGAACTGTGCTTCTTACACAAACGGGGCATATCTACTTAAACTCAGTATTGGAAACTAAGAAAAAGAGGAGCTTCTCTTCAGTCCAATACACTGTACTCGCTGGGAACAGACGCGAATGATATTTGCACTGTGTGTGGCCAGAATAGAACAAGAGTGGTGTTCTTAGCTTAAATGAACCCTTGCTGATAGATCTTGAAATGGAACGTGATTCAACTACGTTTAGGAAGTTTAATTGAACAATAGTGGGCCATGCAAGAAAAACACTCTGGTTTTGTGAAAAGGGCATTCATGCACTCTATTGTGCTTCCAATAGGGCCAGTAGAGTGAGCTAGCACAGAACAAAAGAACTGTGCTTCCTACACAAACGGGGCATATCTAGTTCAACTCAGTATTGGAAACTAAGTAAAACAAGAGCTTCTCTTCAGTCCAGTACACTGTAATCATTGGGAAGAGACGCGAATGCTATTTGCACTGTGTATGGCCAGAATAGCACAAGAGTGCTGTTCTTAGCCTGAATGAACCCTTGCTGCTAGAACTTGAAACTAAACGTGATTCAAATCCATTTAGGAAGTTTTATTGAACCCTAGTGTGCCATGCAATAAAAACACTCTGCTTTTGAGAAACGGGCATTCTTGCACTCTACTGTGTTCCCTATAGGGCCAGAACTGTGAGCTAATTCACTATAAAAGAACTGTGCTTCTTACAAAAACGGGGCATATCTAGTTAAACTCAGTATTGGACACTAAGTAAAATAGGACCTTCTCTTCAGTCCAATACACTGTACTCGCTGGGAACAGACGCTAATGGTATTTGCACTGTGTATGGCAAGAATAGCACAAGAGTTTTGTTCTTAGCTTGAATGAACCCTTGCTGCTAGAACTTGAAACTCAACGTGATTCAACTCCGTTTAGGAAGTTTAATTGAACAATAGTGGGCCATGCAAGAAAAACACTCTGGTTTTGTGAAACGGGCATTCATGCACTCTATTGTGCTTCCAATAGGGCCAGTAGAGTGAGCTAGCACAGAACAAAACAACTGTGCTTCCTACACAAACGGGGCATATCTAGTTCAACTCAGTATTGGAAACTAAGTAAAACAAGAGCTTCTCTTCAGTCCAGTACACTGTAATCATTGGGAACAGACGCGAATGCTATTTGCACTGTGTATGGTCATAATACCACAAAAGTGGTGTTCTTAGCCTGAATGAACCCTTGCTGCTAGAACTTGAAACTAAACGTGATTCAAATCCATTTAGGAAGTTTTATTGAACCCTAGTGTGCCAGGCAAGAAAAACACTCTGCTTTTGAGAAACGGGCATTCTTGCACTCTCCTGTGTTTCCTATAAGGCCAGTACAATGAGCTAGCTCAGAACAAAAGAACTTTGCTTCCTACACAAACGGGCATATCTAGTTCTACTCAGTATTAGAAACTCAGTAAAACATGAGCTTCTCTTAAGTCCAATACACTGTACTCGCTGTGAAAAGACGTGAATGCTATTTGTAGTGTTTATGGCCAGAATAGCACAAGAGTGTTGCTCTTAGCCTGAATGAACCCTTGCTGCTAGAACTTGAAACTGAACGTGATTCAACTCCGTTTAGCAATTATTCTTGAACCCACGTGTGCGATGCAAGAAAAACACTCTGCTTTTGAGAAGCTGGCTTTCTTGCATTCTACTGTTTTTTCTAGAGGGCCAGTAAAGTGAGCTAGCTCAGAATAAAAGAACTGTGCTTCCTACACAAACGGGGCATACCTAGTTAAAGTCAGTATTGGAAACTAAGTAAACAGGAGCTTCTCTTCAGTCCAATACACTGTACTCGCTGTGAACAGACGCGAATGCTATTTGCAGTGTTTATGGCCAGAATAGCACAAGAGTGGTGCTCTTAGCCTGAATGAACCCTTGGTGCTATAACTTGAAACAAAACGTGATTCAACTGTGTTTAGGAAGTTTAATTGAACCCTAGTGTGCCATGCAATAAGAACACTCTGCCTTTGAGAAACGAGAATTCTTGCACTCTACTGTGTTTCCTATAGGGCCAATACAGTGAGGTAGCTAAGAACAAAAGAACTGTGATTCCAACACAAACGGGGTATATCTAGTTCAACTCAGTATTGGAAACTAAGTAAAACAGGAGCTTCTTTTCAGTCCAATACACTGTACTGGCTGGGAACAGACGCGAATACTATTTTCTCTGTGTGTTGCCAGAATAGCACAAGGGTGGTGTTCTTAGCATGAATGAACCTTTGCTGCTGGAACTTGAAACTAAACGTCATTCAACTTCCTTTTAGGAAGTTTAATTGAACCCTAGTGTGCCATGCAAGAAAAACACTCTGGTTTTGAGAAACGGGCATTCTTGCACTCTACTGTGTTACCTATAGGGCCAAAACTGTGAGCTAATTCACAATAAAAGAACTGTGCTTCTTACACAAACGGGGCATATCTAGTTAAACTCAGTATTGGAAACTAAGTAAAACAGGAGCTTCTCTTCAGTCCAATACACTGTACTCGCTGGGAATAGACGCTAATGCTATTTGCATTGTGTATGTCCAGAATAGCACAAGAGTTGTGTTCTTAGCCTGAATGAACCCTTGCTGCTACAACTTGAAACTCAACGTGATTCAACTCCGTTTAGGAAGTTTAATTGAACAATAGTGTGCCATGCAAGAAAAACACTCTAGTTTTGAGAAACGGGTATTCATGTGCTCAACTGTTTTTCCTATAGGGCCAGTAGAGTGAGCTAGCTCAGAACAAAAGATCTCTGCTTCCTACAGAAACGGGGCAGCTCTAGTTCTATTCAATATTGGAAACTAAGTAAAACAAGAGCTTCTCTTCAGTCCAGTACACTGTACTCGCTGGGAACAGACTCGAATGCTATTTGCACTGTGTATGGCCAGAATAGCACAAAAGTGGTGTTCTTAGCCTGAATGAACCCTTGCTGCTAGAACTTGAAACTGAATGTGATTCAAATCCTTTAGGAAGTTTAGTTGAACCCTAGTCTGCCATGCAAGAAAAACACTCTGCTTTTGAGAAATGGGTATTCTTGCACTCAACTGTGTTTCCTAAAGGGCCAGTACAATGAGCTATATCAGAACAAAAGAACTGTGCTTCCTATACAAACAGGGCATATCTAGTTCAACTCAGTATTGGAAACTAAGTAAAACAGGAGCTTCTCTTCAGACCAGTACACTGTACTCGCTGGGAACTGACACGAATCCTATTTGGACTGTGTATGGCCAGAATAGAACAAGAGTTGTGTTCTTAGCCTGAATGAACCCTTGTTGTAGAACTTGAAACTGAATGTGATTCAACTCCGTTTACTACGTTTAATTGAACCCTAGTGTGCCATGCAAGAAAAACACTCTGCTTTTAAGAAACGGGCATACTTGCACTCGACTGTGTTTCCCATAGTGCCAATATAGTGAGCTAACTTAGAAAAAAAGAACTGTGCTTCCTACACAAACGGTGCATATCTAGTTCAACTCAGTATTGGAAACTAAGTATACCGGAGCATCTCTTCACTCCAATACACTGTAGTAGCTGGGAACAGACGTGAATGCTACTTGCACTGTGTATGGCCAGAATAGCACAAGAGTGGTGTTCTTGGCCAGAATGAACACTTGCTGCTAGAACTTGGAACTGAACGTGATTCAACTCCGTTTAGGAAGTTTAAATGAACCGTAGTGTGCCATGCAAGAAAAACACTCTGCTTTGGAGAAAAGGGCATTTATGCACTCTACTGTGTTTCCTATAGCACCTGTACAGTGAGCTAGCTCAGAACAAAAGAACTGTGCTTCCTACACAAACGGGGCATATCTTGTTCAACTCAGTATTTGAAACTAAGAAAAACAGGACCTTCTCTTCAGTCCAATACACTGTACTCGCTGTGAACAGATGCGAATGCTATTTGCAGTGTGTATGGCCAGAATAGCACAAGCGTTGTGTTCTTAGCCTGAATGAACCTTTGCTGCTAGAATATGAAACTGAACGTGATTCAACTCCGGTAAGGAAGTTTAATTGAACCCTAGAGTGCCATGCAAGAAAAACACTCTGCTTTTGAGAAACGGGCATTCTTGCACTCTACTGTGTTCCCTATAGGGCCAGAACTGTGAGCTAATTCACAATACAAGAACTGTGCTTCTTACACAAACGGGGCATATCTAGTTAAACTCAGTATTAGAAACTAAGTAAAACAGGAGCTTCTCTTCAGTCTATTACACTGCACTCGCTGGGAACAGACGCGAATGATATTTCCACTATGTATGGCCAGAATAGCACAAGAGTGGTGTTCTTAGCCTGAATGAACCCTTGCTGCTAGAACTTGAAACTCAACGTGATTCAACTCCGTTTTTGGAAGTTTAATTGAACAATAGTGTGCCATGCAAGAAAAACACTCTGGTTTTGAGAAACGGGCATTCATGCGCTCTACTCTTTTTCCTATAGGACCAGTTCAGTGAGCTAGCTCAGAACAAAAGAACTGTGCTTCCTACACAAACGGGGCATATCTAGTTCAACTCAGTATTCGAAACTAAGTAAAACAGGAGCTTCTCTTCAGTTCAGCACACTGTAGTAGGTGGGAACAGACGCGAATGCTATTTGCACTGTGCATGGCCAGAATAGCACAAGAGTGGTGTTCTTAGCCTGAATGAACCCTTGCTGCTAGAACTTGAAACTGGACGTGATTCAACTCCTTTTAGGAAGTTTAATTGAACCCTAGTGTGCAATGCAAGAAAAACACTCTGCTTTTGTGAAATGGCATTCTTGCACTCTACTGTGTTTCCTATAAAGCCAGTACAGTGAGCGAGGTCAGAACAAAAGAACTGTGCTTCCTACAAAAACGGGGCATATCTAGTTCAACTCAGTATTGGAAACTAAGTACAACAGGAGCTTCTCTTCATTCCAATACACTGTACTCGCTGTGAACATACGCGAATGCTATTTGCAGTGTTTATGGCAGGAATAGCACAAGAATGGTGCTCTTAGCCTGAATGAACCCTTGCTGCTGGAACTTGAAACTAAACGTCATTCAACTTCCTTTTAGGAAGTTTAGTTGAACCCTAGTGTGCCATATAAGAAAAACACTCTGCTTTTGAGAAACGGGCATTCTTGCACTCTACTGTGTTTCCTATAAAGCCAGTACAGTGAGCTAGCTCAGAACAAAAGAACTGTGCTTCCTACACAAACGGGGTATATCTAGTTCAACTCAGTATTGGAAACTAAGTCAAACAGGAGCTGCTCTTCAGTCCAATACACTGTAATCGCTGTGAACAGACGCGAATCCTATTTGCACTGTGTATGGCCAGAATAGAACAAGAGTGGTGTTCTTAGCCTGAATGAACCCTTTCTGCTAGAACTTGAAACGGAACGTGATTCAACTCCGTTTAGGAAGTTTAATTGAACCCTAGTGTGCCATGCAAGAAAAACACTCTGCTTTTGAGAAACGGGCATTCTTGTACTCTACAGTGTTTCCTATAGGGCCAGTAGAGTGACCTAGCTCAGAACAAAAAAACTGTGCTTCCTACACAGACGGACCATACCAAGTTCAACTCATTATTGGAAACTAACTAATACAGGAGCTCCTCTTCAATACAATACACTGTAATGTCTGGGAACAGACACGAATGCAATTTGTACTGGGTATGGCCAGAATAGCACAAGAGTGGTGCTCTTAGCCGGAATGAACCCTTGCTGCTTGAACTTGAAACTAAACGTGATTCAACTCCGTTTAGGAAGTTTAATTGAACCCTAATGTGCCATGCAAGAAAAACACTCTACTTTTGAGAAACGGCATTCTTGCACTCTTCTGTGTTTCCTATAAAGCCAGTACAGTGAGCACGGTCAAAACAAAAGAAGTGTGCTTCCTACACAAACCGGGCATATCTAGTTCAACTCAGTATTGGAAACTAAGTAAAACAGGAGCTTCTCTTCAGTCCAATACACTGTACTCGCTGGGAACTGACACGAATGCTATTTGCACTGTGTATGGCCAGAATAGCACAAGACTGGTGTTCTTAGCCTGAATGAAACCTTGCTGCTAGAAATTTTAAACTGAACGTGATTCAACTCCTTTTACTAAGTTTAATTGAACCCTAGTGTGCCATGCAAGAAAAACACTCTGGTTTTGAGAAACGGGCATTCTTGCACTCGACTGTGTTTCCTATAGTGCTAGTACAGTGATCAACAGAGAAAAAAAAACTGTGCTTCCTACACAAACGGGGCATATCTAGTTCAACTCAGTATTGCAAACTAAGTAAACAGTAGCATCACTTCACTCCAATACACTGTAGTAGCTGGGAACAGATGCGAATGCTACTTGCACTGTGTATGGCAAGAATAGCACAAGGGTGGTGTTCTTAGCCTGAATCAACCCTTGCCGCTACAACTTGAAACGGAACGAGATTCAACTCCGTTTAGGAAGTTTAATTGAACCCTAGTGTGCCAGGCAAGAAAAACACTCTGCTTTTGCAAAACGGGCACTCTTGCACTCTACTGTGTTTCCTATAGCACCTGTACAGTTAGCTAGCTCAGAACAAAAGAACTGTGCTTCTTACACAAACGGGGCATATCTAGTTCAACTCAGTATTGGAAACTAAGAAAAACAGGAGCTTCTCTTCAGTCCAATACACTGTACTCGCTGTGAACAGACGCGAATGCTACTTGCAGTGTGTATGGGTAGAATAGCACAAGCGTGTTGTTCTTAGCCTGAATGAACCTTTGCTGCTAGAATATTAAACTGAAGGTGATTCAACTCCGATTAGGAAGTTTAATTGAACCCTAGAGTGCCATGCAAGAAAAACACTCTGCTTTTGAGAAACGGGCATTCTTACACTCTACTGTGTTACCTATAGGGCCAGAACTGAGAGCTAATTCACTATTAAAGAACTGTGCTTCTTACACAAACGGGGCATATCTACTTAAACTCAGTATTGGAAACTAAGAAAAAGAGGAGCTTCTCTTCAGTCCAATACACTGTACTCGCTGGGAACAGACGCGAATGATATTTGCACTGTGTATGGCCAGAATAGAACAAGAGTGGTGTTCTTAGCCTAAATGAACCCTTGCTGCTAGATCTTGAAACGGAACGTGATTCAACTACGTTTAGGAAGTTTAATTGAACAATAGTGGGCCATGCAAGAAAAACACTCTGGTTTTGTGAAACGGGCATTCATGCACTCTATTGTGCTTCCCAATAGGGCCAGTAGAGTGAGCTAGCACAGAACAAAAGAACTGTGCTTCCTACACAAACGGGGCATATCTAGTTCAACTCAGTATTGGAAACTAAGTTAAACAAGAGCTTCTCTTCAGTCCAGTACACTGTAATCATTGGGAACAGACGCGAATGCTATTTACACTGTGTATGGCCAGAATACCACAAAAGTGGTGTTCTTAGCCTGAATTAACTCTTGCTGCCAGAACTTGAAACTAAACGTGATTCAAATCCATTTAGGAAGTTTTATTGAACCCTCGTGTGCCTTGCAAGAAAAACACTCTGCTTTTGAGAAACGGGCATTCTTGCACTCTACTGTGTTCCCTATAGGGCCAGAACTGTGAGCTAATTCACTATAAAAGAACTGTGCTTCTTACACAAACGGGGCATATCTAGTTAAACTCAGTATTGGACACTAAGTAAAGTAGGACCTTCTCTTCAGTCCAATACACTGTACTCGCTGTGAACAGACGCTAATGGTATTTGCACTGTGTATGGCCAGAATAGCACAAGAGTTTTGTTCTTAGCCTGAATGAACCCTTGCTGCTAGAACTTGAAACTCAACGTGATTCAACTCCGTTTAGGAAGTTTAATTGAACAATATTGGGCCATGCAAGAAAAACACTCTGGTTTTGTGAAACGGGCATTCATGCACTCTATTGTGCTTCCAATAGGGCCAGTAGAGTGAGCTAGCTCAAAACAAAACAACTGTGCTTCCTACACAAACGGGGCATATCTAGTTCAACTCAGTATTGGAAACTAAGTAAAACAAGAGCTTCTCTTCAGTCCAGTACACTGTAATCATTGGGAACAGATGCGAATGCTATTTGCACTGTGTATGGCCAGAATACCACAAAAGTGGTGTTCTTAGCCTGAATGAACCCTTGCTGCTAGAACTTGAAACTAAACGTGATTCAAATCCATTTAGGAAGTTTTATTGAACCCTAGTGTGCCAGGCAAGAAAAACACTCTGCTTTTGAGAAACGGGCATTCTTGCACTCTCCTGTGTTTCCTATAAGGCCAGTACAATGAGCTAGCTCAGAACAAAAGAACATTGCTTCCTACACAAACGGGCATATCTAGTTTAACTCAGTATTGGAAACTAAGTAAAACATGAGCTTCTCTTAAGTCCAATACACTGTACTCGCTGTGAACAGACGCGAATGCTATTTGTAGTGGTTATGGCCAGAATAGCACAAGAGTGTTGCTCTTAGCCTGAATGAACCCTTGCTGCTAGAACTTGAAACTGAACGTGATTCAACTCCGTTTAGCAATTTTTCTTGAACCCACGTGTGCGATGCAAGAAAAACACTCTGCTTTTGAGAAGCTGGCTTTCTTGCACTCTACTGTGTTTTCTAGAGGGCCAGTAAAGTGAGCTAGCTCAGAACAAAAGAACTGTGCTTCCTACACAAACGGGGCATACCTAGTTAAAGTCAGTATTGGAAACTAAGTAAAACAGGAGCTTCTCTTCAGTCCAATACACTGTACTCGCTGTGAACAGACGCGAATGCTACTTGCAGTGTGTATGGCTAGAATAGCACAAGCGTGTTGTTCTTAGCCTGAATGAACCTTTGCTGCTAGAATATTAAACTGAACGTGATTCAACTCCGATTAGGAAGTTTAATTGAACCCTAGTGTGCCATGCAAGAAAAACACTCTGCTTTTGAGAAACGGGCATTCTTACACTCTACTGTGTTCCCTATAGGGCCAGAACTGAGAGCTAATTCACTAAAAGAACTATGCTTCTTACACAAACGGGGCATATCTACTTAAACTCAGTATTGGAAACTAAGAAAAACAGGAGCTTCTCTTCAGTCCAATACACTGTACTCGCTGGGAACAGACGCGAATGATATTTGCACTGTGTATGGCCAGAATAGAACAAGAGTGGTGTTCTTAGCCTAAATGAACCCTTGCTGCTAGATCTTGAAACGGAACGTGATTCAACTACGTTTAGGAAGTTTAATTGAACAATAGTGGGCCATGCAAGAAAAATACTCTGGTTTTGTGAAACGGGCATTCATGCACTCTATTGTGCTTCCCAATAGGGCCAGTAGAGTGAGCTAGCACAGAACAAAAGAACTGTGCTTCCTACACAAACGGGGCATATCTAGTTCAACTCAGTATTGGAAACTAAGTTAAACAAGAGCTTCTCTTCAGTCCAGTACACTGTAATCATTGGGAACAGACGCGAATGCTATTTACACTGTGTATGGCCAGAATACCACAAAAGTGGTGTTCTTAGCCTGAATGAACCCTTGCTGCCAGAACTTGAAACTAAACGTGATTCAAATCCATTTAGGAAGTTTTATTGAACCCTAGTGTGCCTTGCAAGAAAAACACTCTGCTTTTGAGAAACGGGCATTCTTGCACTCTACTGTGTTCCCTATAGGGCCAGAACTGTGAGCTAATTCACTATAAAAGAACTGTGCTTCTTACAAAAACGGGGCATATCTAGTTAAACTCAGTATTGGACACTAAGTAAAATAGGACCTTCTCTTCAGTCCAATACACTGTACTTGCTGGGAACAGACGCTAATGGTATTTGCACTGTGTATGGCCAGAATAGCACAAGAGTTTTGTTCTTAGCCTGAATGAACCCTTGCTGCTAGAACTTGAAACTCAACGTGATTCAACTCCGTTTAGGAAGTTTAATTGAACAATATTGGGCCATGCAAGAAAAACACTCTGGTTTTGTGAAACGGGCATTCATGCCCTCTATTGTGCTTCCAATAGGGCCAGTAGAGTGAGCTAGCTCAGAACAAAACAACTGTGCTTCCTACACAAACGGGGCATATCTAGTTCAACTCAGTATTGGAAACTAAGTAAAACAAGAGCTTCTCTTCAGTCCAGTACACTGTAATCATTGGGAACAGACGCGAATGCTATTTGCACTGTGTATGGCCAGAATACCACAAAAGTGGTGTTCTTAGCCTGAATGAACCCTTGCTGCTAGAACTTGAAACTAAACGTGATTCAAATCCATTTAGGAAGTTTTATTGAACCCTAGTGTGCCAGGCAAGAAAAACACTCTGCTTTTGAGAAACGGGCATTCTTGCACTCTCCTGTGTTTCCTATAAGGCCAGTACAATGAGCTAGCTCAGAACAAAAGAACATTGCTTCCTACACAAACGGGCATATCTAGTTTAACTCAGTATTGGAAACTAAGTAAAACATGAGCTTCTCTTAAGTCCAATACACTGTACTCGCTGTGAACAGACGCGAATGCTATTTGTAGTGGTTATGGCCAGAATAGCACAAGAGTGTTGCTCTTAGCCTGAATGAACCCTTGCTGCTAGAACTTGAAACTGAACGTGATTCAACTCCGTTTAGCAATTTTTCTTGAACCCACGTGTGCGATGCAAGAAAAACACTCTGCTTTTGAAAAGCTGGCTTTCTTGCACTCTACTGTTTTTTCTAGAGGGCCAGTAAAGTGAGCTAGCTCAAAACAAAAGAACTGTGCTTCCTACACAAACGGGGCATACCTAGTTAAAGTCAGTATTGGAAACTAAGTAAAACAGGAGCTTCTCTTCAGTCCAATACACTGTACTCGCTGTGAACAGACGCGAATGCTATTTGCAGTGTTTATGGCCAGAATAGCACAACAGTGGTGCTCTTAGCCTGAATGAACCCTTGGTGCTATAATTTGAAACAAAACGTGATTCAACTGCGTTTAGGAAGTTTAATTGAACCCTAGTGTGCCATGCAATAAGAACACTCTGCCTTTGAGAAACGGGAATTCTTGCACTCTACTGTGTTTCCTATAGGGCCAATACAGTGAGGTAGCTAAGAACAAAAGAACTGTGATTCCTACACAAACGGGGCATATCTAGTTCAACTCAGTATTGGAAACTAAGTAAATCAGGAGCTTCTTTTCAGTCCAATACACTGTACTGGCTGGGAACAGACGCGAATACTATTTTCTCTGTGTGTTGCCAGAATAGCACAAGAGTGGTGTTCTTAGCATGAATGAACCCTTGCTGCTGGAACTTGAAACTAAACGTCATTCAACTTCCTTTTAGGAAGTTTAATTGAACCCTACTGTGCCATGCAAGAAAAATACTCTGGTTTTGAGAAACGGGCATTCCTGCACTCTACTGTGTTACCTATAGGGCCAGAACTGTGAGCTCATTCACAATAAAAGAACTGTGCTTCTTACACAAACGGGGCATATCTAGTTAAACTCAGTATTGGAAACTAAGTAAAACAGGAGCTTCTCTTCAGTCCAATACACTGTACTCGCTGGAAATAGATGCTAATGCTATTTGCACTGTGTATGTCCAGAATAGCACAAGAGTTGTGTTCTTAGCCTGAATGAACCCTTGCTGCTACAACTTGAAACTCAACGTGATTCAACTCCGTTTAGGAAGTTTAATTGAACAATAGTGTGCCATGCAAGAAAAACACTCTAGTTTTGAGAAACTGGTATTCATGTGCTCAACTGTTTTTCTATAGGGCCAGTAGAGTGAGCTAGCTCAGAACAAAAGATCTGTGCTTCCTACAGAAACGGGGCAGCTCTAGTTCTATTCAATATTGGAAACTAAGTAAAACAAGAGCTTCTCTTCAGTCCAGTACACTGTACTCGCTGGGAACAGACTCGAATGCTATTTGCACTGTGTATGACCAGAATAGCACAAAAGTGGTGTTCTTAGCCTGAATGAACCCTTGCTGCTAGAACTTGAAACTGAATGTGATTCAAATCCTTTAGGAAGTTTAGTTGAACCCTAGTGTGCCATGCAAGAAAAACACTCTGCTTTTGAGAAATGGGTATTCTTGCACTCTACTGTGTTTCCTAAAAAGCCAGTACAATGAGCTAGATCAGAACAAAAGAACTGTGCTTCCTATACAAATAGGGCATATCTAGTTCAACTCAGTATTGGAAACTAAGTAAAACAGGAGCTTCTCTTCAGACCAGTACACTGTACTCGCTGGGAAGTGACACGAATGCTATTTGGACTGTGTATGGCCAGAATAGACAAGAGTTGTGTTCTTAGCCTGAATGAACCCTTGTTGCTAGAACTTGAAACTGAACGTGATTCAACTCCTTTTACTAAGTTTAATTGAACCCTAGTGTGCCATGCAAGAAAAACACTCTGCTTTTAAGAAACGGGCATACTTGCACTCGACTGTGTTTCCCATAGTGCCAATACAGTGAGCTAACTTAGAAAAAAAGAACTGTGCTTCCTACACAAACGGTGCATATCTAGTTCAACTCAGTATTGGAAACTAAGTATACCGGAGCATCTCTTCACTCCAATACACTGTAGTAGCTGGGAACAGACGTGAATGCTACTTGCACTGTGTATGGCCAGAATAGCACAAGAGTGGTGTTCTTGGCCAGAATGAACACTTGCTGCTAGAACTTGGAACTGAACGTGATTCAACTCCGTTTAGGAAGTTTAAATGAACCCTAGTGTGCCATGCAAGAAAAACACTCTGCTTTTGAGAAAAGGGCATTTATGCACTCTACTGTGTTTCCAATAGCACCTGTACAGTGAGCTAGCTCAGAACAAAAGAACTGTGCTTCCTACACAAACGGGGCATATCTAGTTCAACTCAGTATTGGAAACTAAGAAAAACAGGAGCTTCTCTTCAGTCCAATACACTGTACTCGCTGTGAACAGACGCGAATGCTACTTGCAGTGTGTATGGCTACAATAGCACAAGCGTGTTGTTCTTAGCCTGAATGAACCTTTGCTGCTAGAATATTAAACTGAACGTGATTCAACTCCGATTAGGAAGTTTAATTGAACCCTAGTGTGCCATGCAAGAAAAACACTCTGCTTTTGAGAAACGGGCATTCTTACACTCTACTGTGTTCCCTATAGGGCCAGAACTGAGTGCTAATTCACTATAAAAGAACTGTGCTTCTTACACAAACGGGGCATATCTACTTAAACTCAGTATTGGAGACTAAGAAAAACAGGAGCTTCTCTTCAGTCCAATACACTGTACTCGCTGGGAACAGACGCGAATGATATTTGCACTGTGTATGGCCAGAATAGAACAAGAGTGGTGTTCTTAGCCTAAATGAACCCTTGCTTATAGATCTTGAAACGGAACGTGATTCAACTACGTTTAGGAAGTTTAATTGAACAATATTGGGCCATGCAAGAAAAACACTCTGGTTTTGTGAAACGGGCATTCATGCCCTCTATTGTGCTTCCAATAGGGCCAGTAGAGTGAGCTAGCTCAGAACAAAACAACTGTGCTTCCTACACAAACGGGGCATATCTAGTTCAACTCAGTATTGGAAACTAAGTAAAACAAGAGCTTCTCTTCAGTCCAGTACACTGTAATCATTGGGAACAGACGCGAATGCTATTTGCACTGTGTATGGCCAGAATACCACAAAAGTGGTGTTCTTAGCCTGAATGAACCTTTGCTGCTAGAATATGAAACTGAACGTGATTCAACTCCGGTAAGGAAGTTTAATTGAACCCTAGAGTGCCATGCAAGAAAAACACTCTGCTTTTGAGAAACGGGCATTCTTGCACTCTACTGTGTTCCCTATAGGGCCAGAACTGTGAGTTAATTCACAATAAAAGAACTGTGCTTCTTACACAAACGGGGCATATCTAGTTAAACTCAGTATTAGAAACTAAGTAAAACAGGAGCTTCTCTTCAGTCTATTACACTGTACTCGCTGGGAACAGACGTGAATGATATTTCCACTGTGTATGGCCAGAATAGCACAAGAGTGGTGTTCTTAGCCTGAATGAACCCTTGCAGCTAGAACTTGAAACTCAACGTGATTCAACTCCGTTTTTGGAAGTTTAATTGAACAATAGTGTGCCATGCAAGAAAAACACTCTGGTTTTGAGAAACGGGCATTCTTGCGCTCTACTCTTTTTCCTATAGAGCCTGTTCAGTGAGCTAGCTCAGAACAAAAGAACTGTGCTTCCTACAAAAACGGGGCATATCTAGTTCAACTCAGTATTGGAAACTAAGTAAAACTGGAGCTTCTCCTCAGTCCAGTACACTGTACTCGCTGGGAACAGACTCGAAAGCTATTTGCACTGTGTATGGTCAGAATAGCACAAGAGTGGTGTTCTTATCTGAATCAACCCTTGCTGCTAGATCTTGAAACGGAAGGTCATTCAACTCCGTTTAGGAATGTTAATTGAACCCTAGTGTTCCATGCAAGAAAAAACACTCTGCTTTTGTGAAACGGCATTCTTGCACTCTACTGTGTTTCCCATAAAGCCAGTACAGTGAGCGAGGGCAGAACAAAAGAACTGTGATTCCTACACAACCGGGGCATATCTTGTTCAACTCAGTATTGGAAACTAAATCAAACAGGAGGTTCTCTTCCTTCCAATACACTGTACTCACAGGGAACAGACGTGAATGCTACTTTGACTGTGTATGGCCAGAATAGCACAAGATTGGTGTTCTTAGCCTGAATGAACCCCTACTGCTAGAACCTGAAACTGAACGTGATTCAACTCCGTTTAGGAAGTTTAATGAACGCTAGTGTGCCATGCAAGAAAAACACTCTGGTTTTGAGAAACGGGCATTCTTGCACTCTACTGTGTTTCCTATACCCAGTAAAGAGAGCTAGCTCAGAAAAAAACAACTGTGCTTCCTACACAAACGAGGCATATCTAGTTCAACTCAGTATTGGAAACTAAGTCAAACAGGAGGTTCTCTTCAGTCCAATACAATGTACTCGCTGGGATCAGACGTGATTGCTAATTTGACTGTCTATGGCAAGAATAGGACAAGAGTGGTGTTCTTAGCCTGAATGAACCCTTGCTGCTAGAACCTGAAACTGAACGTGATTCAACTCCGTTTAGGAAGTTTAATGAACCCTAGTGTGCCATGCAAGAAAAATTCTCTGGTTTTGAGAAACGGGCATTCTTGCACTCTACTGTTTTTCCTATAAACCAGTACAATGAGCTAGCTCAGAACAAAAGAAATGTGCTTCCTACACAAACGGGCATATCTAGTTCAACTCAGTATTGGGAAGTAAATACAACAGGAGCTACTCTTCAGTCCAATACAATGTACTTGCTGGGAACAGATGCGAATGCTATTTGCACTGTGAATGGCCAGAATAGCACAAGAGTTGTGTACTTAGGCTGAATGCACCCTTGCTGCTAGAACTTGAAACAGAACGTTATTCAACTCCGTTTAGGAAGTTTTATTGTACCCTAGTGTGCTATGCAAGAAAAAGACATTGGTTTTGAGAAACTGGCATTCTTTCACTCTATTGTGTTTCATATAGGGACAGTACAGTGAGCTAGTTCAGAAAAAAAGAACTGTGCTTCCGACACAAACACGGCATATCTATTTCAACTCAGTATTGGATACTAAGTAAAACAGGAGCTTCTCATCAGTACAATACACTGTACTGGCTGGGAACAGACTCGAAAGTCTATTTGCACTGTGTATGACCAGAATAGCACAAGAGTGGTGTTCTTAGCCTGAATGAACCCTTGCTGCTAAACTTGAAACTGCACGTGATTCAACTCCGTTTAGGAAGTTTAATTGAACCTTGGTGTGCCATACAAGAAAAACACTCTGGTTTTCAGAAACAGGCATTCTTGCACTCTACTGTGTTTCCTATAGCGCCAGTACAGTGAGCTAGCTCAGAACAAAAGAAGTGTGCTTCCTACACTAACGTGTCATATCTATTCAACTCAGTATTAGAAACTAAGTAAAACAGGGGCTTCTCTTCAGTCCAATACACTGTACTCGCTGGGAACAGACACGAATGCTATTTGTACTGTGTATGGCCTGAATAGCACAAGAGTTGTGTACTTAGGCTGAATGAACCCATGCTGCTAGAACTTGAAACTGAATGTGATACAACTCCGTTTAGGAAGTTTAATTGAACCCTAGTGTGCCATGCAAGAAAACACTCTGTTTTTGAGAAACGGGCATTCTTGCACTCTACTGAGTTTCCTATAGGGCCAGTACAGTGAGCTAGATCAGAACAAAAGAATTGTGCTTCCTACACCAAAGGGGCATTTCTAGTTCAACTCAGTATTGGAAACTAAGTAAAACAGGGGCTTCTCTTCAGTCCAATACACTGTACTCGTTGGGAACAGACACGAATGCTATTTGTACTGTGTATGGCCAGAATAGCACAAGAGTTGTGTACTTAGGCTGAATGAACCCTTGCTGCTAGAACTTGAAACTGAACATGATTCAACTCCGTTTACGAAGTTTAATTGAACCCTAGTGTGCCATGAAAGAAAAACACTCTGCTTTTGAGAAACGGGCATTCTTGCACTCTACTGTGTTTCCGATACGTCCAGTACAATGAGCTAGCTCAGAATAAAAGAACTGTGCTTACAACAAAAACGGGGCATATCTAGTTCAACTCAGTATTGGAAACTACGTAAAACAAGAGCTTCTCTTCATTCCAATACACTGTACTCGCTGGGAACAGACGCAAATGCTATTTGCACTGTGTATGGCCAGAATAGCACAAGAGTGGTTTTCTTAGTCTGAATGAATCCTTGCTGCTAGAACTTGAAACTGAACGTGATTCAACTCCGTTTAGTAAGTTTAATTGAACCCTAGTGTGCCATGAAAGAAAAACACTCTGCTATTGAGACCCGGGCCTTCTTGCACTCTACTGTGTTTCCTATAGGGCCAGTACAGTGAGCTAGGTGAGAAGAAAAGAAGTGTATTTCCTACACAAACGGGTCATATCTATCAACTCAATAGTGGAAACTAAGTAAAACAGGAGCTTCTCTTCAGTCCAATACACTGTACTCGCTGTGAACAGACGCGAATGCTATTTGCACTGTGTATGGCCAGAATACCCAAGAGTGGTGTTCTTAGGCTGCATGAACCCTTGCTGCTTGAACTTGAAACAGAACGTTATTCAACTCCGTTTAGGAAGTTTTATTGAACCCTAGTGTGCTATGCAAGAAAAAGACATTGGTTTTGAGAAACTGGCATTCTTTCACTCTATTGTGTTTCATATAGGGACAATACAGTGAGCTAGTTCAGAAAAAAAGAACTGTGCTTCCGACACAAACGCGGCATATCTATTTCAACTCAGTATTGGATACTAAGTAAAACAGGAGCTTCTCATCAGTACAATACACTGTACTGGCTGGGAACAGACGCGAAAGTCTATTTGCACTGTGTACGGCCAGAATAGCACAAGAGTGGTGTTCTTAGCCTGAATGAACCCTTGCTGCTAAACTTGAAACTGCACGTGATTCAACTCCGTTTAGGAAGTTTAATTGAAACTTGGTGTGCCATACAAGAAAAACACTCTGGTTTTCAGAAAAAGGCATTCTTGCACTCTACTGTGTTTCCTATAGGGTAGGTACAGTGAGCTAGCTCAGAACAAAAGAACTGTGCTTCCTACACAAACGGAGCATATCTAGTTCAACTCAGGATTGGAAACTCAGTAAAACAGGAGCTTCTCTTCAGTCAAATACACTGTACTTGCTGGGAAAAGACACGAATGCTACTTGAACTGTGTATGGCTAGTATAGCACAAGAGTGGTGTTCTTAGCCTGAATGAACCCTTGATGCTAGAACTTGAAACTGAACGTGATTCAACTCCGTTTAGGAAGTTTAATAGAACCCTAGTGTGTCATGCCTGAAAAACACTCTGCTTTTAAGAAACGGGCATTCTTGCACTCTCCTGTGTTTCCCATAGAGCCAGTACGGTGAGCTAGCTCAGAACAAAAGAACTGTGCTTCCTACACAAACGGGGCATATCTAGTTCAACTCAGTATTGGGAACTAAATAAAACAGGAGCTACTCTTCTGTCCAATACACTGTACTTGCTGGGAACAGACGCGAATGCTATTTGCTCTGTGTATGGCCAGAATAGCACAAGAGTTGTGTTTTTAGCCTGAATGAACCCTTGCTGATAGATCTTGAAACGGAAGGTGATTCAACTCAGTTTAGGAAGGTTAATTGAACCCTAGTGTGCCATGCAAGAAAAACACTCTGCTTTTGAGAAAGGTGCAACCATGCCTTCTACTGTATTTTCTCTAGGGCCAGTACAGTTTGCTAGCTCAGAACAAAAGAACTGTGCTTCCTACACAATCGGGGCATATCTAGTTCAACTCAGTATTGGAAACTAAGTAAAACAGGACCTTCTCTTCAGAAGAATACACTGTACTCGCTGGGAACAGACGCTAATGCTATTTACACTGTGTATGGCCAGAATTGCACAAGAGTGGTTTTCTTAGTCTGAATGAATCCTTGCTGCTAGAACTTGAAACTGAACGTGATTCAACTCCCTTTAGTAAGTTTAATTGAACCCTAGTGTGCCATGTAAGAAAAACACTCTGCTTTTGAGAAATGGGCATTCTTGCTCTCTACTGTGTTTCCTATAGGGCAAGTACAGTGAGCTAGCTCAGAACAAAAGAACTGTGCTTCCTACACAAACGGCGCATATCTAGTTCAAGTCAGTATTGGAAACTAAGTAAAACAGGAGCTTCTCTTCAGTCCAATGAACTGTATTCGCTGTGAACAGATGCGAATGCTATTTGCACTGTGTATGGCCAGAATAGCACAAGAGTGGTGTTCTTAGCCTGAATGAACACTTGCTGCTAGATCTTGAAACTGAACGTGATTCAAGTCGTTAGGAAGTTTAATTGAACCCTAGTGTGCCATGCAAGTACAACTCTCTGGTATTGAGAAACGGGCATTCTTGCACTCTACTGTGTTTCCTATTGGGCCAGTATAATGAGCTAGCTCAGAACAAAAGAACTGTGCTTCCTATACAAACGAGGCATATCTAGCTCAAGTCAGTATTGGAAACAAAGTAAAACAGGAGCTTCTCTTCAGTCCAATACACTGTACTCGCTCGGAACAGACGCGAATGCTACTTTGACTGTGTATGGCTAGAATAGCACAAGAGTGGTGTTCTTATCCTGAATGAACCCTTGCTGCTAGAACTTGAAATTGCACGTGGTTCAATTCTATTTAGGAAGTTTAATTGAACCCTAGTGTACCAGGCACGGAAATCACTCTGCTTTTGAGACACGGGCATTCTTGCTCTCTACTGTGTTTCCTATAGGGCCAGTACAGTGAGCTAGCTCAGAACAAAAGAAATGTGCTTCCTACACAAACGGGGCATATCTAGTTAAACTCAGTATTGGAAACTAAGTAAAACAGGAGCTTTTCTTCAGTCCAATATACTGTACTCGCTGTGAACAGAAGCGAATGCTATTTGAACTGTATATGGAAAAAAATAGCACAAGAGTTGTGTTCTTAGCCTGAAGGAACCCTTGATGCTAGAACTTGAAACTGAACGTTATTCAACTCTGTTTAGGAAGTTTAATGGAACCCTAGTGTGCCATGCAAGAAAAACTCTCTGCTTTTGAGATACGGGCATTCTTGCACTCCACTGAGTTTCCTATAGGGCCAGTTCAGTTAAAGCTCAGAACAAAAGAACTCTGCTTCCTACACAAACGGGTCCTATCTAGTTCAACTCAGTATTGGAAACTAAGTAAAACAGGAGCTTCTCTTCAGTCCAATACACTATACTCGCTGGAACGGACGCGAATGCTTGTGCACACTGTATGGCCGGAATAGCACAATTGTGGTGTTCTCAGCCTGAATGAACCCTTGCTGCTAGTACTTGAAACTGAACGTGATTCAACTCCGTTTAGGAAGTTTAATTGAACCTTAGTGTGCCAAGTAAGAAAAACACTCTGGTTTTGAGAAACGGGCATTCTCGCACTCTTCTGTGTTTCCTATAGGACCAGTACAGTGAGCGAGTTCAGAACAAAAGAACTGTGCTTCCTAAACAAAAAGGACATATCTAGTTCAACTCAGTATTGGAAACTAAGTAAAACAGGAGCTTCTCTTCAGTCCAATACACTGTACTCGCTGTGAACAGACACAAATGCTATTTGCACTGTGTATGGCCAGAATAGCACAAGAGTGGTCTTCTTAGCCGGAATGAAGCCTTGCTTCTAGAACTTGAAACTGATCGTGATCAACTCGTTTAGGAAGTTTAATTGAACCCTAGTGTGCCATGCAAGTACAACACTCTGCTTTTGAGAAACGGGCATTCTTGCACTCTATTGTGTTTCCCATAGGGCCAGTACAGTGAGCTAGCTCTGAACAAAAGAACTGTGCTTCCTACACAAATGGGGCATGTCTAGTTCAACTCAGTATTGGGAACTAAATAAAACAGGAGCTACTCTTCAGTCCAATACACTGTATTCGCTGGGAACAAACGCGAATGCTATTTGAACTGTGTATGGCCAGAATAACACAAGAGTTGTGTTCTTAGCCTAAATGAACCCTTGCTGCTAGAACTTGAAACTGAACATGGTTCAATTCTGTTTAGGAAGCTTAATGGAACCCTAGTGTGCCATGCCAGAAAACCAATCTGTTTTTGAGAAACGGGCATTCTTGCACTCGACTGTGTTTCCTCTAGGGCCAGTACAGTGAGCCAGCTCAGAACAAAAGAACTGTGCTTCCTACACAAACGAGGCATATCTAGTTCAACTCAGTATTGAAACCAAAGTAAAACAGGAGCTTATCTTCATTCCAATAAAAAATGTAGTCGCTGGGAACTGACGCGAATGCTACTTTGACTGTGTATGGCCAGAATAGCACAAGAGTGGTGTTCTTAGCATGAATGAACCCTTGCTGCTAGAACGTGAAACTGAACGTGATTCAACTCCATTTAGGAAGTTTAGTTGAACCCTAGTGTGCCATACAAAAAAACACTCTGCTTTTAAGAAACAGGCATTCTTGCAATCTACTGTGTTTCTAATAGGGCCAGTACAGTGAGCTGGCTCAGAAAAATACAACTGTGCTTCCTACACAAACGGGGCATATCTATTTCAACTCAGTATTGGGAAGTAAATACAACAGGAGCTACTCTTCAGTCCAATACAATGTACTTGCTGGGAAGAGACACGAATGCTATTTGTACTGTGTATGGCCAGAATAGCACAAGAGTGGTGATCTTAGCCTGAATGAACAATTGCTGCTAGATCTTGAAACTGAATGCGATTCAACACCGTTTAGGAAGATTAATTGAACCCTAGTGTGCCATGCAAGAAAAACACTCTGGTTATGAGAAACAGGCATTCTTTCACTCTACTGAGTTTCCTATAGGGCCATACAGAGATGTAGCTCAGAACAAAAGAATTGTGCTTCCCCCACCAACGGGGCATATATAGTTCAACTCAGTATTGGAAACTAGGTAAAACAGGAGCTTCTCTTCAGTCAATAAACTTTACTGGATGGGAACAGACAGGATTGCTATTTGCACTGAGTATGGCCAGAATAGCATAAGAGTGGTGTTCTTAGCCTGAATGATCCCTTGCTGCTAGATCTTGAAACTAAACATGATTCAACACCGTTTAGGAAGATTAATTGAACCCTAGTGTGCCATGCAAGAAAAACACTCTGCTTTTGAGAAACGGGCATTCTTGCACTCTACTGTGTTTCCTATATGTCCAGTACAATGAGCTAGCTCAGAATAAAAGAACTGTGCTTCCAACAAAAACGGGGCATATCTAGTTCAACTCAGTATTTGAAACTATGTAAAACAGGAGCTTCTCTTCATTCCAATACACTGTACTTGCTTCGAACAGACGCAAATGCTATTTTCACTGTGTATGGCCAGAATAGAACAAGAGTTGTGTTCTTAGCCTGAATGAACCCTTGATGCTAGAACTTGAAACTGAACGTGATTCAACTCTGTTTAGTAAGTTTTATTGAACCCTAGTGTGCCATGAAAGAAATACACTCTGGTTTTGAGAAACGGTCATTCTCGCACTCTACTGTGATTCCCATAGGGCCAGTACAGTGAGCGAGTTCAGAACAAAAGCACTGTGCTTCCTAAACAAACGGGGCATAATAGTTCAACTCAGTATTGGAAACTAAGTAAAACAGGAGCTTCTCCTCAGACAATACACGTTACTAGCTGGGAACAGACGTGATTGCTATTTGCACTGTGTATGTCCAGAATAGCATAAAAGTGGTGTTCTTAGCCTGAATGAACCCTTGCTGCTAGATCTTGAAACTGAACGTGATTCAACTCCGTTTAGGAAGTTTAATTGAACCCTAGTGTGCTATCCAAGAAAAACACTCTGCTTTTGAGAAAGGGGCATTCTTGTAATCTACTGTGTTTCTAATAGGGTCAGTACAGTGAGCTAGCTCCGAAAAAAAGAACTGTGCTTCCTACACAAACTGGGCATATCTAGTTCAACTCAGTTTTGGAAACTAAGTAAAACAGGAGCTTCTCTTCAGTCCAATACACTGTACTGGCTGGGAACAGACTCGAGTGCTATTTGCACTGTGTATGGCCAGAACAGACAAGAGTGGAGTTCTTAGCCCTAATGAACCCTTGCTGCTAGAACTTGAAACTGAACGTGGTTCAACTCTGTTTCGGAAGTTTAATTTAACCCTAGTGTGACATGCAAGAAAAACACTCTGCTTTTGAGAAACCTGCATTCTTGCACTCTTGTGTTTCCTATAGGGCCAGTACAGTGAGCTAGCTCAGAACAAAAGAACTCTGCTTCCTACACAAACTGGGCATATCGAGTTCAACTCAGTTTTGGAAACTAAGTAAAACAGGAGCTTCTCTTCAGTCCAATACACTGTACTGGTTGGGAACAGACGCGAATGCTATTTGCACTGTGTATGGCCGGAATAGCACAAAAGTGGTGTTCTGGGCCTGAATGAACCCTTGCTACTAGAACTTGAAACTGAACGTGATTCAACTCCGTTTAGCAATTTTTATTGAACCCACGTGTGCGATGCAAGAAAAACACTCTGCTTTTGAGAAACTGGCTTTCTTGCACTCTACTGTGTTTTCCAGAGGGCCAGTACAGTGAGCTAGCTCAGAACAAAAGAACTGTGCTTCCTACACAAACGGGGCATACCTAGTTAAACTCAGGATTGGAAACTAAGTAAAACGGGAGCTTCTCTTCAGTCCAATAAACAGTACTTGCTGTGAACAGACGCGAATGCTATTTGCAGTGTTTATGGCCAGAATAGCACAAGAGTGGTGCTCTTAGCCTGAATGAACCCTTGGTGCTACAACATGAAACTAAACGTGATTCAACTGCGTTTAGGAAGTTTAATTGAACCCTAGTGTGCCAGGCAAGAAAAACACTCTGGTTTTGAGAAACGGGCATTCTTGCACTCTACTGTGTTTCCTATACGGCCAGTACAGTGAGCTAGCTCAGATGAAAGGAACTGTGGATCCTACACAAACGGCGAATATCTAGTTCAACTCAGTATTGGAAACTAAGTAAAACAGGAGCTTCTCTTCAGTCCAATACACTGTACTCGCTTGGAACATACGCGAATGGTATTTGCACTGTGTATGGCCAGAATAGCACAAGAGTGGTGTTCTTAGCATGAATGAACCCTTGCTGCTAGAACTTGAAACGGAACGTGATTCAACTCCGTTTAGGAAGTTTAATTGAACCCTACTGTGCCTTGCAAGTACAACTCTCTGGTATTGAGAAACGGGCATTCTTGCACTCTACTGTGTTTCCTATGGGCCCGTGCAGTGAGCTAGCTCAGAACAAAAGAACTGTGGATCCTACACAAATGGGGCATATCTAGTTCAACTCAGTATTGGAAACTAAGTTAAACAGGAGCTTCTCTTCAGTCAAATACACTGTACTCGCTGTGAACAGACGCGAATGCTATTTGCACTGTGTATGGACAGAATAGAACAAGAGTAGTGCTCTTAGCCTGAATGAACCCTTGCTGCTAGAAATTGAAACTCAACGTAATTCAACTACGTTTCGGAAGTTTAATTGAACAATAGTGGGCCATGCCAGAAAAACACTCTGGTTTTGAGAAACGGGCATTCATGCACTCTATTTTGCTTCCTATAGGGCCAGTAGAATGAGCTAGCTCAGAACAAAAGAACAGTGCTTCCTACACAAACGGGGCATATCTAGTTCAACTCAGTATTGGAAAATAAGTAAAACATGAGCTCCTCTTCAGTCCAATACACTGTACTGGCTGAGAACAGACGTGAATGCTATTTGCACTGTCTATGGCCAGAATAGCACAAGAGTGGTTTCTTAGCCTGAATGAACCCTTGCTGCTAGAACTTGAAACTGATCGTGATTCAACTCCGTTTAGGAAGTTTAATTGAACCCTAGTGAGCCATTCATTAAAAACACTCTGCTTTTGAGAAACGGGCATTCTTGCACTCTACTGTGTTTCCTATAGGGCCAGTACAGTGAGCTAGGTCAGAAGATAAGAAGTGGGTTTCCTACACAAACGGGTCATATCTATTCAACTCAGTATTAGAAACTAAGTAAAACAGGAGCTTCTCTTCAGTCCAATACACTGTACTCGCTTGGAACAGACGCGAATGCTATTTGCACTGTATATGGCCAGAAGAGCACAAGAGTTGTGTACTTAGCCTGAATGAACCCTTGCTACTAGAACTTGAACCTGAATGTGATTCAACTCCTTTAGGAAGTTTAATTGAACCCTAGTGTGCCATGCAAGAAAAACACTCTGCTTTTGAGAAACGGGCATTCTTGCACTGTACTGTGTTTCCTATAGGTCCAGTACAATGAGCTAGCTCAGAATAAAAGAACTGTGCTTCCAACACAAACTGGGCATATCTAGTTCAATTCAGTATTGGAAACTAAGTAAAACAGGAGCTTCTCATCATTCCAATACACTGTACTCGCTGGGAACAGACACAAATGCTATTTGCACTGTGTATGTCCAGAATACCACAAGAGTTGTGTTTTTAGCCTGAATGAAACATTGCTGCTAGAACTTGAAACTGAACGTGGTTCAATTCCGTTTAGGAAGTTTAATTGAACCCTATTGTGCCATGCAAGTACAACACTCTGCTTTTGAGAAAGGGGCAACCATGCATTATACTGTGTTTTCTCTAGGGCCAGTACAGTTAGCTAGCTCAGAACAAAATGACTGTGCTTCCTACACAAACGGGCCATATCTAGTTCAACTCAGTATTGGAAACTAAGTAAAACACTCCTTCTCTTCAGTAAAATACACTGTACTCGCAGGGAACAAACGCTAATGCAATTTATACTGTGTATGGCCAGAATAGCACAAGAGTGGTTTTCTTAGTCTGAATGAATCCTTGCTGCTAGAACTTGGTACTGAACGTGATTCAACTCCGTTAATAAGTTTAATTGAACCCTAGTGTGCCATGTAAGAAAAAGACTCTGCTTTTGAGAAACGGGCATTCTTGCTCTCTACGGTGTTTCCTTTAGGGCCGTAGTGAGCTAGCTCAGAATAAACGAACTGTGCTTCTACACAAACGGGGCATATCTAGTTCAACTCAGTATTGGAAACTGAATAAAACAGGAGCTTCTCTTCAGTCCAATACACTGTAGTCGATGAGAACAGACGCGAATGATGCTTTGACTCTGTATGGCCAGAATAGCACAAGACTTGTGTTCTTCTCCTGAATGAACGCTTGCTGCTAAACTTGAAACTGCACGTGATTCAACTCCGTTTAGGAAGTTTAATTGAACTGTAGTGTGCCAAGTAAGAAAACACTCTGGTTTTGAGAAACGGGCATTCTCACACTCTTCTGTGTTTCCTCTAGGGCCAGTACAGTGACCTAGCTCAGAACAAAAGAACTGGGCTTCCTACACAAATGGGGCATATCTAGTTCAACTCAGTATTGGGAACTAAATAAAATAGGAGCTACTCTTCAGTTCAATACACTGTACTCGCGGGGAACAGACGCGAATGCTATTTGCACTGTGTATGGCCCGAATAACACAACAGTTGTGTTCTTAGCCTGAATGAACCCTTGCTGCTAGAACTTGAAACGGAACGTGGTTCCATTCCGTTTAGGAAGTTTAACTGAACCCTAGTGTGCCATGCCAGGAAAACACTCTGCTTTTGAGAAACGGGCATTCCTGCACTCGACTGTGTTTCCTATAGGGAGAGTACAGTGAGCCAGCTCAGTACAAAAGAACTGTACTTCCTACACAAACGAGGCATATCTAGTTCAACTCACTATTGAAACCTAAGTAAAACAGGAGCTTATCTTCAGTCAAATAAAAAATGTAGTCGCTGGGAACAGATGCGAATGCTACTTTGACTGTGTATGGCCAGAATAGCACAAGAGTGGTGTTCTTAGCATGAATGAACCCTTGCTGCTAGAACGTGAAAATGATCGTGATTCAACTCCGTTTAGGAAGTTTAGTTGAACCCTAGTGTGCCATGCAAGAAAAACACTCTGCTTTTAAGAAACGGGCATTCTTGCAATCTACTGTGTTTCTAATAGGGCCAGTACAGTGAGCTAGCTCAGAAAAAAAGAACTGTGCGTCCTACACAAACGGGGCATATCTAGTTCAACTCAGTATTGGGAAGTAAATACAACAGGAGCTACTCTTCAGTCCAATACAATGTACTTGCTGGGAACAGACGCGAATGCTATTTGCACTGTGTATGGCCAGAATAGCACAAGAGTGGTGTTCTTAGCCTGAATGAACCCTTGCTGCTAGATCTTGAAACTGATGTGATTCAACTCCGTTTAGGAAGATTAATTGAACCCTAGTGTGCCATGCAAGAAAAGCACTCTGGTTGAGAAACGGGCATTCTTGCACTCTACTGAGTTTCCTATAGGGCCATATGGTGATGTAGCTCAGAACAAAAGAATTGTACTTCCCCCACCAACGGGGCATATATAGTTCAACTCAGTATTGGAAACTAAGTAAAACAGGAGCTTCTCTTCAGTCCAGTACACTGTACTCTCTGGTAACAGACGCGAATGCTATTTGCACTGTGTATGGCCAGAATAGCACAAAAGTGGTGTTCTTAGCCTAAATGAACCCTTGCTGCTAGAACTTGAAACTGAATGTGATTCAACTCCGTTTAGGAAGTTTAATTGAACCCTAGTGTGCCATGCAATAAAAACACTCTGCTTTTGAGAAACGGGCATTCTTGTACTCTACTGTGTTTCCTATAGGGCCAGTAGAGTGACCTAGCTCAGAACAAAAGAACTGTGCTTCCTACACAGACGGACCATACCAAGTTCAACTCATTATTGGAAACTAACTAATACAGGAGCTCCTCTTCAGTCCAATACACTCTACTGTCTGGGAACAGACGCGAATGCTATTTGTGCTGGGTATGGCCAGAATAGCACAAGAGTGGTGCTCTTAGCCTGAATGAACCCTTGCTGTTAGAACTTGAAACTGAGCGTGATTCAACTCCGTTTAGGAAGTTTAATTGAACCCTAGTGTGCCATGCAAGAAAAACACTCTGCTTTTGAGAAACGGCATTCTTGAACTCTACTGTGTTTCCTATAAAGCCAGTACAGTGAGCACGGTCAAAACATAAGAACTGTGCTTCCTACACAAACGGGGCATATTTAGTTCAACTCAGTATTGGAAACTAAGTAAAACAGGAGCTTCTCTTCAGTCCAATACACTGTACTCGCTGGGAACAGACACGAATGCTATTTGCACTGTGTATGGCTAGAATAGCACAAGAGTGGTATTCTTAGCCTGAATGAACCCTTCCTGCTAGAAATTTTAAACTGAACGTGATTCAACTCCGTTTATTAAGTTTAATTGAACCCTAGTGTGCCATGCAAAAAAACACTCTGCTTTTAAGAAACGGGCATTCTTGCACGCGACTGTGTTTCCCATAGTGCCAATACAGTGAGATAACTCAGAAAAAAAAAACTGTGCTTCCTACACAAACGGGGCATATCTAGTTCAACTCAGTATTGGAAACTAAGTATATCGGAGCATCTCTACTCTCCAATACACTGTAGTAGCTGGGCACAGACGTGAATGCTACTTGCACTGTGTATGGCCGGAATAGCACAAGAGTGATATTCTTGGTCAGAATGAACACTTGCTGATAGAACTTGAAACTGAACGTGATTCAACTCCGTTTAGGAAGTTTAAATGAACCCTAGTGTGCCATGCAAGAAAAACACTCTGCTTTTGAGAAAAGGGCATTTTTGCACTCTACTGTGTTTCCTACAGCACCGGAACATTGAGCTAGCTCAGAACAAAAGAACTGTGCTTCCTACACAAACGGGGCATATCTAGTTCAACTCAGTATTGGAAACTAAGAAAAACAGGAGCTTCTCTTCAGTCCAATGAACTGTATTTGCTGTGAACAGACGCGAATGCTATTTGCACTGTGTATGGCCAGTATAGCACAAGAGTGGTGTTCTTAGCCTGAATGAACCCTTGCTGCTAGAACTTGAAACTGAACGTGATTCAACTCGTTAGGAAGTTTAATTGAACCCTAGTGTGCCATGCATGTAAAACTCTCTGGTATTGAGAAATGGGCATTCTTGCACTCTACTGTGTTTCCTATAGGGCCAGTATAATGAGCTAGCTCAGAACAAAAGAACTGTGCTTCCTATACAAACGGGACATATCTAGTTCAAGTCAGTATTGGAAACTAAGTAAAACAGGAGCTTCTCTTCAGTCCAATACACTGTACTCGCTCGGAACAGGCGCGAATGTATGGCTAGAATAGCACAAGAGAGTTGTTCTTATCCTGAATGAACCCCTGCTGCTAGAACTTGAAACTGCACGTGGTTCAATTCCATTTAGGAAGTTTAATTGAACCCTAGTGTGCCATGCAAGAAAATCACTCTGCTTTTGAAAAACAGGCATTTTGCTCTCTACTGTGTTTCCTATAGGGCCAGTACAGTGAGCTAGCTCAGAACTAAAGAACTGTGCTTCCTACACAAACGGGGCCTATCTAGTCCAACTCAGTATTGGAAACTAAGTAAAACAGGAGCTTCTCTTCAGTCCAATACACTGTACTCGCTGGAACTGACGCGAATGCTTTTGCACACTGTATGGCCAGAATAGCACAATTGTGGTGTTCTCAGCCTGAATGAATCCTTGCTGCTAGAAATTGGAACTGAACGTGATTCAACTCCGTTTAGGAAGTTTAATTGAACCGTAGTGTGTCAAGTAAGAAAAACACTCTGGTTTTGAGAAACGGGCATTCTCACACTCTTCTGTGTTTCCTCTAGGGCCAGTACAGTGAGCGAGTTCAGAACAAAACAACTGTGCTTCCTAAACAAAAGGGGCATATCTACTTCAACTCAGTATTGGAAACTAAGTAAAACAGGAGCTTCTCTTCAGTCCAATACACTTTACTCGCTGTGAACAGACACAAATGCTATTTGCACTGTGTATGGCCAGAATAGCACAAGAGTGGTGTTCTTAGCATGAATGAACCCTTGCTGCTAGAACTTGAAACTGAACGTGATCAACTCGTTTAGGAAGTTTAATTGAACCCTAGTGTGCCATGCAAGTACAACACTCTGATTTTGAGAAACAGGCATTCTTGCACTCTATTGTGTTTCCTATAGGGCCAGTACAGTGAGCTAGCGCAGAAGAAAAGAACTGGGCTTCCTACACAAATGGGGCATATCTAGTTCAACTCAGTATTGGGAACTAAATAAAATAGGAGCTACTCTTCAGTCCAATACACTGTACTCGCTGGGAACAGACGCGAATGCTATTTGCACTGTGTATGGCCCGAATAACACAAGAGTTGTGTTCTTAGCCTGAATGAACCCTTGCTGCTAGAACTTGAAACTGAACGTGGTTCAATTCGGTTTAGGAAGTTTAATTGAACCCTAGTGTGCCATGCCAAAAAAACACTCTGCTTTTGAGAAACGGGCATTCTTGCACTCGACTGTTTTTCCTATAGGGCCAGTACAGTGAGCTAGCTCAGAACAAAAGAACTGTGCTTCCTACACAAACGAGGCATATCTAGTTCAATTCACTATTGAAACCAAAGTAAAACAGGAGCTTATCTCCAGTCAAATAAAAAATGTAGTCGCTGGGAAAAGATGCGAATGCTACTTTGACTGTGTATGGCCAGAATAGCACAAGAGTGGTGTTCTTAGCATGAATGAACCCTTGCTGCTAGAACGTGAAACTGAACGTGATTCAACTCCGTTTAGGAAGTTTAGTTGAACCCTAGTGTGCCATGCAAGAAAAACACTCTGCTTTTAAGAAACGGGCATTCTTGCAATCTACTGTGTTTCTAATAGGGCCAGTACAGTGAGCTAGCTCAGCAAAAAAGAACTGTGCGTCCTACACAAACGGAGCATATCTAGTTCAACTCAGTATTGGGAAGTAAATACAACAGTAGCTACTCTTCAGTCCAATACAATGTACTTGCTGGGAACAGAAACGAATGCTATTTGCACTGTGTATGGCCAGAATAGCACAAGAGTGGTATTCTTAGCCTGAATGAACCCTTGCTGCTAGATCTTGAAACTGAATGTGATTCAACTCCGTGTAGGAAGATTAATTGAACCCTAGTGTGCCATGCAAGAAAAACACTCTGGTTGAGTAACGGGCATTCTTGCACTCTACTGAGTTTCCTATAGGGCCATACAGTGATGTAGCTCAGAACAAAAGAATTGTGCTTCCCCCACAACGGGGCATATATAGTTCAACTCATTATTGGAAACTAACTAATACAGGAGCTCCTCTTCAGTCCAATACACTGTACTGTCTGGGAACAGACGCGAATGCTACTTGTGCTGGGTATGGCCAGAATAGCACAAGAGTGGTGCTCTTAGCCTGAATGAACCCTTGCTGCTAGAACTTGAAACTGAGCGTGATTCAACTCCGTTTAGGAAGTTTAATTGAACCCTAGTGTGCCATGCAAGAAAAACACTCTGCTTTTGAGAAACGGCATTCTTGCACTCTACTGTGTTTCCTATAAAGCCAGTACAGTGAGCACGGTCAAAACAAAAGAACTGTGCTTCCTACACAAACGGGGCATATCTAGTTCAACTCAGTATTGGAAACTAAGTAAAACAGGAGCTTCTCTTCAGTCCAATACACTGTACTCGCTGGGAACAGACACGAATGCTATTTGCACTGTGTATGGCCAGAATAGCACAAAAAAACACTCTGCTTTTAAGAAACGGGCATTCTTGCACTCGACTGTGTTTCCCATAGTGCCAATACAGTGAGATAACTCAGAAAAAAAGAACTGTGCTTCCTACACAAACGGGGCATATCTAGTTCAACTCAGTATTGGAAACTAAGTATACCGGAGCATCTCTACTCTCCAATACACTGTAGTAGCTGGGCACAGACGTGAATGCTACTTGCACTGTGTATGGCCGGAATAGCACAAGAGTGATGTTCTTGGTCAGAATGAACACTTGCTGATAGAACTTGAAACTGAACGTGATTCAACTCCGTTTAGGAAGTTTAAATGAACCCTAGTGTGCCATGCAAGAAAAACACTCTGCTTTTGAGAAAAGGGCATTTTTGCACTCTACTGTGTTTCCTATAGCACCGGAACAGTGAGCTAGCTCAGAACAAAAGAACTGTGCTTCCTACACAAACGGGGCATATCTAGTTCAACTCAATATTGGAAACTAAGAAAAACAGGAGCTTCTCTTCAGTCCAATGAACTGTATTCACTGTGAACAGACGCTAATGCTATTTGCACTGTGTATGGACAGTATAGCACAAGAGTGGTGTTCTTAGCCTGAATGAACCCTTGCTGCTAGAACTTGAAACTGAACGTGATTCAACTCGTTAGGAAGTTTAATTGAACCCTAGTGTGCCATGCAAGTACAACTCTCTGGTATTGAGAAACGGGCATTCTTGCACTCTACTGTGTTTCCTATAGGGCCAGTATAATGAGCTAGCTCAGAACAAAAGAACTGTGCTTCCTATACAAACGGGGCATATCTAGCTCAAGTCAGTATTGGAAACTAAGTAAAACAGGAGCTTCTCTTCAGTCCAATACACTGTACTCGCTCGGAACAGACGCGAATGCTACTTTGACTGTGTATGGCTAGAATAGCACAAGAGTGTTGTTCTTATCCTGAATGAACCCTTGCTGCTAGAACTTGAAACTGCACGTGGTTCAATTCCATTTAGGAAGTTTAATTGAACCCTAGTGTGCCATGCAAGAAAATCACTCTGCTTTTGAAAACAGGCATTTTGCTCTCTACTGTGTTTCCTATAGGGACAGTACAGTGAGCTAGCTCAGAACTAAAGAACTGTGCTTCCTACACAAACGGGGCATATCTAGTTCAACTCAGTATTGGAAACTAAGTAAAACAGGAGCTTCTCTTCAGTCCAATATACTGTACTCGCTGTGAACAGAAGCGAATGCTATTTGAACTGTATATGGAAAAAAATAGCACAAGAGTTGTGTTCTTAGCCTGAATTAACCCTTGATGCTAGAACGTGAAACTGAACGTTATTCAACTCTGTTTAGGAAGTTTAATGGAACCCTTGTGTGCCATGCAAGAAAAACACTCTACTTTTGAGAAACGGGCATTCTTGCACTCTACTGAGTTTCCTCTAGGGCCAGTTCAGTTAGCTAGCTCAGAACAAAAGAACTGTGCTTCCTACACAAACGGGGCCTATCTAGTTCAACTCAGTATTGGAAACTAAGTAAAACAGGAGCTTCTCTTCAGTCCAATACACTGTACTCGCTGGAACGGACGCGAATGCTTGTGCACACTGTATGGCCAGAATAGCACAATTGTGGTGTTCTCAGCCTGAATGAACCCTTGCTGCTAGAAATTGGAACTGAACGTGATTCAACTCCGTTTAGGAAGTTTAATTGAACCGTAGTGTGTCAAGTAAGAAAAACACTCTGGTTTTGAGAAACGGGCATTCTCACACTCTTCTGTGTTTCCTCTAGGGTCAGTACAGTTAGCGAGTTCAGAACAAAAGAACTGTGCTTCCTAAACAAAAGGGGCATATCTACTTCAACTCAGTATTGGAAACTAAGTAAAACAATAGCTTCTCTTCAGTCCAATACACTTTACTCGCTGTGAACAGACACAAATGCTATTTGCACTGTGTATGGCCAGAATAGCACAAGAGTGGTGTTCTTAGAATGAATGAACCCTTGCTGCTAGAACTTGAAACTGAACGTGATCAACTCGTTTAGGAAGTTTAATTGAACCCTAGTGTGCCATGCAAGTACAACACTCCAATTTTGAGAAACGGGCATTCTTGCACTCTATTGTGTTTCCTATAGGGCCAGTACAGTGAGCTAGCGCAGAAGAAAAGAACTGGGCTTCCTACACAAATGGGGCATATCTAGTTCAACTCAGTATTGGGAACTAAATAAAATAGGAGCTACTCTTCAGTCCAATACACTGTACTCGCTGGGAACAGACGCGAATGCTATTTGCACTGTGTATGGCCCGAATAACACAAGAGTTGTGTTCTTAGCCTGAATGAACCCTTGCTGCAAGAACTTGAAACTGAACGTGGTTCAATTCGGTTTAGGAAGTTTAATTGAACCCTAGTGTGCCATGCCAGAAAAACACTCTGCTTTTGAGAAACGGGCATTCTTGCACTCGACTGTGTTTCTTATAGGGCCAGTACAGTGAGCCAGCTCAGAACAAAAGAACTGTGCTTCCTACACAAACGAGGCATATCTAGTTCAACTCACTATTGAAACCAAAGTAAAACAGGAGCTTATCTTCAGTCAAATAAAAAATGTAGTCGCTGTGAACATACGCGAATGCTATTTTCACTGTTTATGGCCAGAATAGCACAAGATTGGTGCTCTTAGCCTGAATGAACCCTTGCTGCTGGAACTTGAAACTAAACGTGATTCAACTTCCGTTAAGGAAGTTTAATTGAACCCTAGTGTGCCATGCAAGAAAAACACTCTGGTTTTGAGATACGGGCATTCTTGCACTCTACTGTGTTACCTATAGGGCCAGAACAGTGAGCTAATTCACAATAAAAGAACTGTGCTTTTTACACATACGGGGCATATCTATTTCAACTCAGTATTGGAAACTAAGTAAAACAGGAGCTTCTCTTCAGTCCAATACACTGTACTCGCTGGGAACAGACGCGAATGGTATTTGCACTGTGTATGGCCAGAATAGCACAAGAGTGGTGTTCTTAGCCTGAATGAACCATTGCTGCTAGAACCTCAAACTCAAGTGATTCAACTCCGTTTAGGAAGTTTAATTGAACAATAGTGTTCCATGCAAGAAAAACACTCTGGTTTTGAGAAACGGGTATTCATGTGCTCTACTGTTTTTCCTATAGGGCCAGTAGAGTGAGCTAGCTCGGAACAAAAGAACTGTGCTTCCTACACAAACGGGGCAGCTCTAGTTCAATTCAGTATTGGAAACTAAGTAAAACAGGAGCTTCTCTTCAGTCCAGTACACTGTACTCGCTGGGAACAGACTCGAATGCTATTTGTACCGTGTATGGCCATTATAGCACAAAAGTGGTGTTCTTAGCCTGAATGATCCCTTGCTGCTAGAACTTGAAACTGAATGTGATTCAACTCCGTTTAGGAAGTTTAGTTGAACCCTAGTGTGCCATGCAAGAAAAACACTCTGGTTTTGAGAAACGGGCATTCTTGCTCTCTACTGTGTTTTCTATAGAGCCAGTACAGTGAGCTAGCTCAGAACAAAAGAACTGTGCTTCCTACACAAACTGGGCATATCTAGTTCAAGTCAGTATTGGTAACTAAGTAAAATAGGAGCTAGCTTCAGTCCAATACACTGTACTCGCTGGGAACAGACGCGAATGCTATTTGCACTGTGTATCGCCAGAATAACACTAGAGTTGTGTTCTTAGCCTGAATGAACCCTTGCTGCTAGAACTTGAAACTGAACGTGGTTCAATTCCGTTTAGGAAGTTTAATTGAACCCTAGTGTGCCATGCCAGAAAAACACTCTGCTTTTGAGAAACGGGCATTCTTGCACTCGACTGTGTTTCCTATAGGGCCAGTACAGTGAGCTAGCTCAGAACAAAAGAACTGTGCTTCCTACACAAACGAGGCATATCTAGTTCAACTCACTATTGAAACCAAAGTAAAACGGGAGCTTATCTTCAGTCAAATAAAAAATGTAGTCGCTGGGAACAGATGCGAATGCTACTTTGACTGTGTATGGCCAGAATAGCACAAGAGTGGTGTTCTTAGCATGAATGAATCCTTGCTGCTAGAACGTGAAACTGAACGTGATTCAACTCCGTTTACGAAATTTAATAGAACCCTAGTGTGCCATGCAAGAAAAACACTCTGCTATTAAGAAACGGGCATTCTTGCAATCTACTGTGTTTCTAATAGGGCCAGTACAGTGAGCTAGCTCAGAAAAAAAGAATTGTGCATCCTACACAAATGGGGCATATCTAGTTCAACTCAGTATTGGGAAGTAAATACAACAGGAGCTAATCTTCAGTCCAATACAATGTCCTTGCTGGGAACAGACGCAAATGCCATTTGCACTGTGTATGGCCAGAATAGCACAAGAGTGGTGGTCTTAGCCTGAATGAACCCTTGCTGCTAGAACTTGAAACTGAACGTGGTTCAATTCCGTTTAGGAAGTTTAATTGAACCCTAGTGTGCCATGCCAGAAAAACACTCTGCTTTTGAGAAACGGGCATTCTAGCACTCGACTGTGTTTCCTATAGGGCCAGTACAGTGAGCCAGCTCAGAACAAAAGAACTGTGAGTCCAACACAAACGAGGCATATCTAGTTCAACTCACTATTGAAACCAAAGTAAAACAGGAGCTTATCTTCAGTCAAATAAAAAATGTAGTCGCTGGGAACAGATGTGAATGCTACTTTGACTGTGTAGGGCCAGAATAACACAAGAGTGGTGTTCTTAGCATGAATGAACCCTTGCTGCTCGAACGTGAAACTGAACGTGATTCAACTCAGTTTAGGAAGTTTAGTTGAACCCTAGTGTGCCATGCAAGAAAAACACTCTGCTTTTAAGAAACGGGCATTCTTGCAATCTACTGTGTTTCTAATAGGGCCAGTACAGTGAGCTAGCTCAGAAAAAAAGAACTGTGCGTCCTACACAAATGGGGCATATCTAGTTCAACTCAGTATTGGGAAGTAAATACAACAGGAGCTACTCTTCAGTCCAATACAATGTACTTGCTGGGAACAGACGCAAATGCTATTTGCACTGTGTATGGCCAGAATAGCACAAGAGTGGTGTACTTAGCCTGAATGAACTCTTGCTGCTAGAACTTGAAACTGAACGTGATTCAACTTCTTTTAGGATGTTTAATTTAACCCTAGTGTGCCATGCAAGAAAAGCACTCTGCTTGTGTGAAACGGCATTCTTGCACTCTACTGTGTTTCCTATACCCAGTACAGAGTGCTAGCTCAGAACAAAAGAACTGTGCTTCCTACACAAACGGGGCATATCTAGTTCAACTCAGTATAGGAAACTAAGTCAAACAGGAGCTTCTCTTCACTCCAATACACTGTACTCGCTGGGAACATACGTGAATGCTACTTTGACTGTGTATGGCCAGAATAGCACAAGAGTGGTGTTCTTAGCCTGAATGAACCCTTGCTGTTAGAACTTGAAACTTAACGTGATTCAACTCCGTTTAGGAAGTTTAATTGAACCCTAGTGTGCCATGCAAGAAAAACACTCTGGTTTTGATAAACGGGCATTCTTGCACTCTACTGTGTTTCCTATAAGTCCAGTACAATGAGCTCGCTCAGAATAAAAGAACTGTGCTTACAACACAAACGGGGCATATCTAGTTCAACTCAGTATTGGAAACTATATAAAACAGGAGCTTCTCTTCATTCCAATACACTGTACTCGCTGGGAACAGACGCGAATGCTATTTGCACTGTGTATGGCCCGAATAACACAAGAGTTGTGTTCTTAGCCTGAATGAACCCTTGCTGCTAGAACTTGAAACTGAACGTGGTTCAATTCCGTTTAGGAAGTTTAATTGAACCCTATTGTGCCATGCCAGAAAAACACTCTGCTTTTGAGAAACGGGCATTCTTGCACTCGACTGTGTTTCCTATAGGGCCAGTACAGTGAGCCAGCTCAGAACAAAAGAACAGTGCTTCCTACACAAAAGAGGCATATCTAGTTCAACTCACTATTGAAACCAAAGTAAAACAGGAGCTTATCTTCAGTCAAATAAAAAATGTAGTCGCTGGGAACAGATGCGAATGCTATTTGCACTGTGTATGGCCAGAATAGCACAAAAGTGGTGTTCTTAGCCTAAATGAACCCTTGCTTCTAGAACTTGAAACTGAATGTGATTCAACTCCGTTTAGAAAGTTTAATTGAACCCTAGTGTGCCATGCAATAAAAACACTCTGCTTTTGAGAAACGGGCATTCTTGTACTCTACTGTGTTTCCTATAGGGCCAGTTGAGTGACCTAGCTCAGAACAAAAGAACTGTGCTTCCTACACAGACGGACCATACCAAGTTCAACTCATTATTGGAAACTAACTAATACAGGAGCTCCTCTTCAGTCCAGTACACTGTACTGTCTGGGAACAGACACGAATGCTATTTGTGCTGGGTATGGCCAGAATAGCACAAGAGTGGTGCTCTTAGCCTGAATGAACCCTTGCTGCTAGAACTTGAAACTGAGCGTGATTCAACTCCGTTTAGGAAGTTTAATTGAACCCTAGTGTGCCATGCAAGAAAAACACTCTGCTTTTGAGAAACGGCATTCTTGCACTCTACTGTGTTTCCTATAAAGCCAGTACAGTGAGCATGGCCAAAACAAAAGAACTGTGCTTCCTACTCAAACCAGGCATATCTAGTTCAACTCAGTATTGGAAACTAAGTAAAACAGGAGCTTCTCTTCAGTCCAATACACTGTACTCGCTGGGAACTGACACGAATGCTATTTGCACTGTGTATGGCCAGAATAGCACAAGAGTGGTGTTCTTAGCCTGAAAGAACCCTTGCTGCTAGAAATTTTAAACTGAACGTGATTCAACTCCGTTTACTAAGTTTAATTGAACCCTAGTGTGCCATGCAAGAAAAACACTCTGCTTTTAAGAAACGGGCATTCTTGCACTCGACTGTGTTTCCTATAGTGCTAGTACAGTGAGCTAGCTCAGAAAAAAAAAAAACTGTGCTTCCTACACAAACGGGGCATATCTAGTTCAACTCAGTATTGCAAACTAAGTAAACAGGAGCATCACTTCACTCCAATACACTGTAGTAGCTGGGAAGAGGCACGAATGCTATTTGCACTGTGTATGGCCAGAATAGCACAAGAGTTGTGTTCTTAGCCTGAATGAACCCTTCCTGCTAGAACTTGAATCTCAACGTGATTCAACTCCGTTTAGGAAGTTTAATTGAACAATATTGTGCCATGCAAAAAAAACACTCTGGTTTTGAGAAACGGGCATTCATGCACTCTACTGAGTTTCCTATAGGGCCATACAGTGATGTAGCTCAGAACAAAAGAATTGTGCTTCCCCCACCAACGGGGCATATATAGTTCAACTCAATATTGGAAATTAAATAAAACAGGAGCTACTCTTCAGTCCAATACACTGTACTTGCTGGGAACAGACGCGAATGCTATTTGCTTTGTGTATGGCCAGAATAGCACAAGAATTGTGTTTTTAGCCTGAATGAACCCTTGCTGATAGATCTTGAAACGGAAGGTGATTCAACTCTGTTTAGGAAGGTTAATTGAACCCTAGTGTGCCATGCAATAAAAACACTCTGCTTTTGTGAAACAGCATTCTTGCACTCTACTGTGTTTCCTATAAAGCCAGTACAGTGAGCGAGGTCAGAACAAAAGAACTGTGCTTCCTACACAATCGGGGCATATCTAGTTCAACTCAGTATTGGAAACGAAGTAAAACAGGAGCTTCTCTTCAGTCAAAACAATGTACTCGCTGTGAACAGACGCGAATGCTATTTGCACTGTGTATGGCTAGAATACCACAAGAGTGGTGTTCTTAGCCTGAATGAACCCTTGCTGCTAGAACTTGAAACTTAACGTGATTCAACTCCGTTTAGGAAGTTTAGTTGAACCCTAGTGTGCCATGTAAGAAAAACACTCTGCTTTTGAGAAATGGGCATTCTTGCTCTCTACTGTGGTTCCTATAGGGCCAGTAGAGTGAGCTAGCTCAGAACAAAAGAACTGTGCTTCCTACACAAACGGGGCATATCGAGTTCAAGTCAGTATTGGTAACTAAGTAAAACAGGAGCTTCTCTTAAGTCCAATACACTGTACTCGCTGAGAACAGACGCGAATGATACTTTGACTCTGTATGGCCAGAATAGCACAAGAGTAGTGTTCTTCTCCTGAATGAACCCTTGCTGCTAGAACTTGAAACTGCACGTGATTCAACTCCGTTTAGGAAGTTTATTGAACCCTGGTTTGCCATACAAGAAAAACACTCTGGTTATGAGAAACGGGCATTCTTGCACTCTACTGTATTTCCTAAAGGGCCAGTACAGTGAGCTAGCTCAGAAAAAAAGAACTGTGCTTCCTACACAAAAGGGGCCTATCTAGTTCAACTCAGTATTGGAAACTAAGTAAAACAGGAGCTTCTCTTCAGTCTAATGAACTGTATTCGCTGTGAACAGACGCGAATGCTATTTGCACTGTGTATGGCCAGAATAACACAAGAGTGGTGTTCTTAGCCTGAATGAACACTTGTTGCTAGATCTTGAAACTGAACGTGATTCAACTCGTTAGGAAGTTTAATTGAACCCTAGTGTGCCATGCAAGCACAACTCTCTGGTATTGAAAAACGGGCATTCTTGCACTCTACTGAGTTTCCTATAGGGCCATACAGTGATGTAGCTCAGAACAAAAGAATTGTGCTTTCCCCACCAACGGGGCATATATAGTTCAACTCAGTATTGGAAACTAAGTAAAACAGGAGCTTCTCTTCAGTCCAATACATTGTACTTGCTGGGAAGAGACGCTAGTGCTATTTGTATTGTGTATGGCCAGAATAGCACAAGAGTGGAGTTCTTAGCCTGAATGAACCCTTGCTGCTAGAAATTGAAACTGAATGTGATTCAACTCCTTTAGGAAGTTTAGTTGAACCCTAGTGTGCCATGCAAGAAAAACACTCTGCTTTTGAGAAACGGCATTCTTGCACTCTACTGTGTTTCCTATAAAGCCAGTACAGTGAGCACGGTCAAAACATAAGAACTGTGCTTCCTACACAAACGAGGCATATTTAGTTCAACTCAGTATTGGAAACTAAGTAAAACAGGAGCTTCTCTTCAGTCCAATACACTGTACTCGCTGGGAACAGACACGAATGCTATTTGCACTGTGTATGGCTAGAATAGCACAAGAGTGGTATTCTTAGCCTGAATGAACCCTTGCTGCTAGAAATTTTAAACTGAACGTGATTCAACTCCGTTTATTAAGTGTAATTGAACCCTAGTGTGCCATGCAAAAAAACACTCTGCTTTTAAGAAACGGGCATTCTTGCACGCGACTGTGTTTCCCATAGTGCCAATACAGTGAGATAACTCAGAAAAAAAAAACTGTGCTTCCTACACAAACGGGGCATATCTAGTTCAACTCAGTATTGGAAACTAAGTATACCGGAGCATCTCTACTCTCCAATACACTGTAGTAGCTGGGCACAGACGTGAATGCTACTTGCACTGTGTATGGCCGGAATAGCACAAGAGTGATATTCTTGGTCAGAATGAACACTTGCTGATAGAACTTGAAACTGAACGTGATTCAACTCCGTTTAGGAAGTTTAAATGAACCCTAGGGTGCCATGCAAGAAAAACACTCTGCTTTTGAGAAAAGGGCATTTTTGCACTCTACTGTGTTTCCTATAGCACCGGAACAGTGAGCTAGCTCAGAACAAAAGAACTGTGCTTCCTACACAAACGGGGCATATCTAGTTCAACTCAGTATTGGAAACTAAGAAAAACAGGAGCTTCTCTTCAGTCCAATGAACTGTATTTGCTGTGAACAGACGCGAATGCTATTTGCACTGTGTATGGCCAGTATAGCACAAGAGTGGTGTTCTTAGCCTGAATGAACCCTTGCTGCTAGAACTTGAAACTGAACGTGATTCAACTCGTTAGGAAGTTTAATTGAACCCTAGTGTGCTATGCATGTAAAACTCTCTGGTATTGAGAAATGGGCATTCTTGCACTCTACTGTGTTTCCTATAGGGCCAGTATAATGAGCTAGCTCAGAACAAAAGAACTGTGCTTCCTATACAAACGGGACATATCTAGTTCAAGTCAGTATTGGAAACTAAGTAAAACAGGAGCTTCTCTTCAGTCCAATACACTGTACTCGCTCGGAACAGGCGCGAATGCTACTTTGACTGTGTATGGCTAGAATAGCACAAGAGAGTTGTTCTTATCCTGAATGAACCCTTGCTGCTAGAACTTGAAACTGCACGTGGTTCAATTCCATTTAGGAAGTTTAATTGAACCCTAGTGTGCCATGCAAGAAAATCACTCTGCTTTTGAAAAACAGGCATTTTGCTCTCTACTGTGTTTCCTATAGGGCCAGTACAGTGAGCTAGCTCAGAACTAAAGAACTGTGCTTCCTACACAAACGGGGCCTATCTAGTCCAACTCAGTATTGGAAACTAAGTAAAACAGGAGCTTCTCTTCAGTCCAATACACTGTACTCGCTGGAACTGACGCGAATGCTTTTGCACACTGTATGGCCAGAATAGCACAATTGTGGTGTTCTCAGCCTGAATGAATCCTTGCTGCTAGAAATTGGAACTGAACGTGATTCAACTCCGTTTAGGAAGTTTAATTGAACCGTAGTGTGTCAAGTAAGAAAAACACTCTGGTTTTGAGAAACGGGCATTCTCACACTCTTCTGTGTTTCCTCTAGGGCCAGTACAGTTAGCGAGTTCAGAACAAAACAACTGTGCTTCCTAAACAAAAGGGGCATATCTACTTCAACTCAGTATTGGAAACTAAGTAAAACAGGAGCTTCTCTTCAGTCCAATACACTTTACTCGCTGTGAACAGACACAAATGCTATTTGCACTGTGTATGGCCAGAATAGCACAAGAGTGGTGTTCTTAGCATGAATGAACCCTTGCTGCTAGAACTTGAAACTGAACGTGATCAACTCGTTTAGGAAGTTTCATTGAACCCTAGTGTGCCATGCAAGTACAACACTCTGATTTTGAGAAACGGGCATTCTTGCACTCTATTGTGTTTCCTATAGGGCCAGTACAGTGAGCTAGCGCAGAAGAAAAGAACTGGGCTTCCTACACAAATGGGGCATATCTAGTTCAACTCAGTATTGGGAACTAAATAAAATAGGAGCTACTCTTCAGTCCAATACACTGTACTCGCTGGGAACAGACGCGAATGCTATTTGCACTGTGTATGGCCCGAATAACACAAGAGTTGTGTTTTTAGCCTGAATGAACCCTTGCTGCTAGAACTTGAAACTGAACGTGGTTCAATTCGGTTTAGGAAGTTTAATTGAACCCTAGTGTGCCATGCCAAAAAAACACTCTGCTTTTGAGAAACGGGCATTCTTGCACACGACTGTTTTTCCTATAGGGCCAGTACAGTGAGCTAGCTCAGAACAAAAGAACTGTGCTTCCTACACAAACGAGGCATATCTAGTTCAATTCACTATTGAAACCAAAGTAAAACAGGAGCTTATCTCCAGTCAAATAAAAAATGTAGTCGCTGGGAAAAGATGCGAATGCTACTTTGACTGTGTATGGCCAGAATAGCACAAGAGTGGTGTTCTTAGCATGAATGAACCCTTGCTGCTAGAACGTGAAACTGAACGTGATTCAACTCCGTTTAGGAAGTTTAGTTGAACCCTAGTGTGCCATGCAAGAAAAACACTCTGCTTTTAAGAAACGGGCATTCTTGCAATCTACTGTGTTTCTAATAGGGCCAGTACAGTGAGCTAGCTCAGCAAAAAAGAACTGTGCGTCCTACACAAACGGAGCATATCTAGTTCAACTCAGTATTGGGAAGTAAATACAACAGTAGCTACTCTTCAGTCCAATACAATGTACTTGCTGGGAACAGAAACGAATGCTATTTGCACTGTGTATGGCCAGAATAGCACAAGAGTGGTATTCTTAGCCTGAATGAACCCTTGCTGCTAGATCTTGAAACTGAATGTGATTCAACTCCGTGTAGGAAGATTAATTGAACCCTAGTGTGCCATGCAAGAAAAACACTCTGGTTGAGTAACGGGCATTCTTGCACTCTACTGAGTTTCCTATAGGGCCATACAGTGATGTAGCTCAGAACAAAAGAATTGTGCTTCCCCCACCAACGGGGCATATATAGTTCAACTCATTATTGGAAACTAACTAATACAGGAGCTCCTCTTCAGTCCAATACACTGTACTGTCTGGGAACAGACGCGAATGCTACTTGTGCTGGGTATGGCCAGAATAGCACAAGAGTGGTGCTCTTAGCCTGAATGAACCCTTGCTGCTAGAACTTGAAACTGAGCGTGATTCAACTCCGTTTAGGAAGTTTAATTGAACCCTAGTGTGCCATGCAAGAAAAACACTCTGCTTTTGAGAAACGGCATTCTTGCACTCTACTGTGTTTCCTATAAAGCCAGTACAGTGAGCACGGTCAAAACAAAAGAACTGTGCTTCCTACACAAACGGGGCATATCTAGTTCAACTCAGTATTGGAAACTAAGTAAAACAGGAGCTTCTCTTCAGTCCAATACACTGTACTCGCTGGGAACAGACACGAATGCTATTTGCACTGTGTATGGCCAGAATAGCACAAAAAAACACTCTGCTTTTAAGAAACGGGCATTCTTGCACTCGACTGTGTTTCCCATAGTGCCAATACAGTGAGATAACTCAGAAAAAAAGAACTGTGCTTCCTACACAAACGGGGCATATCTAGTTCAACTCAGTATTGGAAACTAAGTATACCGGAGCATCTCTACTCTCCAATACACTGTAGTAGCTGGGCACAGACGTGAATGCTACTTGCACTGTGTATGGCCGGAATAGCACAAGAGTGATGTTCTTGGTCAGAATGAACACTTGCTGCTAGAACTTGAAACTGAACGTGATTCAACTCCGTTTAGGAAGTTTAAATGAACCCTAGTGTGCCATGCAAGAAAAACACTCTGCTTTTGAGAAAAGGGCATTTTTGCACTCTACTGTGTTTCCTATAGCACCGGAACAGTGAGCTAGCTCAGAACAAAAGAACTGTGCTTCCTACACAAACGGGGCATATCTAGTTCAACTCAATATTGGAAACTAAGAAAAACAGGAGCTTCTCTTCAGTCCAATGAACTGTATTCACTGTGAACAGACGCTAATGCTATTTGCACTGTGTATGGACAGTATAGCACAAGAGTGGTGTTCTTAGCCTGAATGAACCCTTGCTGCTAGAACTTGAAACTGAACGTGATTCAACTCGTTAGGAAGTTTAATTGAACCCTAGTGTGCCATGCAAGTACAACTCTCTGGTATTGAGAAACGGGCATTCTTGCACTCTACTGTGTTTCCTATAGGGCCAGTATAATGAGCTAGCTCAGAACAAAAGAACTGTGCTTCCTATACAAACGGGGCATATCTAGCTCAAGTCAGTATTGGAAACTAAGTAAAACAGGAGCTTCTCTTCAGTCCAATACACTGTACTCGCTGTGAACAGAAGCGAATGCTATTTGAACTGTATATGGAAAAAAATAGCACAAGAGTTGTGTTCTTAGCCTGAATTAACCCTTGATGCTAGAACGTGAAACTGAACGTTATTCAACTCTGTTTAGGAAGTTTAATGGAACCCTTGTGTGCCATGCAAGAAAAACACTCTACTTTTGAGAAACGGGCATTCTTGCACTCTACTGAGTTTCCTCTAGGGCCAGTTAAGTTAGCTAGCTCAGAACAAAAGAACTGTGCTTCCTACACAAACGGGGCCTATCTAGTTCAACTCAGTATTGGAAACTAAGTAAAACAGGAGCTTCTCTTCAGTCCAATACACTGTACTCGCTGGAACGGACGCGAATGCTTGTGCACACTGTATGGCCAGAATAACACAATTGTGGTGTTCTCAGCCTGAATGAACCCTTGCTGCTAGAAATTGGAACTGAACGTGATTCAACTCCGTTTAGGAAGTTTAATTGAACCGTAGTGTGTCAAGTAAGAAAAACACTCTGGTTTTGAGAAACGGGCATTCTCACACTCTTCTGTGTTTCCTCTAGGGTCAGTACAGTTAGCAAGTTCAGAACAAAAGAACTGTGCTTCCTAAACAAAAGGGGCATATCTACTTCAACTCAGTATTGGAAACTAAGTAAAACAGGAGCTTCTCTTCAGTCCAATACACTTTACTCGCTGTGAACAGACACAAATGCTATTTGCACTGTGTATGGCCAGAATAGCACAAGAGTGGTGTTCTTAGCATGAATGAACCCTTGCTGCTAGAACTTGAAACTGAACGTGATCAACTCGTTTAGGAAGTTTAATTGAACCCTAGTGTGCCATGCAAGTACAACACTCTGATTTTGAGAAACGGGCATTCTTGCACTCTATTGTGTTTCCTATAGGGCCAGTACAGTGAGCTAGCGCAGAAGAAAAGAACTGGGCTTCCTACACAAATGGGGCATATCTAGTTCAACTCAGTTTTGGGAACTAAATAAAATAGGAGCTACTCTTCAGTCCAATACACTGTACTCGCTGGGAACAGACGCGAATGCTATTTGCACTGTGTATGGCCCGAATAACACAAGAGTTGTGTTCTTAGCCTGAATGAACCCTTGCTGCAAGAACTTTAAACTGAACGTGGTTCAATTCGGTTTAGGAAGTTTAATTGAACCCTAGTGTGCCATGCCAGAAAAACACTCTGCTTTTGAGAAACGGGCATTCTTGCACTCGACTGTGTTTCTTATAGGGCCAGTACAGTGAGCCAGCTCAGAACAAAAGAACTGTGCTTCCTACACAAACGAGGCATATCTAGTTCAACTCACTATTGAAACCAAAGTAAAACAGGAGCTTATCTTCAGTCAAATAAAAAATGTAGTCGCTGTGAACATACGCGAATGCTATTTGCACTGTTTATGGCCAGAATAGCACAAGATTGGTGCTCTTAGCCTGAATGAACCCTTGCTGCTGGAACTTGAAACTAAACGTGATTCAACTTCCGTTAAGGAAGTTTAATTGAACCCTAGTGTGCCATGCAAGAAAAACACTCTGGTTTTGAGATACGGGCATTCTTGCACTCTACTGTGTTACCTATAGGGCCAGAACAGTGAGCTAATTCACAATAAAAGAACTGTGCTTTTTACACATACGGGGCATATCTATTTCAACTCAGTATTGGAAACTAAGTAAAACAGGAGCTTCTCTTCAGTCCAATACACTGTACTCGCTGGGAACAGACGCGAATGGTATTTGCACTGTGTATGGCCAGAATAGCACAAGAGTGGTGTTCTTAGCCTGAATGAACCATTGCTGCTAGAACCTCAAACTCAACGTGATTCAACTCCGTTTAGGAAGTTTAATTGAACAATAGTGTTCCATGCAAGAAAAACACTCTGGTTTTGAGAAACGGGTATTCATGTGCTCTACTGTTTTTCCTATAGGGCCAGTAGAGTGAGCTAGCTCGGAACAAAAGAACTGTGCTTCCTACACAAACGGGGCAGCTCTAGTTCAATTCAGTATTGGAAACTAAGTAAAACAGGAGCTTCTCTTCAGTCCAGTACACTGTACTCGCTGGGAACAGACTCGAATGCTATTTGTACCGTGTATGGCCATTATAGCACAAAAGTGGTGTTCTTAGCCTGAATGATCCCTTGCTGCTAGAACTTGAAACTGAATGTGATTCAACTCCGTTTAGGAAGTTTAGTTGAACCCTAGTGTGCCATGCAAGAAAAACACTCTGGTTTTGAGAAACGGGCATTCTTGCTCTCTACTGTGTTTCCTATAGAGCCAGTACAGTGAGCTAGCTCAGAACAAAAGAACTGTGCTTCCTACACAAACTGGGCATATCTAGTTCAAGTCAGTATTGGTAACTAAGTAAAATAGGAGCTAGCTTCAGTCCAATACACTGTACTCGCTGGGAACAGACGCGAATGCTATTTGCACTGTGTATCGCCAGAATAACACTAGAGTTGTGTTCTTAGCCTGAATGAACCCTTGCTGCTAGAACTTGAAACTGAACGTGGTTCAATTCCGTTTAGGAAGTTTAATTGAACCCTAGTGTGCCATGCCAGAAAAACACTCTGCTTTTGAGAAACGGGCATTCTTGCACTCGACTGTGTTTCCTATAGGGCCAGTACAGTGAGCTAGCTCAGAACAAAAGAACTGTGCTTCCTACACAAACGAGGCATATCTAGTTCAACTCACTATTGAAACCAAAGTAAAACGGGAGCTTATCTTCAGTCAAATAAAAAATGTAGTCGCTGGGAACAGATGCGAATGCTACTTTGACTGTGTATGGCCAGAATAGCACAAGAGTGGTGTTCTTAGCATGAATGAATCCTTGCTGCTAGAACGTGAAACTGAACGTGATTCAACTCCGTTTACGAAGTTTAATAGAACCCTAGTGTGCCATGCAAGAAAAACACTCTGCTATTAAGAAACGGGCATTCTTGCAATCTACTGTGTTTCTAATAGGGCCAGTACAGTGAGCTAGCTCAGAAAAAAAGAATTGTGCATCCTACACAAATGGGGCATATCTAGTTCAACTCAGTATTGGGAAGTAAATACAACAGGAGCTACTCTTCAGTCCAATACAATGTACTTGCTGGGAACAGACGCAAATGCCATTTGCACTGTGTATGGCCAGAATAGCACAAGAGTGGTGTTCTTAGCCTGAATGAACCCTTGCTGCTAGAACTTGAAACTGAACGTGATTCAACTCCTTTTAGGAAGTTTAATTGAACCATAGTGTGCCATGCAAAAAAAAACACTCTGCTTGTGTGAAACGGCATTCTTGCACTCTACTGTGTTTCCTATAAAGCCAGTACAGTGAGCGAGGTCAGAACAAAAGAACTGTGCTTCCTATACAAACGGGGCATAACTAGTTCAACTCAGTATTGGAAACGAAGTAAAACAGGAGGTTCTCTTCAGTCCAATACACTGTACTCGCTCTGAAGAGACGTGAATGCTATTTGCACTGTGTATGGCCAGAATACCCAAGAGTGGTGTTCTTAGCCTGAATGAACCCTTGCTGCTAGAACTTGAAACTTAAGGTGATTCAACTCCGTTTAGGAAGTTTAGTTGAATCCTAGTGTACCATGCAAGAAAAACACTCTGGTTTTGAGAAACGGGCATTCTTGCACTCTACTGTGTTTCCTATAACCAGTACAGAGAGCTAGCTCAGAACAAAAGAACTGTGCTTCCTACACAAACGGGGCATATCTAGTTCAACTCAGTATTGGAAACTAAGTCAAACAGGAGCTTCTCTTCACTCCAATACACTGTACTCGCTGGGAACAGACGAAAATGCTATTTGCACTGTGTATGTCCAGAATAGCACAAGAGTTGTGTTTTTAGCCTGAATGAACCCTTGCTGCTAGAACTTGAAACTGAACGTGGTTCAACTCCGTTTAGTAAGTTTAATTGAACCCTAGTGTGCCATGTAAGATAAACACTCTGCTTTTGAGAAACGGGCATTCTTGCTCTCTACTGTGTTTCCTATAGGGCCAGTACAGTGAGCTAGCTCAGAACAAAAGAACTGTGCTTCCTACACAAACTGGGCATATCTAGTTCAAGTCAGTATTGGTAACTAAGTAAAACAGGAGCTTCTCTTAAGTCCAATACACTGTACTCGCTAAGAACAGACGCGAATGATACTTTGACTCTGTATGGCCAGAATAGCACAAGAGTAGTGTTCTTAGCCTGAATGAACCCTTGCTGCTAGAACTTGAAACTGAACGTGGTTCAATTCCGTTTAGGAAGTTTAATTGAACCCTAGTGTGCCATGCCAGAAAAACACTCTGCTTTTGAGAAACGGGCATTCTAGCACTCGACTGTGTTTCCTATAGGGCCAGTACAGTGAGCCAGCTCAGAACAAAAGAACTGTGAGTCCAACACAAACGAGGCATATCTAGTTCAACTCACTATTGAAACCAAAGTAAAACAGGAGCTTATCTTCAGTCAAATAAAAAATGTAGTCGCTGGGAACAGATGTGAATGCTACTTTGACTGTGTAGGGCCAGAATAACACAAGAGTGGTGTTCTTAGCATGAATGAACCCTTGCTGCTCGAACGTGAAACTGAACGTGATTCAACTCAGTTTAGGAAGTTTAGTTGAACCCTAGTGTGCCATGCAAGAAAAACACTCTGCTTTTGAGAAACGGGCATTCTTGCAATCTACTGTGTTTCTAATAGGGCCAGTACAGTGAGCTAGCTCAGAAAAAAAGAACTGTGCGTCCTACACAAATGGGGCATATCTAGTTCAACTCAGTATTGGGAAGTAAATACAACAGGAGCTACTCTTCAGTCCAATACAATGTACTTGCTGGGAACAGACGCAAATGCTATTTGCACTGTGTATGGCCAGAATAGCACAAGAGTGGTGTACTTAGCCTGAATGAACTCTTGCTGCTAGAACTTGAAACTGAACGTGATTCAACTTCTTTTAGGATGTTTAATTTAACCCTAGTGTGCCATGCAAGAAAAGCACTCTGCTTGTGTGAAACGGCATTCTTGCACTCTAATGTGTTTCCTATACCCAGTACAGAGTGCTAGCTCAGAACAAAAGAACTGTGCTTCCTACACAAACGGGGCATATCTAGTTCAACTCAGTATAGGAAACTAAGTCAAACAGGAGCTTCTCTTCACTCCAGTACACTGTACTCGCTGGGAACATACGTGAATGCTACTTTGACTGTGTATGGCCAGAATAGCACAAGAGTGGTGTTCTTAGCCTGAATGAACCCTTGCTGTTAGAACTTGAAACTTAACGTGATTCAACTCCGTTTAGGAAGTTTAGTTGAACCCTAGTGTGCCATGCAAGAAAAACACTCTGGTTTTGAGAAACGGGCATTCTTGCACTCTACTGTGTTTCCTATAAGTCCAGTACAATGAGCTCGCTCAGAATAAAAGAACTGTGCTTACAACACAAACGGGGCATATCTAGTTCAACTCAGTATTGGAAACTATATAAAACAGGAGCTTCTCTTCATTCCAATACACTGTACTCGCTGGGAACAGACGCGAATGCTATTTGCACTGTGTATGGCCCGAATAACACAAGAGTTGTGTTCTTAGCCTGAATGAACCCTTGCTGCTAGAACTTGAAACTGAACGTGGTTCAATTCCGTTTAGGAAGTTTAATTGAACCCTATTGTGCCATGCCAGAAAAACACTCTGCTTTTGAGAAACGGGCATTCTTGCACTCGACTGTGTTTCCTATAGGGCCAGTACAGTGAGCCAGCTCAGAACAAAAGAACAGTGCTTCCTACACAAAAGAGGCATATCTTGTTCAACTCACTATTGAAACCAAAGTAAAACAGGAGCTTATCTTCAGTCAAATAAAAAATGTAGTCGCTGGGAACAGATGCGAATGCTATTTGCACTGTGTATGGCCAGAATAGCACAAAAGTGGTGTTCTTAGACTAAATGAACCCTTGCTTCTAGAACTTGAAACTGAATGTGATTCAACTCCGTTTAGAAAGTTTAATTGAACCCTAGTGTGCCATGCAATAAAAACACTCTGCTTTTGAGAAACGGGCATTCTTGTACTCTACTGTGTTTCCTATAGGGCCAGTTGAGTGACCTAGCTCAGAACAAAAGAACTGTGCTTCCTACACAGACGGACCATACCAAGTTCAACTCATTATTGGAAACTAACTAATACAGGAGCTCCTCTTCAGTCCAGTACACTGTACTGTCTGGGAACAGACACGAATGCTATTTGTGCTGGGTATGGCCAGAATAGCACAAGAGTGGTGCTCTTAGCCTGAATGAACCCTTGCTGCTAGAACTTGAAACTGAGCGTGATTCAACTCCGTTTAGGAAGTTTAATTGAACCCTAGTGTGCCATGCAAGAAAAACACTCTGCTTTTGAGAAACGGCATTCTTGCACTCTACTGTGTTTCCTATAAAGCCAGTACAGTGAGCATGGCCAAAACAAAAGAACTGTGCTTCCTACTCAAACCAGGCATATCTAGTTCAACTCAGTATTGGAAACAAAGTAAAACAGGAGCTTCTCTTCAGTCCAATACACTGTACTCGCTGGGAACTGACACGAATGCTATTTGCACTGTGTATGGCCAGAATAGCACAAGAGTGGTGTTCTTAGCCTGAAAGAACCCTTGCTGCTAGAAATTTTAAACTGAACGTGATTCAACTCCGTTTACTAAGTTTAATTGAACCCTAGTGTGCCATGCAAGAAAAACACTCTGCTTTTAAGAAACGGGCATTCTTGCACTCGACTGTGTTTCCTATAGTGCTAGTACAGTGAGCTAGCTCAGAAAAAAAAAACTGTGCTTCCTACACAAACGGGGCATATCTAGTTCAACTCAGTATTGCAAACTAAGTAAACAGGAGCATCACTTCACTCCAATACACTGTAGTAGCTGGGAAGAGGCACGAATGCTATTTGCACTGTGTATGGCCAGAATAGCACAAGAGTTGTGTTCTTAGCCTGAATGAACCCTTCCTGCTAGAACTTGAATCTCAACGTGATTCAACTCCGTTTAGGAAGTTTAATTGAACAATATTGTGCCATGCAAAAAAAACACTCTGGTTTTGAGAAACGGGCATTCATGCACTCTACTGAGTTTCCTATAGGGCCATACAGTGATGTAGCTCAGAACAAAAGAATTGTGCTTCCCCCACCAACGGGGCATATATAGTTCAACTCAATATTGGAAATTAAATAAAACAGGAGCTACTCTTCAGTCCTATACACTGTACTTGCTGGGAACAGACGCGAATGCTATTTGCTTTGTGTATGGCCAGAATAGCACAAGAATTGTGTTTTTAGCCTGAATGAACCCTTGCTGATAGATCTTGAAACGGAAGGTGATTCAACTCTGTTTAGGAAGGTTAATTGAACCCTAGTGTGCCATACAATAAAAACACTCTGCTTTTGTGAAACGGCATTCTTGCACTCTACTGTGTTTCCTATAAAGCCAGTACAGTGAGCGAGGTCAGAACAAAAGAACTGTGCTTCCTACACAATCGGGGCATATCTAGTTCAACTCAGTATTGGAAACGAAGTAAAACAGGAGCTTCTCTTCAGTCAAAACAATGTACTCGCTGTGAACAGACGCGAATGCTATTTGCACTGTGTATGGCCAGAATAACACAAGAGTGGTGTTCTTAGCCTGAATGAACACTTGTTGCTAGATCTTGAAACTGAACGTGATTCAACTCGTTAGGAAGTTTAATTGAACCCTAGTGTGCCATGCAAGCACAACTCTCTGGTATTGAAAAACGGGCATTCTTGCACTCTACTGAGTTTCCTATAGGGCCATACAGTGATGTAGCTCAGAACAAAAGAATTGTGCTTTCCCCACCAACGGGGCATATATAGTTCAACTCAGTATTGGAAACTAAGTAAAACAGGAGCTTCTCTTCAGTCCAATACATTGTACTTGCTGGGAAGAGACGCTAGTGCTATTTGTATTGTGTATGGCCAGAATAGCACAAGAGTGGAGTTCTTAGCCTGAATGAACCCTTGCTGCTGGAACTTGAAACTAAACGTGATTCAACTTCCGTTAAGGAAGTTTAATTTAACCCTAGTGTGCTATGCAAGAAAAACTCTCTGGTTTTGAGAAACGGGCATTCTTGCACTCTACTGTGTTACCTATAGGGCCAGAACTGTGAGCTAATTCACAATAAAAGAACTGTGCTTCTTACACATACGGGGCATATCTATTTCAACTCAGTATTGGAAACTAAGTAAAACAGGAGCTTCTCTTCAGTCAAATACACTGTACTCGCTGGCAACAGACGCGAATGGTATTTGCACTGTGTATGGCCAGAATAGCACAAGAGTGGTGTTCTTAGCCTGAATGAACCCTTGCTGCTAGAAATTGAAACTGAATGTGATTCAACTCCTTTAGGAAGTTTAGTTGAACCCTAGTGTGCCATGCAAGAAAAACACTCTGCTTTTGAGAAACGGCATTCTTGCACTCTACTGTGTTTCCTATAAAGCCAGTACAGTGAGCACGGTCAAAACATAAGAACTGTGCTTCCTACACAAACGAGGCATATTTAGTTCAACTCAGTATTGGAAACTAAGTAAAACAGGAGCTTCTCTTCAGTCCAATACACTGTACTCGCTGGGAACAGACACGAATGCTATTTGCACTGTGTATGGCTAGAATAGCACAAGAGTGGTATTCTTAGCCTGAATGAACCCTTGCTGCTAGAAATTTTAAACTGAACGTGATTCAACTCCGTTTATTAAGTTTAATTGAACCCTAGTGTGCCATGCAAAAAAACACTCTGCTTTTAAGAAACGGGCATTCTTGCACTCGACTGTGTTTCCCATAGTGCCAATACAGTGAGATAAACCAGAAAAAAAAAACTGTGCTTCCTACACAAACGGGGCATATCTAGTTCAACTCAGTATTGGAAACTAAGTATACCGGAGCATCTCTACTCTCCAATACACTGTAGTAGCTGGGCACAGACGTGAATGCTACTTGCACTGTGTATGGCCGGAATAGCACAAGAGTGATATTCTTGGTCAGAATGAACACTTGCTGATAGAACTTGAAACTGAACGTGATTCAACTCCGTTTAGGAAGTTTAAATGAACCCTAGGGTGCCATGCAAGAAAAACACTCTGCTTTTGAGAAAAGGGCATTTTTGCACTCTACTGTGTTTCCTATAGCACCGGAACAGTGAGCTAGCTCAGAACAAAAGAACTGTGCTTCCTACACAAACGGGGCATATCTAGTTCAACTCAGTATTGGAAACTAAGAAAAACAGGAGCTTCTCTTCAGTCCAATGAACTGTATTTGCTGTGAACAGACGCGAATGCTATTTGCACTGTGTATGGCCAGTATAGCACAAGAGTGGTGTTCTTAGCCTGAATGAACCCTTGCTGCTAGAACTTGAAACTGAACGTGATTCAACTCGTTAGGAAGTTTAATTGAACCCTAGTGTGCCATGCATGTGAAACTCTCTGGTATTGAGAAATGGGCATTCTTGCACTCTACTGTGTTTCCTATAGGGCCAGTATAATGAGCTAGCTCAGAACAAAAGAACTGTGCTTCCTATACAAACGGGACATATCTAGTTCAAGTCAGTATTGGAAACTAAGTAAAACAGGAGCTTCTCTTCAGTCCAATACACTGTACTCGCTCGGAACAGGCGCGAATGCTACTTTGACTGTGTATGGCTAGAATAGCACAAGAGAGTTGTTCTTATCCTGAATGAACCCTTGCTGCTAGAACTTGAAACTGCACGTGGTTCAATTCCATTTAGGAAGTTTAATTGAACCCTAGTGTGCCATGCAAGAAAATCACTCTGCTTTTGAAAAACAGGCATTTTGCTCTCTACTGTGTTTCCTATAGGGCCAGTACAGTGAGCTAGCTCAGAACTAAAGAACTGTGCTTCCTACACAAACGGGGCCTATCTAGTCCAACTCAGTATTGGAAACTAAGTAAAACAGGAGCTTCTCTTCAGTCCAATACACTGTACTCGCTGGAACTGACGCGAATGCTTTTGCACACTGTATGGCCAGAATAGCACAATTGTGGTGTTCTCAGCCTGAATGAATCCTTGCTGCTAGAAATTGGAACTGAACGTGATTCAACTCCGTTTAGGAAGTTTAATTGAACCGTAGTGTGTCAAGTAAGAAAAACACTCTGGTTTTGAGAAACGGGCATTCTCACACTCTTCTGTGTTTCCTCTAGGGCCAGTACAGTGAGCGAGTTCAGAACAAAACAACTGTGCTTCCTAAACAAAAGGGGCATATCTACTTCAACTCAGTATTGGAAACTAAGTAAAACAGGAGCTTCTCTTCAGTCCAATACACTTTACTCGCTGTGAACAGACACAAATGCTATTTGCACTGTGTATGGCCAGAATAGCACAAGAGTGGTGTTCTTAGCATGAATGAACCCTTGCTGCTAGAACTTGAAACTGAACGTGATCAACTCGTTTAGGAAGTTTAATTGAACCCTAGTGTGCCATGCAAGTACAACACTCTGATTTTGAGAAACGGGCATTCTTGCACTCTATTGTGTTTCCTATAGGGCCAGTACAGTGAGCTAGCGCAGAAGAAAAGAACTGGGCTTCCTACACAAATGGGGCATATCTAGTTCAACTCAGTATTGGGAACTAAATAAAATAGGAGCTACTCTTCAGTCCAATACACTGTACTCGCTGGGAACAGACGCGAATGCTATTTGCACTGTGTATGGCCCGAATAACACAAGAGTTGTGTTCTTAGCCTGAATGAACCCTTGCTGCTAGAACTTGAAACTGAACGTGGTTCAATTCGGTTTAGGAAGTTTAATTGAACCCTAGTGTGCCATGCCAAAAAAACACTCTGCTTTTGAGAAACGGGCATTCTTGCACTCGACTGTTTTTCCTATAGGGCCAGTACAGTGAGCTAGCTCAGAACAAAAGAACTGTGCTTCCTACACAAACGAGGCATATCTAGTTCAATTCACTATTGAAACCAAAGTAAAACAGGAGCTTATCTCCAGTCAAATAAAAAATGTAGTCGCTGGGAAAAGATGCGAATGCTACTTTGACTGTGTATGGCCAGAATAGCACAAGAGTGGTGTTCTTAGCATGAATGAACCCTTGCTGCTAGAACGTGAAACTGAACGTGATTCAACTCCGTTTAGGAAGTTTAGTTGAACCCTAGTGTGCCATGCAAGAAAAACACTCTGCTTTTAAGAAACGGGCATTCTTGCAATCTACTGTGTTTCTAATAGGGCCAGTACAGTGAGCTAGCTCAGCAAAAAAGAACTCTGCGTCCTACACAAACGGAGCATATCTAGTTCAACTCAGTATTGGGAAGTAAATACAACAGTAGCTACTCTTCAGTCCAATACAATGTACTTGCTGGGAACAGAAACGAATGCTATTTGCACTGTGTATGGCCAGAATAGCACAAGAGTGGTATTCTTAGCCTGAATGAACCCTTGCTGCTAGATCTTGAAACTGAATGTGATTCAACTCCGTGTAGGAAGATTAATTGAACCCTAGTGTGCCATGCAAGAAAAACACTCTGGTTGAGTACCGGGCATTCTTGCACTCTACTGAGTTTTCTATAGGGCCATACAGTGATGTAGCTCAGAACAAAAGAATTGTGCTTCCCCCACCATCGGGGCATATATAGTTCAACTCATTATTGGAAACTAACTAATACAGGAGCTCCTCTTCAGTCCAATACACTGTACTGTCTGGGAACAGACGCGAATGCTACTTGTGCTGGGTATGTCCAGAATAGCACAAGAGTGGTGCTCTTAGCCTGAATGAACCCTTGCTGCTAGAACTTGAAACTGAGCGTGATTCAACTCCGTTTAGGAAGTTTAATTGAACCCTAGTGTGCCATGCAAGAAAAACACTCTGCTTTTGAGAAACGGCATTCTTGCACTCTACTGTGTTTCCTATAAAGCCAGTACAGTGAGCACGGTCAAAACAAAAGAACTGTGCTTCCTACACAAACGGGGCATATCTAGTTCAACTCAGTATTGGAAACTAAGTAAAACAGGAGCTTCTCTTCAGTCCAATACACTGTACTCGCTGGGAACAGACACGAATGCTATTTGCACTGTGTATGGCCAGAATAGCACAAAAAAACACTCTGCTTTTAAGAAACGGGCATTCTTGCACTCGACTGTGTTTCCCATAGTGCCAATACAGTGAGATAACTCAGAAAAAAAGAACTGTGCTTCCTACACAAACGGGGCATATCTAGTTCAACTCAGTATTGGAAACTAAGTATACCGGAGCATCTCTACTCTCCAATACACTGTAGTAGCTGGGCACAGACGTGAATGCTACTTGCACTGTGTATGGCCGGAATAGCACAAGAGTGATGTTCTTGGTCAGAATGAACACTTGCTGATAGAACTTGAAACTGAACGTGATTCAACTCCGTTTAGGAAGTTTAAATGAACCCTAGTGTGCCATGCAAGAAAAACACTCTGCTTTTGAGAAAAGGGCATTTTTGCACTCTACTGTGTTTCCTATAGCACCGGAACAGTGAGCTAGCTCAGAACAAAAGAACTGTGCTTCCTACACAAACGGGGCATATCTAGTTCAACTCAATATTGGAAACTAAGAAAAACAGGAGCTTCTCTTCAGTCCAATGAACTGTATTCACTGTGAACAGACGCTAATGCTATTTGCACTGTGTATGGACAGTATAGCACAAGAGTGGTGTTCTTAGCCTGAATGAACCCTTGCTGCTAGAACTTGAAACTGAACGTGATTCAACTCGTTAGGAAGTTTAATTGAACCCTAGTGTGCCATGCAAGTACAACTCTCTGGTATTGAGAAACGGGCATTCTTGCACTCTACTGTGTTTCCTATAGGGCCAGTATAATGAGCTAGCTCAGAACAAAAGAACTGTGCTTCCTATACAAACGGGGCATATCGAGCTCAAGTCAGTATTGGAAACTAAGTAAAACAGGAGCTTCTCTTCAGTCCAATACACTGTACTCGCTCGGAACAGACGCGAATGCTACTTTGACTGTGTATGGCTAGAATAGCACAAGAGTGTTGTTCTTATCCTGAATGAACCCTTGCTGCTAGAACTTGAAACTGCACGTGGTTCAATTCCATTTAGGAAGTTTAATTGAACCCTAGTGTGCCATGCAAGAAAATCACTCTGCTTTTGAAAACAGGCATTTTGCTCTCTACTGTGTTTCCTATAGGGCCAGTACAGTGAGCTAGCTCAGAACTAAAGAACTGTGCTTCCTACACAAACGGGGCATATCTAGTTCAACTCAGTATTGGGAAGTAAATACAACAGTAGCTACTCTTCAGTCCAATACAATGTACTTGCTGGGAACAGAAACGAATGCTATTTGCACTGTGTATGGCCAGAATAGCACAAGAGTGGTATTCTTAGCCTGAATGAACCCTTGCTGCTAGATCTTGAAACTGAATGTGATTCAACTCCGTGTAGGAAGATTAATTGAACCCTAGTGTGCCATGCAAGAAAAACACTCTGGTTGAGTACCGGGCATTCTTGCACTCTACTGAGTTTTCTATAGGGCCATACAGTGATGTAGCTCAGAACAAAAGAATTGTGCTTCCCCCACCAACGGGGCATATATAGTTCAACTCATTATTGGAAACTAACTAATACAGGAGCTCCTCTTCAGTCCAATACACTGTACTGTCTGGGAACAGACGCGAATGCTACTTGTGCTGGGTATGTCCAGAATAGCACAAGAGTGGTGCTCTTAGCCTGAATGAACCCTTGCTGCTAGAACTTGAAACTGAGCGTGATTCAACTCCGTTTAGGAAGTTTAATTGAACCCTAGTGTGCCATGCAAGAAAAACACTCTGCTTTTGAGAAACGGCATTCTTGCACTCTACTGTGTTTCCTATAAAGCCAGTACAGTGAGCACGGTCAAAACAAAAGAACTGTGCTTCCTACACAAACGGGGCATATCTAGTTCAACTCAGTATTGGAAACTAAGTAAAACAGGAGCTTCTCTTCAGTCCAATACACTGTACTCGCTGGGAACAGACACGAATGCTATTTGCACTGTGTATGGCCAGAATAGCACAAAAAAACACTCTGCTTTTAAGAAACGGGCATTCTTGCACTCGACTGTGTTTCCCATAGTGCCAATACAATGAGATAACTCAGAAAAAAAGAACTGTGCTTCCTACACAAACGGGGCATATCTAGTTCAACTCAGTATTGGAAACTAAGTATACCGGAGCATCTCTACTCTCCAATACACTGTAGTAGCTGGGCACAGACGTGAATGCTACTTGCACTGTGTATGGCCGGAATAGCACAAGAGTGATGTTCTTGGTCAGAATGAACACTTGCTGATAGAACTTGAAACTGAACGTGATTCAACTCCGTTTAGGAAGTTTAAATGAACCCTAGTGTGCCATGCAAGAAAAACACTCTGCTTTTGAGAAAAGGGCATTTTTGCACTCTACTGTGTTTCCTATAGCACCGGAACAGTGAGCTAGCTCAGAACAAAAGAACTGTGCTTCCTACACAAACGGGGCATATCTAGTTCAACTCAATATTGGAAACTAAGAAAAACAGGAGCTTCTCTTCAGTCCAATGAACTGTATTCACTGTGAACAGACGCTAATGCTATTTGCACTGTGTATGGACAGTATAGCACAAGAGTGGTGTTCTTAGCCTGAATGAACCCTTGCTGCTAGAACTTGAAACTGAACGTGATTCAACTCGTTAGGAAGTTTAATTGAACCCTAGTGTGCCATGCAAGTACAACTCTCTGGTATTGAGAAACGGGCATTCTTGCACTCTACTGTGTTTCCTATAGGGCCAGTATAATGAGCTAGCTCAGAACAAAAGAACTGTGCTTCCTATACAAACGGGGCATATCGAGCTCAAGTCAGTATTGGAAACTAAGTAAAACAGGAGCTTCTCTTCAGTCCAATACACTGTACTCGCTCGGAACAGACGCGAATGCTACTTTGACTGTGTATGGCTAGAATAGCACAAGAGTGTTGTTCTTATCCTGAATGAACCCTTGCTGCTAGAACTTGAAACTGCACGTGGTTCAATTCCATTTAGGAAGTTTAATTGAACCCTAGTGTGCCATGCAAGAAAATCACTCTGCTTTTGAAAACAGGCATTTTGCTCTCTACTGTGTTTCCTATAGGGCCAGTACAGTGAGCTAGCTCAGAACTAAAGAACTGTGCTTCCTACACAAACGGGGCATATCTAGTTCAACTCAGTATTGGAAACTAAGTAAAACAGGAGCTTCTCTTCAGTCCAATATACTGTACTCGCTGTGAACAGAAGCGAATGCTATTTGAACTGTATATGGAAAAAAATAGCACAAGAGTTGTGTTCTTAGCCTGAATTAACCCTTGATGCTAGAACGTGAAACTGAACGTTATTCAACTCTGTTTAGGAAGTTTAATGGAACCCTTGTGTGCCATGCAAGAAAAACACTCTACTTTTGAGAAACGGGCATTCTTGCACTCTACTGAGTTTCCTCTAGGGCCAGTTCAGTTAGCTAGCTCAGAACAAAAGAACTGTGCTTCCTACACAAACGGGGCCTATCTAGTTCAACTCAGTATTGGAAACTAAGTAAAACAGGAGCTTCTCTTCAGTCCAATACACTGTACTCGCTGGAACTGGCGCGAATGCTTGTGCACACTGTATGGCCAGAAGAGCACAATTGTGGTGTTCTCAGCCTGAATGAACCCTTGCTGCTAGAAATTGGAACTGAACGTGATTCAACTCCGTTTAGGAAGTTTAATTGAACCGTAGTGTGTCAAGTAAGAAAAACACTCTGGTTTTGAGAAACGGGCATTCTCACACTCTTCTGTGTTTCCTCTAGGGCCAGTACAGTTAGCAAGTTCAGAACAAAAGAACTGTGCTTCCTAAACAAAAGGGGTATATCTACTTCAACTCAGTATTGGAAACTAAGTAAAACAGGAGCTTCTCTTCAGTCCAATACACTTTACTCGCTGTGAACAGACACAAATGCTATTTGCACTGTGTATGGCCAGAATAGCACAAGAGTGGTGTTCTTAGCATGAATGAACCCTTGCTGCTAGAACTTGAAACTGAACGTGATCAACTCGTTTAGGAAGTTTAATTGAACCCTAGTGTGCCATGCAAGTACAACACTCTGATTTTGAGAAACGGGCATTCTTGCACTCTATTGTGTTTCCTATAGGGCCAGTACAGTGAGCTAGCGCAGAAGAAAAGAACTGGGCTTCCTACACAAATGGGGCATATCTAGTTCAACTCAGTATTGGGAACTAAATAAAATAGGAGCTACTCTTCAGTCCAATACACTGTACTCGCTGGGAACAGACGCGAATGCTATTTGCACTGTGTATGGCCCGAATAACACAAGAGTTGTGTTCTTAGCCTGAATGAACCCTTGCTGCAAGAACTTGAAACTGAACGTGGTTCAATTCGGTTTAGGAAGTTTAATTGAACCCTAGTGTGCCATGCCAGAAAAACACTCTGCTTTTGAGAAACGGGCATTCTTGCACTCGACTGTGTTTCTTATAGGGCCAGTACAGTGAGCCAGCTCAGAACAAAAGAACTGTGCTTCCTACACAAACGAGGCATATCTAGTTCAACTCACTATTGAAACCAAAGTAAAACAGGAGCTTATCTTCAGTCAAATAAAAAATGTAGTCGCTGTGAACATACGCGAATGCTATTTGCACTGTTTATGGCCAGAATAGCACAAGATTGGTGCTCTTAGCCTGAATGAACCCTTGCTGCTGGAACTTGAAACTAAACGTGATTCAACTTCCGTTAAGGAAGTTTAATTGAACCCTAGTGTGCCATGCAAGAAAAACACTCTGGTTTTGAGATACGGGCATTCTTGCACTCTACTGTGTTACCTATAGGGCCAGAACAGTGAGCTAATTCACAATAAAAGAACTGTGCTTTTTACACATACGGTGCATATCTATTTCAACTCAGTATTGGAAACTAAGTAAAACAGGAGCTTCTCTTCAGTCCAATACACTGTACTCGCTGGGAACAGACGCGAATGGTATTTGCACTGTGTATGGCCAGAAGAGCACAAGAGTGGTGTTCTTAGCCTGAATGAACCATTGCTGCTAGAACCTCAAACTCAACGTGATTCAACTCCGTTTAGGAAGTTTAATTGAACAATAGTGTTCCATGCAAGAAAAACACTCTGGTTTTGAGAAACGGGTATTCATGTGCTCTACTGTTTTTCCTATAGGGCCAGTAGAGTGAGCTAGCTCGGAACAAAAGAACTGTGCTTCCTACACAAACGGGGCAGCTCTAGTTCAATTCAGTATTGGAAACTAAGTAAAACAGGAGCTTCTCTTCAGTCCAGTACACTGTACTCGCTGGGAACAGACTCGAATGCTATTTGTACCGTGTATGGCCATTATAGCACAAAAGTGGTGTTCTTAGCCTGAATGATCCCTTGCTGCTAGAACTTGAAACTGAATGTGATTCAACTCCGTTTAGGAAGTTTAGTTGAACCCTAGTGTGCCATGCAAGAAAAACACTCTGGTTTTGAGAAACGGGCATTCTTGCTCTCTACTGTGTTTCCTATAGAGCCAGTACAGTGAGCTAGCTCAGAACAAAAGAACTGTGCTTCCTACACAAACTGGGCATATCTAGTTCAAGTCAGTATTGGTAACTAAGTAAAATAGGAGCTAGCTTCAGCCCAATACACTGTACTCGCTGAGAACAGACGCGAATGCTATTTGCACTGTGTATCGCCAGAATAACACTAGAGTTGTGTTCTTAGCCTGAATGAACCCTTGCTGCTAGAACTTGAAACTGAACGTGGTTCAATTCCGTTTAGGAAGTTTAATTGAACCCTAGTGTGCCATGCCAGAAAAACACTCTGCTTTTGAGAAACGGGCATTCTTGCACTCGACTGTGTTTCCTATAGGGCCAGTACAGTGAGCTAGCTCAGAACAAAAGAACTGTGCTTCCTACACAAACGAGGCATATCTAGTTCAACTCACTATTGAAACCAAAGTAAAACGGGAGCTTATCTTCAGTCAAATAAAAAATGTAGTCGCTGGGAACAGATGCGAATGCTACTTTGACTGTGTATGGCCAGAATAGCACAAGAGTGGTGTTCTTAGCATGAATGAATCCTTGCTGCTAGAACGTGAAACTGAACGTGATTCAACTCCGTTTACGAAGTTTAATAGAACCCTAGTGTGCCATGCAAGAAAAACACTCTGCTATTAAGAAACGGGCATTATTGCAATCTACTGTGTTTCTAATAGGGCCAGTACAGTGAGCTAGCTCAGAAAAAAAGAATTGTGCATCCTACACAAATGGGGCATATCTAGTTCAACTCAGTATTGGGAAGTAAATAGAACAGGAGCTACTCTTCAGTCCAATACAATGTACTTGCTGGGAACAGACACAAATGCCATTTGCACTGTGTATGGCCAGAATAGCACAAGAGTGGTGTTCTTAGCCTGAATGAACCCTTGCTGCTAGAACTTGAAACTGAACGTGATTCAACTCCTTTTAGGAAGTTTAATTGAACCATAGTGTGCCATGCAAAAAAAACACTCTGCTTGTGTGAAACGGCATTCTTGCACTCTACTGTGTTTCCTATAAAGCCAGTACAGTGAGCGAGGTCAGAACAAAAGAACTGTGCTTCCTATACAAACGGGGCATAACTAGATCAACTCAGTATTGGAAACGAAGTAAAACAGGAGGTTCTCTTCAGTCCAATACACTGTACTCGCTCTGAAGAGACGCGAATGCTATTTGCACTGTGTATGGCCAGAATACCCAAGAGTAGTGTTCTTAGCCTGAATGAACCCTTGCTGCTAGAACTTGAAACTTAAGGTGATTCAACTCCGTTTAGGAAGTTTAGTTGAATCCTAGTGTACCATGCAAGAAAAACACTCTGGTTTTGAGAAACGGGCATTCTTGCACTCTACTGTGTTTCCTATAACCAGTACAGAGAGCTAGCTCAGAACAAAAGAACTGTGCTTCCTACACAAACGGGGCATATCTAGTTCAACTCAGTATTGGAAACTAAGTCAAACAGGAGCTTCTCTTCACTCCAATACACTGTACTCGCTGGGAACAGACGAAAATGCTATTTGCACTGTGTATGTCCAGAATAGCACAAGAGCTGTGTTTTTAGCCTGAATGAACCCTTGCTGCTAGAACTTGAAACTGAACGTGGTTCAACTCCGTTTAGTAAGTTTAATTGAACCCTAGTGTGCCATGTAAGATAAACACTCTGCTTTTGAGAAACGGGCATTCTTGCTCTCTACTGTGTTTCCTATAGGGCCAGTACAGTGAGCTAGCTCAGAACAAAAGAACTGTGCTTCCTACACAAACTGGGCATATCTAGTTCAAGTCAGTATTGGTAACTAAGTAAAACAGGAGCTTCTCTTAAGTCCAATACACTGTACTCGCTAAGAACAGACGCGAATGATACTTTGACTCTGTATGGCCAGAATAGCACAAGAGTAGTGTTCTTAGCCTGAATGAACCCTTGCTGCTAGAACTTGAAACTGAACGTGGTTCAATTCCGTTTAGGAAGTTTAATTGAACCCTAGTGTGCCATGCCAGTAAAACACTCTGCTTTTGAGAAACGGGCATTCTAGCACTCGACTGTGTTTCCTATAGGGCCAGTACAGTGAGCCAGCTCAGAACAAAAGAACTGTGAGTCCTACACAAACGAGGCATATCTAGTTCAACTCACTATTGAAACCAAAGTAAAACAGGAGCTTATCTTCAGTCAAATAAAAAATGTAGTCGCTGGGAACAGATGTGAATGCTACTTTGACTGTGTAGGGCCAGAATAACACAAGAGTGGTGTTCTTAGCATGAATGAACCCTTGCTGCTCGAACGTGAAACTGAACGTGATTCAACTCAGTTTAGGAAGTTTAGTTGAACCCTAGTGTGCCATGCAAGAAAAACACTCTGCTTTTAAGAAACGGGCATTCTTGCAATCTACTGTGTTTCTAATAGGGCCAGTACAGTGAGCTAGCTCAGAAAAAAAGAACTGTGCGTCCTACACAAATGGGGCATATCTAGTTCAACTCAGTATTGGGAAGTAAATACAACAGGAGCTACTCTTCAGTCCAATACAATGTACTTGCTGGGAACAGACGCAAATGCTATTTGCACTGTGTATGTCCAGAATAGCACAAGAGTGGTGTTCTTAGCCTGAATGAACTCTTGCTGCTAGAACTTGAAACTGAACGTGATTCAACTCCTTTTAGGATGTTTAATTTAACCCTAGTGTGCCATGCAAGAAAAGCACTCTGCTTGTGTGAAACGGCATTCTTGCACTCTACTGTGTTTCCTATACCCAGTACAGAGAGCTAGCTCAGAACAAAAGAACTGTGCTTCCTACACAAACGGGGCATATCTAGTTCAACTCAGTATAGGAAACTAAGTCAAACAGGAGCTTCTCTTCACTCCAATACACTGTACTCGCTGGGAACATACGTGAATGCTACTTTGACTGTGTATGGCCAGAATAGCACAAGAGTGGTGTTCTTAGCCTGAATGAACCCTTGCTGTTAGAACTTGAAACTTAACGTGATTCAACTCCGTTTAGGAAGTTTAGTTGAACCCTAGTGTGCCATGCAAGAAAAACACTCTGGTTTTGAGAAACGGGCATTCTTGCACTCTACTGTGTTTCCTATAAGTCCAGTACAATGAGCTCGCTCAGAATAAAAGAACTGTGCTTACAACACAAACGGGGCATATCTAGTTCAACTCAGTATTGGAAACTATATAAAACAGGAGCTTCTCTTCATTCCAATACACTGTACTCGCTGGGAACAGACGCGAATGCTATTTGCACTGTGTATGGCCCGAATAACACAAGAGTTGTGTTCTTAGCCTGAATGAACCCTTGCTGCTAGAACTTGAAACTGAACGTGGTTCAATTCCGTTTAGGAAGTTTAATTGAACCCTATTGTGCCATGCCAGAAAAACACTCTGCTTTTGAGAAACGGGCATTCTTGCACTCGACTGTGTTTCCTATAGGGCCAGTACAGTGAGCCAGCTCAGAACAAAAGAACAGTGCTTCCTACACAAAAGAGGCATATCTAGTTCAACTCACTATTGAAACCAAAGTAAAACAGGAGCTTATCTTCAGTCAAATAAAAAATGTAGTCGCTGGGAACAGATGCGAATGCTATTTGCACTGTGTATGGCCAGAATAGCACAAAAGTGGTGTTCTTAGCCTAAATGAACCCTTGCTTCTAGAACTTGAAACTGAATGTGATTCAACTCCGTTTAGAAAGTTTAATTGAACCCTAGTGTGCCATGCAATAAAAACACTCTGCTTTTGAGAAACGGGCATTCTTGTTCTCTACTGTGTTTCCTATAGGGCCAGTTGAGTGACCTAGCTCAGAACAAAAGAACTGTGCTTCCTACACAGACGGACCATACCAAGTTCAACTCATTATTGGAAACTAACTAATACAGGAGCTCCTCTTCAGTCCAGTACACTGTACTGTCTGGGAACAGACACGAATGCTATTTGTGCTGGGTATGGCCAGAATAGCACAAGAGTGGTGCTCTTAGCCTGAATGAACCCTTGCTGCTAGAACTTGAAACTGAGCGTGATTCAACTCCGTTTAGGAAGTTTAATTGAACCCTAGTGTGCCATGCAAGAAAAACACTCTGCTTTTGAGAAACGGCATTCTTGCACTCTACTGTGTTTCCTATAAAGCCAGTACAGTGAGCATGGCCAAAACAAAAGAACTGTGCTTCCTACTCAAACCAGGCATATCTAGTTCAACTCAGTATTGGAATCTAAGTAAAACAGGAGCTTCTCTTCAGTCCAATACACTGTACTCGCTGGGAACTGACACGAATGCTATTTGCACTGTGTATGGCCAGAATAGCACAAGAGTGGTGTTCTTAGCCTGAAAGAACCATTGCTGCTAGAAATTTTAAACTGAACGTGATTCAACTCCGTTTACTAAGTTTAATTGAACCCTAGTGTGCCATTCAAGAAAAACACTCTGCTTTTAAGAAACGGGCATTCTTGCACTCGACTGTGTTTCCTATAGTGCTAGTACAGTGAGCTAGCTCAGAAAAAAAAAACTGTGCTTCCTACACAAACGGGGCATATCTAGTTCAACTCAGTATTGCAAACTAAGTAAACAGGAGCATCACTTCACTCCAATACACTGTAGTAGCTGGGAAGAGGCACGAATGCTATTTGCACTGTGTATGGCCAGAATAGCACAAGAGTTGTGTTCTTAGCCTGAATGAACCCTTCCTGCTAGAACTTGAATCTCAACGTGATTCAACTCCGTTTAGGAAGTTTAATTGAACAATATTGTGCCATGCAAAAAAAACACTCTGGTTTTGAGAAACGGGCATTCATGCACTCTACTGAGTTTCCTATAGGGCCATACAGTGATGTAGCTCAGAACAAAAGAATTGTGCTTCCCCCACCAACGGGGCATATATAGTTCAACTCAATATTGGAAATTAAATAAAACAGGAGCTACTCTTCAGTCCAATACACTGTACTTGCTGGGAACAGACGCGAATGCTATTTGCTTTGTGTATGGCCAGAATAGCACAAGAATTGTGTTTTTAGCCTGAATGAACCCTTGCTGATAGATCTTGAAACGGAAGGTGATTCAACTCTGTTTAGGAAGGTTAATTGAACCCTAGTGTGCCATGCAATAAAAACACTCTGCTTTTGTGAAACGGCATTCTTGCACTCTACTGTGTTTCCTATAAAGCCAGTACAGTGAGCGAGGTCAGAACAAAAGAACTGTGCTTCCTACACAAACGGGGCATATCTAGTTCAACTCAGTATTGGAAACGAAGTAAAACAGGAGCTTCTCTTCAGTCAAAACAATGTACTCGCTGTGAACAGACGCGAATGCTATTTGCACTGTGTATGTCCAGAATACCACAAGAGTTGTGTTTTTAGCCTGAATGAATCCTTGCTGCTAGAACTTGAAACTGAACGTGGTTCAACTCCGTTTAGTAAGTTTAATTGAACCCTAGTGTGCCATGTAAGAAAAACACTCTGCTTTTGAGAAATGGGCATTCTTGCTCTCTACTGTGGTTCCTATAGGGCCAGTAGAGTGAGCTAGCTCAGAACAAAAGAACTGTGCTTCCTACACAAACGGGGCATATCGAGTTCAAGTCAGTATTGGTAACTAAGTAAAACAGGAGCTTCTCTTAAGTCCAATACACTGTACTCGCTGAGAACAGACGCGAATGATACTTTGACTCTGTATGGCCAGAATAGCACAAGAGTAGTGTTCTTCTCCTGAATGAACCCTTGCTGCTAGAACTTGAAACTGCACGTGATTCAACTCCGTTTAGGAAGTTTATTGAACCCTGGTTTGCCATACAAGAAAAACACTCTGGTTATGAGAAACGGGCATTCTTGCACTCTACTGTATTTCCTAAAGGGCCAGTACAGTGAGCTAGCTCAGAAAAAAAGAACTGTGCTTCCTACACAAAAGGGGCCTATCTAGTTCAACTCAGTATTGGAAACTAAGTAAAACAGGAGCTTCTCTTCAGTCTAATGAACTGTATTCGCTGTGAACAGACGCGAATGCTATTTGCACTGTGTATGGCCAGAATAACACAAGAGTGGTGTTCTTAGCCTGAATGAACACTTGTTGCTAGATCTTGAAACTGAACGTGATTCAACTCGTTAGGAAGTTTAATTGAACCCTAGTGTGCCATGCAAGCACAACTCTCTGGTATTGAAAAACGGGCATTCTTGCACTCTACTGAGTTTCCTATAGGGCCATACAGTGATGTAGCTCAGAACAAAAGAATTGTGCTTTCCCCACCAACGGGGCATATATAGTTCAACTCAGTATTGGAAACTAAGTAAAACAGGAGCTTCTCTTCAGTCCAATACATTGTACTTGCTGGGAAGAGACGCTAGTGCTATTTGTATTGTGTATGGCCAGAATAGCACAAGAGTGGAGTTCTTAGCCTGAATGAACCCTTGCTGCTGGAACTTGAAACTAAACGTGATTCAACTTCCGTTAAGGAAGTTTAATTGAACCCTAGTGTCCTATGCAAGAAAAACTCTCTGGTTTTGAGAAACGGGCATTCTTGCACTCTACTGTGTTACCTATAGGGCCAGAACTGTGAGCTAATTCACAATAAAAGAACTGTGCTTCTTACACATACGGGGCATATCTATTTCAACTCAGTATTGGAAACTAAGTAAAACAGGAGCTTCTCTTCAGTCAAATACACTGTACTCGCTGGCAACAGACGCGAATGGTATTTGCACTGTGTATGGCCAGAATAGCACAAGAGTGGTGTTCTTAGCCTGAATGAACCCTTGCTGCTAGAAATTGAAACTGAATGTGATTCAACTCCTTTAGGAAGTTTAGTTGAACCCTAGTGTGCCATGCAAGAAAAACACTCTGATTTTGAGAAATGGGCATTCTTGCACTCTACTGTGTTTCCTATAGGGCCAGTGCAGTGAGCTAGATCAGAACAAAAGAACTGTGCTTCCTATACAAACAGGGCATATCTAGTTCAACTCAGTATTGCAAACTAAGTAAAACAGGAGCTTCTCTTCAGACCAGTACACTGTACTCGCTGGGAACTGACACGAATGCTATTTGCCCTGTGTATGGCCAGAATAGCACAAGAGTTGTGTTCTTAGCCTGAATGATCCCTTGCTTCTAGAACTTGAAACTGAAAGTGATTCAACTCCGTTTATTAAGTTTAATTGAACCCTAGTGTTCCATGCAAGAAAAACACTTTGCTTTTAAGAAACGGGCATTCTTGCACTCGACTGTGTTTCCCATAGTGAAAATACAGTGAGATAACTCAGAAAAAAAGAACTGTGCTTCCTACACAAACGGGGCATATCTAGTTCAACTCAGTATTGGAAACTAAGTATACCGGAGCATCTCTTCTCTCCAATACACTGTAGTAGCTGGGCACAGACGTGAATGCTACTTGCACTGTGTATGGCCAGAATAGCACAAGAGTGGTGTTCTTGGCCAGAATGAACACTTGCTGCTAGAACTTGAAACTGCACGTGATTCAACTCCGTTTAGGAAGTTTAATTGAACCCTGGTGTGCCATACAAGAAAAACACTCTGAATATGAGAAACGGGCATTCTTGCACTCTACTGTGTTTCCTATAGGGCCAGTACAGTGAGCTAGCTCAGAAAAAAAGAACTGTGCTTCCTACACAAAAGGGGCCTATCTAGTTCAACTCAGTATTGGAAACTAAGTAAAACAGGAGCTTCTCTTCAGTCCAATGAACTGTATTCGCTGTGAACAGACGCGAATGCTATTTGCACTGTGTATGGCCAGAATAGCACAAGAGTGGTGTTCTTAGCCTGAATCAACACTTGCTGCTAGATCTTGAAACTGAACGTGATTCAACTCGTTAGGAAGTTTAATTGAATCCTAGTGTGCCATGCAAGTACAACTCTCTGGTATTCAGAAACGGGCATTCTTGCACTCTACTGTGTTTCCTATAGGGCCAGTATAATGAGCTAGCTCAGAACAAAAGAACTGTGCTTCCTATACAAACGGGGCATATCTAGATCAAGTCAGTATTGGAAACTAAGTAAAACAGGAGCTTCTCTTCAGTCCAATATACTGTACTCGCTTTGAACAGAAGCGAATGCTATTTCAATTGTATATGGAAAAAAATAGCACAAGAGTTGTGTTCTTAGCCTGAATGAACCCTTGATGCTAGAACTTGAAACTGAACGTTATTCAACTCTGTTTAGGAAGTTTAATGGAACCCTAGTGTGCCATGCAAGAAAAACACTCTGCTTTTGAGAAACGGGCATTCTTGCACTCTACTGAATTTCCTATAGGGCCAGTTCAGTTAGCTAGATCAGAACAAAAGAACTCTGCTTCCTACACAAACGGGGCCTATCTAGTTCAACTCAGTATTGGAAACTAAGTAAAACAGGAGCTTCTCTTCAGTCCAATACACTGTACTCGCTGGAACTGACGCGAATGCTTGTGCACACTGTATGGCCGGAATAGCACACTTGTGGTATTCTCAGCCTGAATGAACCCTTGTTGCTAGAACTTGAAACTGAACGTGATTCCACTCCGTTTAGGAAGTTTAATTGAACCGTAGTGTGCCAAGTAAGAAAAACACTCTGGTTTTGAGAAACGGGCATTCTTGCACTCTTCTGTGTTTCCTATAGGGCCAGTACAGTGAGAGAGTTCAGAACAAAACAACTGTGCTTCCTAAACAAAAGGGGCCTATCTAGTTCAACTCAGTATTGGAAACTAAGTAAAACAGGAGCTTCTCTTCAGTCCAATACACTGTACTCGCTGGGAACAGACGCAAATGCTATTTGCACTTTGTATGGCCAGAATAGCACAAGAGTGGTGTTCTTAGCCTGAATGAAGCCTCGTTGCTAGAACTTGAAACTGAACGTGATCAACTCGTTTAGGAAGTTTAATTGAACCCTAGTGTGCCATGCAAGTACAACACTCTGCTTTTGAGAAACGGGCATTCTTGCACTCTATTGTGTTTCCTATAGGGCCAGTACAGTGAGCTAGCTCTGAACAAAAGAACTGTGCTTCCTACACAAATGGGGCATATCTAGTTCAACTCAGTATTGGGAACTAAATAAAACAGGAGGTACACTTCAGTCCAATACACTGTACTCGCTGGGAACAGACGCGAATGCTATTTGCACTGTGTATGGCCAGAATAACACAAGAGTTGTGTTCTTAGCCTGAATGAACCCTTGCTGCTAGAACTTGAAATTGAACGTGGTTCAATTCCGTTTAGGAAGTTTAATTGTACCCTAGTGTGCCATGCCAGAAAAACACTCTGGTTTTGAGAAACGGGCATTCTTTTACTCGACTGTGTTTCCTATAGGGCCAGTACAGTGAGCCAGCTCAGAACAAAAGAACTGTGCTTTCTACACAAACGAGGCATATCTAGTTCAACTCAGTATTGAAACCAAAGTAAAACAGGAGCTTATCTTCATTCCAATAAAAAATATAGTCCCTGGGAACTGACACGAATGCTACTTTGACTGTGTATGGCCTGAATAGCACAAGAGTGGTGTTCTTAGGCTGAATGAACCCTTGCTGCTAGAACTTGAAACTGAACGTGATTCAACTCCGTTTAGGAAGTTTAGTTGAACCCTAGTGTGCCATGCAAGAAAAACACTCTTCTTTTAACAAACGGGCATTCTTGCAATCTACTGTGTTTCTAATAGGGCCAGTACAGTGAGCTAGCTCAGAAAAAAAGAACTGTGCTTCCTACACAAACGGGGCATATCTAGTTCAACTCAGTATTGGGAAGTAAATACAACAGGAGCTACTCTTCAGTCCAATACACTGTACTTGCTTCGAACAGACGCAAATGCTATTTGCACTGTGTATGGCCAGAATAGCACAAAAGTTGTGTTCTTAGCCTGAATGACCCCTTTATGCTAGAACTTGAAACTGAACGTGATTCAACTCTGTTTAGTAAGTTTTATTGAACCCTAGTGTGCCATGAAACAAATACACTCTGGTTTTGAGAAACGGGCATTCTCGCACTCTACTGTGATTCATATAGGGCCAGTACAGAGAACGAGTTCAGAAAAAAAGAACTGTGCTTCCTATACAAACGGGGCATATCTAGTTCAACTCAGTATTGGAAACTAAGTAAAACAGGAGCTTCTCTTCAGTCAATACACTTTACTTGCTGGGAACAGACGTGATTGCTATTTGCACTGTGTATGTCCAGAATAGCATAAAAGTGGTGTTCTTAGCCTGAATGAACCCTTGCTGCTAGATCTTGAAACTGGACGTGATTCAACTCCGTTTAGGAAGTTTAATTGAACCCTAGTATGCCATGCAAGAAAAACACTCTGCTTTTGAGAAACGGGCATTCTTGTAATCTACTGTGTTTCTAATAGGGCCAATACAGTGAGCTAGCTCAGAAAAAAAGAACTGTGCTTCCTACACAAACGGGGCATATCTAGTTCCACTCAGTGTTGGGAAATAAATAAAACAGGAGCTAATCTTCAGTCTAATACAATGTACTTGCTGGGAACAGACGCGAATGCTCTTTGCACTGTGTATGGCCAGAATAGCACAAGAGTGGTGTTCTTAGCCTGAATGAACCCTTGCTGCTAGATCTTGAAACTGAACGTGATTCAACTCCGTTTAGGAAGTTTAATTGAACCCTTGTGTGCCAAGCAAGAAAAACACTCTGGTTTTGATAAACGGGCATTCTTGCACTCTACTGAGTTTCCTATAGGGCCATACAGTGATGTAGCTCAGAACAAAAGAATTGTGCTTCCCCCACCAACGGGGCATATCTAGTTCAACTCAGTATTGGAAACTAAGTAAAACAGGAGCTTCTCTACAGTCAATACACTTTACTGGCTGGGAACAGACGTGATTGCTATTTGCACTGTGTATGGCCAGAATAGCATAAGAGTGGTGTTCTTAGCCTGAATGAACCCTTGCTGCAGGATCTTGAAACTGAACATGATTCAAATCCGTTTAGGAAGTTTAATTGAACCGTAGTATGCCATGAAGAAAAACACTCTGCTTTTGAGAAACGGGCATTCTTGCACTCTACTGTGTTTCCTATAGGTCCAGTACAGTGAGCTAGCTCAGAAGTAAAGAACTGTGCTTCCTTCACAAACGGGGCATATCTAGTTCAAGTAAGCATTGGAAACTAAGTAAAACAGGAGCTTCTCTTCAGTCCAATACACTGTACTCGCTGGGAACAGACGCGGATGTTACTTTGACTGTGTATGGCTAGAATAGCACAAGAGTTGTGTTCTTATCCTGAATGAAGCCTTTCTGCTAGAACTTGAAACTGCACGTGGTTCAATTCCATTTAGGAAGTTTAATTGAACCCTAGTGTGCCATGCAAGAAAATCACTCTGCTTTTGAGAAACGGGCATTCTTGCACTCTACTGTGTTTCCTATAGGGCCAGTACAGTGAGCTAGCTCAGAACAAAAGAACTGTGCTTCGTACAACAACGGGGCATATCTAGTTCAACTCAGTATTGGAAACTATGTAAAACAGGAGCTTCTCTTCATTCCAATACACTGTACTCGCTTCGAACAGACGCAAATGCTATTTGCACTATGTATGGCCAGAATAGCACAAGAGTTGTGTTCTTAGCCTGAATGAACCCTTGATGCTAGAACTTGAAACTGAACGTGATTCAACTCTGTTTAGTAAGTTTTATTGAACCCTAGTGTGTCATGAAAGAAAAACACTCTACTTTTGAAAAACGGGCATTCTTGCTCTCTACTGTGTTTCCTATAGGGCCAGTGCAGTGAGCTAGCTCAGAACAAAAGAACTGTGCTTCCCACACAAACGGGGCATATCTAGTTCAACTCAGTATTGGAAACTAGGTAAAACTGGAGCTTCTCTTCAGTCCAATACACTGTAGTTCCTAGAAACAGACGCCAATCCTATTTGCACTGTTTAGGGCCAGAATAGCACAAGAGTGGTGTACTTACCCTGAATTAACAATTGCTCCTAGCACTTGAAACTGAATGGGATTCAACTCAGTTTCTGAAGTTTAATTGAACCCTAGTTTGCCATTCAAGAAAAACACTCTGCTTTTGAAAAAGGGCATTCTTGCACTCTACTCTGTTTTTAATATATCCATAACCGTAGCTAGCTAAAAACAAAATAAGTGTGCTTCCTACACATACGGGGCATATCTAGTTCAACTCAGTATTGGAAACTAAGTAAAACAGCAGCTTTCTTCAGTCCAATACACTGTACTTCCTGGGAACAGAATCCAATGCTATGTGCATTGTGTATGGCCAGAATAGCACAATAGTGGTATTATTACCCTGAATTAACACTTGTTGCTAGAACTTGAAACTGAATGTGATTCAATTCCGTTTCGGAAGTTTAATTGAACCCTAGTGTGCCATACAAGAAAAACACTCTGCTTTTGAGAAAATAGCATACATGCACTCTACTGTGTTTCCTATAGGGCCAGTAGAGTGAGCTAGCTAAAAACAAAAGAACTGTGCTTCCTACACAAACGGGGCATATCTAGGTCAACTCAGTATTGGAAACTAAGTAAAAAAGGAGCTTCACTTTAGTCCAATACACTGTACTTGCTGGGAACAGACGCGAAATCTATTTGTACTTTTTATGGCCAGAATAGCACAACAGAGGTGTTCTTACCCTGAATTAACACTTGCTGCTAGAAATTGAAACTGAATGTGATTCAACTCCCTTTAGGAAGTTTAATGAACCCTAGTTTTCCATACAAGAAAAACACAATGCTTTTGAGAATAGGGCATTCTTGCACTCTACTGTGTTTCCAATAGGGCCAGTACAGTGAGCTAGCTCAAAACAAAAGAACTGTGCATCATACACAAACAAGGCATATAGTTCAACTCAGTATTGGAAACTAAGTCAAACAGGAGCTTCTCTTCAGTCCAATACACCATACTTGCTGGGAAGAGACTCGAATGCTATTTGCACTGTGTATGGCCAGAATAGCACAGAGTGGTGTTCTTACCCTGAATTAACACTTGCTGCTAGCACTTGAAATTGAATGTGATTCAACTCCATGGAAGAGGTTTATTTGTACCCTAGTTTGCCATAGAAAAAAAACACTCTCCTTTTCATAAAAGGGCATTCTTGCACTCTACTGTGTTTCATCTAGGGGCAGTACAGTGATATAGCTCAAAACTAAAGAACTGTACTTCCTACACACACGGGGCATATCTAGTTCAACTCAGTATTGGAAACTAAGTAAAAAAGGAGCTTCTCTTCAGTCCAATGCACTGCACTTGCTGGGAACATACGCGAAATCTATTAGCACTGTGTATAGAAAAGAATAGCACTAGAGTGTTGTTCTTACCCTGAATTAACACTTGATCCTAGCACTTGAAAATGAATGTGATTCAACTCCGTTTAGGATGTTTAATTGAACCCTAGTTTGCCATACAAGAAAAACACTCTGCTTTTGAGGAATGGGCATTCTTGCACTCTACTGTGTTTCCTATAGGGCCAGTACAGTGAGCTAGCTCAAAACAAAAGAACTGTGCTTCCTACACAAACGGGGCATATCTAGTTCAATTCAGTATTGGAAACTACGTAAAACAGGAACTTCTCTTCAATCAAATAGACTGTACTTGCTGGGAACAGACACGAATTCTATTTGCACTGTCTATGGCCAGAATAGCATAAGAGTGGTGTTCTTACACTGAATGAACACTTGCTGCTAGAACTTGAAACTGAATATGATTCAACTACATTTAGGAAGTTTAATAGATCCGTAGTTTTCCATACAAGAAAAAGACTCTGCTTTTGAGAAAAGGGCATTCTTGCAATATACTCTGTTTCCAATATGTCCAGAACAGTAGCTAGCTCAAAACAAAAGAACTGTGCTCCCTACACAAATGGGGCATATCTAGTTCAACTCAGTATTGGAAACTAAGTAAAACAGGAGCTTCTCTTCAGTCCAATACACTGTACTTGGTGGGAACAAATGCGAAATGTATTTGTACTGTATGGCCAGAATAGCACAACAGTGGTCTTCTCACCCTGAATTAACTCTTGCTGCTAGAACTTGGAACATAATGTAATTAACTCCCTTTAGGAAGTTTAATTGAACCCTAGTTTGACATACAAGAAAAGCACTGTGGTTTTGAGAATAGGGCATACTTGCACTCTACTGTGTTTCCTATAGGGCCAGTACAGTGAGCTAGCTAAAAACAAAAGAACTGTGCTTCCTACACAAACGGGGCATATCTAGTTCAACTCAGTATTGGAAACTAAGTAAAATAGGGGCTTCTCTTCAGTCCAATTGACTGTAGTTTCTGCGAACATACGCGAATGCTATTTGTACTGGATATGGGCAGAATAGCACACGAGCGGTGTTCTTAACCTGAATTAACACTTGCTGGTATCTCTTGAAACTGAATGTGATTCAACTCAGTTTAGGAAGTTTAATTGAACCCTAGTTTGCCATACAAGAAAAACACTCTGCTTTGGAGAAAAGGGCATTCTTGCACTCCACTGTGTTTCCTATTGAGCTAGTACAGTGAGCTAGCTCAAAACAAAAGAACTGTGCTTCCTAAACAAATGGGGCATATCTAGTTCAACTCATTATTGGAATCTAATTAAAACAGGAGCTTCTGTTCAGTCCAATACACTGTAGTTGCTGGGAAGAGACACGAATGTTAATTGCACTGTATATGGCCAGAATAGCACAAGTGTGGTGTTCTTACCCTGAATTAACACTTGTTCCTAGCACCTGAAACTGAATGTTACTCAACTTCGTTTAGCAAGTTTAACTGAACCCTAGTTTGCCATTCAAGAAAAATACTCCGCTTATGAGAAAAGGGCATTCTTGCAATCTACTGTGTTTCATCTAGAGGCAGTACAGTGAGATAGCTCAAAACTAAAGAACTGTGCTTCTCCACAAACGGGGCATATCAAGTTTAACTCACTATTGGAAACTAAATAAAACAGGGGATTCTCTTCAGTCCAATACACTGTACTTGCTGGGAACAGACGCGATTTCTATTTGCACTGTGTATGGCCAGAGTAGCACAAGAGTGGTGTTCTTACCCTAATTTAACAATTGCTGCTAGCACTTGAAACTGAATGTGATTCACATCCTTTTAGGAAGTTTAATTGAACACTCGTTTGCCATACAAGAAAAAACACTCTGCTTTAGAGAAAAGGTCATTCTTGCACTCTACTGTGTTTCCTTTAGGCTAGCACAGTGAGCTACCTCAAAACAAAAGAACTGTGCTTCCTACACAAACGGGGCAAATCTAGTTCAACTCAGTATTGGAAACTAAGTAAAACAGGAGCTCTCTTAAGTCCAATACACTGTACTCGCTGAGAACAGACGCGAATGATACTTTGACTCTGTATGGCCAGAATAGCACAAGACTAGGGTTCTTCTCCTTTATGAACCCTTGCTGCTAGAACTTGAAACTGCACGTAATTCAACTCCGTTTAGGAAGTTTAATTGAACCCTGGTGTGCCATACAAGAAAAACACTCTGAATATGAGAAACGGGCATTCTTGCACTCTACTGTGTTTACTATAGGGCCAGTACAGTGAGCTAGCTCAGAAAAAAAGAACTGTGCTTCCTACACAAAAGGGGCCTATCTAGTTCAACTCAGTATTGGAAACTAAGTAAAACATGAGCTTCTCTTCAGTCCAATGAACTGTATTCGCTGTGAACAGACGCGAATGCTATATGCACTGTGTATGGCCAGAATAGCACAAGAGTGGTGTTCTTAGCCTGAATGAACACTTGCTGCTAGATCTTGAAACTGAACGTGATTCAACTCGTTAGGAAGTTTAATTGAACCCTAGTGTGCCATGCAAGTACAACTCTCTGGTATTGAGAAACGGGCATTCTTGCACTCTACTGTGTTTCCTATAGGGCCAGTATAATGAGCTAGCTCAGAACAAAAGAACTGTGCTTCCTATACAAACGGGGCATATCTAGTTCAAGTCAGTATTGGAAACTAAGTAAAACAGGAGCTTCTCTTCAGTCCAATACACTGTACTCGCTCGAAACAGACGCGAATGCAACTTTGACTGTGTATGGCTAGAATAGCACAAGAGTGGTGTTCTTATCCTGAATGAACCCTTGCTGCTAGAACTTGAAACTGCACGTGGCTCAATTCCATTTAGGAAGTTTAATGGAACCCTAGTGTACCATGCAAGGAAATCACTCTGCTTTTGAGAAACGGGTATTCTTGCTCTCTACTGTGTTTCCTATAGGGCCAGTACAGTGAGCTAGCTCAGAACAAAAGAAATGTGCTTCCTATACAAACGGGGCATATCTAGTTAAACTCAGTATTGGAAACTAAGTAAAACAGGAGCTTCTCTTCAGTCCAATACATTGTACTTGCTGGGAAGAGACGCTAGTGCTATTTGTATTGTGTATGGCCAGAATAGCACAAGAGTGGAGTTCTTAGCCTGAATGAACCCTTGCTGCTGGAACTTGAAACTAAACGTGATTCAACTTCCGTTAAGGAAGTTTAATTGAACCCTAGTGTGCTATGCAAGAAAAACTCTCTGGTTTTGAGAAACGGGCATTCTTGCACTCTACTGTGTTACCTATAGGGCCAGAACAGTGAGCTAATTCACAATAAAAGAACTGTGCTTCTTACACATACGGGGCATATCTATTTCAACTCAGTATTGGAAACTAAGTAAAACAGGAGCTTCTCTTCAGTCAAATACACTGTACTCGCTGGCAACAGACGCGAATGGTATTTGCACTGTGTATGGCCAGAATAGCACAAGAGTGGTGTTCTTAGCCTGAATGAACCCTTGCTGCTAGAAATTGAAACTGAATGTGATTCAACTCCTTTAGGAAGTTTAGTTGAACCCTAGTGTGCCATGCAAGAAAAACACTCTGATTTTGAGAAATGGGCATTCTTGCACTCTACTGTGTTTCCTATAGGGCCAGTGCAGTGAGCTAGATCAGAACAAAAGAACTGTGCTTCCTATACAAACAGGGCATATCTAGTTCAACTCAGTATTGCAAACTAAGTAAAACAGGAGCTTCTCTTCAGACCAGTACACTGTACTCGCTGGGAACTGACACGAATGCTATTTGCCCTGTGTATGGCCAGAATAGCACAAGAGTTGTGTTCTTAGCCTGAATGATCCCTTGCTTCTAGAACTTGAAACTGAAAGTGATTCAACTCCGTTTATTAAGTTTAATTGAACCCTAGTGTTCGATGCAAGAAAAACACTCTGCTTTTAAGAAACGGGCATTCTTGCACACGACTGTGTTTCCCATAGTGAAAATACAGTGAGATAACTCAGAAAAAAAGAACTGTGCTTCCTACACAAACGGGGCATATCTAGTTCAACTCAGTATTGGAAACTAAGTATACCGGAGCATCTCTTCTCTCCAATACACTGTAGTAGCTGGGCACAGACGTGAATGCTACTTGCACTGTGTATGGCCAGAATAGCACAAGAGTGGTGTTCTTGGCCAGAATGAACACTTGCTGCTAGAACTTGAAACTGCACGTGATTCAACTCCGTTTAGGAAGTTTAATTGAACCCTGGTGTGCCATACAAGAAAAACACTCTGAATATGAGAAACGGGCATTCTTGCACTCTACTGTGTTTCCTATAGGGCCAGTACAGTGAGCTAGCTCAGAAAAAAAGAACTGTGCTTCCTACACAAAAGGGGCCTATCTAGTTCAACTCAGTATTGGAAACTAAGTAAAACAGGAGCTTCTCTTCAGTCCAATGAACTGTATTCGCTGTGAACAGACGCGAATGCTATTTGCACTGTGTATGGCCAGAATAGCACAAGAGTGGTGTTCTTAGCCTGAATCAACACTTGCTGCTAGATCTTGAAACTGAACGTGATTCAACTCGTTAGGAAGTTTAATTGAATCCTAGTGTGCCATGCAAGTACAACTCTCTGGTATTCAGAAACGGGCATTCTTGCACTCTACTGTGTTTCCTATAGGGCCAGTATAATGAGCTAGCTCAGAACAAAAGAACTGTGCTTCCTATACAAACGGGGCATATCTAGATCAAGTCAGTATTGGAAACTAAGTAAAACAGGAGCTTCTCTTCAGTCCAATATACTGTACTCGCTTTGAACAGAAGCGAATGCTATTTCAATTGTATATGGAAAAAAATAGCACAAGAGTTGTGTTCTTAGCCTGAATGAACCCTTGATGCTAGAACTTGAAACTGAACGTTATTCAACTCTGTTTAGGAAGTTTAATGGAACCCTAGTGTGCCATGCAAGAAAAACACTCTGCTTTTGAGAAACGGGCATTCTTGCACTCTACTGAATTTCCTATAGGGCCAGTTCAGTTAGCTAGATCAGAACAAAAGAACTCTGCTTCCTACACAAACGGGGCCTATCTAGTTCAACTCAGTATTGGAAACTAAGTAAAACAGGAGCTTCTCTTCAGTCCAATACACTGTACTCGCTGGAACTGACGCGAATGCTTGTGCACACTGTATGGCCGGAATAGCACACTTGTGGTGTTCTCAGCCTGAATGAACCCTTGTTGCTAGAACTTGAAACTGAACGTGATTCCACTCCGTTTAGGAAGTTTAATTGAACCGTAGTGTGCCAAGTAAGAAAAACACTCTGGTTTTGAGAAACGGGCATTCTTGCACTCTTCTGTGTTTCCTATAGGGCCAGTACAGTGAGAGAGTTCAGAACAAAACAACTGTGCTTCCTAAACAAAAGGGGCCTATCTAGTTCAACTCAGTATTGGAAACTAAATAAAACAGGAGGTACACTTCAGTCCAATACACTGTACTCGCTGGGAACAGACGCAAATGCTATTTGCACTGTGTATGGCCAGAATAGCACAAGAGTGGTGTTCTTAGCCTGAATGAACCCTTGCTGCTAGAACTTGAAACTGAACATGATCAACTCGTTTAGGAAGTTTAATTGAACCCTAGTGTGCCATGCAAGTACAACACTCTGCTTTTGAGAAACGGGCATTCTTGCACTCTATTGTGTTTCCTATAGGGCCAGTACAGTGAGCCAGCTCTGAACAAAAGAACTGTGCTTCCTACACAAACGGGGCATATCTAGTTCAACTCAGTATTGAAACCAAAGTAAAACAGGAGCTTATCTTCATTCCAATAAAAAATATAGTCCCTGGGAACTGACACGAATGCTACTTTGACTGTGTATGGCCTGAATAGCACAAGAGTGGTGTTCTTAGCCTGAATGAACCCTTGCTGCTAGAACTTGAAACTGAACGTGATTCAACTCCGTTTAGGAAGTTTAGTTGAACCCTAGTGTGCCATGCAAGAAAAACACTCTGCTTTTAACAAACGGGCATTCTTGCAATCTACTGTGTTTCTAATAGGGCCAGTACAGTGAGCTAGCTCAGAAAAAAAGAACTGTGCTTCCTACACAAACGGGGCATATCTAGTTCAACTCAGTATTGGGAAGTAAATACAACAGGAGCTACTCTTCAGTCCAATACACTGTACTTGCTTCGAACAGACGCAAATGCTATTTGCACTGTGTATGGCCAGAATAGCACAAGAGTTGTGTTCTTAGCCTGAATGACCCCTTTATGCTAGAACTTGAAACTGAACGTGATTCAACTCTGTTTAGTAAGTTTTATTGAACCCTAGTGTGCCATGAAACAAATACACTCTGGTTTTGAGAAACGGGCATTCTCGCACTCTACTGTGATTCATATAGGGCCAGTACAGAGAACGAGTTCAGAAAAAAAGAACTGTGCTTCCTATGCAAACGGGGCATATCTAGTTCAACTCAGTAATGGAAACTAAGTAAAACAGGAGCTTCTCTTCAGTCAATACACTTTACTTGCTGGGAACAGACGTGATTGCTATTTGCACTGTGTATGTCCAGAATAGCATAAAAGTGGTGTTCTTAGCCTGAATGAACCCTTGCTGCTAGATCTTGAAACTGGACGTGATTCAACTCCGTTTAGGAAGTTTAATTGAACCCTAGTATGCCATGCAAGAAAAACACTCTGCTTTTGAGAAACGGGCATTCTTGTAATCTACTGTGTTTCTAATAGGGCCAATACAGTGAGCTAGCTCAGAAAAAAAGAACTGTGCTTCCTACACAAACGGGGCATATCTAGTTCCACTCAGTGTTGGGAAATAAATAAAACAGGAGCTAATCTTCAGTCTAATACAATGTACTTGCTGGGAACAGACGCGAATGCTATTTGCACTGTGTATGGCCAGAATAGCACAAGAGTGGTGTTCTTAGCCTGAATGAACCCTTGCTGCTAGATCTTGAAACTGAACGTGATTCAACTCCGTTTAGGAAGTTTAATTGAACCCTTGTGTGCCAAGCAAGAAAAACACTCTGGTTTTGATAAACGGGCATTCTTGCACTCTACTGAGTTTCCTATAGGGCCATACAGTGATGTAGCTCAGAACAAAAGAATTGTGCTTCCCCCACCAACGGGGCATATCTAGTTCAACTCAGTATTGGAAACTAAGTAAAACAGGAGCTTCTCTACAGTCAATACACTTTACTGGCTGGGAACAGACGTGATTGCTATTTGCACTGTGTATGGCCAGAATAGCATAAGAGTGGTGTTCTTAGCCTGAATGAACCCTTGCTGCAGGATCTTGAAACTGAACATGATTCAAATCCGTTTAGGAAGTTTAATTGAACCGTAGTATGCCATGAAGAAAAACACTCTGCTTTTGAGAAACGGGCATTCTTGCACTCTACTGTGTTTCCTATAGGTCCAGTACAGTGAGCTAGCTCAGAAGTAAAGAACTGTGCTTCCTTCACAAACGGGGCATATCTAGTTCAAGTAAGCATTGGAAACTAAGTAAAACAGGAGCTTCTCTTCAGTCCAATACACTGTACTCGCTGGGAACAGACGCGGATGTTACTTTGACTGTGTATGGCTAGAATAGCACAAGAGTTGTGTTCTTATCCTGAATGAAGCCTTTCTGCTAGAACTTGAAACTGCCCGTGGTTCAATTCCATTTAGGAAGTTTAATTGAACCCTAGTGTGCCATGCAAGAAAATCACTCTGCTTTTGAGAAACGGGCATTCTTGCACTCTACTGTGTTTCCTATAGGGCCAGTACAGTGAGCTAGCTCAGAACAAAAGAACTGTGCTTCGTACAACAACGGGGCATATCTAGTTCAACTCAGTATTGGAAACTATGTAAAACAGGAGCTTCTCTTCATTCCAATACACTGTACTCGCTTCGAACAGACGCAAATGCTATTTGCACTATGTATGGCCAGAATAGCACAAGAGTTGTGTTCTTAGCCTGAATGAACCCTTGATGTTAGAACTTGAAACTGAACGTGATTCAACTCTGTTTAGTAAGTTTTATTGAACCCTAGTGTGTCATGAAAGAAAAACACTCTACTTTTGAAAAACGGGCATTCTTGCTCTCTACTGTGTTTCCTATAGGGCCAGTACAGTGAGCTAGCTCAGAACAAAAGAACTGTGCTTCCTACACAAACGGGGCATATCTAGTTCAACTCAGTATTGGAAACTAGGTAAAACTGGAGCTTCTCTTCAGTCCAATACACTGTAGTTCCTAGAAACAGACGCCAATCCTATTTGCACTGTTTAGGGCCAGAATAGCACAAGAGTGGTGTACTTACCCTGAATTAACAATTGCTCCTAGCACTTGAAACTGAATGGGATTCAACTCAGTTTCTGAAGTTTAATTGAACCCTAGTTTGCCATTCAAGAAAAACACTCTGCTTTTGAAAAAGGGCATTCTTGCACTATACTCTGTTTCCCATATGTCCAGAACAGTAGCTAGCTCAAAAAAAAAGAACTGTGCTTCCTACACAAATGGGACATATCTCGTTCAACTCAGTATTGGAAACTAAGTAAAACAAGAGCTTCTCTTCAGTCCAATACACTGTACTTGCTGGGAACAGATGCGAAATATATTTGTACTGTATGGCCAGAATAGCAAAACAGTGGACTTCTCACCCTGAATTAACACTTGATGCTAGAACTTGAAACTGAATGTGATTCAACTCCCTTTAGGAAGTTTAATTGAACCCTAGTTTGCCATAGAAGAAAAACACTCTGCTTTTGAGAAGAGGGCATTCTTGCACTCTACTCTGTTTTTAATATATCCATAACCGTAGCTAGCTAAAAACAAAATAAGTGTGCTTCCTACACATACGGGGCATATCTAGTTCAACTCAGTATTGGAAACTAAGTAAAACAGCAGCTTTCTTCAGTCCAATACACTGTACTTCCTGGGAACAGAATCCAATGCTATGTGCATTGTGTATGGCCAGAATAGCACAATAGTGGTATTATTACCCTGAATTAACACTTGTTGCTAGAACTTGAAACTGAATGTGATTCAATTCCGTTTCGGAAGTTTAATTGAACCCTAGTGTGCCATACAAGAAAAACACTCTGCTTTTGAGAAAATAGCATACATGCACTCTACTGTGTTTCCTATAGGGCCAGTAGAGTGAGCTAGCTAAAAACAAAAGAACTGTGCTTCCTACACAAACGGGGCATATCTAGGTCAACTCAGTATTGGAAACTAAGTAAAAAAGGAGCTTCACTTTAGTCCAATACACTGTACTTGCTGGGAACAGACGCGAAATCTATTTGTACTTTTTATGGCCAGAATAGCACAACAGAGGTGTTCTTACCCTGAATTAACACTTGCTGCTAGAAATTGAAACTGAATGTGATTCAACTCCCTTTAGGAAGTTTAATGAACCCTAGTTTTCCATACAAGAAAAACACAATGCTTTTGAGAATAGGGCATTCTTGCACTCTACTGTGTTTCCAATAGGGCCAGTACAGTGAGCTAGCTCAAAACAAAAGAACTGTGCATCATACACAAACAAGGCATATAGTTCAACTCAGTATTGGAAACTAAGTCAAACAGGAGCTTCTCTTCAGTCCAATACACCATACTTGCTGGGAAGAGACTCGAATGCTATTTGCACTGTGTATGGCCAGAATAGCACAGAGTGGTGTTCTTACCCTGAATTAACACTTGCTGCTAGCACTTGAAATTGAATGTGATTCAACTCCATTGAAGAGGTTTATTTGTACCCTAGTTTGCCATAGAAAAAAAACACTCTCCTTTTCATAAAAGGGCATTCTTGCACTCTACTGTGTTTCATCTAGGGGCAGTACAGTGATATAGCTCAAAACTAAAGAACTGTACTTCCTACACACACGGGGCATATCTAGTTCAACTCAGTATTGGAAACTAAGTAAAAAAGGAGCTTCTCTTCAGTCCAATGCACTGCACTTGCTGGGAACATACGCGAAATCTATTAGCACTGTGTATAGAAAAGAATAGCACTAGAGTGTTGTTCTTACCCTGAATTAACACTTGATCCTAGCACTTGAAAATGAATGTGATTCAACTCCGTTTAGGATGTTTAATTGAACCCTAGTTTGCCATACAAGAAAAACACTCTGCTTTTGAGGAATGGGCATTCTTGCACTCTACTGTGTTTCCTATAGGGCCAGTACAGTGAGCTAGCTCAAAACAAAAGAACTGTGCTTCCTACACAAACGGGGCATATCTAGTTCAATTCAGTATTGGAAACTACGTAAAACAGGAACTTCTCTTCAATCAAATAGACTGTACTTGCTGGGAACAGACACGAATTCTATTTGCACTGTCTATGGCCAGAATAGCATAAGAGTGGTGTTCTTACACTGAATGAACACTTGCTGCTAGAACTTGAAACTGAATATGATTCAACTACATTTAGGAAGTTTAATAGATCCGTAGTTTGCCATACAAGAAAAAGACTCTGCTTTTGAGAAAAGGGCATTCTTGCAATATACTCTGTTTCCAATATGTCCAGAACAGTAGCTAGCTCAAAACAAAAGAACTGTGCTCCCTACACAAATGGGGCATATCTAGTTCAACTCAGTATTGGAAACTAAGTAAAACAGGAGCTTCTCTTCAGTCCAATACACTGTACTTGGTGGGAACAAATGCGAAATGTATTTGTACTGTATGGCCAGAATAGCACAACAGTGGTCTTCTCACCCTGAATTAACTCTTGCTGCTAGAACTTGGAACATAATGTAATTAACTCCCTTTAGGAAGTTTAATTGAACCCTAGTTTGACATACAAGAAAAGCACTGTGGTTTTGAGAATAGGGCATACTTGCACTCTACTGTGTTTCCTATAGGGCCAGTACAGTGAGCTAGCTAAAAACAAAAGAACTGTGCTTCCTACACAAACGGGGCATATCTAGTTCAACTCAGTATTGGAAACTAAGTAAAATAGGGGCTTCTCTTCAGTCCAATTGACTGTAGTTTCTGCGAACATACGCGAATGCTATTTGTACTGGATATGGGCAGAATAGCACACGAGCGGTGTTCTTAACCTGAATTAACACTTGCTGGTATCTCTTGAAACTGAATGTGATTCAACTCAGTTTAGGAAGTTTAATTGAACCCTAGTTTGCCATACAAGAAAAACACTCTGCTTTGGAGAAAAGGGCATTCTTGCACTCCACTGTGTTTCCTATTGAGCTAGTACAGTGAGCTAGCTCAAAACAAAAGAACTGTGCTTCCTAAACAAATGGGGCATATCTAGTTCAACTCATTATTGGAATCTAATTAAAACAGGAGCTTCTGTTCAGTCCAATACACTGTAGTTGCTGGGAAGAGACACGAATGTTAATTGCACTGTATATGGCCAGAATAGCACAAGTGTGGTGTTCTTACCCTGAATTAACACTTGTTCCTAGCACCTGAAACTGAATGTTACTCAACTTCGTTTAGCAAGTTTAACTGAACCCTAGTTTGCCATTCAAGAAAAATACTCCGCTTATGAGAAAAGGGCATTCTTGCAATCTACTGTGTTTCATCTAGAGGCAGTACAGTGAGATAGCTCAAAACTAAAGAACTGTGCTTCTCCACAAACGGGGCATATCAAGTTTAACTCACTATTGGAAACTAAATAAAACAGGGGATTCTCTTCAGTCCAATACACTGTACTTGCTGGGAACAGACGCGATTTCTATTTGCACTGTGTATGGCCAGAGTAGCACAAGAGTGGTGTTCTTACCCTAATTTAACAATTGCTGCTAGCACTTGAAACTGAATGTGATTCACATCCTTTTAGGAAGTTTAATTGAACACTCGTTTGCCATACAAGAAAAAACACTCTGCTTTAGAGAAAAGGTCATTCTTGCACTCTACTGTGTTTCCTTTAGGCTAGCACAGTGAGCTACCTCAAAACAAAAGAACTGTGCTTCCTACACAAACGGGGCAAATCTAGTTCAACTCAGTATTGGAAACTAAGTAAAACAGGAGCTCTCTTAAGTCCAATACACTGTACTCGCTGAGAACAGACGCGAATGATACTTTGACTCTGTATGGCCAGAATAGCACAAGACTAGAGTTCTTCTCCTTTATGAACCCTTGCTGCTAGAACTTGAAACTGCACGTGATTCAACTCCGTTTAGGAAGTTTAATTGAACCCTGGTGTGCCATACAAGAAAAACACTCTGAATATGAGAAACGGGCATTCTTGTACTCTACTGTGTTTACTATAGGGCCAGTACAGTGAGCTAGCTCAGAAAAAAAGAACTGTACTTCCTACACAAAAGGGGCCTATCTAGTTCAACTCAGTATTGGAAACTAAGTAAAACATGAGCTTCTCTTCAGTCCAATGAACTGTATTCGCTGTGAACAGACGCGAATGCTATATGCACTGTGTATGGCCAGAATAGCACAAGAGTGGTGTTCTTAGCCTGAATGAACACTTGCTGCTAGATCTTGAAACTGAACGTGATTCAACTCGTTAGGAAGTTTAATTGAACCCTAGTGTGCCATGCAAGTACAACTCTCTGGTATTGAGAAACGGGCATTCTTGCACTCTACTGTGTTTCCTATAGGGCCAGTATAATGAGCTAGCTCAGAACAAAAGAACTGTGCTTCCTATACAAACGGGGCATATCTAGTTCAAGTCAGTATTGGAAACTAAGTAAAACAGGAGCTTCTCTTCAGTCCAATACACTGTACTCGCTCGAAACAGACGCGAATGCAACTTTGACTGTGTATGGCTAGAATAGCACAAGAGTGGTGATCTTATCCTGAATGAACCCTTGCTGCTAGACTTGAAACTGCACGTGGCTCAATTCCATTTAGGAAGTTTAATGGAACCCTAGTGTACCATGCAAGGAAATCACTCTGCTTTTGAGAAACGGGTATTCTTGCTCTCTACTGTGTTTCCTATAGGGCCAGTACAGTGAGCTAGCTCAGAACAAAAGAAATGTGCTTCATATACAAACGGGGCATATCTAGTTAAACTCAGTATTGGAAACTAAGTAAAACAGGAGCTTCTCTTCAGTCCAATACATTGTACTTGCTGGGAAGAGACGCTAGTGCTATTTGTATTGTGTATGGCCAGAATAGCACAAGAGTGGAGTTCTTAGCCTGAATGAACCCTTGCTGCTGGAACTTGAAACTAAACGTGATTCAACTTCCGTTAAGGAAGTTTAATTGAACCCTGGTGTGCCATACAAGAAAAACACTCTGAATATGAGAAACGGGCATTCTTGCACTCTACTGTGTTTCCTATAGGGCCAGTACAGTGAGCTAGCTCAGAAAAAAAGAACTGTGCTTCCTACACAAAAGGGGCCTATCTAGTTCAACTCAGTATTGGAAACTAAGTAAAACAGGAGCTTCTCTTCAGTCCAATGAACTGTATTCGCTGTGAACAGACGCGAATGCTATTTGCACTGTGTATGGCCAGAATAGCACAAGAGTGGTGTTCTTAGCCTGAATCAACACTTGCTGCTAGATCTTGAAACTGAACGTGATTCAACTCGTTAGGAAGTTTAATTGAATCCTAGTGTGCCATGCAAGTACAACTCTCTGGTATTCAGAAACGGGCATTCTTGCACTCTACTGTGTTTCCTATAGGGCCAGTATAATGAGCTAGCTCAGAACAAAAGAACTGTGCTTCCTATACAAACGGGGCATATCTAGATCAAGTCAGTATTGGAAACTAAGTAAAACAGGAGCTTCTCTTCAGTCCAATATACTGTACTCGCTTTGAACAGAAGCGAATGCTATTTCAATTGTATATGGAAAAAAATAGCACAAGAGTTGTGTTCTTAGCCTGAATGAACCCTTGATGCTAGAACTTGAAAATGAACGTTATTCAACTCTGTTTAGGAAGTTTAATGGAACCCTAGTGTGCCATGCAAGAAAAACACTCTGCTTTTGAGAAACGGGCATTCTTGCACTCTACTGAATTTCCTATAGGGCCAGTTCAGTTAGCTAGATCAGAACAAAAGAACTCTGCTTCCTACACAAACGGGGCCTATCTAGTTCAACTCAGTATTGGAAACTAAGTAAAACAGGAGCTTCTCTTCAGTCCAATACACTGTACTCGCTGGAACTGACGCGAATGCTTGTGCACACTGTATGGCTGGAATAGCACACTTGTGGTGTTCTCAGCCTGAATGAACCCTTGTTGCTAGAACTTGAAACTGAACGTGATTCCACTCCGTTTAGGAAGTTTAATTGAACTGTAGTGTGCCAAGTAAGAAAAACACTCTGGTTTTGAGAAACGGGCATTCTTGCATTCTTCTGTGTTTCCTATAGGGCCAGTACAGTGAGAGAGTTCAGAACAAAACAACTGTGCTTCCTAAACAAAAGGGGCCTATCTAGTTCAACTCAGTATTGGAAACTAAGTAAAACAGGAGCTTCTCTTCAGTCCAATACACTGTACTCGCTGGGAACAGACGCAAATGCTATTTGCACTGTGTATGGCCAGAATAGCACAAGAGTGGTGTTCTTAGCCTGAATGAAGCCTCGTTGCTAGAACTTGAAACTGAACGTGATCAACTCGTTTAGGAAGTTTAATTGAACCCTAGTGTGCCATGCAAGTACAACACTCTGCTTTTGAGAAACGGGCATTCTTGCACTCTATTGTGTTTCCTATAGGGCCAGTACAGTGAGCTAGCTCAGAACAAAAGAACTGTGCTTTCTACACAAACGAGGCATATCTAGTTCAACTCAGTATTGAAACCAAAGTAAAACAGGAGCTTATCTTCATTCCAATAAAAAATATAGTCCCTGGGAACTGACACGAATGCTACTTTGACTGTGTATGGCCTGAATAGCACAAGAGTGGTGTTCTTAGCCTGAATGAACCCTTGCTGCTAGAACTTGAAACTGAACGTGATTCAACTCCGTTTAGGAAGTTTAGTTGAACCCTAGTGTGCCATGCAAGAAAAAAACTCTGCTTTTAACAAACGGGCATTCTTGCAATCTACTGTGTTTCTAATAGGGCCAGTACAGTGAGCTAGCTCAGAAAAAAAGAACTGTGCTTCCTACACAAACGGGGCATATCTAGTTCAACTCAGTATTGGGAAGTAAATACAACAGGAGCTACTCTTCAGTCCAATACACTGTACTTGCTTCGAACAGACGCAAATGCTATTTGCACTGTGTATGGCCAGAATAGCACAAGAGTTGTGTTCTTAGCCTGAATGACCCCTTTATGCTAGAACTTGAAACTGAACGTGATTCAACTCTGTTTAGTAAGTTTTATTGAACCCTAGTGTGCCATGAAACAAATACACTCTGGTTTTGAGAAACGGGCATTCTCGCACTCTACTGTGATTCATATAGGGCCAGTACAGAGAACGAGTTCAGAAAAAAAGAACTGTGCTTCCTATACAAACGGGGCATATCTAGTTCAACTCAGTATTGGAAACTAAGTAAAACAGGAGCTTCTCTTCAGTCAATACACTTTACTTGCTGGGAACAGACGTGATTGCTATTTGCACTGTGTATGTCCAGAATAGCATAAAAGTGGTGTTCTTAGCCTGAATGAACCCTTGCTGCTAGATCTTGAAACTGGACGTGATTCAACTCCGTTTAGGAAGTTTAATTGAACCCTAGTATGCCATGCAAGAAAAACACTCTGCTTTTGAGAAACGGGCATTCTTGTAATCTACTGTGTTTCTAATAGGGCCAATACAGTGAGCTAGCTCAGAAAAAAAGAACTGTGCTTCCTACACAAACGGGGCATATCTAGTTCCACTCAGTGTTGGGAAATAAATAAAACAGGAGCTAATCTTCAGTCTAATACAATGTACTTGCTGGGAACAGACGCGAATGCTATTTGCACTGTGTATGGCCAGAATAGCACAAGAGTGGTGTTCTTAGCCTGAATGAACCCTTGCTGCTAGATTTTGAAACTGAACGTGATTCAACTCCGTTTAGGAAGTTTAATTGAACCGTAGTATGCCATGAAGAAAAACACTCTGCTTTTGAGAAACGGGCATTCTTGTACTCTACTGTGTTTCCTATAGGTCCAGTACAGTGAGCTAGCTCAGAAGTAAAGAACTGTGCTTCCTTCACAAACGGGGCATATCTAGTTCAAGTAAGCATTGGAAACTAAGTAAAACAGGAGCTTCTCTTCAGTCCAATACACTGTACTCGCTGGGAACAGACGCGGATGTTACTTTGACTGTGTATGGCTAGAATAGCACAAGAGTTGTGTTCTTATCCTGAATGAAGCCTTTCTGCTAGAACTTGAAACTGCACGTGGTTCAATTCCATTTAGGAAGTTTAATTGAACCCTAGTGTGCCATGCAAGAAAATCACTCTGCTTTTGAGAAACGGGCATTCTTGCACTCTACTGTGTTTCCTATAGGGCCAGTACAGTGAGCTAGCTCAGAACAAAAGAACTGTGCTTCGTACAACAACGGGGCATATCTAGTTCAACTCAGTATTGGAAACTATGTAAAACAGGAGCTTCTCTTCATTCCAATACACTGTACTCGCTTCGAACAGACGCAAATGCTATTTGCACTATGTATGGCCAGAATAGCACAAGAGTTGTGTTCTTAGCCTGAATGAACCCTTGATGCTAGAACTTGAAACTGAACGTGATTCAACTCTGTTTAGTAAGTTTTATTGAACCCTAGTGTGCCATGAAAGAAAAACACTCTACTTTTGAAAAACGGGCATTCTTGCTCTCTACTGTGTTTCCTATAGGGCCAGTACAGTGAGCTAGCTCAGAACAAAAGAACTGTGCTTCCTACACAAACGGGGCATATCTAGTTCAACTCAGTATTGGAAACTAGGTAAAACTGGAGCTTCTCTTCAGTCCAATACACTGTAGTTCCTAGAAACAGACGCCAATCCTATTTGCACTGTTTAGGGCCAGAATAGCACAAGAGTGGTGTACTTACCCTGAATTAACAATTGCTCCTAGCACTTGAAACTGAATGGGATTCAACTCAGTTTCTGAAGTTTAATTGAACCCTAGTTTGCCATTCAAGAAAAACACTCTGCTTTTGAAAAAGGGCATTCTTGCACTATACTCTGTTTCCCATATGTCCAGAACAGTAGCTAGCTCAAAAAAAAAGAACTGTGCTTCCTACACAAATGGGACATATCTCGTTCAACTCAGTATTGGAAACTAAGTAAAACAAGAGCTTCTCTTCAGTCCAATACACTGTACTTGCTGGGAACAGATGCGAAATATATTTGTACTGTATGGCCAGAATAGCAAAACAGTGGACTTCTCACCCTGAATTAACACTTGATGCTAGAACTTGAAACTGAATGTGATTCAACTCCCTTTAGGAAGTTTAATTGAACCCTAGTTTGCCATAGAAGAAAAACACTCTGCTTTTGAGAAGAGGGCATTCTTGCACTCTACTCTGTTTTTAATATATCCATAACCATAGCTAGCTAAAAACAAAATAAGTGTGCTTCCTACACATACGGGGCATATCTAGTTCAACTCAGTATTGGAAACTAAGTAAAACAGCAGCTTTCTTCAGTCCAATACACTGTACTTCCTGGGAACAGAATCCAATGCTATGTGCATTGTGTATGGCCAGAATAGCACAATAGTGGTATTATTACCCTGAATTAACACTTGTAGCTAGAACTTGAAACTGAATGTGATTCAATTCCGTTTCGGAAGTTTAATTGAACCCTAGTTTGCCATACAAGAAAAACACTCTGCTTTTGAGAAAATAGCATACATGCACTCTACTGTGTTTCCTATAGGGCCAGTAGAGTGAGCTAGCTAAAAACAAAAGAACTGTGCTTCCTACACAAACGGGGCATATCTAGGTCAACTCAGTATTGGAAACTAAGTAAAAAAGGAGCTTCACTTTAGTCCAATACACTGTACTTGCTGGGAACAGACGCGAAATCTATTTGTACTTTTTATGGCCAGAATAGCACAACAGAGGTGTTCTTACCCTGAATTAACACTTGCTGCTAGAAATTGAAACTGAATGTGATTCAACTCCCTTTAGGAAGTTTAATGAACCCTAGTTTTCCATACAAGAAAAACACAATGCTTTTGAGAATAGGGCATTCTTGCACTCTACTGTGTTTCCAATAGGGCCAGTACAGTGAGCTAGCTCAAAACAAAAGAACTGTGCATCATACACAAACAAGGCATATAGTTCAACTCAGTATTGGAAACTAAGTCAAACAGGAGCTTCTCTTCAGTCCAATACACCATACTTGCTGGGAAGAGACTCGAATGCTATTTGCACTGTGTATGGCCAGAATAGCACAGAGTGGTGTTCTTACCCTGAATTAACACTTGCTGCTAGCACTTGAAATTGAATGTGATTCAACTCCATTGAAGAGGTTTATTTGTACCCTAGTTTGCCATAGAAAAAAAACACTCTCCTTTTCATAAAAGGGCATTCTTGCACTCTACTGTGTTTCATCTAGGGGCAGTACAGTGATATAGCTCAAAACTAAAGAACTGTACTTCCTACACACACGGGGCATATCTAGTTCAACTCAGTATTGGAAACTAAGTAAAAAAGGAGCTTCTCTTCAGTCCAATGCACTGCACTTGCTGGGAACATACGCGAAATCTATTAGCACTGTGTATAGAAAAGAATAGCACTAGAGTGTTGTTCTTACCCTGAATTAACACTTGATCCTAGCACTTGAAAATGAATGTGATTCAACTCCGTTTAGGATGTTTAATTGAACCCTAGTTTGCCATACAAGAAAAACACTCTGCTTTTGAGGAATGGGCATTCTTGCACTCTACTGTGTTTCCTATAGGGCCAGTACAGTGAGCTAGCTCAAAACAAAAGAACTGTGCTTCCTACACAAACGGGGCATATCTAGTTCAATTCAGTATTGGAAACTACGTAAAACAGGAACTTCTCTTCAATCAAATAGACTGTACTTGCTGGGAACAGACACGAATTCTATTTGCACTGTCTATGGCCAGAATAGCATAAGAGTGGTGTTCTTACACTGAATGAACACTTGCTGCTAGAACTTGAAACTGAATGTGATTCAACTACATTTAGGAAGTTTAATAGATCCGTAGTTTGCCATACAAGAAAAAGACTCTGCTTTTGAGAAAAGGGCATTCTTGCAATATACTCTGTTTCCAATATGTCCAGAACAGTAGCTGGCTCAAAACAAAAGAACTGTGCTCCCTACACAAATGGGGCATATCTAGTTCAACTCAGTATTGGAAACTAAGTAAAACAGGAGCTTCTCTTCAGTCCAATACACTGTACTTGGTGGGAACAAATGCGAAATGTATTTGTACTGTATGGCCAGAATAGCACAACAGTGGTCTTCTCACCCTGAATTAACTCTTGCTGCTAGAACTTGGAACATAATGTAATTAACTCCCTTTAGGAAGTTTAATTGAACCCTAGTTTGCCATACAAGAAAAGCACTGTGGTTTTGAGAATAGGGCATACTTGCACTCTACTGTGTTTCCTATAGGGCCAGTACAGTGAGCTAGCTAAAAACAAAAGAACTGTGCTTCCTACACAAACGGGGCATATCTAGTTCAACTCAGTATTGGAAACTAAGTAACATAGGGGCTTCTCTACAGTCCAATTGACTGTAGTTTCTGCGAACATACGCGAATGCTATTTGTACTGGATATGGGCAGAATAGCACACGAGCGGTGTTCTTAACCTGAATTAACACTTGCTGGTATCTCTTGAAACTGAATGTGATTCAACTCAGTTTAGGAAGTTTAATTGAACCCTAGTTTGCCATACAAGAAAAACACTCTGCTTTGGAGAAAAGGGCATTCTTGCACTCCACTGTGTTTCCTATTGAGCTAGTACAGTGAGCTAGCTCAAAACAAAAGAACTGTGCTTCCTAAACAAATGGGGCATATCTAGTTCAACTCATTATTGGAATCTAATTAAAACAGGAGCTTCTGTTCAGTCCAATACACTGTAGTTGCTGGGAAGAGACACGAATGTTAATTGCACTGTATATGGCCAGAATAGCACAAGTGTGGTGTTCTTACCCTGAATTAACACTTGTTCCTAGCACCTGAAACTGAATGTTACTCAACTTCGTTTAGCAAGTTTAACTGAACCCTAGTTTGCCATTCAAGAAAAATACTCCGCTTATGAGAAAAGGGCATTCTTGCAATCTACTGTGTTTCATCTAGAGGCAGTACAGTGAGATAGCTCAAAACTAAAGAACTGTGCTTCCTCCACAAACGGGGCATATCAAGTTTAACTCACTATTGGAAACTAAATAAAACAGGGGATTCTCTTCAGTCCAATACACTGTACTTGCTGGGAACAGACGCGATTTCTATTTGCACTGTGTATGGCCAGAGTAGCACAAGAGTGGTGTTCTTACCCTAAATTAACAATTGCTGCTAGCACTTGAAACTGAATGTGATTCACATCCTTTTAGGAAGTTTAATTGAACACTCGTTTGCCATACAAGAAAAAACACTCTGCTTTAGAGAAAAGGTCATTCTTGCACTCTACTGTGTTTCCTTTAGGCTAGCACAGTGAGCTACCTCAAAACAAAAGAACTGTGCTTCCTACACAAACGGGGCAAATCTAGTTCAACTCAGTATTGGAAACTAAGTAAAACAGGAGCTCTCTTAAGTCCAATACACTGTACTCGCTGAGAACAGACGCGAATGATACTTTGACTCTGTATGGCCAGAATAGCACAAGACTAGGGTTCTTCTCCTTTATGAACCCTTGCTGCTAGAACTTGAAACTGCACGTGATTCAACTCCGTTTAGGAAGTTTAATTGAACCCTGGTGTGCCATACAAGAAAAACACTCTGAATATGAGAAATGGGCATTCTTGCACTCTACTGTGTTTACTATAGGGCCAGTACAGTGAGCTAGCACAGAAAAAAAGAACTGTGCTTCCTACACAAAAGGGGCCTATCTAGTTCAACTCAGTATTGGAAACTAAGTAAAACATGAGCTTCTCTTCAGTCCAATGAACTGTATTCGCTGTGAACAGACGCGAATGCTATATGCACTGTGTATGGCCAGAATAGCACAAGAGTGGTGTTCTTAGCCTGAATGAACACTTGCTGCTAGATCTTGAAACTGAACGTGATTCAACTCGTTAGGAAGTTTAATTGAACCCTAGTGTGCCATGCAAGTACAACTCTCTGGTATTGAGAAACGGGCATTCTTGCACTCTACTGTGTTTCCTATAGGGCCAGTATAATGAGCTAGCTCAGAACAAAAGAACTGTGCTTCCTATACAAACGGGGCATATCTAGTTCAAGTCAGTATTGGAAACTAAGTAAAACAGGAGCTTCTCTTCAGTCCAATACACTGTACTCGCTCGAAACAGACGCGAATGCAACTTTGACTGTGTATGGCTAGAATAGCACAAGAGTGGTGTTCTTATCCTGAATGAACCCTTGCTTCTAGAACTTGAAACTGCACGTGGTTCAATTCCATTTAGGAAGTTTAATGGAACCCTAGTGTACCATGCAAGGAAATCACTCTGCTTTTGAGAAACGGGTATTCTTGCTCTCTACTGTGTTTCCTATAGGGCCAGTACAGTGAGCTAGCTCAGAACAAAAGAAATGTGCTTCCTATACAAACGGGGCATATCTAGTTAAACTCAGTATTGGAAACTAAGTAAAACAGGAGCTTCTCTTCAGTCCAATATACTGTACTCGCTTTGAACAGAAGCGAATGCTATTTGAATTGTATATGGAAAAAAATAGCACAAGAGTTGTGTTCTTAGCCTGAATGAACCCTTGATGCTAGAACTTGAAACTGAACGTTATTCAACTCTGTTTAGGAAGTTTAATGGAACCCTAGTGTGCCATGCAAGAAAAACACTCTGCTTTTGAGAAACGGGCATTCTTGCACTCTACTGAGTTTCCTATAGGGCCAGTTCAGTTAGCTAGCTCAGAACAAAAGAACTCTGCTTCCTACACAAACAGGGCCTATCTAGTTCAACTCAGTATTGGAAACTAAGTAAAACAGGAGCTTCTCTTCAGTCCAATACACTGTACTCGCTGGAACGGACGCGAAAGCTTGTGCACACTGTATGGCCGGAATAGCACAATTGTGGTGTTCTCAGCCTGAATGAACCCTTGTTGCTAGAACTTGAAACTGAACGTGATTCCACTCCGTTTTGGAAGTTTAATTGAACCGTAGTGTGCCAAGTAAGAAAAACACTCTGGTTTTGAGAAACGGGCATTCTTGCACTCTTCTGTGTTTGCTATAGGGCCAGTACAGTGAGCGAGTTCAGAACAAAAGAACTGTGCTTCCTAAAAAAAAAGGGGCCTATCTAGTTCAACTCAGTATTGGAAACTAAGTAAAACAGGAGCTTCTCTTCAGTCCAATACACTGTACTCGCTGGGAACAGACGCAAATGCTATTTGCACTGTGTATGGCCAGAATAGCACAAAGGTGTTCTTAGCCTGAATGAAGCCTCGTTGCTAGAACTTGAAACTGATCGTGATCAACTCGTTTAGGAAGTTTAATTGAACCCTAGTGTGCCATGCAAGTACAACACTCTGCTTTTGAGAAACAGGAATTCTTGCACTCTATTGTGTTTCCTATAGGGCCAGTACAGTGAGCTAGCTCTGAACAAAAGAACTGTGCTTCCTACACAAATGGGGCATATCTAGTTCAACTCAGTATTGGGAACTAAATAAAACAGGAGCTACTCTTCAGTCCAATACACTGTACTCGCTGGGAACAGACGCAAATGCTATTTGCACTGTGTATGGCCAGAATAACACAAGAGTTGTGTTCTTAGCCTGAATGAACCCTTGCTGCAAGAACTTGAAATTGAACGTGGTTCAATTCCGTTTAGGAAGTTTAATTGAACCCTAGTGTGCCATGCCAGAAAAACACTCTGGTTTTGAGAAACGGGCATACTTTTACTCGACTGTGTTTCCTATAGGGCCAGTACAGTGAGCCAGCTCAGAACAAAAGAACTGTGCTTCCTACACAAACGAGGCATATCTAGTTCAACTCAGTATTGAAACCAAAGTAAAACAGGAGCTTATCTTCATTCCAATAAAAAATGTAGTCGCTGGGAACTGACACGAATGCTACTTTGACTGTGTATGGCCAGAATAGCACAAGAGTGGTGTTCTTAGCCTGAATGAACCCTTGCTGCTAGAACTTGAAACTGAACGTGATTCAACTCCGTTTAGGAAGTTTAGTTGAACCCTAGTGTGCCATGCAAGAAAAACACTCTGCTTTTAAGAAACGGGCATTCTTGCAATCTACTGTGTTTCTAATAGGGCCAGTACAGTGAGCTAGCTCAGAAAAAAAGAACTGTGCTTCCTACACAAACGGGGCATATCTAGTTCAACTCAGTATTGGGAAGTAAATACAACAGGAGCTACTCTTCAGTCCAATACACTGTACTTGCTTCGAACAGACGCAAATGCTATTTGCACTGTGTATGGCCAGAATAGCACAAGAGTTGTGTTCTTAGCCTGAATGAACCCTTTATGCTAGAACTTGAAACTGAACGTGATTCAACTTTGTTTAGTAAGTTTTATTGAACCCTAGTGTGCCATGAAAGAAATACACTCTGGTTTTGAGAAACGGGCATTCTCGCACTCTACTGTGATTCATATAGGGCCAGTACAGTGAGCGAATTCAGAAAAAAAGAACTGTGCTTCCTACACAAACGGGGCATATCTAGTTCCACTCAGTGTTGGGAAATAAATAAAACAGGAGCTAATCTTCAGTCTAATACAATGTACTTGCTGGGAACAGACGCGAATGCTATTTGCACTGTGTATGGCCAGAATAGCACAAGAGTAGTGTTCTTAGCCTGAATGAACCCTTGCTGCTAGATCTTGAAACTGAACGTGATTCAACTCCGTTTAGGAAGTTTAATTGAACCCTTGTGTGCCAAGCAAGAAAAACACTCTGGTTTTGATAAACGGGCATTCTTGCACTCTACTGAGTTTCCTATAGGGCCATACAGTGATGTAGCTCAGAACAAAAGAACTGTGCTTCCTACACAAATGGGGCATATCTAGTTCAACTCAGTATTGGGAACTAAATAAAACAGGAGCTACTCTTCAGTCCAATATACTGTACTCGCTGGGAACAGACACAAATGCTATTTGCACTGTGTATGGCCAGAATAACACAAGAGTTGTGTTCTTAGCCTGAATGAACCCTTGCTGCAAGAACTTGAAATTGAACGTGGTTCAATTCCGTTTAGGAAGTTTAATTGAACCCTAGTGTGCCATGCCAGAAAAACACTCTGGTTTTGAGAAACGGGCATTCTTTTACTCGACTGTGTTTCCTATAGGGCCAGTACAGTGAGCCAGCTCAGAACAAAAGAACTGTGCTTCCTACACAAACGAGGCATATCTAGTTCAACTCAGTATTGAAACCAAAGTAAAACAGGAGCTTATCTTCATTCCAATAAAAAATGTAGTCGCTGGGAACTGACACGAATGCTACTTTGACTGTGTATGGCCAGAATAGCACAAGAGTGGTGTTCTTAGCCTGAATGAACCCTTGCTGCTAGAACTTGAAACTGAACGTGATTCAACTCCGTTTAGGAAGTTTAGTTGAACCCTAGTGTGCCATGCAAGAAAAACACTCTGCTTTTAAGAAACGGGCATTCTTGCAATCTACTGTGTTTCTAATAGGGCCAGTACAGTGAGCTAGCTCAGAAAAAAAGAACTTTGCTTCCTACACAAACGGGGCATATCTAGTTCAACTCAGTATTGGGAAGTAAATACAACAGGAGCTACTCTTCAGTCCAATACACTGTACTTGCTTCGAACAGACGCAAATGCTATTTGCACTGTGTATGGCCAGAATAGCACAAGAGTTGTGTTCTTAGCCTGAATGAACCCTTTATGCTAGAACTTGAAACTGAACGTGATTCAACTTTGTTGAGTAAGTTTTATTGAACCCTAGTGTGCCATGAAAGAAATACACTCTGGTTTTGAGAAACGGGCATTCTCGCACTCTACTGTGATTCATATAGGGCCAGTACAGTGAGCGAGTTCAGAAAAAAAGAACTGTGCTTCCTACACAAACGGGGCATATCTAGTTCCACTCAGTGTTGGGAAATAAATAAAACAAGAGCTAATCTTCAGTCTAATACAATGTACTTGCTGGGAACAGACGCGAATGCTATTTGCACTGTGTATGGCCAGAATAGCACAAGAGTGGTGTTCTTAGCCTGAATGAACCCTTGCTGCTAGATCTTGAAACTGAACGTGATTCAACTCCGTTTAGGAAGTTTAATTGAACCCTTGTGTGCCAAGCAAGAAAAACACTCTGGTTTTGATAAATGGGCATTCTTGCACTCTACTGAGTTTCCTATAGGGCCATACAGTGATGTAGCTCAGAACAAAAGAACTGTGCTTCCTACACAAATGGGGCATATCTAGTTCAACTCAGTATTGGGAACTAAATAAAACAGGAGCTACTCTACAGTCAATACACTTTACTGGCTGGGAACTGACGTGATTGCTATTTGCACTGTGTATGGCCAGAATAGCATAAGAGTGGTGTTCTTAGCCTGAATGAACCCTTGCTGCTAGATCTTGAAACTGAACGTGATTCAAATCCGTTTAGGAAGTTTAATTGAACCGTAGTATACCATGCAAGAAAAACACTCTGCTTTTGAGAAACGGGCATTCTTGCACTCTACTGTGTTTCCTATAGGTCCAGTACAGTGAGCTAGCTCAGAAGTAAAGAACTGTGCTTCCTTCACAAACGGGGCATATCTAGTTCAAGTAAGCATTGGAAACTAAGTAAAACAGGAGCTTCTCTTCAGTCCAATACACTGTACTCGCTGGGAACAGACGCGGATGTTACTTTGACTGTGTATGGCTAGAATAGCACAAGAGTTGTGTTCTTATCCTGAATGAAGCCTTTCTGCTAGAACTTGAAACTGCACGTGGTTCAATTCCATTTAGGAAGTTTAATTGAACCCTAGTGTGCCATGCAAGAAAATCACTCTGCTTTTGAGAAACGGGCATTCTTGCACTCTACTGTGTTTCCTATAGGGCCAGTACAGTGAGCTAGCTCAGAACAAAAGAACTGTGCTTCGTACACAAACGGGGCATATCTAGTTCAACTCAGTATTGGAAACTATGTAAAACAGGAGCTTCTCTTCATTCCAATACACTGTACTCGCTTCGAACAGACGCAAATGCTATTTGCACTATGTATGGCCAGAATAGCACAAGAGTTGTGTTCTTAGCCTGAATGAACCCTTGATGCTAGAACTTGAAACTGAACGTGATTCAAATCTGTTTAGTAAGTTTTATTGAACCCTAGTGTGCCATGAAAGAAAAACACTCTACTTTTGAAAAACGGGCATTCTTGCTCTCTACTGTGTTTCCTATAGGGCCAGTACAGTGAGCTAGCTCAGAACAAAAGAACTGTGCTTCCTACACAAACGGGGCATATCTAGTTCAACTCAGTATTGGAAACTAGGTAAAACTGGAGCTTCTCTTCAGTCCAATACACTGTAGTTCCTAGAAACAGACGCCAATCCTATTTGCACTGTTTAGGGCCAGAATAGCACAAGAGTGGTGTACTTACCCTGAATTAACAATTGCTCCTAGCACTTGAAACTGAATGGGATTCAACTCAGTTTCTGAAGTTTAATTGAACCCTAGTTTGCCATTCAAGAAAAACACTCTGCTTTTGAAAAAGGGCATTCTTGCACTATACTCTGTTTCCCATATGTCCAGAACAGTAGCTAGCTCAAAAAAAAAAGAACTGTGCTTCCTACACAAATGGGACATATCTCGTTCAACTCAGTATTGGAAACTAAGTAAAACAAGAGCTTCTCTTCAGTCCAATACACTGTACTTGCTGGGAACAGATGCGAAATGTATTTGTACTGTATGGCCAGAATAGCAAAACAGTGGACTTCTCACCCTGAATTAACACTTGATGCTAGAACTTGAAACTGAATGTGATTCAACTCCCTTTAGGAAGTTTAATTGAACCCTAGTTTGCCATAGAAGAAAAACACTCTGCTTTTGAGAAAAGGGCATTCTTGCACTCTACTCTGTTTTTAATATATCCATAACCGTAGCTAGCTAAAAACAAAATAAGTGTGCTTCATACACATACGGGGCATATCTAGTTCAACTCAGTATTGGAAACTAAGTAAAACAGCAGCTTTCTTCAGTCCAATACACTGTACTTCCTGGGAACAGAATCCAATGCTATGTGCATTGTGTATGGCCAGAATAGCACAATAGTGGTATTATTACCCTGAATTAACACTTGTTGCTAGAACTTGAAACTGAATGTGATTCAATTCCGTTTTGGAAGTTTAATTGAACCCTAGTTTGCCATACAAGAAAAACACTCTGCTTTTGAGAAAATAGCATACATGCACTCTACTGTGTTTCCTATAGGGCCAGTAGAGTGAGCTAGCTAAAAACAAAAGAACTGTGCTTCCTACACAAACGGGGCATATCTAGGTCAACTCAGTATTGGAAACTAAGTAAAAAAGGAGCTTCACTTTAGTCCAATACACTGTACTTGCTGGGAACAGACGCGAAATCTATTTGCACTTTTTATGGCCAGAATAGCACAACAGAGGTGTTCTTACCCTGAATTAACACTTGCTGCTAGAAATTGAAACTGAATGTGATTCAACTCCCTTTAGGAAGTTTAATGAACCCTAGTTTTCCATACAAGAAAAACACAATGCTTTTGAGAATAGGGCATTCTTGCACTCTACTGTGTTTCCAATAGGGCCAGTACAGTGAGCTAGCTCAAAACAAAAGAACTGTGCATCATACACAAACAAGGCATATAGTTCAACTCAGTATTGGAAACTAAGTCAAACAGGAGCTTCTCTTCAGTCCAATACACCATACTTGCTGGGAAGAGACTCGAATGCTATTTGCACTGTGTATGGCCAGAATAGCACAGAGTTGTGTTCTTACCCTGAATTAACACTTGCTGCTAGCACTTGAAATTGAATGTGATTCAACTCCATTGAAGAGGTTTATTTGTACCCTAGTTTGCCATAGAAAAAAAACACTCTCCTTTTCATAAAAGGGCATTCTTGCACTCTACTGTGTTTCATCTAGGGGCAGTACAGTGATATAGCTCAAAACTAAAGAACTGTACTTCCTACACACACGGGGCATATCTAGTTCAACTCAGTATTGGAAACTAAGTAAAAAAGGAGCTTCTCTTCAGTCCAATGCACTGCACTTGCTGGGAACATACGCGAAATCTATTAGCACTGTGTATAGAAAACAATAGCACTAGAGTGTTGTTCTTACCCTGAATTAACACTTGATCCTAGCACTTGAAAATGAATGTGATTCAACTCCGTTTAGGATGTTTAATTGAACCCTAGTTTGCCATACAAGAAAAACACTCTGCTTTTGAGGAATGGGCATTCTTGCACTCTACTGTGTTTCCTATAGGGCCAGTACAGTGAGCTAGCTCAAAACAAAAGAACTGTGCTTCCTACACAAACGGGGCATATCTAGTTCAATTCAGTATTGGAAACTACGTAAAACAGGAACTTCTCTTCAATCAAATAGACTGTACTTGCTGGGAACAGACACGAATTCTATTTGCACTGTCTATGGCCAGAATAGCATAAGAGTGGTGTTCTTACACTGAATGAACACTTGCTGCTAGAACTTGAAACTGAATGTGATTCAACTACATTTAGGAAGTTTAATAGATCCGTAGTTTGCCATACAAGAAAAAGACTCTGCTTTTGAGAAAAGGGCATTCTTGCAATATACTCTGTTTCCAATATGTCCAGAACAGTAGCTGGCTCAAAACAAAAGAACTGTGCTCCCTACACAAATGGGGCATATCTAGTTCAACTCAGTATTGGAAACTAAGTAAAACAGGAGCTTCTCTTCAGTCCAATACACTGTACTTGGTGGGAACAAATGCGAAATGTATTTGTACTGTATGGCCAGAATAGCACAACAGTGGTCTTCTCACCCTGAATTAACTCTTGCTGCTAGAACTTGGAACATAATGTAATTAACTCCCTTTAGGAAGTTTAATTGAACCCTAGTTTGACATACAAGAAAAGCACTGTGGTTTTGAGAATAGGGCATACTTGCACTCTACTGTGTTTCCTATAGGGCCAGTACAGTGAGCTAGCTAAAAACAAAAGAACTGTGCTTCCTACACAAACGGGGCATATCTAGTTCAACTCAGTATTGGAAACTAAGTAAAATAGGGGCTTCTCTTCAGTCCAATTGACTGTAGTTTCTGCGAACATACGCGAATGCTATTTGTACTGGATATGGGCAGAATAGCACACGAGCGGTGTTCTTAACCTGAATTAACACTTGCTGGTATCTCTTGAAACTGAATGTGATTCAACTCAGTTTAGGAAGTTTAATTGAACCCTAGTTTGCCATACAAGAAAAACACTCTGCTTTGGAGAAAAGGGCATTCTTTCACTCCACTGTGTTTCCTATTGAGCTAGTACAGTGAGCTAGCTCAAAACAAAAGAACTGTGCTTCCTAAACAAATGGGGCATATCTAGTTCAACTCATTATTGGAATCTAATTAAAACAGGAGCTTCTGTTCAGTTCAATACACTGTAGTTGCTGGGAAGAGACACGAATGTTAATTGCACTGTATATGGCCAGAATAGCACAAGTGTGGTGTTCTTACCCTGAATTAACACTTGTTCCTAGCACCTGAAACTGAATGTTACTCAACTTCGTTTAGCAAGTTTAACTGAACCCTAGTTTGCCATTCAAGAAAAATACTCCGCTTATGAGAAAAGGGCATTCTTGCAATCTACTGTGTTTCATCTAGAGGCAGTACAGTGAGATAGCTCAAAACTAAAGAACTGTGCTTCCTCCACAAACGGGGCATATCAAGTTTAACTCACTATTGGAAACTAAATAAAACAGGGGATTCTCTTCAGTCCAATACACTGTACTTGCTGGGAACAGACGCGATTTCTATTTGCACTGTGTATGGCCAGAGTAGCACAAGAGTGGTGTTCTTACCCTAAATTAACAATTGCTGCTAGCACTTGAAACTGAATGTGATTCACATCCTTTTAGGAAGTTTAATTGAACACTCGTTTGCCATACAAGAAAAAACACTCTGCTTTAGAGAAAAGGTCATTCTTGCACTCTACTGTGTTTCCTTTAGGCTAGCACAGTGAGCTACCTCAAAACAAAAGAACTGTGCTTCCTACACAAACGGGGCAAATCTAGTTCAACTCAGTATTGGAAACTAAGTAAAACAGGAGCTTCTCTTCATTCCAATACACTGTACTTGCTAGGGACAGACGCGAATGCTATTTTACTGTGTAGGCCAGAATAACACAAGAGTGGTGTTCTTATTCTGAATTAACACTTGCGGCTAGCACTTGAAACTGAATGTAATTCACCCCATTTTAGGAAGTTTAATTGAACCCTAGATTTCAATACAAGAAAAACACTCTGCTTTTGAGAAAAGGGCATTCTTGCACTCTACTCTCTTTCCTATAGGGCCAAGACAGTGAGCTAGCTAAAAATAAAAGAACTGTGCTTCATCCACAAACGGGGAATATCTAGTACAACTCAGTATTGGAAACTAAGTAAAACAGGAGCTTCTATCTTGCCAATACACTGTACTTGCTGGGAAGAGACGCGAATTCTATTTGCTCATGTTTATGGCCAGAATAGCACAAGAGTGGTGTACTGACCCTGAAATAACACTTCCTGCTAGCACTTGAAACTAAATGTGATACAACTCCGTTTAGGAAGCTTAATTGAACCCTACTTTGCCATACAAGAAAAACACTGTGCTTTAAAGAAAAGGGCATTCTTGCCCTCTGCTGTATTCCCTATAGGGCCAGTACAGTGAGCTAGCTCAAAACAAAATAACTGTGCTTCCTACACAAACGGGGCATATCTAGCTCAACTCAGTATTGGAAACTAAGTAAAACAGGAGCTTTTCTTCAGTCCAATAAACTGTACATGCTGGAAATATACTCAAATGCTATTTGCACTGTGTATGTCCAGAATTGCACAAGAGTGGTGTTTGTACCCTGAATTAACACTTGTTGCTAGCACATTATCCTGAATGTGATTCAACTCCATTTAGGAAGTTTAATTGAACCATAGTTTGCCATACAAGAAAAACACTCTTCTTTTGAGAAAGGGCATCCTTGTACTCTACTGTGTTTCCTATAGGGCCAGTACAGTGAGCTAGCTCAGAACAAAAGAACTGTGCTTCCTAGGCAAACGCGGCATATCTAGTTCAACTCATTATTGGAATCTCAGTAAAACAGGAGCTTCTATTCAGTCCAATACACTGTAGTTGCTGGGAACATATGGGAATGCTATTTGCACTGTATATGTCCAGAATAGCGCAAGTGTGTTGTTCTTACCCTGAATTAACACTTGCTGCTAGCACTTGAAACTGAATGTGATTCAACTCCGTTTAGGAAGTTTAATTCATACGTAGTTTGCCATACAAGAAAAAGATTCTGCTTTTGAGAAAAGGGCATTCTTGAACTCTACTCTGTTTCCAATATGTCCAGAACAGTAGCTAGCTCACAAAAAAATAACTGTGCTTCCTACACAAACGGACCATATGTAAATGAACTCAGTTGTGGAAAATAAGTAAAACAGTAGCTTCTCTTCAGTTAAATGCACTGTACTTGCTGGGAAAAGACGCGAATGCTATTTGCACTGTATATGGCCAGAATAGCACAAGAGTGGTGTTCTTACCCTGAATTAACACTTGCAGCTAGAACTTGAAACTGAATGTGATTCAAATCAGTTTAGAAAGTTTAATTGATCACTAGTTTGCCATACAAGAAAACCACTCTGCTTTTGAGAAACGGGCATTCTTGAACTCTACTGTGTTTCCTCTAGGGCCAGTACAGTGAGCTAGCTCAAAACAAAATAACTGTGCTTCCTAAACAAAGGGGAATATCTAGTTCAACTCATTATTGCAAACTAAGAAAAACAGGTTCTTCTGTTTAGTCCAATAAACTGTACTTTCTGGGAAGAGACACGAATGCTATTTTCACTGTGTATGGCCAGAATAGCACAAGAGTGGTGTTCTTACCCTGAATTAACACTTGCAGCTAGAACTTGAAAATGAATGTGATTCAACTCCCTTTTGGAAGTTTAATTGATCCGTAATTTGCCATATATGAAAAACACTCTGCTTTGGAGAAATGGTCATTCTTGCACTCTAATGTGTTTCCTATAGGGCCAGTACAGTGAGCTGGCTCAAAACAAAAAACTGTGCTTCCTAAACAAACGGGACATATCTAGTTCAACTCATTATTGGAATCTGAATAAAACGGGAACTTCTCTTCAGTCCAATGCACTGTAGTTGCTGGGAACACACGCGAATGCTTTTGCATTGTGTATCGCCAGAATGGCACAAGAGAGGTGTTCTTACCCTTAATTAACACTTGCTGCTAGCACTTGAAACTGGTTGTGATTCAGCTCCCATTAGGAAGTTTAATTGAAGCCTAGTTTTCCATACAAGAAAAACACTCTGCTTTTGAGAAAGGGGCATTGTTGTACTCTACTGTGTTTCCCATAGAGCCAGTACAGTCAGCTAGCTCAAAACAAAGAACTGTGCTTCCTACACAAACGAGGCATATCTAATTCAACTCAGTATTGGAACCTAAGTAAAACAGGAGCTTCTCTTCAGTCCAAAACGCTGTAGTTGCTGCTAAGAGACGCGAATGCTATTTGCACTGTCTATGGCCAGAGTAGCACAAGAGTGTGTTCTTACCCAGAATTAACGCTTGCTGCTAGAATATGAAAATGAATGTGATTCAACTCCCTTTAGGAAGTTAAAATTGAACCCTATTTTGCCACACAATAAAAACACTCTGCTTTTATGAAAATGACATTCTTGCACTCTACTCTGTTTCCAATATGTCCAGAACAGTAGCTAGCTCAAAATAAATTAACTGTGCTTCCTACACAAACGGGTATATCTAGTTCAACTTAGTATTGGAAACTAAGTAAAACAGGAGCTTCTCTCTTGCCAATACATTGTACTTGCTGGGAACAGACCAGAATGCTATTTTACTGTGTAGGACCAGAATAGCACAAGAGTGTTGTTCTTACCCTGAATTAACACTTACTGCTAGCACTTCAAACTGAATGTGATTCAACTCAGTTTAGGAAGTTTAATTGTACCCTAGTTTGCCATACAAGAAAAACACTCTGCTTTTGAGAAAATGTCATTCTTGCACTCTACTGTGTTTACTATAGGGCCAGTACAGTGAGCTAGCTCAAAACAAAAGAACTGTGCTTCCTCCACAAAAAGGGCATATGTAGTTCAACTCAGTATTGGAAACTAAGCAAAACAGGAGCTTCTCTTCAGTTCAATACTCTTAGTTCCTGGAAATAGAAGCGAATGCTATTTGCACTGTGTATGGCTAGAATAGCACAAGAGTGGTGTTCTTACCCTGGATTAACACTACTGCTATCACTTGAAACTGAATGTGATTCAACACGGATTAGGAAGTTTAATTGAACCCTAGTTTGCCATACAAGAAAAACACTCTGCTTTTGAGAAAAGGGCATTCTTGCACTATACTGTGTTTCCTATAAGGCCAGTACAGTGAAGTAGCTCAAAACAAAAGAACTATGCTTCTTATAGAAACTGGGTATATCTAGTTCAACTCAGTTTTGGAAACTAAGTAAAACAGGAGCATCTCTTCAGTCCAATACACTGTACTTGCTGGGAACAGACGCAAAATCTATTTCTACTGTGTAAGGCCAGAATAGCACAAGAGTTTGTTCTTATCCTGAATTAACACTTGCTGCTAGAACATGAAACTGAATATGATTCAACTCTCTTTAGGAATTTTAATTGTACCCTAGTTTGCTATACAAGAAATACACTCTGCTTTTGTGAAAAGGGCCTTCTTGCACTCTACTCTGTTTCCCATATGTCAAGAAGAGTAGGTAGCTCAAACCAAAAGAACTGTCCTTCCTCCACAAACGGGGCATATCTAGTTCAAATCAGTATTGGACTGTAAGTAAAAATAGAGCTTCTCTTCATTCTAATACACTGTACTTGCTGGGAACAGACGCGAATGCTGTTTGCACTGTGTATGGCCAGAATAGCACAGAGTTGTGTTCTTACCCTGAATTAACACTTGCTGCAAGAACTTGAAACTGAATGTGATTCAACTCCGTTTAGGTAGTTTAATTGAAGTCTAGTTTGCCATACAAGAAAAACACTCTGCTTTTCAGAAAAGGGCATTCTTGCACTCTACTGTTTTTCCTCTAGGGCCAGTACAGTGAGCTAGCTCAAAACAAAAGAACAGTGCTTCCGACGCAAACGGAGCATATCTAGTTCAACTCAGTATTGGAAAATAAGTCAAACATGAGCTTCTGTTCAGTCCAATACACTGTACTTGCTGAGAAGAGACAGGAATGCTATTTGCACTCTGTGTGGCCAGAATAGCACAAGAGTGGTGTTCTTACTCTGAATTAACACATCCTAGTAGAACTTGAAACTGAATGTGATTCAACTTTGTTTAGGAAGTTTAATTGAACCCTAGTTTGCCATACAAGAAATACACTCCGCTTCGTGAAAAGGGCATTCTTGCACTCTACTCTGTTTCCAATATGTCCAGAACAGTAGCTACCTCAAAACAAAAGAACTGTGCCTCCTAAACAAACGGGACATATCTATTTCAACTCAGTATTGGAAACTAAGTAAAACAGGAGCTTCTCTTCAGTCCAGTAATCTGTACTTGCTTGGAACAGACTCGAAAGATATTTGCACTGTGTATGTCCAGAATAGCACAGGAGTGGTGTACTTACCCTGAAATAACACTTGCTGCTCGAACTTGAAATTGAATGTGACTCAACTCCTTTTAGGAAGTTTAATTGAACCCTAGTTTGCTATACCAGAAAAACACTCTGCTTTTGAGAAAAGGGCATTCTTGCACTCTAATGTGTTTCCTATATGGCCAGTACTGTGAGGTAGCTCAAAACAAAAGAAGTGTGCTTCCTACACAAACGGGGCATATCTAGTTCAACTCAGTATTGGAAACTAAGTAAAAAGGATCTTCTCTTCATTCCAAAACACTGTACTTACTAGGAACAAATGCGAATGCTATTTGCACTGTGTATGGCCAGAATAGCACAATAGTGGTATTCTTACCCTGAGTTAACACTTGTTGCTAGCACTTGAAACTGAATGTGATTCAACTCCGTTTAGGAAGATTAATTGAACCCTAGTTTGCCATACAAGAAAAAAATCTATGCTTTTGAGAAAAGGGCATTCTTGCACTCTACTGTGTTTCCTATAGGGCCAGTACAGTGAGCTAGCTCAAAACAAAAGAACTGTGTTTCCTACACAAACGGGGCATATCTAGTTCAACTCAGTATTGGAAACTATAAAACAGGAGCTTCTCTTCAGTCTAATACACTGTACTTGCTGGGAAGACGCATGAATGCCATTTGCACTGTGTATGGCCAGAATAGCACAAGTGTGGTGTTCTCTCCCTGATTTAACACTTGCTGCTAGAACTTGAAACTGAATGTGAATCAACTCCGTTTAGGAAGTTTAATTGAACCCTAGTTTGCCATACAAGAAAAACACTCTGCTTTTGAGAAAAGGGCATTCTTGCACTCTACTATGTTTCCTATAGGGCCAGTACAGTGAGGTAGCTCAAAACAAAAGAACTGTGCTTCCTACACAAACGGGGCATATCTAGTTAAACTCAGTATTGGAAACTATGTAAAACAGGAGCTTCACTTCAGGCTAATACACTGTACTTGCTGGGAAGACGCATGAATGCCATTTCCACTGTGTATGGCCAGAATAGCACAAGTGTGGTGTTCTCTCCCTGATTTAACACTTACTGCTATCACTTGAACCTAAATGTGATTCAACTCCGTTTAGGAAGTTTAATTGAACCCTAGTTTCCCATACTAGAAAAACACTCTGCTTTTGAGAAAAGGGCATTTTGCTCTCTAATGGGTTTCCAATAAGGCCAGTACAGTGAGCTAGCTCAAAACAAAAGAACTGTACTTCCTACACAAACGGGGCATATCTTGTTCAACTCAGTATTGGAAACTAAGTAAAACAGGAGCTTCTCATCAGTCCAGTAATCTGTACTTGCTTGGAACAGACGCGAAAGTTATTTGCACTGTGTATGGCCAGAAAAGCACAAGAGTGGTGTTCTTAACCTGAATTAACACTTGCTGCTAGAACTTGAAACTGAATGTGATTCAACTGCGTTTAGGAAGTTGTATTGAACCGTAGTTTGCTATACAAGAAAAACACTGTGCCTTTGACAAAAGAGCATTCTTGCATTCTAATGTGTTTCCTATAGCCCAGTACAGTGAGGTAGCTCAGAACAAAAGAACTGTGCTTCCTACACAACCGGGGCATATCTAGTTCAACTCAGTATTGGAAACTAAGTAAAACAGGAGCTTCTCTTCAGTCCAATATACTGTACTTGCTGGGAAGAGGCACGAATGCTATTTGCACTGTGTATGGCCAGATTAGCAAAAGAGTGGTGTTCTTACCCTGAAATATCACTTGCTGCTAAAACTTTAAACTGATTGTGATTCAACTCCCTTTAGGAAGTTTAATTGAACCCTAGTTTACCATACAATAAAACACTCTGCTTTTGAGAAAAGGGCATTCTTGCACTCTACTGTGTTTTCTATAGGGCCAGTCAGTGAGCTAGCTCAAAACAAAAGAACTGTGCTTCCGACACCAAGAGGGCATATCTAGTTCACTCAGTATTGGAAACTAAGTAAAACAGGAGCTTTCCTCAGTCCAATACACTGTACTTCCTGGGAACAGAAGCCAATGCTCTTTGCACTGTGTATGGCCAGAATAGCACAGTGGTGGTATTCTTACCCTGAATTAACACTTGTTGCTAGCACTTGAAACTGATTATGATTCAACTCCATTTAGGAAGTTTAATTGAACCCTACATTGCCATCCAAGAAATGCACTCTCTTTTTAGAAAAGGGCATTCTTGCACTCTTATGTTTTTCCTATAGGTCCAGTACAGTGAGCTAGCTCAAAACAAAAGAACTGTGCTTCCTACAAAAACGAGGCATATCTAGTTCAACTCATTATTGGAACCTAAGTAAAACAGAAGCTTCTTTTCAGTCCAATACACTGTACTTGCTGGGAAGAGACGCGAATGCTATTTGCAGTGTATAAGGCCAGAATAGAAATGTGTCGTGTTCTTACCCTGAATTAACAATTGCTGCTAGAACATGAAACTGAATGTGATTCAACTCCCTTTAGGAACTTATATTGAACCCTAGTTTACCATACAATAAAACACTCTGCTTTTGAGAAAAGGGCATTCTTATACTCTACTGTGTTTTCTATAGGGCCAGTACAGTGAGCTAGCTCAAAACAAAAGAACTGTGCTTCCGATGCAAAGAGGGCATATATAGTTCAACTCAGTATTGGAAAATAAGTAAAACAGGAGCTTCTCTACTGTCCAATAAGCTGTATTTGCTCGGAACAGACGCAAATACTATTTGTACTGTGTAGGGCCAGAATAGCACAAGAGTCTTGTTCTCAACCTGAATTAACACTTGCTGCTAGCACTTGAAACTGAATGTGATTCAACTTCGTTTCGAAAATTTAAATGAACCCTAGGTTGCCATACAAGAAAAACACTCTGCTTTTGAGAAAATGGCATTCTTGCACTCTACTGTGTTTCGAATGGGGCCAATACAGTGAGCTACCTAAAAACAAAAGAACTGTGCTTCAGCCACAAACGGGGCATATCTAGTTAAAATCAGTAATGGAAACTAAGTAACGGGAACTTCTCCTCAGTCCAATACACTGAAATTGCTGGGAACAGACGCGAAATCTGTTTGCACTGTGTATGGCCAAAATAGCACAAGAGTTGTGTTCTTACCCTAAAATAACACCTGCAGCTAGCACTTGAAAATGAATGTGATTCAACTCCGTTTAGGAAGTTTAATTGAACCTTAGTTTGCCATACAAGATAATGACTCTGCTTTTGAGAAACAGGCACTCTTGCACTCTACTGTGTTTCCTATAGGGCCAGTACAGTGAGCTAGCTCAGAACAAAAGAACTGTGCTTCCTACACAAACAGGGCATATCTAGTTCAACTCAGTATTGGAAACTAAGTAAAACAGGATCTTCTCTTCAGTCCAATACACTGTAGTCGCTAGGAACAGACGCTAATGCTATTTGTACTGTGTATGGCCAGAATAGCACAAGAGTGGTGTTCTTACCATGAATTAACACTTACTGCTAGCACTTGAAACTGAATGTGATTTAACTCAGTTGAGGAAGTTTAATTGAAACCTAGATTGCCATTATAGAAAAACACTCTGCTTTTGAGTAGGACATTCTTGCACTTTAATTTATTTCCTGTAGGGCCAGTACAGTGAGCTAGCTCAAAACAAAAGAACTGTGCTACCTACACAAACGGGGCATATCTAGTTCAACTCAGTATTGGAAACTAAGTAAAACAGGAGCTTCTCTTCAGTCCAATACACTGTACTTGCTGGGAAGAGACGCGAAATCTATTTGCAATGTGTATGGCCAGAATAGCACAATAGTGGTATACTTAGCCTGAATTAACACTTGCTGCTAGAACTTGAAACAGATTATGATTCAACTCCCTTTAGGAAGTTTAATAGAACCCTAGTTTGCCATATTAGAAAAACACTGTGCTTTTGAGAATAGGGCATTTTTCCACTCTACTGTGTTTCCTATAGGGCCAGTACAATGAGCTAGCTCAAAACAAAGAACTGTGCTTCCTACACAAACGGGACATATCTAGTTCAACTCAGTATTGGAAACTAAGTAAAACAGGAGCTTCTGTTCAGTCCAATACACTGTACTTGCTGGGAACAGGCGAGAATGCTATTTGCACTGTGTATGGCCAGAATAGCACCGGAGTGGTGTATTTACCGTGAATCAACACTTACTGCTAGCACTTGAAACTAAATGTGATTCAACTCCGGTTAGGAAGTTTTATGGAACCCTAGTTTTCCATACAAGAAAAACACTCTGCTTTTGAGAAAAGGGCATTCTTGCACTCTACTGTGTTTCCTCTAGGGAAAGTAGAGTGAGCTAGCTCAAAAAACAGAATAGTGCTTCCTACACAAAAGGTGCATATCTAGTTCAACTCAGTATTGGAAACTAAGTAAAAGAGGAGATTCTATTCAGTCCAATACACTGTACTTGCTGGGAACAGATGAGAAAACTATTTGCCCTGTATAGAAAGAATAGCACAATCGTGGTGTACTTACCCTGAATTAACACTTGCTGCTAGCAATTGAAACTCAATGGGATTTAACTCAGTTTAGGAAGTTTAATTGAACCCTAGTTTGCCATACTAGAAAAACACTCTGCTTTTGAGAAAAGGGCATTCTTGCACTCTACTGAGTTTCCTATAAGGCCAGTACAGTGAGCTAGCTCAAAACAAAAGAACTGTGCTTCCTACACAAACGGGGCATATCTAGTTCAACTCAATATTGGAACCTAAGTAAAACAGAAGCTTCTCTTCAGTCCAATACACTGTACTTGCTGGGAAGAGACGCGAATGCTATTTGCAGTGTGTATGGCCAGAATAGAAATGTGTCGTGTTCTTACCCTGAATTAACAATTGCTGCTAGAACATGAAACTGAATGTGATTCAACTCCCTTTAGGAAGTTTAATTGAACCCTAGTTTACCATACAATAAAACACTCTGCTTTTGATAAAAGGGCATTCTTACACTCTACTGTGTTTTCTATAGGGCCAGTACAGTGACCTAGCTCAAAACAAAAGAACTGTGCTTCCGACACAAACGGGGAATATCTAGTTCAACTCAGTATTGGAAAATAAGTCAAACAGGAGCTTCTATTCTATCCAATACACTGTACTTCCTGGGAAGAGACAGGAATGCTATTTGAACTGTGTATGGCCAGAATAGCACAAGAGTGATGTTGTTACCCTGAATTAACACTTGCTCTAGGCACTTGAAACTGAATGTGATTCAACTCCGTTTATGAAGTTTAATTTAACCCTAGTTTGCCATACAAGAAAAACACTCTGCTTTTGAGAAAAGGGAATTCTTGCACTCTACTGTGTTTCCTATAGGGCCAGTACGGTGAGCTAGCTCAAAACAACAGAACTGTGCTTCCTACACAAACGGGGCATATCGAGTTCAACCCAGTATTGGAAACTCTGTAACACAGGAGCTTCTCTTCAGTCTAATACACTGTACTTGCTGAGAAGACGCTTGAAAGCCATTTGCACTGTGTATGGCCAGAATAGCACAAGTGTGGTGTTCTCTCCCTGATTTAACACTTGCTGCTAGAACTTAAAACTGAATGTGATTCAACTCCGTTTAGGAAGTTTAATTGAACCCTACATTGCCATACAAGAAAAACACTCTCTTTTTAGTATAGGGCATTCTTGCACTCTTATGAGTTTCCTATAGGGCCAGTACAGTGAGCTAGCTCAAAACAAAAGAACTGTGCTTCCTACACAAACGGGGCATATCTAGTTCAATTCAATATTGGAACCTAAGTAAAACAGAAGCTTCTTTTCAGTCCAATACACTGTACTTGCTGGGAAGAGACGCGAATGCTATTTGCAGTGTGTATGGCCAGAATAGAAATGTGTCGTGTTCTTACCATGAATTAACAATTGCTGTTAGAACATGAAACTGAATGTGATTCAACTCCCTTTAGGAACTTTAAATGAACCCTAGTTTACCATACAATAAAACACTCTGCTTTTGAGAAAAGGGCATTCTTATACTCTACTGTGTTTTCTATAGGGCCAGTACAGTGACCTAGCTCAAAACAAAAGAACTGTGCTTCCGACACAAACGGGGAATATCTAGTTCAACTCAGTATTGGAAACAGAGTTAAAAAGGATCTTCTCTTCAGTCCAATACACTGTACTTGCTGGGAACAGGCGAGAATGCTATTTGGACTGTGTATGGCCAGAATAGCACAGGAGTGGTGTCTTTACCGTGAATCAACACTTACTGCTAGCACTTGAAACTAAATGTGATTCAACTCCGGTTAGGAAGTTTTATTGAACCCTAGTTTGCCATACAAGAAAAACACTCTGCTTTTGAGAAAAGGGCATTCTTGCACTCTACTGTGTTTTCTCTAAGAACAGTACAGTGAGCTAGCTCAAAAAAAAGAATAGTGCTTCCTACACAAAAGGAGCATATCTAGTTCAACTCAGTATTGGAAACTAAGTAAAAGAGGAGATTCTATTCAGTCCAATACACTGTACTTGCTGGGAACAGATGAGAAAACTATTTGCCCTGTATAGAAAGAATAGCACAATCGTGGTGTACTTACCCTGAATTAACACTTGCTGCTAGCAATTGAAACTCAATGGGATTTAACTCAGTTTAGGAAGTTTAATTGAACCCTAGTTTGCCATACTAGAAAAACACTCTGCTTTTGAGAAAAGGGCATTCTTGCACTCTACTGAGTTTCCTATAAGGCCAGTACAGTGAGCTAGCTCAAAACAAAAGAACTGTGCTTCCTACACAAACGGGGCATATCTAGTTCAATTCAATATTGGAACCTAAGTAAAACAGAAGCTTCTCTTCAGTCCAATACACTGTACTTGCTGGGAACAGATGCGAATGCTATTTGCAGTGTGTATGGCCAGAATGGAAATGTGTCATGTTCTTACCCTGAATTAACAATTGCTGCTAGAACATGAAACTGAATGTGATTCAACTCCCTTTAGGAAGTTTAATTGAACCCTAGTTTACCATACAATAAAACACTCTGTTTTTGAGTAAAGGGCATTCTTTCACTCTACTGTGTTTTCTATAGGGCCAGTACAGTGACCTAGCTCAAAACAAAAGAACTGTGCTTCCGACACAAACGGGGAATATCTAGTTCAACTCAGTTTTGGAAAATAAGTCAAACAGGAGCTTCTATTCTGTCCAATACACTTACTTGCTGGGAACAGACGGGAATGCTATTTGAACTGTGTATGGCCAGAATAGCACAAGAGTGATGTTGTTACCCTGAATTAACACTTGCTGCAGGCACTTGAATTTGAAAGTGATTCAACCTCGTTTAGGAAGTTTAATTGAACTCTAGATTTTCATACAAGATAAACACTCTGCTTTTGAGAAAAGGGCATTCTTGCACTCTACTGTGTTTCCAATAGGTCCAATACAGTGAGCTATCTCAAAACAAAATAACTGTGCTCCCTACACAAACGGTGCATATCTACTTCAACTCAGTATTGGAAACTAAGTAAAAGAGGAGCTTCTCTTCAGTCCAATACACTGTACTTGCTGGGAACAGACCCGAATGCTATTTGCACTGTGTAAGGCCAGAATAACACAAGAGTGTGTTCTTACCCCGAAATAACACTTGCTGCTAGAACATGAAACTGAATGTGATTCAACTCCGTTTAGGAAGTTTAATTGAACCCTAGTTTGCCATACAAGAAAAACACTCTCCTTTTGTAAAAAGGGCATTCTTGTACTCTAGTCTGTTTCCAAAATGTCCAGAACAGTAGGTAGCTCAAAACAAATGAACTGTGCTTCCTACAGAACCGGGTCATATCTAGTTCAACTCATTATTGGAAACTAAGTAAAAAAGGATCTTCTCTTCAGTCCAATACACTGTACTTGCTAGGAACAAATGTGAATGCTATTTACACTGTTTATGGCCACAATAGCACTACAGTGGTGTTCTTACAATGAATTAACACTTGCTGCTAGAACTTGAAACTGAATGTGATTCAACTCCCTTTAGGAAGTTTAATTGAACCCTAGTTTACCATACAATAAAACACTCTGCTTTTGAGAAAAGGGCATTCTTGCACTCTATTGTGTTTTCTATAGGGCCAGTACAGTGAGCTAGCTCAAAACAAAAGAACTGTGCTACCTACACAAACGGGGCATATCTAGTTCAACTCAGTATTGGAAACTAAGTAAAACAGGAGCTTCTCTTCAGTCCAATACACTGTACTTGCTGGGAAGAGACACGAAATCTATTTGCACTGTGTATGGCCAGAATAGCACAAGAGTGGTATTTTTAGCCTGAATTAACACTTGCTGCTAGAACTTGAAACAGATTATGATTCAACTCCCTTTAGGAAGTTTAATAGAACCCTAGTTTGCCATACAAGAAAAACACTGTGCTTTGGATAATAGGGCATTTTTCCACTCTACTGTGTTTCCTAAAGGGTCAGTACAGTGAGCTAGCGCAAAACAAAAGAACTGTGCTTCCTACACAAACGGGGCATATCTAGGTCAACTCAGTATTGGAAACTAAGTAAAACAGGAGTTTCTGTTCAGTCCAATACACTGTACTTGCTGGGAACAGGCGAGAATGCTATTTGCACTGTGTATGGCCAGAATAGCACAGGAGAGGTGTACTTACCCTGAATCAACACTTACTGCTAGCACTTGAAACTAAATGTGATTCAATTCCGGTTAGTAAGTTTTATTGAACCCTATCTTTCCATACAAGAAAAACACTATGCTTTTGAGAAAAGGGCATTCGTGCACTCTACTATGTTTCCTCTAGGGACAGTACAGTGAGCTAGCTCAAAAAAAAGAGTAGTTCTTCCTACACAAAAGGGGCATATCTAGTTCAACTCAGTGTTGGAAACTAAGTAAAAGAGGAGATTCTCTTCAGTCCAATAAACTGTACTTGCTGAGAATAGATGAGAAAACTATTTGCCCTGTATAGAAAGAATAGCACAATCGTGGTATACTTACCCTGAATTAACGCTTGTTGCTAGCAATTGAAACTCAATGGGATTTAACTCAGTTTAGGAAGTTTAATTGAACCCTAGTTTGCCTTACAAGAAAAACACTCTGCTTTTGAGAAAAGGGCATTCTTGCACTCTACTGAGTTTCCTATAAGGCCAGTACAGAGAGCTAGCTCAAAACAAAAGAACTATGCTTCCTACACAAACGGGGCATATCTAGTTCAACTCAGTATTGGAAAGTAAGTAAAACAGGAGCTTCTCGTCAGTCCAATAAACTGTGCTTTCTGGAAACAGACAAGAGTGCTATTTTACTGTGTAGGGCCTGAATAGCACAAGAGTGGTTTTCTTACCCTGAATTAACACTTGCTGCTAGCACTTGAAACAGAATGTGATTCAACTCCGTTTAGGAAATTTAATTGAACCCTAGTTTGCCATACAATAAAACACTCTGCTTTTGAGAAAAGGGCATTCTTACACTCTACTGTGTTTTCTATAGGGCCAGTACAGTGACCTAGCTCAAAACAAAAGAACTGTGCTTCCGACACAAACGGGGAATATCTAGTTCAACTCAGTATTGGAAAATAAATCAAACAGGAGCTTCTATTCTGTCCAATACACTTACTTACTGGGAACAGACGGGAATGCTATTTGCACTGTGTATGGCCAGAATAGCACAAGAGTGATGTTGTCCCCTGAATTAACACTTGCTGCAGGCACTTGAATTTGAAAGTGATTCAACCTCGTTTAGGAAGTTTAATTGAACTCTAGATTTCCATACAAGATAAACACTCTGCTTTTGAGAAAAGGGCATTCTTGCACTCTACTGTGTTTCCAATAGGTCCAATACAGTGAGCTATCTCAAAACAAAATAACTGTGCTCCCTACACAAACGGTGCATATCTACTTCAACTCAGTATTGGAAACTAAGTAAAAGAGGAGCTTCTCTTCAGTCCAATACACTGTACTTGCTGGGAACAGACCCGAATGCTATTTGCACTGTGTAAGGCCAGAATAACACAAGAGTGTGTTCTTACCCCGAAATAACACTTGCTGCTAGAACATGAAACTGAATGTGATTCAACTCCGTTTAGGAAGTTTAATTGAACCCTAGTTTGCAATACAAGAAAAACACTCTCCTTTTGTAAAAAGGGCCTTCTTGTACTCTAGTCTGTTTCCAAAATGTCCAGAACAGTAGGTAGCTCAAAACAAATGAACTGTGCTTCCTACAGAACCGGGGCATATCTAGTTCAACTCAGTATTGGAAACTAAGTAAAAAAGGATCTTCTCTTCAGTCCAATACACTGTACTTGCTAGGAACAAATGCGAATGCTATTTACACTGTTTATGGCCACAATAGCACTACAGTGGTGTTCTTACAATGAATTAACACTTGCTGCTAGAACTTGAAACTGAATGTGATTCAACTCCCTTTAGGAAGTTTAATTGAACCTTAGTTTACCATACAATGAAACACTCTGCTTTTGAGAAAAGGGCATTCTTGCACTCTATTGTGTTTTCTATAGGGCCAGTACAGTGAGCTACCTCAAAACAAAAGAACTGTGCTTCCGATGCAAAGAGGGCATATATAGTTCAACTCAGTATTGGAAAATAAGTAAAACAGGAGCTTCTCTACTGTCCAATAAGCTGTATTTGCTCGGAACAGACGCGAATACTATTTGTACTGCCTAGGGCCAGAATAGCACAAGAGTGTTGTTCTCAACCTGAATTAACACTTGCTGCTAGCCCCTGAAACTGAATGTGATTCAACTCCCTTTCGAAAATTATATGAACTCTAGGTTGCCATACAAGAAAAACACTCTGCTTTTGAGAAAATGACATTCTTCCACTCTACTGTGTTTCGAATAGGGCCAGTACAGTGAGCTAGCTCAGAACAAAAGAACTGTGCTTCAGCCACAAACGGGGCATATCTAGTTAAAATCAGTAATAGAAACTAAGTAACGGGAACTTCACGTCAGTCCAATACACTGAACTTGCTGGGAACAGACGCGAAATCTATTTGCACTGTGTATGGCCAAAATAGCCCAAGAGTTGTGTTCTTACCCTTAAATAACACCTGTAGCTAGCACTTGAAACTGAATGTGATTCAACTCCGTTTAGGAAGTTTAATTGAACCTTAGTTTGCCATACAAGATAAACACTCTGCTTTTGAGAAAAGGGCATTCTTGCACTCTACTGTGTTTCCTATATGGCCAGTACAGTGAGCTAGCTCAAAACAAAAGAACAGTGCTTCCTCCTCAAACGGGGCATATCTAGTTCAACTCAGTATTGGAAACTAAGTAAAACAGGATCTTCTCTTTAGTCCAATACGCTGTAGTCGCTAGGAACAGACGCTAATGCTATTTGTACTGTTTATGGCCAGAATAGCACAAGAGTGGTGTTCTTACCCTGAATTAACACTTACTGCTAGCACTTGAAACTGATTGTGATTCAACTCAGTTGAGGAAGTTTAATTGAAACCTAGATTGCCATAGTAGAAAAACACTCTGCTTTTGAGTAGGGCATTCTTGCACTTTAATTTATTTCCTGTAGGGCCAGTACAGTGAGCTAGCTCAAAACAAAAGAACTGTGCTACCTACACAAACGGGGCATATCTAGTTCAACTCAGTATTGGAAACAAAGTAAAACAGGAGCTTCTCTTCAGTCCAATACACTGTACTTGCTGGGAAGAGACACGAAATCTATTTGCACTGTGTATGTACAGAATAGCACAAGAGAGGTATTCTTAGCCTGAATTAACACTTGCTGCTAGAACTTGAAACAGATTATGATTCAACTCGCTTTAGGAACTTTAATAGAACCCTAGTTTGCCATACAAGAAAAACACTGTGCTTTTGAGAATAGGGCATTTTTCCACTCTACTGTGTTTCCTATAGGGTCAGTACAGTGAGCTAGCTCAAAACAAAAGAACTGTGCTTCCTACATAAACGGGGCATATCTAGTTCAACTCAGTATTGGAAACTAAGTAAAACAGGAGTTTCTGTTCAGTCCAATACACTGTACTTGCTGGGAACAGGCGAGAATGCTATTTGCACTGTGTATGGCCAGAATAGCACAGGAGAAGTGTACTTACCCTGAATCAACACTTACTGCTAGCACTTGAAACTAAATGTGATTCAACTCCGGTTAGGAAGTTTTATTGAACCCTAGTTTTCCATACAAGAAAAACACTATGCTTTTGAGAAAAGGGCATTCGTGCACTCTACTGTGTTTCCTCTAGGGACAGTACAGTGAGCTAGCTCAAAAAAAAAGAGTAGTTCTTCCTAAACAAATGGGGCATATCTAGTTCAACTCAGTATTGGAAACTAAGTAAAAGAGTAGATTCTCTTCAGTCCAATACACTGTACTTGCTGGGAACAGATGAGAAAACTATTTGCCCTGTATAGAAAGAATAGCACAATCGTGCTGTACTTACCCTGAATTAACACTTGTTGCTACAATTGAAACTCAATGGGATTTAACTCAGTTTAGGAAGTTTAATTGAACCCTAGTTTGCCATACAAGATAAACACTCTGCTTTTGAGAAAAGGGCATTCTTGCACTCTACTGAGTTTCCTATAAGGCCAGTACAGTGAGCTAGCTCAAAACAAAAGAACTATACTTCCTACACAAACGGGGCATATCTAGTTCAACTCAGTATTGGAAAGTAAGTAAAACAGGAGCTTCTCGTCAGTCCAATAAACTGTACTTTCTGGAAACAGACAAGAGTGCTATTTTACTGTGTAGGGCCTGAATAGCACAAGAGTGGTTTTCTTACCCTGATTAACACTTGCTGCTAGCACTTGAAACAGAATGTGATTCAACTCCGTTTAGGAAATTTAATTGAACCCTAGTTTGCCATACAAGAAAAACACTCTGCTTTTGAGAAAAGGGCACTCTTGCACTCTAATCTGTTTTCAATAGGGCGAGTACTGTTAGCTAGCTAAAAAAAAAAGAAGAAATGTGCTTCCTATACAAACGGGGCATATCTAGTTCAACTCAGGATTGGAAACTAATTTAAACAGGAGCTTCTCTTCAGTCCAATACACTGTACTTGCTGGGAACAGACGTGAATGCTATTTGCACTGTATATGGCCAGAATAGCACAAGAGTTGTGTTCTTACCTGAATTAACACTTGCTTCTAGCACTTGAAACTGAATGTGATTCAACTCCGTTTAGGAAATTTAATTGAACCCTAGATTGCCATACAAGAAAAACACTCTGCTTTAGAGAAAAGGGCATTCTTGCACTCTACTCTGTTTCCCATAGGGCCAGTACCGTGAGCTTGCTCAAAACTAAAGAACTGTGCTTCCTACACAAACAGGGCATATCTAGTTCAACTCAATATTGGACCCTAAGTAAGATAGGAGCTTCTCTTCAGTCCAATACACTGTACTTGCTGGGAACAGATGAGAATGCTATTTCAGTGTGTATGGCCAGAATAGAAATGAGTCGTGTTCTTACCCTGAATTAACACTTGCTGCTAGAACTTGAAACTGAATGTGATTCAACTTCGTTTAGGAAGATTAATTGAACCCTAGTTTGCCATGCAATAAAAACACTCTGCATTTGAGAAATGGGCATTCATGCACTCTACTGTATTTCCTATAGCGCCAGTACACTGAGGTAGCTCAAAACAAAGAACTGTGCTTCCTACATAAACGGGGCATATCTAGTTCAACTCAGTATTGGAAACTAAGTAAAACAGGAGCTTCTCTTCAGTCCAATACGCTGTACTTGCTGGCTACAGACGCGAATGCTATTTGCACTGTGTATGGCCGGAATAGCACAACAGTGGTGTACTCACCCTGAATTATCACTTGCTGCTAGCACTTGAAACTGAATGTGATTCAAATCCGTTTAGGAAGTTTAATTGAACCCTAATTTGCCATACAAGAAAAACACAATGCATTTGAGAAAACGGCATTCTAGCTCTCTAATCTGTTTCCAATAGGTCCAGTACAGTGAGCTAGCTCAAAACAAAAGAACAGTGCATCCTCCATAAAAGGGGAATATCTAGTTTAACTCAGTATTGGAAACTAAGAAAATAGGAGCTTCTCTTCAGTCCAATACACTGTACTTGCTAGGAACAGACGCGAATGCTATCTGATTGTATAGGGCCTGAATAGCACAAGAGTGTTGTTCTTACCCTGAATTAACACTTGCTGCTAGCACTTGAAACTGAATGTGATTCAACTCCGTTTAGGGAATTTAATTGAACCCTAGTTTTCCATACAAGAAAAACAAAATGCTTTTGAGAAAAGGGCATTCTTGCACTCTAATCTCTTTCCAATAGGTCCAGTACAGTGAGCTAGCTCAAAACAAAAGAACTGTGCTTCCTACACAAACGGGGCATATCTAGTTCAACTCAGGATTGGAAACTAATTTAAACAGGAGCTTCTCTTCATTCCAATACCCTGCACTTGCTGGGAACAGATGCGAATGCTATTTGCAGAGTGTATGGCCAGAATAGCTAAGAGTCGTGTTCTTACCCTGAATTAACACTTGCTGCTAGAACTTGAAACTGAATGTGATTCAACTCAGTTTAGGAAGTTTAATTGAACCCTAGTTTGCCATGCAAGAAAAGCACTATGCATTTGAGAAATGGGCATTCATGCACTCTACTGTGTTTCCTATAGGGCCAGTACACTGAGGTAGCTCAAAACAAAGAACTGTGCTTCCTACTCAAACGAGGCATAACTAGTTCAACTCAGAATTGGAAACGAAGTAAAACAGGAGCTCTCTTCAGTACAATACGCTGTACTTGCTGGCTATAAACTAGAATGCACTGTGTATGGCCTGAATAGCACAACAGTGGTGTATTCACCCTAATTTAACACTTGCTGCTAGCATTGAAACTGAATGTGATTCAAATCCGTTTAGGAAGTTTAATAGAACCCTAGTTTGCCATACAAGAAAAACACTCTGCTTTTGAGAAAAGGGCATTTTTGCACTCTAATCTGTTTCCAATAAGTCCATGACAGTGAGCTAGCTCAAAACAAAATAACAGTGCATCCTCCACAAAAGGGGCATATCTAGTTCAACTCAGTATTGGAAACTAAGTAAAATAGGAGCTTCTCTTCAGTCCAATACACTGTACTTCCTGGGAACAGACGCGAATGCTATTTTATTGTGTAGGTCCTCAATAGTACAAGAGTTTTGTTCTTACCCTGAATTAACACTTGCTGCTAGCACCTGAAACTGAATGTGATTCAGCTCCGTTTAGGGAATTTAATTGAACCCTAGTTTCCCTTACAAGAAAAACACTCTGCCTTTGAGAAAATAACATTCTTTCACTTCAATCTGTTTCCAATAGGTCCAGTACAGTGAGCTAGCTCAAAACAAAAGAACAGTGCTTCCTCTACAAACGGGGCATATCTAGTTCAATCAGTATTGGAAACTAAGCAAAAGAAGACCTCTCTTCTGTCCAATACACTGTACTTTCTGGGAACAGACGGGAATGTTATTTTATTGTATATGGCCAGAATAGCTAAGAGTCGTGTTCTTACCCTGAATTAAAACTTGCAGCTAGAACTTGAAACTGAATGTGATTCAACATCGTTTAGGAAGTTTAATTGAACCCTAGTTTGCAATACAAGAAAAACACTCTGCTTTTGAGAAATGGGCATTCTTACACTCTACTGTATTTCCTCTAGGGCCAGTTCAGTGAGCTAGCTCAAAACAAAAGAACAGTGCTTCATCCACAAACGGGGCATATCTAGTTCAACTCAGTATTGGAAATTAAGTAAAACTGGAGCTTCTATCAGTCCAATACACTGTAGTTCCTGAGAACAGATGCGAATGCTATTTGCACTGTCTATGTCCAGAATAGCCCAAGAGTGGTGTTCTTACCATAAAGTAACACTTGCTGCTAGCACTTGGAACTGAATGTGATTCAACTCCCTTTGGGAAGTTTAATTGAACCCTAGTTTGCCATACGAGAAAAACACTCTGCTTTTGAGAAAAGGGCATTCTTGTACTCTACTGTGTTTCCAATATGGCCAGTACAGAGACCTAGCTCAAAACACAGGAACTGTGCTTCCTACACAAACGGGGCATATCTAGTTCAACTCAATATTGGAAACTAAGTAAAAGAGGAGCTTCTCTTCTGGCCAATACACTGTACTTGCTGGGAACAGACGCAAATGCTATTTGCACTGTGTAGGGCCAGAATAGCACAAGAGTGGTGTTCTTACCCTGAATTAACACTTGCTACTAGCACTTGAAACTGAATGTGATTCACCCCTTTTAGGAAGTTTAATTGAACCCTAGTTTGCCATACAAGAAAAATACTCTGCTTTTGATAAAAGGGCATTCTTGCACTCTACTGTCTTTCCTATAGGGCCAGTACAGTGATGTAGCTCAAAATAAAAGAACTGTGCTTCCTCCACAAACGGGGCATATCAGGTTTAACTCAGTATTGGAAAATAAGTAAAACAGGAGCTTCTCCTCAGTCGAATACACTGTACTTGCTGGGAACAGACGCGTATGCTATTTGCACTGTGGATGGCCAGAATAGCACAAGAGTGGTGTTCTCACCCTGAATTAACATTGCTGCTAGCACTTAAAACTGAATGGGATTCAACCCCGTTTAGGAAGTTTAATTGAACCCTAGTTTGCCATACAAGAAAAAGACTCTGCTTTTGAGAAAAGGGCATTCTTGTACTCTACTGTGTTTCCAATAGGGCCAGTACCGTGAGCTAGCTCAAAACAAAAAAACTGTGCTTCCTCCACAAACGGCGCATATCTAGCTCAACTCATAATTGGAAACTAAGTAAAACAGGAGCTTCTCTTCAGTCCAATACACTGCACTTGCTGGGAACAGACTCGAATGCTATTTACAATATGTATGACCAGAATAGCACAACCGTGGTATACTTACCCTGAATTAACACTTGCTGCTATCACTTGAAACTGAATGTGATTCAACTCCGGTAAAGAAGTTTATTTGAAACCTTGTTTACCATATTAGAAGAACACTCTGCTTTTGAGAAAAGGGCATTCTTGCACTCTACTTTGTTTCTTATAAGGCCAGTACAGTGACCTAGCTCCAAACAAAAAAACTGTGCTTCCTACACAAACGGGGCATATCTACTTCAACTCGGTATTGGAAACTAAGTAAAAGAGGAGCTTCTCTTCAGTCCAATACATTACAATTGCTGGGAACAGACACGAATGCTATTTGTACTGTGTATGGCCAGAATAGCACCAGAGTGGTATTCTTACCCTGAATTAATACTTTCACTAGCCTTTGAAACTGAATGTGATTCAACTCCATTTATGAAGTTTAATTGAACCCTAGTTTGCCATACACAAAAAACACTCTGCTTTTGAGAAAAGGGGATACTTGCACTCTAGTGTGTTTCCTATATGGCCAGCAGAGTGAGCTAGCTCAAAACTAAAGAACTGCGCTTCCTACACAAACGGGACATATCTAGTTCAACTCAGTATTGGAAACTGAGTAAAACAGGAGCTTCTCTTCTGGCCAATACACTGTACTTGGTCGGAACTGACGCGAATGCTATTTTACTGTGTAGGCCAGAATAGCACAAGAGTGGTGTTCTCACCCTGAATTAACACTTGCTGCTGGCACTTGAAACTGAATGTGATTCACCCCCTTTTAGGAAGGTTAATTGATCCCTAGTTAGCCATACAAAAAAAAAAACACTCTGCTTTTGAGTGTTTTGTACTCTACTGCCTTTCCAATATGGCCAATACAGTGACCTAGCTCAAAACACAAAAACTGGGCTTCCTAAACAAACGGGGCATATACAGTTCAAATTAGTATTGGAAACTAAGTAAAACAGGATCTTCTCTTCATTCCAATAATCTGTAGTTGCTGGGCACAACGCGAAAGATATCTGCACTGTGTATGGCCAGAATAGCACAAGAGTGGTGTTTATACCCTGAATTAACACTTGCTGCTAGCACTTGAAACTGAATATGATTCACCTCCTTTTAGGAAGTTTAATTGAACCCGAGTTTGGCATACAAGAAAAACACACTGCTTTGAGAAAAGGGCATTCTTGCACTCTACTGTGTTTCCTATATGGCCAGTACAGTGAGCTAGCTCAAAACAAAAGAACAGTGCTTCCTCCTCAAACGGGGCATATCTAGTTCAACTCAGTATTGGTAACTAAGTAAAACCAGAGCTTCTCTTCAGTCCAATACACTGTAGTTCCTGAGAACAGATGCGAAAGCTATTTGCACTGTCTATGGCCAGAATAGCACAAGAGTGGTGTTCTTACCCTGAAGTAACACTTGCTGCTAGCACTTGGAACTGAATGTGATTCAACTCCCTTTAGGAAGTTTAATTGAACCCTAGTTTGCCATACGAGAAAAACACTCTGCTTTTGAGAAAAGGGCATTCTTATACTCTACTGTGTTTCCAATATATCCAGTAAAGTGACCTAGCTCAAAACACAGGAACTGTGCTTCCTACACAAACGGGGCATATCTAGTTCAACTCAGTATTGGAAACTAAGTAAAAGAGGAGCTTCTCTTCTGGCCAATACACTGTACTTGCTGGGAACAGACGCAAATGCTATTTGCACTGTGTAGGGCCAGAATAGCACAAGAGTGGTATTCTTACCCTGAATTAACACTTGCTGCTAGCACTTGAAACTGAATGTGATTCACCCCCTTTTAGGAACTTTAATTGAACCCTAGTTTGCCATACAAGAAAAACACTCTGCTTTTGAGAAAAGGGCATTCTTGAACTCTACTGTCTTTCCTATAGGGCCAGTAGAGTGATGTAGCTCAAAATAAAAGAACTGTGCTTCCTCCACAAACGGGGCATATCAGGTTTAACTCAGTATTGGAAAATAAGTAAAACAGGAGCTTCTCCTCAGTCCAATACACTGTACTTGCTGGGAACAGACGCGTATGCTATTTGCACTGTGGATGGCCAGAATAGCACAAGAGTGGTGTTCTTACCCTGAATTAACACTTGCTGCTAGCACTTAAAACTGAATGGGATTCAACCCCGTTTAGGAAGTTTAATTGAACCCTAGTTTGCCATACAAGAAAAAGACTCTGCTTTTGAGAAAAGGGCAATCTTGTACTCTACTGTGTTTCCAATAGGGCCAGTACCGTGAGCTAGCTCAAAACAAAAAAACTGTGCTTCCTCCACAAACGGCGCATATCTAGCTCAACTCATAATTGGAAACTAAGTAAAACAGGAGCTTCTCTTCAGTCCAATACACTGCACTTGCTGGGAACAGACTCGAATGCTATTTACAATATGTATGACCAGAATAGCACAACCGTGGTATACTTACCCTGAATTAACACTTGCTGCTAGCACTTGAAACTGAATGTGATTCAACTCCGGTAAAGAAGTTTATTTGAAACCTTGTTTCCCATATTAGAAGAACACTCTGCTTTTGAGAAAAGGGCATTCTTGCACTCTACTCTGTTTCTTATAAGGCCTGTACAGTGAACTAGCTCCAAACACAAGAACTGTGCTTCCTACACAAACGGGGCATATCTACTTCAACTCGGTATTTGAAACTAAGTAAAAGAGGAGCTTCTCTTCAGTCCAATACATTACAATTGCTGGGAACAGACACGAATGCTATTTGTACTGTGTATGGCCAGAATAACACCAGAGTGGTGTTCTTACCCTGAATTAATACTTGCAATTGCCTTTGAAACTGAATGTGATTCAACTCCATTTATGAAGTTTAATTGAACCCTAGTTTGCCATACACAAAAAACACTCTGCTTTTGAGAAAAGGGGATACTTGCACTCTAGTGTGTTTCCTATATGGCCAGCAGAGTGAGCAAGCTCAAAACTAAAGAGCTGTGCTTCCTACACAAATGGGGCATATCTACTTCAACTCAGTATACGAAACTAAGTAAAACAGGAGCTTCTCTCCTGGCCAATACACTGTACTTGCTGGGAACAGATGCAAATGCTATTTGCACTGTGTATGGCCAGAATAGCACAAGAGGGGTGTTCTTAACCTGAACTAACACTTGCTGCAAGCACTAGGAACTGAATGTGATTCAACTCCGTTTAGGAAGTTTAATTGAACCCTAGTTTGCCATACGAGAAAAACACTCTGCTTTTGAGAAAAGGGCATTCTTGTACTCTACTGTGTTTCCAATATGGCCAGTAAAGTGACGTAGTTCAAAACACAAGAACTGTGCTTCCTACACAAACGGGACATATATAGTTCAACTAAGTATTGGAAACTACATAAAACAGGAGCTTCTCTTCAGTCCAATAATCTGTACTTGCTGGGAACAGACGCGAATGATATTTGCACTGTGTTGCCCAGAATAGCACTACAATGGTGTTCTTACACTAAATTAACACTTGCTGTTAGCACTTGAAACTGAATGTGATTCATCTCTTTTTAGGAAGTTTAATTGATCCACATTTTGCCATACAAGAAAAACACTCTGCTTTTGAGAAAAGGGCATTCTTGCACTCTACTGTCTTTCATCTAGGGGCAGTACAGTGAGATAGCTCAAAACTAAAGAACTGTGCTTCCTATACACACGGGGCATATCTAGTTCTACTCAGTATTGGACGCTAAGTAAAAAAGGAGCTTCTCTTCAGTCCAATGCACTGTACTTGCTTGGAACAGACGCGATATCTATTTGCACTGTGTATAAAAAGAATAGCACTACAGTGGTGTACTTACCCTGAATTAACACTTGCTGTTATCACCTGAAACTGAATGTGATTCAACTCCGTTTAGGAAGTTTAATTGAACCCTAGTTTGCCATACAAGAAACAGACTCTGCTTTTGAGAAAAGGGCACTCTTGCACTCTACTGTGCTTCCTATAGGGCCAGTACAATGAGCTAGTTCAAAACAAAAGAACTGGGCCTCCTACACAAACGGGGCATATCTACTACAACTCAGAATTGGAAACTAAGTAAAAGAGGAGCTTCTCTTTATTCCAATAATCTGTACTTGCTGCGAACAGATGCCAATGATATTTGCAATGTGTATGGCCAGAATAGCACAAGAGTGGTGTTCTTACTCTGAATTAACACTTGCTGCTAGAACTTGAAACTGAATGTGATTCAACTCACTTTTGGAAGTTTAATTGATCCGTAGTTTGCCATTCATGAAATACACTCTGCTTTTGAGAAAAGGGCATTCTTGTACTCTACTGTGTTTCCTATTGGGCCAATACAGTGAGCTAGCTCAAAACAAAATAACTGTGCTTCCTCCACAAACGGGGCATATCTAGTTCAACTCAGTTTTGAAAAGTAAGTAAAAAAGGAGCTTCTCTTCAGTCTGATACACTGTAATTCCTGGGAACAGACGCGAATGCTATTTGCACTGTGTATGGCCAGAATAGCACAAGAGTGGTGTTCTTACGCTGGATTAACACTTGCTGCTAGCACTTGAAACTGAATGTGATTCAACTCCCTTTTGGAAGTTTAATTGATCCGTAGATTACCATACAAGAAAAACACTCTTCCTTTGATGAAAGGGCATTCTTGCACTCTACTTTGTTTCCTATAGAGGGCCAGTAAAATGACCTAGCTCAAAACAAAAGAACTGTGCTTCCTACACAAACGGGGCATATCTAGTTCAACTCAGTTTTGAAAAGTAAGTAAAAAAGGAGCTTCTCTTCAGTCTGATACACTGTAGTTCCTGGGAACAGACGCGAATGCTATTTGCACTGTGTATGGCCAGAATAGCACAAGAGTGGTGTTCTTACGCTGGATTAACACTTGCTGCTAGCACTTGAAACTGAATGTGATTCAACTCCCTTTTGGAAGTTTAATTGATCCGTAGATTACCATACAAGAAAAACACTCTTCTTTTGATGAAAGGGCATTCTTGCACTCTACTTTGTTTCCTATAGAGGGCCAGTAAAATGACCTAGCTCAAAACAAAAGAACTGTGCTTCCTACACAAATGGGGCATATCTAGTTCAACTCAGTATTGAAACTAAATAAAACAGGAGCTTCTATCAGTCTAATACACTGTACTTGTTGGGACAGAAGCGGGAGTTATTTGCACTGTGTATGGCCAGAATAGCATAAGAGTGGTGTCCTTACCCTGAAAGAATACTTGCTACTAGAATTTGAAACTGAATGTGATTCAACTCCGTTTAGGAAGGTTAACTGAAACCTAGCTTGCCTTACAAGAAAAACACTCTGCTTTTGAGATACAAGCATTCTTGAACTCTACTGTGTTTCCTATAGGGCCAGTACAGTGAGGTAGCTCAGAACAAATGAACTGTGCTTCCTACACAAACGGGACATATCTAGTTCAACTCAGTATTGGAAAATAAGTAAAACAGGTGCTTCTCTTTAGTCCAATACACTTTATTTGCTGGGAACACACGCGAATGCTATTTGCACTGTGTATGGCCAGAATAGCACAAGAGTGATGTTCTTAGCCTGAATCAACACTTGCTGCTAGAACTTGAAACTGAAAGTGATTCAAATCCGGTTAGGAAGTTTAATTGAACCCTAGTGTGCCATGCAAGAAAACCACTCTGCTTTTGAGATACGGGCAATCTTTCACTCTAATGTGTTTCCTATAGGGCCATTACAGTGAGCTAGCCATGAACAAAAGAACTGTGCTTCCTACACAAACAGGACACATCTCGTTCAACTCAGTATTGGAAACTAAGTAAAACAGGAGCTTCTCTTCATTCCAATACACTGTACTGGCTGGGAACAGACGCGAATGCTATTTGCACTGTGTATGGCCATAATAGCAGAAGAGTGGTGTTCTTAGACTGAATAAACACTTGCTGCTATAGCTTGAACCTGAACATGATTCAACTCCGTTTAGGAAGTTTCATTGAACCCTAGTGTCCCATTCAAGAAAAATACTCTGCTTTTGAGAAACGGGCATTCTTGCACTCTCCTGTGTTTGCTATAAGGCCAGTACAGTTAGCTAGCTCAGAACAAATGAACTGTGCTTCTTGCACAAACAGGGCATATCTAGTTCAACTCAATATTGGAAACTAAGTAAAACAGGAGCTTCTCTTCAGTCCAATACTCTATATTTGCTAGGAACAGATGCGAGTGCTATTTGTACTTGGCATGGCCAGAATAGCAGGTGAGTTGTGTTCTTACCCTGAATTAACACTTACTGCTAGAACTTGAAACTGTATGTGATTCAAATCTCTTTAGACAGGTTAAATCAACCCTCGCTCCCCTTAAAGAAAAACACTCTGCTTTTGAGAAACGGATATTCTTGCAATCTACTGTGTTTCCTATAGGGCCAGAACAGTGAGCTAGCGCAGAACGAAAGAACTGTGCTTATTACACACGAGGCATATCTAGTTCAACTCATTATTGGAACCTAAGTCAAACAGGAGCTTCTCTTCAGTCCAATACACTGGGCTTGCTGGGAATAGACACGAGTGCTATTTGTACTGTGTATGGCCAGAATACCACAAGAGTTGTGTTCTTACCCTGAAGGAACGCTTGCTGCTAGATCATGAAACTGAAAGTGATTCAACTCCTTTTAGGATGGTAAATTGAACCCTAGTTAGCCATATAAGAAAAACACTCTGCTTTTGAGAAACGGGCATTCTTGCACTCTACTGTTTTTCCAAAAGACCAGTACACTGAGCTATCTCAGAACAAATGAACTGTGCTTCTTGTACAAACTGGGCATATCTAGTTCAACTCAGTTTGGAAACTAATTAAAACAGGAGCTTCTCTTCAATCCAATACACTGTGCTTGCTGGGAACAGAAGCAATTGCTATTTGCACTGTGTATGGCCAGAATAGCACTAGAGTGGGGTTTCTACCCTGAATGAACACTTGTTGCTAGAACCTGAAACTGAATGTGATTCAACTCCATTTAGGACGGTTAATTGAAATGTACCTTTCCTTACAAGAAAAACACTCTGCTTTTGAAAAACGGGCACTCTTGCACTCTACTGTGTTTCCTATAGGGCCAGTACAGTGAGCTAGCTCAGAACAAGAGAGCTGTGCTTCCTACACAAACGGGGCATATCTAGTTCAACTCAGTATTGGAAACTCATTAAAACAGGAGCTTCTCTCAGTCCAATGCACTGTACTTGCTGGTAACAGACGCGAGTGCTAATTGCACTATGTATGGACAGAATAGCACAAGAGTGGTGTTCTTACCCTGAAATAACACTTGCTGCTAGAACATGAAACTGAATGTGATTCATCCCCATTTAGGAAGGTTAATTGATCAATAGCTTGCCTTACAAGAAAAACATTCTTCTTGTGACAAACCGGCACTCTTGCACTCTACTGTGTTTCCTATAAGGCCAGTACAGTGAGAAAGCTCAGAAGAAAATAACTGTGCTTCCTACTCAAACGGGACATATCTAGTTCAACTCAGTATTTGAAACGAAGTAAAACAGGAGCTTCACTTCAGTGCAATATACTGTACTTGCTGGGAACATAAGCGAGTGCTATTTGCACTGTGTCTGGCCGAATAGCACAAGAGTGTTGTTCTTACACTGAAATAACACTTTGCTTTTTAGTATCGGGCACTCTTGCACTCTACTGTGTTTCCTATAGGGCCAGTACAGTGAGCTAGCTCAGTACAAAAGAACTGTGCTTCCTACTCAAACGGGGCATATCTAGTTCAACTCAGTATTGGAACCAAAGTAAAACAGGAGCTTCTCTTCAGACCAATACACTCTACTTACTGGGAACAGACAAGAGTGCTATTTGCACTGTGTATGGCCAGAATAGCACATGAGTTGTGGCCTTACCCTGAAATAACACTTGCTGCTAGAAATTGAAACTGAATGTGATTCAACTCCGTTTAGGAAGGTTAATTAGTCCCTAGCTTGCCTTTCAAGAAAAGCACTCTGCTTTTGAGAAACGGGCACTCTTGCACTCTACCGTGTTTCCTATTGGGCCAGTACAGTGAGCTAGCTCAGAACAAAAAAGCTGTGCTTCCTATCCAAACGAGGCACATCTAGGTCAACTCAGTATTTGAAACTAAGTAAAACAGGAGCTTCTCTTCAGGTCAAAACACTGTACTTCCTGGGAACACACGTGAGTTCTATTTGCACTGTGCATGGCAGGAAGAGCACAAGAGTTGTGTTAATATCCTGAATTAACACTTGCTGCTAGAACTTGAAACTGAATGTGATTCAACTCCGTTTAGGAAGGTTGATTGAACCCTAACTTACCTTACAAGAAAAACACTCTGCTTTTGACAAATAGGTACTCTTGCACTCCAGTGTGTTTCCTATATTGTCAGTGCAGTGAGCTAGCTCAGAACAAAGAACTCTGCTTCCTACACAAACAGGCCATATCTAGTTCAACTCAGTATTGGAAACAAAGTAAAACAGGAGCTTCTCCTAAGTCCAGTACACTGTATTTGCTGGGAACAGACGCGAGTGCTTTTGTACAGTGTATGGCCAGAAGAACAGGAGAGTGGTGTTCTTACCCTGATTTAACACTTGCTGCTAGAACTTGAAACTGAATGTTATTCAACTCCATTTAAAAAGGGTAATTGATCCCTAGCTTGCCTTACAAGAAAAACACTCTGCTTTTGAGAAACAGGCACTTTGCACTCTACTGTGTTTCCTATAGGGCCACTACAGTTTGCTACCTTAGAAAAAAGAACTGTGCTTCCTACAGAAACGGGGCATATCTCGTTCAACTCAGTATTGGAAACTAATTAAAAAGGAGCTTCTCTCCATCCATTACATTGTCCTTGCTGGGAGCAGACATGAATGCTATTTGCACTGTGTATGGCCAGAATAGCACAAGAGTTGTGTTCTTTCCCTGAATTAACACTTGCTGCTAGAACTTCAAACTGAATGTGATTCAACTCCATTCAGAAAAGTTAATTGGACCTAGCTTGCCTTAAAAGTAAACACTCTGCTTTTGAAAATGGGCACTCTTGCACTCTACTGTTTTTCCTATAGGGCAGTAGTGTGAGCTAGCTCAGAACAAAAGAACTGTGCTTCTTACTCAAACGGGGCATTTCTCGTTCAACTCCATATTGGAAACTAAATAATAGCAGCTTCTTTTCAGTCAACTACACTACACTTGTTTGGACCTGTCCTGAATGCTATTTGCACTGCGTATGGCCAGAATAGCAAAAGAGTAGTGTTCTTACCCTGAATTAACCCTTTATGCTAGAACTTGAAACTGAATGGGATTCAACTCAGTTTAGGAAGGTTAATTGAACCCTCGCTTGCCTTACAAGAAAAACACTCTGCTCTGAGAAACGGGCACTCTTGCACTCTACAGTGTTTAGTAAAGGGCCTGTACAATGAGCCAGCTTAAAAAAAAGAAAAAGAAGAAGAACTGTGCTTCCTAAACAAAAGGGGCATATCTAGTTCAACTCTGTATTGGAAACTAAGAAACACAGGAGATTCTCTCCATGCAATACACTGTACTTGCTTGGAATACACTCAAGTGCTATTTGCACTGTTACTGGCGAGAATAGCACAAGAGTTGTATTGTTACCCTGATTTAACAATTGCTGCTAGAACTTGAAACTGGATGTGATTCAACTCCATTTACGAAGGTTAATTGAACCCTTGCTTGCCTTACAGGAAAAACACTCTGCTTTTGAGAAACGGGCAATCTTGCACTCTACTGTGTTTCCCAAAGGGCCAGGACCATGAGCTAGCTCAGAACAAAGGAACTGTGCTTCCTACACAAACGGGGCATGTCTAGTTCAACTCAGTATTGGAAACAAATTAAAACAGGAGCTTCTCCTCATTCCAGTTCAGTATACTTGCTGGGAACCGACAAGAAGCTCCTGTTACTTAGTTTGCAATACTGTGTTGAACTAGATATGCTCCGTTTGTGTAGGAAGCACAGTTCTTTTGTTCTGAGCTAGCTCACAGTACTGGCCCTCTTGGAAACACAGTTGAGGGGTAGAGTACCGGTTTCTCAAAAGCAGAGTGTTTTTCTTGCAATGCGAACTAGGGTTCAATTAACCTTCCTAAACGAAGTTAAATCACATTCAGTTTCAAGTTCTAGCAGCACATGTTAACTCAGGGTAAGAACACCACTCTTGTGCTCTTTTTGCCATACACAGTGCAAATAGCATTCACGTCTGATCCCAGCAGGTACAGTGTAGTGGACTGAAGAGAAGCTCTTGTTTAACTTAGTTTCCAATACTGAGTTGTACTAGATATGCCCCGTTTGTGTAGGAAGCACAGTTCTTTTTTCTGAGCTAGCTCACTTTAGATAGGAAACACATTAGGGTGTAAGACTGTCCGTTTCTCAAAAGCAGAGTGTTTTTCTTGTAAAGCAAGCTTGGGTTCAATTAACCTGCCTCATCAGAGTTGAATCACATTCAGTTTCAATTTCTAGCAGCAAGTGTTAATTCTTGCACTGAATTAACACTTGTTGCTAGAACTTGAAACTGAATGTGATTCAACTCCATTAACGAAGGTTAATTGAACCCTCCTTGCCTTACATGAAAAACACTGCTTTTGAGAAATAGGCTCTCTTGAACTCTACTGTGTTTCCTATTGGGCCAGTACAGTGAGCTAGCTCAGAACAAAAGAACTGTGCTTCCTACACAAACGGGGCATATCGATTTCAGCTCAGTATTGGAAACTAAGTAAAACAGGAGCTTCTTCTCACTCCACTACACTGTACTTGCTGGGAACAGACGCCAGTGTTGTTTGCCCTGTGTATGGCCACAATAGCACAAGAGAGATGTTCTCACCCTGAATTAACACTTGCTGTTAGAACTTGAAACTGAATGTGATTCAACTCCGTTTAGGAAGGTTAATTGAACCCTAGTTTGCCTGACAAGAAAAACAATCTGCTTTTGAGAAACGTGTACTCTTATACTTTACTGTGTTTCCTATAGTGTCTGTGCAGTGTTCTAGCTCAGAACAAAAGAACTGTGCTTCCTACAAAAACAGGGCATACCTAGTTCAACTCAGTATTGGAAACTAAGTAAAACAGGAGCTTTTCTCCATCCATTACACTGTACTTGCTGGGAACAGAAGAGAGTGCTCTTTACACTATGTATGGCCAGAAGAGCACAAGGCTTGTGTTCTTATCCTGAATTAACAGTTGCTACTAGAACGTGAAACGGGTGTGATTCAACTCCGTTTAGGAAGGTTAATTGAACCCTACCTTGCCTGACAAGAAAAACATTCTGCTTTTGAGAAACGGGCACTCTTGCACTCTACTGTGTTTCCTGTAGGGCCAGTAAAGTGATCTAGCTCAGAAAAAAAGAACTGTGTTTATTACACAAACAGGGCATATCTAGTTCAACTCAGTATTGGAAACTATGTAAAACAGGAGCTTTTCTCCATCCATTACACTGTACATGCTAGGAACAGAAGCAAGTGCTATTTGAACTATGTATGGCCAGAATAGCACAAGAGTGGTGTTCTAACCCTGAATTAACACTTGCTGGTAGAAGTTGAATCTGAATGTGATTCAACTCCGTTTAGGAGGGTTAATTGAATACTAGCTTGCCTTACAAGAAAAACACTCTGCTTTTGATAAATGGGCACTCTTGCACTCTACTGTGTTTCCTCTAAGGCCAGTACAGTGAGCTAGCTCAGAACAAAAGAACTGTGCTTCCTACACAAACTGGGCATATCTAGTTCAACTTAGTAGTGGAAACTAAGTAAAACAGGAGCTTCTCTTCAGTCCACTACACTGTACTTGCTGGGAACAGACGCGAGTGCTATTTGCAGTGTAAATGTCCAGAATAGCACAAGAGTGGTGTTCGTACCCTGAAATAAAACTTGCTGCTAGAAATTGAAACTGAATGTGATTCCATTACGTTTAGAAAGGTTAATTAAAAATTGCTTGCCTTACAAGAAAAACACTCTGCTTTTGAGAAACGGGCACTCTTGCATTCTACTGTGTTTCCTATAGGACCAGAAGAGTGAGCTGGCTCTGAACAAAAGAACTATGCTTCCTACGCAAACGGGGGCATATCTTGTTCAACTCAGTACTACTAATTAGAACAACAGGAGCTCCTCTTCAGTCCAACACAATGGACTTGCTGGGAACAGACACGAGTGCTATTTGCCCTGTGCTGGGCAAGAAGAGCACAAAAGTGACTGTTCTTACCCTGAATTAACACTTGCTGCAAGAATTTAAAACTGAAATTGATTCATCTCCGTTTAGGAAGGTTAATTGACCCCTAGCGTGTCTTACAGGAAAAACACTCTCCTTTTGAGAAACGGGCATGCTTGTACTGTACTGTGTTTCCTATATGGCCAGAACAGTGAGCGGCACACACCAAAAAGAACTGTGCTTCCTACACGAACGGGGCATATCTAGTTCATCTCCGTATTGGAAACAGAGTAAAACAGGAGCTCCACTTCAGTCCATTACACAGTTCCTGCCGGGAACAAATGCATGTGCTATTTCCAATCTTTATGGCCAGAAAAGCACATGAGTGGCTGTTCATACCCTGAATTAACACTTGCTGCTGGAAATTGAAAGTGAATGTGATTCAACTCCGTTTAGGAAGGTTAATTGAACTCCAGCTTGCCTTACAAGAAAAACACTCTGCTTTTAAGAAACGGGCACTCTGGTACTCTCCTATGTTTTCTATAGGGCCAGAACTGTGAGCTTGCTCACAACAAAAGAACTGTGGTCTCTACACAAATGCAGCATATCTAGTTAAACTCAGTATTGCAAACTAAATAAAACAGGAGCCCCTCTTCAGTCCAACACTCTCTACTTGCTGGGATAGACGCGAGTGCTATTTACACTGTGCATGGCAAGGAGAGTACAAGAGTGGCTGTTCTTACACTTAGTTAACCCTTGCTCTAGAACATGAAATTCAATGTGATTCAACTCCGTTTAGGAAGGTTAATTGAACCCTGACTTGCCTTACAAGAAAAACATTCTTCTTTTGAGTTATGGACACACTTGTACTCTATGGTGTTTCCTACTGGGCCTGAACAGTGAGCAAGCTCACTACAAAAGAAATGTGCTTCCTACGAAAACGAGGCATACCTAGCTCAACTCAGCATTGGAAAATGACTAGAATGGGAGCTTCTCTTCAGTCCAAAACACAGTCCTTTCTGGGAATAGACACCAGTGCTATTGGCACTGTGTATGGCAAGAACAGCACAAGAGTGGCTGTTCTTACCCTGAATTAACACTTGCTGCTCTAGCTTGAAATTGAATGTGATTCAACTCCATTTAGGAAGGTTAATTGAAGCCTAGCTTGCCTTACAGGAAAAACACTCTGCTTTTGAGAAACGGGTACACTTGTACTCTACTGTGTTTCCTATAGGGCCAGAACAGTGAGCTGGCTCACAACAAAAGAACTGTGCTTCCCACACAAACGTGGAATATCTTTTTCAGCTCAGTATTGGATACTAGGTAAAACACGAGCTCCTCTTCAGTCCCATACACTGTACATGCTGGGAACAGTCTCTTGTGCTATTTGCACTCTCTTGGGCAAGTAGAGCACAAGAGTGGTTGTACTTACCCGGAATTAACACTTGCTGTCAGAACTTGAAACTAAATGTGATTCAACTCCGCTTAGGAAGGTTAATTGAACCCTGCTTGCCATAGAAGAAAAACACTCTGCTCTTGAGAAACGGGCACTCTTGTACTCCACTGTGTTTCCTATAGGGCCTGAACAGTGAGCTGGCTCCGAACAAAGAACTGTGCTTTCTACACAAACGAGGCATATCTAGTTCAACTCAGTATTGGAAACTAAGTAAAACAGGAGCTCCTCTACAGTCCAACACACAGTACTTGCTGGGAACAGACAGGAGTGCTATTTACACTGAATATGGCAAGAATAGCACAAGAGTGTCTGTTCTTACCCTGAATGAACACTTGCTGCTAGGACTTGAAACTGAATGTGATTCAATTCCGTTTAGGAAGGTTAATTGAACTCTAGCTTGTCTTACAAGAAAAACACTCTGCTTTTGAGAAACAGGCACTCTAACACTCTACTGTGTTTCCTATAGGGTCAGAACAGTGTGCAGTCTCACAAAAAAAGAACTGTGCTTAATAGACAAACCGGGCATATCTGCTTCAACTCATTATTGGAAACAAAGTAAAACAGGAGCTCCTCTTAGGTCCAACACACTATACTTGCTGGGAACACATACGAGTGCTCTTTGCACTGTGTTCCGCAAGAACAGCATATGAGTGGCTGTTCTTACCCTAAATTAACACTTGCTGCTGGAAATTGAAAATGAATATGATTCAACTCCGTTTAGAAAGGTTAATTGAACCCTAGCTTGCCTTACAAGAATAACACTCTGACTTTGATAAATGGAACTCTTTTTCTCTACTGTGTTTCCTACAGGGCCTGAACAGTGAGCTGGCTCACAACAAATAACTGTGCTTCCTACACAAACTGGGAATATCTATTTCAACTCAGTATTGGAAACTAAGTAAAACAGGAACTCCTCTTCAGTCCAACACACTGTACTTGCTGGGATCAGACACAATTGCTATTTGCACTGTGTTGGGCAAGAAGAGCACAAGAGTGACTATTCTTACCCTGAATTAACACTTCCTGCTGGAACTTGAAAGTGAATGTGATTCAACACCGTTTAGGAAGGTTAAATGAACACTAGCTTGCCTTACAAAAAAAACACACTGCTTTTGAGAAACAGGCACTCTAACCCTCTACTGTGTTTCCTATATGGCCAGAACAGTGTGCAGGCTCCCGAAAAAAGAACTGTGCTTCATAGACAAACAGGGCATATCTACTTCAACTCAGTATTGGAAACAGTAAAACATGAGCTCCTCTTCAGTCCATTACACTGTTCTTGCTGGGAACAGATTCAAGAGCTATTTCCACTGTGTATGGTAATAACAGCACATGAGTGGATGTTCTTACCCTGAATTAACACTTCGTGGAGTTATTTGAAAGTGAATGTGATTCAACTGTTTAGGAAGTTTAACTATACTCTAGATTGCCTTACAAGAAAAACACTCTGCTTTTGAGAAACGGGCATCTTGTAGTCTACTGTGTTTCCTATAGGGCCAGAACAGTGAGGTGGCTCTGAACAAAAGAACTGTGCTTCCTACACAAACGAGGTATATCGAGTTCAACTCTATATTGGAAACTAATTTAAACAGGAGCTCCTCTTCAGTCCAACACACTGTACTTGCTGGGATCAGACACGAATGTTATTTGACTGTGTTCTGCAAGAATAGCACATGAGTGGCTGTTTTTACACTGAATTACCACTTGCTGCTGGAACTTGAATGTGAATGTGATTCAACTCTGTTTAAGAAGGTTAATTGAACTTCAGCTTGCCTTACAAGAAAAACACTCTGCTTTTGATTAACGGAACTCTTGTTCTCTATTGTGTTTCCTCCAGTGCCAGAACAGTGAGCTTGCTCACAACAAAAGAACTGTTCTTCCTACACAAAGGAGGCATAACTAGTTCAACTCAGAATTGGAAAATGACTAGAATAGGAGCTTCTCTTCAGTCCAAAACACAGAACTTGCTGGGAACAGACAAGAGTACTATTGGCACTATGAATGACAAGAATAGCACAAGAGTGGCTGTTGTTACCCTGAATTAACACTTGCTGCTAGAGCTTAAAACTGAATGTGATTCAACTCCGTTTAGAAAGGTTAATTGTACCCTAGCTTGCCTTGCAAGAAAAACACTATGCTTTTGAGAAACGGGCACTCTTGTACTCTACTGTTTTTCCTATAGGGCCAGAACAGTGAGCAGGCTCACAACAAAAGAACTGTGCTTCCTACACAAACAGGGCATATCTTTGTCAACTCAATATTGGAAACTAAGTAAAACAGAAGCTCCTCTTCAGCCTACTACACTGTACTTGCTGGGAACAGATGCTCGTGCTATTTACACTATGTATGGCAAGAAGAACACAGAGTTGCTGTTCTTACCCTGAATTAACTCTTGCTGGGAGAACTTGAAACTGAATATGATTCAACTTCGTTTAGGAATGTTAATTGAACACTAGCTTCCCTTACAAGAAAACATCTGCTTTTTAGAAACAGGCCCTCTTGTACTCTCCTATGTTTCCTATACGACCAAAACTGTAAGCTGGCTCACAACAAAAATACTGTGCTTTCTACACAAACTGAGCATATCTAGTTCAACTCAGTATTGGAAACTAAGTAAAACAGGAGCTCATCTTCAGTCAACACTTTCTAATTTTTGGGACAGACGCGAGTGCTATTTGCACTGTGAATGGCAAGGAGAGTACAAGAGTGGCTGTTCTTACTTTTAGTTAACACTTGCTGCTAGAACATGAAATTGAAGGTGATTCAACTCCGTTTAGGAAGGTTAATTGAACCCTGACTTGCCTTACAAGAAAAACATTCTGCTTTTGAGAAACAGGCACTCTTGTCCTCTACTGTGTTTCCTATCGGGACAGAACAGTGAGTGGCTCACAACAAAAGAACTATGCTTCCTACACAAACGCGGCATATCTACTTCAACTCAGAATTGTACACTAAGTAAAACAGGAACTCTTCTTCAGTCCAACACACTCTCCTCTTGGGACAGACACGTATGCTATTTGCACAGTGAATGGCAAGAAGAGCACAAGAGTGGCTGTTCTTACCCGGAATTAACACTTTCTGCTTCACCTTGAAACTGAATGTGATTCAACTCCGTTTAGGAAGGTTAATTGAACTCTAGCCTGCCTTACAAGAAAAACACTCTGCTTTTAAGAAACAGGAACTCTTGTACTCTACTGTCTTTTCTATAAGGCCAGAACAGGGAGATGGCTCCGAAAAAAAAAACTGAGCTTCCTACACAAACGGGACATATCTAGTTCAACTCAGTATGGGAAACTAAATAAAACAGGAGCTCCTCTTCAGTCAAAAACACTGTACTTGCGGGGAACAGACGCGAGTGCTATTTCCATTGTGTATGGCAAGAACAGCACAAGAGTGTCTGTTCTTACCCTGAAATAACACTTGCTGGTAGAAGTTTAAACTAAATGTGATTCAACTCAATTTAGGAAGCTTAATTGAACTCTAGCTTGCATTAGAAGAAAAACACTCTGCTTTTGAGAAATGGGCACTCTTGTACTCTACTGTGTTTCCTATAGGGCCAGAACAGTGAGCAGGCTCAGAACAAAAGAACTGTGCTTCCTACACAAACGAGGCATACCCAGTTCAACTCAGCATTGGAAACTGACTAGAATAGGAGCTTCTGTACAGTCCAATACACCGTACTTAGTGGGAACAGACGCTAGTGCTATTTGCATTTTGTATGGCAAGAAGAGCACAAGAGTGTCTTTTCTTACCCTGAATTTACATATTCTGCTAGAATTTGAAACTGAGTCTTTCACCTCCATTTAGGAAGGTTAATTGAACCCTAGCTTGCCTTACAAGAAATACACTCTGCTTTAGAGAAACCGGCACTCTTGTACTCTAAAGTGTTTACTATAGGGCCAGAACAGAGAGCTGGTTTAGACGAAAGGAACTGTGCTTTCAATATACAGGAGGCATTTCTAGTTCAACTCAGCATTGGAAACTGACTTGAACATGAGCTTCTCTTCATTCCAATGTACTGTTCTTCCAGGGAACAGATGGTAGTGCTATTTGCACTGGGTATGGCCAGAGGAGCACAAGAGTGGCTGTTCTTACCCTTAGTTAACACTTGCTGTAGAGCATGAAATTGAAGGTGATTCAAATTCGTTTAGGAAGTTTAATTGAACCCTAACTTGCCTTGCAAGAAAAACATTCTGCTTTTGAGGAAACGGCACTCTTGTACTTTACTGTGTTTCCCGTAGGGCCTGAACAGTGAGCTGGCTCACAAAAAAACAACTGTGCTTCCTACACAAACGGGGCATATCTAGTTCAACTCAGTATTGGAAACTAAGTAAAACAGGAGCTCCTCTTCAGTCCAACACACTGTACTTGCTGCGAAAAGAAGCGAGTGGTATTTGCACTGTGTTGGGCAAGAAGAGCACAAGAGTGACTGTTCTTACCCATTTTAACACTTGCTGCTAGAACTTTAAACTGAATCTGATTCAACTCTGTTTAGGAAGGTTAATTGAACACTAGCTTGACTTACAAGATAAACACTCTGCTTTTTAGAAACGGGCACTCTTGTACTGTTCTGTGTTTCCTATAGAGCAAGAATAGTGAGCAGACTCACAACAAAAGAACTGTGCTTCCTACAAGAAATGGGCAAATCTAGTTCAACACGTTTTTGGAAGCAGTAAAACATGAGCTCCTCTTCAGTCCATTGCACTGTTCTTGCTGAGAACAGATGCAAGTGCTATTTCCACTGTGTATGGCAAGAACAGCACATGAGTGGCTGTTCTTACCCTGAATTTACATATCGTGGTGTAACTTGAAAGTGAATGTGATTCAACTCCGTTTAGGAAGGTTAATTGGACTCTAGATTGCCTTACAAGAAAAACACTCTGCTTTTGAGAAACGGGCATCTTGTACTCTACTGTGTTTCCTATAGGGCCAGAACAGTGAGGTGGCTCTGTACAAATAAACTGTGCTTCCTAAACAAAGCGAGGTATATCGAGTTCAACTCAGTATTGGAAACTAAGTAAATCAGGAGCTCCTCTTCAGTCCACTACACTGTACTTGATGGGAACAGATGCTCCTGCTGTTTGCACTATGTATGGCAAGAAGAGCACAAGAGTGGCTGTTCTTACCATGAATTAACTCTTGCTGCTAGAACTTGAAACTGAATATGATTCAACTTCGTTTAGGAATGTTAATTGAACACTAGCTTGACTTACAAGAAAAACACTCTTCTTTTGAGAAACGGGCACTCTTGTACTCTCCTATGTTTCCTATAGGGCCAAAACTGTGAGCTGGCTCACAACAAAAAAACTGTGCTTCATAGACAAACGGGTCATATCTACTTCAACTCAGTATTTGAAACAAAGTAAAACAGGTGCTCTGCTTCAGTCCAACACACTGTACATGCTGGGATCAAACAAGAGTGCTATTTGCACTGTGTTCGACAAGAAGAGCACATGAGTCGCTGTTCTTACCCTGAATTAACACTTGCTGCTGGAACTTGAAAGTGAATGGGATTCAACTATGTTTAAGAAGGTTAATTGAACTTTTGCTTGCCTTACAAGAAAAACACTCTGCTTTTGATTAACGGAACTCTTGTCCTCTACTGTATTTCCTACAGGGCCTGAACAGTGAGTTGGCTCACAACAAAATAACTGTGCTTCATACACAAACGAGGCATACCTAGTTCCATTCAGCATTGGAAAATGACTAGAATAGGAGCTTCTCTTCACTCCAAAACACAGAACTTGCTGGGAACAGACACGAGTGCTATAGCACTGTGTATGGCAAGAACAGCATAAGAGTGGCTGTTCTTACCCTGAATTAACACTTGCTGCTAGAGATTGAAATTAAATGTGATTCAACTGAGTTTAGGAAGCTTAATTGAACCCTAGTTTGCCTTACAAGAAAAACACTCTGCTTTTGAGAATGGACAATCTTGTACTCTACTCTGTTTCCTATAGGGCCAGAATAGTGAGCAGGCTCACAACAAAAGAACTGTGCTTCATACAAAAACGGGGCATATCTAGCTCAACTCAGTATTGGAAACTAAGTAAAACAGGAGCTCCTCGTCAGTCCAACACACTGTACTTGGTGGAAACGACTGGAGTGCTATTTGCACTGTGTATGGCAAGAAAAGCACAAGAGTGGCTGTTCTAACCCTGAATTAACACTTGCTGCTAGAGCTTGAAACTGGATGTGATTCAACTCCATTTAGGAAGGTAAAATGAAATCTAGCTTGCCTTCCAAGAAAAACACTCTGCTTCTGATTAACGGGCACTCTTGTACTCTACGGTGTTTCCTACAGGTCCAGAACAAGAGATGGCTCTCAACAAAAGAATTCTGCTTTCAACACAAACGGGGCACATCTAGTTCACCTAAGAATAGGAAACCAAGTAAAAGAGGTCCTCCTCTTCAGTCCAATGCACTGTACTTGTTGGGAAAGACGGGAGTGCTATTAGCACTGTATATGGCCAGAAGAGCACAAGATGGGTATTCTTACCCTGAATTAACACTTGCTGCTAGAACTTGAAACTTAATATGAATCAACTCTGTTTAGGAAGGTTAATTGAACCCTAGCTTGCCCTACAAGAAAAACACTCTGCTTATGAGAAAAGGGCACTCTTGTACTCTACTGTGTTTCCTATAGGGGCAGAAGAGTAGGCTGGCTCAAAACAAAAGAACTGTGCTTCCTACACGAACAGTGCATATCTAGTTCAACTCAGTATTGGAAGCAGTGTAAATCAGGAGCTCCTCTTCAGTCCATTACACTGTTCTTGCTGGGAACAGATGCGAGTGCTAAATGCACTGTGTTGGGCAAGAAGAGCACAAGAGTGGCTGTTCTAACCCTGAATTAACACTTGCTGCTAGAGCTTGAAACTGGATGTGATTCAACTCCAATTAGGAACTTTAATTGAACACTAGCTTGCCTTCCAAGAAAAACACACTGCTTTTGAGAAACGGGCATTCTTGTAATCTACTGTGTTTCCTATAGGGCCAGAACAGTGAACTGGCTCACAACAAAAGAACGGTGCTTCCTACACAACCTGGGCATATCTAGTTCAACTCAGTATTGGAAACTAAGTAAAACAGGAGCTCCTCTTCAGTCCACTACACACTACTTGCTGGGAAGAGATGGAAGTGCTATTTGCACTGTATCGGGCAAGAATAGCACAAGAGAGGCTGTTCTTACCCTGAATTAACACTTGCTGCTGGAGCTTGAAACTGAATGTGATTCAACTTAGTTTAGGATGGCTAAATGACCCCTAGGTTGCCTTAAAAGAAAAACACTCTGCTTTTGAGAAAAGGGCACTCTTGTACTCTACTGTGTTTCCTAGAGTGCCAGAACAGTGAGCTGGCTCTGAACAAAAAAACTGTGCAGTTTTCACAAACAGGGCATATCTAGTTCAGCTCAGTATTGGAAACTAAGTAAAACAAGAGCTCCTCTACAGTCCAACATTGTACTTGCTGGGAACAGCCGTTAGTGCTATTTGCACTGTGTTGGACAAGAAGAGCACAAGAGTGGGTGTTTTTACCCTGAAATAACACTTGCTGCTAGAACTTGAAACTGAATGTGATTCAACTCCGATCAGGAAAGTTAATTGAACCCTAGCTTGCCCTACAAGAAAAACACTCTGCTTATGAGAAAAGGGCACTTTTGTACTCTACTGTGTTTCCTATAGGGCCAGAACAGTGAGCAGGCTCCGAATTAAAAAAGTGTGCTTACTACACAAACGGGGCATATTATTTCAACTCAGTATTGGAAACTTAGTAAAACAGGAGCTCCTAGTAACGTCAATACACTGTTCTTGCTGGGAACAGAGTGAGTGCTATTTGCACTGTATTGAGCAATAAGAGCAGAACAGTGAGCAGAATCACAACAAAAGAACTGGGCTTCCTACACAAACGAGGCATATCAAGTTCAACTCAATATTGGAAACTAAGTAAAACAGGAGCTCCCTTCAGTCCAACACACTGTACTTCCTGGTAACGATGTGAGTGCTATTTGCACAGTGTTGGGCTAGACGAGCACAAGAGTGGTTGTTCTTTCCCTCAAATAACACTTGCTGCTACACTTGAAACTGAATGTGATTCAACTCGGTTTAGGAAGCTTAATTGACCCCGAGATTGCCTTACATGAAAAACACTCTGCTTTTGAGAAAGGGACAATCTTGTACTCTACTGTGTTTCCTATAGGGCCTGAACAGTGTGCAGGCTCACAACAAAAGAACTGTGCTTCTTACACAAAAGGGACATATCTAGTTCAACTCAGTATTGGAAACTAAGTAAAACAGGAGCTCCTCTTCACTCCATTACACTGTTCTTAATGGAACAGATGCCAGTGCTATTTGCACTGTGTTGAACAAGAAGAGCTCAAGAGTGGCTGTTCTTACCATGAAATAACACTTGCTGCTAGAGCTTGAAACTGAATGTGATTCAACTTAGCTTAGGAAGGTTAGTTGAACCCTAGCTTGCCTTACAAGAAAAACACACTGCTTTTGATTAACGGGCACTCTTGTATTCTACTGTTTGCTATAGGGCCAGAACAGTGAGCTGGCTCTGAACAAAAGAACTCTGCTTCCTACAGAAATGGGGCATATCTAGTTCAATTCAGTATTGGAAAATTTGTAAAACGGGAGCTCCTCTTCAATACAACACACTGTACTTGGTGGGAAAGACTCGAGTGCTATTTCCACTGTTTATGGCAAGAATAGCACAAATGTGGCTGTTCTTACCCGGAATTAATACTTGCTGCTAGAACTTGAAACTGAATGTGATTTAAATCCGTTTAGGAAGGTTAATTGAACTCTAGCTTGCCTTACAGAAAAACAGTCTGCTTTTGAGAAACGGGTACTCTTGTACTCTACTGTGTTTCCTATAGTGCAAGAACAGTAGCTAGCTCAAAACGAAAGAACTGTGCTTCCTACACAAAAGGGGCATATCTAGTTCAACTCAGTATTGGAAACAAAGTAAAACAGAAGCTCCTATTCAGTCCAACACAATGTACTTGATGCAAACACCCGCGAGTGCTATTTGCACTGTATTGAGCAATAAGAGCTAAACAGTGGCTGTTCTTTCCCTGAATTAACACTTGCTGCTAGAACTCGAAACTGAATGTGATTCAAATCCATTTAGGAAGGTTAATTGAACCCTAGCGTGCCTTACAAAAAAACACTCTGCTTTTGAGAAACGCACACTCTTGTACTCTACTGAGTTCCGTATAGGGCCAGAATAGTGAGCTGGCTCAGAAAAAAAAAGAACTGTGCTTCCTACATAAATGGGGCATATCTAGTTCAACTCAGTATTTATAACTACGTAAAACAGGAGCACTTCTTCAGTCCCTTACTCTGTTCTTGATGGAACAGATTCGACTGCTATTTGCACTATGTTGGGTAAGAAGAGCACAAGAGTGGCTGTTCTTACCCTGAATTAACACTTGCTGCTGGAAGTTGGAACTGAATGTGATTCACTCCGTTTAGGAAGGTTAATTGAACCCTAGATTGCCTTAAAAGAAAAACACTCTGCTTTTGAGAAATGGACAATCTTGTACTCTACTGTGTTTCCTATAGGGCCAGAAGAGTGAATTGGCTCTGAAAAAAAGAACTGTGCTTCCTACACAAAGGGGTCATATCTAGTTCAACTCAGTATTGTAAACTAAGTAAAACAGGACCTCCTCTTCAGTCCAACAGACTGTACTTGCTGGGATCAAACACGAGTGCTATTTGCACTGTGTTGGGTAAGAACAGCACATGAGTGGATGTTCTTACAATGAATGAGCACTTGTTGCTGCATGGTGAACGTGAATGTGATTCAACTCCGTTTATGAAGGTTAATTGAACTCTAGATTGCCTTACAAGAAAAACACTCTGCTTTTGATTAACGGGCACTCTTGCACTCTACTGTGTTTCCTAGAGGGCAAGAACAGTGAGGTGCCTCACAACAAAACAACTGTGCTTGTTAAACAAACGTGGCATACCTAGTTCAACTCAGCATTGGAAAGCGACTAGAATAGAAGCTTCTCTTCAGTCCAAAACACTGTACTTGCTTGGAATAGATGCGAGTTTTTTTTGCACTGTGTATGGCAAGAACAGCACAAGAGTTCCTGTTCTTACCCTGAATTAACGATTGCTGCTAGAACTTGAAACTGAATGTGATTCAACTCCGTTTAGGAAAGTTAATTGAACTCTAGTTTGCCTTACAAGAAAAACACTCTGCTTTTGAGAAACGGGCAGTCTTGCACTCTATTGTGTTTCTAATGGGGCCAGTACAGTGAGCTAGCTCATAGTAAAAGAACAGCACTTCCTACCCAAAGGGGCATATCTAGTTCAACTCAGTACTGGAAACTAAGTAAAACAGGAGGTTCTCTTCACTCCAATACACTGTACTTGCTGGGAACAGACACGAGTGCTATTTGTACTGTGTTGGGTAAGAAAAGCACAAGAGTGGGTGTTCTTACCCTGAATGAACACTTGCTGCTAGAACTTTAAAGTGAATGTGATTAAACTCTGTTTAGGAAGATTAATTGAACTGTAGCTTGCCATAAAAGAAAAACTCTATGCTTTTGTTAAATGGGCACTCTTGTACTCTACTGTGTTTCCTATAGGGCTAGAACAGTAGGCTTGCTCACAAAAAAAGAACTGTGATTCATATACAAATGGGCCATATCTACATCAACTCAATATTGGAAATTAAGTAAAACAGGAGCTCCTCTTCAGTTCCACACACTGTACTTGCTGGGATCAGACGCGAGTGCTATTTGCACTGTGTTGTACAAGAGCAGCACATGAGTGGCTGTTATTACCCTGAATTAACACTTTCTGCTGGAACTTGAAAGTGAACGTGATTCAAAGCCATTTAGGAAGGTTAACTGAACTCTAGCTTGCCTTTCAAGAAAAGCACTCTGCTTTTGTTTAATGAGCACTCTTGTACCCTACTGTGTTTCCTACAGTGCCAGAACAGTGAGATTGCTCACAACAAAGGAACTGTGCTTCCTCCTCAAAGGAGGCATACCTAGTTCAACTCAGCAGTGGAAACCTACTAGAATAGGATGTTATCTTCAGTCCAAAATACTGTACTTGCGCCAAAGAGACGTGAGTGCTATTTGCACAGTGTATGGCAAGAACAGCACAAGAGTGGCTCTTCTTACCCTGACTGAACACATCCTCGTAGAGCTTTAAATTGAATGTGATTCAACTCTGTTTAGGAAGGTTAATTGAACTCTTGCTTGCCTTACAAGAAAAGCACTCTGTTTTTGATTAACGGGCACTCCTGTACTCTACTGTGTTTCCTAAAGGGCCAGAACAGTGAGCTGGCTCACAACAAAAGAACTGTGCTTCCCACACAAACGTGGAATATCATTTTCAACTCAGTATTGGAAATAAGTAAAACAGGAGTTCCTCTTCAGTCCATTACACTGTTCTTCCTGGGAATAGACTCGAGTGCCATTTGCACTGTGTTGGACAAGAAGAGCACAAGAGTGCCTGTTCTAAACCAGAATTAACACTTGCTGCGAGAGCTTGAAACTGAATGTGATTCAACTTAGTTTAGGAAGGTTAATTGAACCCTAGCTTGCCTTACAAGGAAAACAATCTGCTTTTGAGAAATGGGCACTCTTGTACTCTACAGGGTTTCCTATTGGGCCATAACTGTATCTATCTCAGAACAAAAGAACTGTGCTTCCTACACAAACGGCGCATATCTAGTTCAACTCAGTGTTGGAAACTAAGTAAAACAGGAGCTCATCTTCATTCCAGCACACTGTACGTGTTGGGATCAGACACGAGTGCTATTTGCACTGTATTGGGTAAGAACAGCACATGAGTAGCTGTTCTTACCCTCAATTAACACTTGCTGCAGAAACGTGAAAGTGAATGTGATTCAACTCCGTTTAGGGAGGTTAATTGAGCTCCAGCTTGCCTTACAAGAAAAACACCCTGCTTTTGTTTAATGAGCACTCTTGTACTCTATTGTGTTTTCTACAAGGCCAGAACATGAGGTGGCTCACAACAAAAGAACTGTGCTTCCTCCACAGACGAGGCATACTTTTTCAACTCAGCATTGAAACCTACTAGAATATGACCTTCTCTTCAGTCCAAAAGACTGTACTTGCTGGGAACAGAGGCGAGTGCTATTTGCACTGTGTTGGGCATGAAGAGCACAAGATTGGCTGTTCTAACATTGAATGAAAACTTGCTGCTAGAGTTTGAAACTGAATGTGATTCAACTCGGTTTTGGAAGGTTAATTGAACTCTAGCTTGCCTTACAAGAAAAACACTCTGCTTTTGAGAAACGGGCACTCTTGTACTCTACTGGGTTTCCTATTAGGTCAGAACAGTAGCTAGCTCAGAACAAAAGAACTGTGCTTCCTACACAAACGGGGCATACCTAGTTCAACTCAGCATTGGAAACTAAGCAAAACAGGAGATCCTCTTCAGTCCAACACACTGTACTTGCTTGGATCAGACATGAGTGCTATATGCACTGTGTTGGGTAAGAACAGCACATGAGTGGCTGTTCTTACCCTGAATTAACACTTGCTGCTGGAACTTGAAAGTGAATGTGATTCAACTCCGTTTAGGGAGGTTAATTGAACTCTAGCTTGACGTACGAAAAAAACACTCTTCTTTTGTTTGATGAGCACTCTTGTACTCTACTGTATTTCCTATAGGGCCAGTACAGTGAGCTAGCTCAGAACAAAAGAACTGTGCTTCCTACACAAACGGCGCATACCTAGTTCAACTCAGCATTGAAACCTACTAGAATAGGAGCTTCTCTTCAGTCCAAAAGACTGTACGTGCTGCGAACTGAGGCGAGTGCTATTTGCACAGTTTTGGGCAAGAAGAGCACAAGAGTGGATGTTCTTACCCTGACTGAACACATCCTCGTAGAGCTTTAAATTGAATGTGATTCAACTCTGTTTAGGAAGGTTAATTGAACTCTTGCTTGCCTTACAAGAAAAGCACTCTGTTTTTGATTAACGGGCACTCCTGTACTCTACTGTGTTTCCTAAAGGGCCAGAACAGTGAGCTGGCTCACAACAAAAGAACTGTGCTTCCCACACAAACGTGGAATATCATTTTCAACTCAGTATTGGAAATAAGTAAAACAGGAGTTCCTCTTCAGTCCATTACACTGTTCTTGCTGGGAATAGACTCGAGTGCCATTTGCACTGTGTTGGACAAGAAGAGCACAAGAGTGCCTGTTCTAAACCAGAATTAACACTTGCTGCGAGAGCTTGAAACTGAATGTGATTCAACTTAGTTTAGGAAGGTTAATTGAACCCTAGCTTGCCTTACAAGGAAAACAATCTGCTTTTGAGAAATGGGCACTCTTGTACTCTACAGGGTTTCCTATTGGGCCATAACAGTAGCTATCTCAGAACAAAAGAACTGTGCTTCCTGCACAAACGGCGCATACCTAGTTCAACTCAGCATTGAAACCTAGTAGAATAGGAGCTTCTCTTCAGTCCAAAAGACTGTACGTGCTGCGAACTGAGGCGAGTGCTATTTGCACAGTTTTGGGCAAGAAGAGCACAAGAGTGGATGTTCTAACCATGAATTAACGCTTCTTGCTAGAGCTTGAAACTGAATGTGATTCAACTCGGTTTTGGAAGGTTAATTGAACTCCAGCTTGTCTTACCAGAAAAACACTCTGCTTTTGATTAATGGGCACTCATGTACTCTACTGTGTTTCCTACAGGGCCAGAACAAGACCAGGTTCACAACAAAAGAATTGTGCTTCCTACACAATTGGGGCACATCTAGTTCAACTCTATTAGAAACTAAGTAAAACAGGACCTCCTCTTCAGTCCAATATACTGTACTTGCTGGGAACAGACTTGAGTGCTATTTCCACTGTGTATGGCAGGAAGAACCCAAGATGCGGCGGTTCTTACCCTGAATGAACACTTGCTGCTAGAACTTTAAACGGAATATCATTCAACTTCGTTTAGGAAGGTTAATTTAACCGTAGGTTGCCTTACAAGAAAAACACTCTGCTTTTGAGAAACGGGCACTCTTAAACTCTACTGTGTTTCCTAGAAGGCCAGAACAGTAAGCTGGTTCCGAACAAAAGAACTGTGCTTCCTACACAAACGGGGTATATCTAGTTCAACTTAGAATTGGAGTCTAAGTAAAACAGGACCTCCTCTTCAGTCCAACAGACTGTACTTGCTGGGATCAGACACGAGTGCTATTTGCACTGTGTTGGGCAAGAACAGCACATGAGTGGATGTTCTTACCCTGAATGAGCACTTGTTGCTGTAACGTGACAGTGAATGTGATTCAACTCTGTTTTATTAAGGTTAATTGAACTCTAGCTTGCCTTACAAGAAAAACACTCTGCTTTTGATTAACAGGCACTCTTGCACTCTACTGTGTTTCCTATAGGGCCATAATAGAATGCTGTCTCAGAACAATGGAACTGTGCTTCCTACACAAACGGGGCATTACTTCAACTAAATATTGGAAACTAAGTAAAACAGGAGCTCCTCTTCTGTCCAATACACTGTACTTGCTGGGAACAGACTTGAGTGCTATTTGCATTGTGTTGTGCAAGAAGAGCACAATAGTCGCTGTTCTTAAACTGAATTAACACTTGCTGATACAACTTGAAACTGAATGTCATTCAACTCTGTTTAGGAAGGTTAATTCAACCCTAGCTTGGTTTACAAGAAAAACTCTCTGCTTTTGAGAAACGGACACTCTTGTACTCTACTGTGTTTCCTATAGGGCCTAAACAGTAAGCCTGCTCACAACAAAAGAACTGTGCTTCCTACACAAACGGGGCATATCTAGTTAAACTCAGCATTGGAAACTGACTATAATAGTAGCTCCTCTTAAGTCTACCACACTGTACTTGCTGGGAACAAACGAGAGTGCTATTTGCACTCTGTATGCCAAGACAGCACAAGAGTTGCTGTTCTAACCTTGAATTAACACTTGCTGCTAGAACTTGAAACTGAATGTGATTGATCTCCGTTTAGAAAGGTTAATTGAACCCTAGCTTGCCTTACAAGAAAAACACTCTGCTTTTGAGAAACGGGCACTCATTTACTCTACTGTGTTTCCTATAGGGCCAGAACAGTAAACTGTCCAAGAACAAAAGAACTTTGCTCATACAAAAACGGGGCATATCTAGTTCAACTCCGTATTTGAAACTAAGTAAAACAGGAGCTATTCTTCAGTCCAATACACTGTACTTGCTGGGAACAAGCGCGAGTGCTATTTGCAGTTTATATGGCAAGAAAAGCACAAGAGTGGCTGTTGTTACCCTGAATTAAGACTTGCTGATTGAATGAGAAAATAAATGTGATTCATCTCCGTTTAAGAAAGGCAATTGAACCCTAGCTGGCCTTACAAGAAACACACTCTAATTTTGAGAAATGGCACTCTTGTACTCTACCGTGTTTCCTACAGGGCCAGAAGAGTGAGCTAGCTCACAAAAAAACAACTGTGCTTCCGACAAAATGGAGGCATAACTAGTTCAACTCAGCATTGGAAACTGACTAGAATAGGATCTCCTCTCAAGTCCAACACTGCTATGCCCACATCTGTTACACCTGTGTAGCTGTAGCAAAGCATGCCGCTGCGTTCGGGCCCGGCAGCTGAAGGGTTGTGGTTGGAGCTTCCTGGAGCGTGGCCTCAAGCGGTTCCCCCACAATCAGCAGTCGTCATGCAGCCTGAGGATTCCAGGAGGCCCTGGAGGACAAGATGGCCTTGGTGACAGTCCTTGTTGGCTCTAATCATGCATTTTCTCTGTATGTCTTATCTGTGTCGGGGGGGGGCTGGTGGACAGACCCTAGGTGGACCCCTGAGAGTGGAAATTACCTAGAGCTGCTCCCATATACGGGAAGCTATGATGAAGTTGGGAATAGATGGGTGAATCATGAAGGAAAGAAACAACTTTGGAGTGATTTGCCTTTTATGGAAAGGCTAGCCAGGACTAGAAAGCCTTGGTGCCTTTATAGTAAGGAAGAAAGACAGCAGATCATAGAAAATATGAAACCGGCTCTGAAATACTGACATAGAAGAGTATATGATAATTAGAAAGGTAGATGAGTATATAATAATGAGGAAAAATTAAATGATATTATACAAAAATATATAGAAGGGGATTAAAACCCTGGCTGGTAAAAATCTGGTTCCCACAGATGTGGTCTTTGGCGCGAGACAGATTTCATAGAGTTCTGAGATCATGCCCTTAAGCAACAACCGCAATGAACTCCAAGCTGCGGAAGTGATACACAGAAATAGATACTGATGTACTTTGTTATTGTTTCTTGCTGATTCTGAGTAACTGTAAAAGTTAATAGTCTGATGTAACCCCCTGCCAAGTTCCTTGATTGTAAAAGTATATAAGCACTGATTTTGCAGAAGTAAATTTGCAGCAGCACATCAACACATTGTGTGTCTGTCTGAAATTTTCCTCGCCGATTCCTGACTTCTCCTCTATTTTTCTCCATGGTTCTCCCGTAGTGGAGGTCTCCCAATGGGTGGTCTGCGGCAAAACACACGGTACTTGCAGGGTGCAGACATGAGTGCTATTTGCACTGTGTACGGCAAGGAGAGTACAAGAGTGGCTGTTCTTACCCTTAATTAACACTTGCTGCTAGAACGTGAAACTGAATGTGATTCAACTCTGCTTAAGAATGGCTATTGAACCCTAGCTTGCCTTACAAGAAAAATATTCTAATTTTGAGAAACGGGCACTTTTGTACTCTACTGTGTTTCCTATAGAGCCAGAACAGTGAGCTGGCTCACAACAAAAGAACTGTGCTTTCTAACCAAACCAGGCATACCTAGTTCAACTCAGCATTGGAAACTGACAAGAATAGGAGCTTCTCTACAGTCCAATACACTGTACTTCCTGGGAACAGACACGAGTGCTATTTGCACTATGTATGGCAAGAACAGCACAAGAGTGGCTGTTCTTACCCTGAAATAACACTTGCTGCTAGAACTTTAAACTAAATGTGATTCACCTCCGTTTAGGAAGGTTAATTGAGCCCTAGCATGCCTTACAAGAAAAACACTCTGCTTTTGAGAAACGGGCACTCTTGTACTCTACTGTGTTTCCTAGAGGGGCAGAACAGAGAGCTGGCTCAGAACAAAAGAACTGTGCTTTCTACACTAACTGGACATATTTAAATTAACTCAATATTGGAAGCAAAGCAAAACAGGAGCTCCTCATTAGTCCAACAAACTGTACATGATGGGAAGAGACGCGAGGGCTATTTGCACTGTGTAGGGCAAGAAGAGCACAAGAGTGGCTGTTCTTATCGTGAATTAACACTTGCTGCTAGAACGTGAAACTTAATGTGATTCAACTCCGTTTAAGATGGCAATTGAACCCTAGCTTTCCTTACGAGAAAAACACTCTGATTTTGAAAAAAAGGGCATTCTTGTACTCTACTGTGTTTCCTAAAGGGCCAGAAGAGTGAGCTGACTCACAACAAAGAACTGTGCCTCTCTTCAGTCCAATAAACTGTCCTTCCTGGGAACAGAGGGTAGTGATCTTAGCACTGAATATGGCCAGGGGAGCACAAGAGTGGCTGTTCTTAATCTAAATTAACACTTGCTTCTTTAATTTGAAACGGAATGTGATTCAACTCCATTTAGGAAGGGCAATTGAATCCTAGCTTGCCTTACAAGAAAAACACTCTGCTTTTGAAAAAGCAACACTTTTTTAGTCTACTGTGTTTCCTATAGGGCCAGAACAGTAAGATGGCTCAGAGCAGAAGAACTATGCTTCGAACACACACGATCATACCTAGTTCAACTAAGCATTGGAAACTGACTAGAATAGGTGTTTCTCTTCAGTCCAACACACTGTACTTGCTGGGGACAGATGCGAGTGCTATTTGCAGTGTGTATACCCAGGGCATCACAAGTTGGCTGTCCTTAAACTAAATTAACACTTGCTTCTAGAATTTGAAACCGAAGGCATTCAACTCCATTTACGAAGGGTAATTGAACCCTAGCTTGCCATACAAGAAAAACACTTTGCTTTTGAGTAGGGGCACTCTTGTACTCTACTGTTTTTCTTATATGGCCAGAATAGTGAGCTTGCTCAGAACATAAGATCTGTGCTTCCAATACAAAGGAGGCATACCTAGTGCAACTCAGCATTCGAAACTGACAAGCATAGGAGCTTCTCTTCAGTCCAATGCACAGTACATGCTGGGAACAGACACGAGAGCTTTTGCACTATCTATGGCCAGGGGAACACAAGAGTGGCTGTTCTTAACCTAAGTTAGCACTTGCTTCTATAATTTGAAACCGAATGGGATTCAAATCCATTGAGGAAGGGCAATTGAACCCTTGCTTGCCTTACAAGAAAAACACTCTGCTTTTGAGAAAGGGGCACTCTTGTACTCTACTGTGTTTCCTATAGAGACAGAACATTGAGCTGGTTTAGACAAAAAGAACTGTGCTTTCAACATACAGGAGGCATTACTAGTTCAACTCAGCATTGGAAACTGACTTGAACATGTGCTTCTCTTCAGTCCAATACACTGTTCTTCCAGGGAACAGACGGGAGTGCTATTTTCACTGTGTATGGCCAGAGGAGCACAAGAGTAGCTGTTCTTACGCTAAATTAATACTTAGTTCTAGAATTGGAGACTGAATGGGATTAAACTCCATTTACATAGGCCAATTAATCCCTAGCTTGCCTTACAAGAAAAACACGCTGCTTTTGAGAAAGGGGCACTCTTGTACTCTGCTGTCTTTCCTATAGGTGCCGAACACTGAGGTGGCTCAGAACAAAAGAACTGCTTCCAACACATACGAGGCATACCTAGTTAAAATCAGCATTGTAAACTGAGAATAGTAGATCTTCTTCAGTCCATAACACTGTACTTGCAGGGAACAGTCACGAGTGCTCTTTGTACTGAGTATGGCCAGGGGAGCACAAGATTGGCTGTTCTTAACCTTAATTAACACTTGCTTCTATAATTTGAAACTGAATGTGATTCAAAGCATTTTGGAAGGGGAATTGAACCCTAGCATACCTTACAAGAAAAACACTCTGCTTTTGAGTAAGGGTCTCTCTAATACCCTACTGGGTTTCCCTTAGGGCCAGAGCGGTGAGCTGGCTCACAAAAAAAGGAACTGTGCTTCCAACACACACGAGGCCTACCTAGTTCTTCTCAGCTTTGGAAACTGACTAGAATAGCAGCTTCTCTTAAGTCCAAAACCTGTACTTGCTGGGAACAGATGTGAGTGCTCTTTGTACTGTGTATGGCCAGGGGAACACAAGAGTGGCTGTTATTAATCTAAATTAACACTTGCTTCTATCATATGAAACTGAATGGGATTCAACTACATTTAGGTAGGACAATTGAACTATAGCTTGCCTTACAAGAAATACACTCTGCTTTTGAGAAAGGGGCACTCTTGTACTCTACTGTGTTTCCTATAATGCCAGAACAGTGAGCTGTCTCAGAAAAAAAGAACTGTGCTTCCAACACACAAGAAGCATTTCTACTTCAACTGAGCATTGTAAACTGACTTGAACAGGAGCTTCTCTTTAGTCCAATACACTGTACTTCCTGGGAACAGACAGGAGTGCTATTTGCACTGTGTATGGCCACAGGAGCACAAGAGTGGCTGTTCTTTACCTACATTAACACTTGCTTCTAGAATTTGAAACTGAATGGAATTCAACTCCATTCAGGAAGGGCAATTCAACCCTAGCTTGCCTTACAAGAAAATCACTCTGCTTTTGAGAAAGGGGCACTCTTGTACTCTGCTGTGTTTCTTATAGGGCCAAAACATTGAGCTGGCTCACAGCAAAAGAACTGTGCTTCCTACACACACAAGGCATACCTAGTTCAACTCAGCATTGGAAACTGACTAGAATAGGAGCTTCTCTTCAGTCCAATACACTCTACTTGCTGAGCACAGACGTGAGTGCTATTTGTACTGTGTATGACCAGGAGAGCACAAGAGTAGCTATTCTTATGCTAAATGAATACTAGCTTCTAGAATTTGAAACTGAATGTGATTCAAACCATCTAGGAGGTGCAATTGAACCCTAGCATACCTTACAAGAAAAACAGTCTGCTTTTAAGTAAGGGGCAATCTTGTACTCTACTGTGTTTCCTATAGGTCCAGAACAGTGAGCTGGCTGAGAACAAAAGAACTATGCCTCCACAACTCACGAGGCATACCTAGTTCAACTCAGCATTGAAAACTAAGTAGAATAGCAGCTTCTATTCAGTCCCATACACTGTACTTGCTGGGAACAGAAGCAAGTGCTATTTGCATTATGTATGGCCTGGGGAGCACAAGAGTGGCTGTTCTTAACCTAAATTAACACTTGCTTCTCAAATTTGAACATGAGTGGGATTCAACTCCATTTCAGAAGGGCAACTGAAGCCAAGAATGCCTTACAAGAAAAACACTCTGCTTTTGAGAAAGGGACACTCTTGTACTCTACTGGGTTTCCTATAGGGCCAGAACAGTGAGCTGGTTTAGACCAAAGGAACTGTGTTTTCAACATACAGGAGGCATTTCTAGTTCAACTCAGCATTAGAAACTGACTTGAACATGAGCTTCTCTTCATTCCAATACACTGTTCTTCCAGGGAACAGACGGGAGTGCTATTTGCACTGTGTATGGCCAGGGGAGCACAAGAGTGGCTGTTCTTATGCTGTTATGCCTAGATCGTGACCCCCAGAGAGACCACCAAAGACGAGCATGCCGGAATGCAAAAGCAAGGTTTAATTCTGGATATCCAAAAGCAATACAAGCCTAGGCAGGGACTTCGTCCAATACTTCCAACGCAGTGGAGGCTGGAGGAAACACCCACCTGCCTGCAAGCTCAGATTTTAAAGGGAAAAGTCACAAGGTTACATCATTTAGGGGTGCTAGTACGGGTACAATTCTGATTGGCTCGCTTCTAGGGACTTCTAGAAATTACTTCTAAGGGAGTGGTTGCCCACCACCATTTCTCATTGGCTGCCCTCAGGTGGGGGCATTTCTGTGGCCAGTTACCCTGGAAACCAGGGAGAGGACATTCCATAGTCTGGCAGGCATTACCTCCTGACTATTTTGTGACTCTGAACTTCTACACTTCCTGGTTTCTGGAATCTGAACTGACTGGTTTCAGTAACTAATGGCCTATTCCCAAAAGGAGAAATCTTAGGCCTTAGTTTTTGGGTGAAAGCATTTTGGTCTTATTTCTAAGATGGCTCATTTTTGTCTCAAATTTCCCCCTTCTCATGTGCTAATAGAACCCAATCATGGGTTTTGGACAGTTAGCTCCTAAGTATCCCTCTCTAATAATGGCCATGTATAGTTAGCCATCTTGTCTCTATGCCAGGGAGTTTCATTTTGACTCAGCATGTCAGCCTTCTGAACAGGGAACATGGGTGACGTTCTCTTCTGAAACTGCTTTGAGCTGGAATTGAGGCGCCGATATCAGGGGCCCCCAAAAGGCTGATAAGCTAGTCAAAGACTGGGCAAGGGGGCATTTGTCAGAAGCATGTAGCTGCCTGACCCCATAGGGACAGGGAAGAACCATGTTAGCTGGGCTGGTCCACGTCAGCTTTTAGCAAGTCTGGAGCTCACAGTGGGTCCTCTGGAGCAGTGGAGTCAGCGACTGAAACCTGGAGGTGACTGCCACCTCAGTAGAAATCTGTTGAGACAAATTTAAACTAGGAACATAAGTTAAAATTTATGAACTTATTTGGAACCCTTAGGTCCATACCCTTAGTAATGGGAAAAGCAGTAGTCCCAAGACCAGGAGAGAGGAAAAATACCATCTTTGGGAATACTTATCTGGGGTCCTTTCAACCTCTGTGAAATGGGTCTAGGTTTTTATGGCTCTTTTGATCCTTTGAGGTCTACTTACAAAATGACATAAAAGTTTTAGATACATTAGTATTACCAATCTGTACTGAAATCCATATTGTAGACAAAGCAGGTAATGGGTATCTTGTAAAACAGCAGAAGTGGACTCATACCTTTGAGTGCCAACAAGTTACATTTAAATATGACATCTAAAACAAATCCAAAATGTTGAGCTTTTGACTGAACAGTAAGTAGTCATTGCTCTACCAGCTCATCAGGACTCCTAAATGTTAAGCTCTGAACCATAGAACAGGAGAGTAATCTGAAACTTATCTCACTTTGGACTCATATCTGAACTTTTATGACTTAAATTTTATATCTTAGAACATTTTCCTAAAAGTGAGCTAACGAGAAAGCTATAGCCTTGCATGAGGATCTGGTTGATGCTGCCATGCTGACAAATTTAGAGCTAGCCTGGCCATCAGTACTGTCAGAGATCTGAGAAGGATAAACTATATCTGAGTGCAGACCAAGAAGCTTCCAATCCTATAAGTTACAGGGACCAAACCCTACCCAGGTCTCCATAGCGTTGGAGGCACCAATCAGAACAGCATCAATCTTCTTCCGCCATCAGGTCCATAAGGCAGAGTATTTTTCCTGTGGAATAGGGACATGGAAGACTGACCTTGATCAGGCAAAAGGGTGCAATCAATTCCAGTGTCCTACTGCTTGTCCACAGTCTGGGCTGGGTCCTGGTGGCAGGCGTTGCATTGGGGCATCTTGCCCTGTGGTCAGCCCTGTTGTCATATTTCAGGCAGAGACGTTGTGGTGCCTCGTACATACGTAATCTTCTTTGGAGACCTTGGGTCACTGCTAGGATCTGGAAGCCTGTCTGATATAGTAAGCTTTTAGATCAACATTTAAATGCCATATTCTGCAGATCTCAGAAGTATGAGGGTTGTCCAGTTATATCTGAATAGACAAACTTTGTTTCTAATTACTTGTTTCAAGCTCAACCCTGAAAACATATGCAAGAGACTGAGTAAATGAGTAAGCTTACATCAGTACTTACTTACCCTGACTACAATTAAAAAACTTGATTACTTATGACTGACTATTTATGTTCTCTAACAGTCTACAAAAGTAGCCTAAAAACAATGCTTTTAAGTTGAAGCTCTTCTAGCATCAAATACAAGTTCAGCAAAGAAACCAAAACAAAATATCATTATACAACATTCTTAAGCCTGAACGTTCCTTGGGTAAGAAGAAACATTTTTTAAGCCATTGGTTTTTAACTATAAAAACTGTTCTTAAAAGACTGAGATCTCTCAAATGTCTTCCACCACTGCAACTAGACTCTTTTTGGAACTCTAGTCCTGCCATACATTTGCAAACCTCAGCTGTTTCCTATGATTCCTTTATGTTGCAAAGTTTGGCTGCCAGAGCAAGGTATATTCCTGTGAATAAAAGCATTGATGTGCAGCTTTAATATTAATCAAATACCTTATTTATTAAACATATGTTGCCATCTATTTAAATTCTCTAGAAACTTGCTGTTGAACACTTGGTAAAGACATAAGTATTAGGTGTTAACCCGAGTAGATCTTTATAACCTTAGTAAAAGATGGCAGCCAGCCACATGGCTGCCCATGAGGTCACCAGCCAAGATGGAGGGAGCCACGTGGTTGCTGTTTAAAGCTCATTTTTCTAAACAATAATTACTTGCACACATACACACAGTTGGATCCAAGTTACACACATACATACGTACAGTTAAAGCTTGCTTATATTTTCAAATCACATACCTGTACATACACACATAAGTAGTTTGCAGAATCATTAGCCATTTTTAAGATGAAAACCAATAAGAATTAACTTTCAAATTCAGTATTTGCAGGTATAAGAAACCATAACAAACAGTTTACATCACATCACCTCTGACCTTCTACAACCTTCCATGTACCCTCAGTCCGTTCCTTTGATCCCTCAGACATTTACTCTAGACAAATTCCACCTTTTCTTTTCCTTCAAAACAGAAACTCGTACCAAAGTCTTTCTTGTGATTTCCCTCAGTACTCTAGAATATATTGTAAAGTTACAATATTTAAAACAAGAACAGAAATACATGTACATACCATAACAAGAATAACTCAATTTGCATCAGGACTGTACCACAAATGGTTGGTGACATTCCATTCTTGAGGCCAGACCTTGATCAGGTTTTAGTCCCAGGGCAGGTCTTGGGAGCCCCACCCAACAGCATGGAAGAGGAGGACGGGAAAAGCGGGGGAAAGCATGCACCATGGAGACATAAGATTGCTGTTAACCTCAGATTTTCAAGAACACGAGAATGACAGACTGAAAGTGACTCCATGCCCTGGCTGGGCCCACAGACCTGTAGGCCACTCCTCAGCTGTGACCCTGGAGGGGCAATTAGTTCTCCACCAGACCCCTCACTGAGCTCCTTGAGGCTCCTGCTGGCTCCTGCCAGCTCTGCCCCATGTCCACACAGAAGCCCAGCCAGAACCTGCCGGCCATATCTGAGCCCCACAGTGTTCACAGCCCGCTCTATCACAAAGCCATGCCTAGTTCCCATGCAGCCAAGCCTCTACTCCACAGCTTTTTGAGCGAGCTGGGGCTCCGAACCCACTGCATCTAGGCCCCGTGATGCTCACAGGCCACCTAGCCCTCTCAGCAGCACCCTGGGACCCCGAAGCAGCAGCTGTGCAGCCGCTGCCTGCTGGACTCATCGCAAGCTTTCTGCTGCCTGTTGCCTGTGCTCTGGTCAGACAGAGTAAGGAAGCAATGTTAGGTTAGTCTGTGCCAGTTCAACCACCGAAGGGGTCTCCATCCCTTTGGCTGGCAATCTGGCCCACAAGTCCCAATGCATACACAAGCTCAGGCATAAAACACTCACACATGTGGCCACAGTTCTCACACATTTATACATTTATATAGGTATAACAAATAAATCTGATGAACAAGATAGGCAGGCAAAAAGTAAGAACAAGGGCCCTACAGATGGTCCAGGTAGACGAGAGTCCGGAGAGGGAGCCTCGATAATGCCAAAGACCTACGGATGGGACAGGGACAATTCAACAGAGTCTCCCGATCCCCAGACAGACCCCTCACAGGTGTCCTAACAGACGCACCTCTCTCGGGCGTCCTAACAGATGGACCCCTCTCGGGCGTCCTATGACGGGGTGGAACTGTGAGGACGCCCACGTCCTGATGAGGGGTTGGAACGTCTTCCAACTCCTCCAGGGTCACCTTGCAGGCGCGTCCGCCAAGGTGAGCCTGTCAGATTCAACCGCAGGCTTCGGATAAGAGAATGAAAGTAAAAGGAAAACAAAGACAAGATAATGGAGCGCTCTTACCAATCGGTGCAGATGGACCTCCGAAGCTCTTAGGGGTCCCGGGGGGGGGTCTCTGGGGATCCCAGACGAGCCCCCAAATGTTGTGACCAGATCGTGACCCCCAGAGAGACCACCAAAGACGAGCATGCCGGAATGCAAAAGCAAGGTTTAATTCTGGATATCCAAAAGCAATACAAGCCTAGGCAGGGACTTCGTCCAATACTTCCAACGCAGTGGAGGCTGGAGGAAACACCCACCTGCCTGCAAGCTCAGATTTTAAAGGGAAAAGTCACAAGGTTACATCATTTAGGGGTGCTAGTACGGGTACAATTCTGATTGGCTCGCTTCTAGGGACTTCTAGAAATTACTTCTAAGGGAGTGGTTGCCCGCCACCATTTCTCATTGGCTGCCCTCAGGTGGGGGCATTTCTGTGGCCAGTTACCCTGGAAACCAGGGAGAGGACATTCCATAGTCTGGCAGGCATTACCTCCTGACTATTTTGTGACTCTGAACTTCTACACTTCCTGGTTTCTGGAATCTGAACTGACTGGTTTCAGTAACTAATGGCCTATTCCCAAAAGGAGAAATCTTAGGCCTTAGTTTTTGGGTGAAAGCATTTTGGTCTTATTTCTAAGATGGCTCATTTTGGTCTCACAATGCTAAATTAATACTTGGTTATACAATTGGAAACTGAATGGCATTCAACTCCATTTACGAAGGGCAATTGAATCCTAGCTTGCCTTACAAGAAACACACTCTGCTTTTGAGAAAGGGGCACTCTTTCTCAAAAGACGTGAGTGCTATTCTTTCTCAATAGTGCTATTCTTTCTCAATAGACGTGAGTGCTATTTGTACTGTGTATTCCTGGGGGGTACAAGAGTGGCTGTTCTAAACATAAATTAACACTTGCTTCTAAAATTTGAAACTGCATGGGATACGACTCCATTTAGGAAGGGCAATTGAACCCTAGCTGGCCTTACAAAAAACACACTCTGCTTTTGAGAAAGGGGCACTCTTGTACTCTGCTGTCTTTCTTATAGGTGCAGAACAGTGAGGTGGCTCAGAACAAAAAGAACTGTGCTTCCAACACACACGAGGAATACCTAGTTCAACTCAGCATTGGAAACTGACGACAATAGTAGCTTTTCTTCAGTCCATTACACTGAGCTTACTGGGAACAGACTCTAGTGCTCTTTGTACTGAGTATGGCCAGGGGAGCACACGAGTGGCTGTTCTTAACCTAAATTAACACTTGCTTCTAGAATTCGAAACTGAATATGATTCACCTCAATTTATGAAGAGCAATTCAACCCTAACTTGCCTTACAAGAAAAACACTCTGCTTTTGAGAAAGGGACACTCTTGTACTCTACTGTGTTTCCTATAGGGCCAGAATAGGAGCTGGCACAGAACAAAAGAACTGTGCTTCCAACACACAGGACGCACACTTAGTTCAACTCAGCATTGGAAACTGTCTAGAATAGCAGCTTCTCTTCAGTCCAAAAACTGTACATGCTGTGTACAGATGCTAGTTCTCTTTGCACTGTATATGGCCAAATGAGCACAAGAGTGGCTGTGCTTAACCTAAATTAACACTTGCTTCTAGAATTTGAAACTGAATGTGATTCAACTCTATTTAAGAAGGCAATTGAATCTTAGATTGCCTTACAAGAAACACACTCTGGTTTTCAGTAAGGGGCACTCTTGAACTCTACTGTGTTTCCTATAGGTCCAGAACAGTGAGCTGGCTGAGAACAAAAGAACTGTGCTTCACAAACACACGAGGCATAGCTAGTTCAACTCAGCATTGGAAACTAACTAGAATAGGATCTTCTCTTCAGGCCATTACACTGTACTTGCTCCGAACAGACACGAGTGCTATTTGTACTGTGTATGGCCAGTGGAGCATAAGAGTGGCTGTTCTTAACCTAAATTAACACTTGCTTCTAGAATTTGAAACTGAATTGGATTCAACTCCACTTAGGAAGGGCATTTGTACTCTAGATTGCCTTCAAGAGAAACACGTTGCTTTTGAGAAAGGGGCACTCTTGTACTCTACTGTGTTTCCTATAGGGCCAGAACAGTGAGCTGGCTCAGAGCAAAAGAATTGTGCTTCCAACACACAATAGGCATACGTAGTTCAACTCAGCATTTGAAACTGACTAGAATAGGAGCTTCTCTTCAATCCAATACTCGATACTTGCTGGAAACAGACGTGAGAGCTATTTGCACTGTGTATGGCCAGGGGAACACAAGAGTGGCTGTTCTTTACCTAAATTAACACTTGCTTCTGTAATTTGAAACTGAATGGGATTCAAATCCATTTAGGAAGGGCAATTGAACCCTAGCTTGCCTTCCAAGAAATATACTCCGCTTTTGAGAAAGGGGCACTCTTGTACTCTACTGTGTTTCCTATAAGGCCAGAACAGTGAGCTGGTTTCCAGCACAAGAACTGTGCTTCCAACACACAGGAGGCATTTCTAGCTCAACTCAGCATTGGAAACTGACTTGAACAGGAGCTTCTCTTCAGTCCAATACACTGTAATTCCTGGGAACAGACGGGAGTGCTATTTGCACTGTGTATGTCCAGGGGAGCACAAGAGTCGCTGTTCATAACCTAAATTAACTCTTGCTTCTAGAATTTGAAATTGAATGTGATTCAACTCCATTTAGGAAGGGCAATTTAACCCTAGCATGCCTTAGAAGAAAAACACTCTGCTTTTGAGTAAGGGGCACTCTTGTACTCTACTTTGTTTCCTATAGGGCCAGAGCAGTGAGCTGCCTCAGAACAAAAGAACTGTGCTTCCCAGGATCTATGAACAAAAGGCTGAGGGGCCCCAACTGAATCAGGCCCCCTGAATGGGTGAGACAGTCATTTGTCTTGATCTGTATGGGAGGCAGCTGTGCGTTGCTGCCGGGTCCCAGGCTCGTTGCATGCGTTGGCTGTTTGAATCCTGGGACTTATGCAGGGACGCTTGGATCGGTCTGGGAGGGGGGGACTGGACCTGCCTGGACTGAGTATACCAGGTCGACCCCGGTCCTCGTGGGAGACCTTGATCTGGAGGAAGTGGGAATGGGGCATGTGCTGGGGGGAGTTGGAGGGGGGCGAGATTAGGAGAAAAAAGGAATCTGTGGCTATTATGTTGAAAAGAATTGTGTTGTAAAATAAATTTTAAAAAACAAAAAAAAAAACACAATGCATTCATCATTGATTTAAAAAACAAAAGAACTCTGCTTCCAACACACACGAGGCATACCTAGTTTAACTCAGCATTGGAAACTGACTAGAATAGGAGCTTCTCCTCAGTCCAATACACTGTACTTGCTGGGAACAGACGCGAGAGCTATTTGCACTGTGTATGGCCATGGGAGCACAAGAGTGGCTGTTCTTAACCTAAATTAACACTTGCTTCTATAATTTGAAAGTGAATGGGAATCAAATCCATTTAGGAAGGGCAATTGGACCCTAGCTTGCCTTACAAGAGATACACTCCGCTTTTGAGAAAGGGGTACTCTTGTACTCTACTGTGTTTCCTAAGGGCCAGTACAGTGAGTTGGTTTAGAGCAAAAGAACTGTGCTTCTGTGGAACCAAAATAAGACCAAAATGCTCTCACCCCAAAACTAAAGGCCTAAGACTGTAAAGGCCTAAGACTGCTCCTTTTAGCTATAGGCCATAAGTTACTGGAACAGGCCAGAAGTTACTGAGACCAGTCAGTTCAGATTCCAGAAACCAGGAAGTGTAAAAGTACAGAGTCACAAGGTAGTCAGGAGGTAGTGGCTGCCGGACTATGGAATGTCCTCTCCCTGGCCCCCTAGGCAACTGCTTGACCATAGAATGTCCCAACCCTAGTTTCCATAGTGACTGGGTAATCACCAGATGCCCCTATTTGGGGGCAGCCAATGAAAAATGGTGGTGGGCAACTACTTCCTTAGAAGGAAAACTGAATTGTGATTTCTGGAATTCCTAGACACGAGCCAATCAGAATTGTACCAGTACTAGCACCCCATAAATGATGTAACCTTGTCATTTTTCCCTTTAAAAACTGAGTTTGCAGACAGGTGGGCACTTCCTCCAGCTTCCACTGCGTTGGTTCTGTTGGACGAAGTCCCTGCCTAGGCTTGTATTGCATTTGGATATCCACGATTAACCTTGCTTTTGCATTCCGGCTTGCTCGTCCTTGGTGGTCTCTCTGGGGGTCGCGATCTGGGCACAACATTTGGGGGCCCGTCCGGGATCCCCAGAGACCCCCCGCAGGGACCCCTAAGAGCTCTGGAGGTCCATCTGCACCGATCAGTAAGAGCCCTCCGTTTTCTTGTCTTTGCTTTCCTTTTCTTATCCGAAGCCGGCGGTTGAATCTGACAGGCTCACCTTGGCGGACGCACCTGTAAGGTGACCCTGGAGGAGTCGAGAGACGTCTCGACCCCTCGTCAGGACGTGGGGGGGGGAGCCTCAGAGGACCCCTCCTCCATCAGAGGACTCCTGTGTGGAGTCCATCCGTTTAAGGGGACCAGGAACCAATCTTAGAGTTCTGTGGCCCCGTCTGCATGGTTTTGGGATCCGTGTCCATCAACACAGGTTCCAGAGACCCTCTGTTGCACCTGGGAATCTGTTAATCTGTTAAGGCCTTGTCATTTCTTTATTGTCTGTTCTTGTGTTTGTTTTTTGTTTCTCTTCCCTTTGTTCATTAGCTTTCTAAACTAACCATGGGGACAACTCCATCTTCCCCCTTGGATTTAACCCTTGCTCACTGGCAGGACGTGCAAGACACGGCGAACAACAACAGTGTGAATGTCAGGAAGCGTAAGTGGGTGAGATTTTGCTCCGTAGAGTGGCCAACTCTTAATGTTGGCTGGCCGGCGGAGGGCACGTTTGATCTGGCCATTATCCAAAAAGTAGAGGAAATAGTTTTTAGACCCCGTTCGGGATACCCGAACCAGATTCCATATGTAGTTACCTGGCGGGGCTTGATTGATCAGCTTGAAGGTCCCCTGCCATGGGTCAAACCTTTCCTCCCTGCTAGGAAAGCCAAACAGACAGGTGGCATGCCTGAGGTCCTGCAGGGAGGGACTGATGAAACTGAACTTTTCCCTCCACCATACTCCCCTAGGGCACAACCGACGGTGCAGCCGACAGCGCCACCACCAGAGCCTGCTTTGGCCCCACAACCCCCACGGGGTCCCACACAGGCAACGAGAAGCCGCCGAGGGGCGATCCCTCAAACTGACACCACAGTTGCCCTCCCTCTGAGGCCGGCGGGACCCCCAGATGAGGACGGGAATCAGCCCTTCCATTACTGGCCATTTGCCACTAGTGATCTCTATAATTGGAAGGCACAGAATGCCCCTTTCTCTAAAGACCCCCAAGACTTAATTAACCTTTTAGAGACTGTTCTTTTCACGCACCAGCCCACCTTTGACGATTGCCAGCAACTCCTGGGCATCCTCTTCACCATTGAAGAGAGGGGACGGATCCTGGAACACGCCCGAAAGCTTGTCCCCGGGCCTACTGGAGACCCCCTGACTGATCCGGCTGTTATAACTGCTGCTTTCCTTTCTACCCGCCCCAACTGGGACTATAATGCGGCGGAAGGTAAGGAGAGTCTCCGAGCTTATCGCCAGGCTCTGTTGGCGGGTCTCAAAGCAGCGGCACGAAAGCCGACAAATATGGCCAAAGTCTATGATATAAGACAGGGAGTGGACGAGAGTCTGGCTGCCTATTTAGAAAGGTTAATGACCGCCTTTAAACAATACACCCCGTATGATCCTGAGTCACCGATGACAACACAGGCAGTCATACTAGCCTACATAAACCAGGCAGCACCAGATATTAGAAAAAAGTTGCAGTCATTACACAGAGTAGGAGAAAGAAACCTCAGGGAGCTAGTAGCGGTGGCGGAAAAGGTATATAATAAGAGAGAGACAGAGGAGCAGAAGGAAGAAAGGAAAGAGAAACAAAGACAACAAAGAGAGGATAGACGAGATATGAGGCAGGAAAGGAATCTAACTAAACTGTTAGAACAACAGCAGGCACAATTGGAGAGAGTCCTGTTGGCAACTGAGAAAGGAATTCTCCGAGGAGCCGGAACGCCCCGACCCAAGCCAAAACCCAAGGTAGGAAGAAACCAATGTGCGTATTGCAGGGAAGAAGGACACTGGGTCAGGAACTGCCCCAAGAAGAAAAAGGTACCGCATGTCCCAACCCTAGCAACCACTCTGGAAGAAGAAAGTGACTAGGGGGGACGGGGCTCAGCACCCCTCCCTGAGCCCAGGGTAACCTTAAAGGTGGAGGGGAAGCCAATCCAATTTATGGTAGACACAGGAGCTGAGAGTTCGGTCCTCCTGGCCCCTGCCGGACCCCTGTCCTCAAAACGAACCTGGGTACAGGGAGCCACAGGAACTAAGTCATATTCATGGACTACTCAAAGAACTGTGGACTTAGGCATGGGGAAAGTAACCCATTCCTTCTTGGTGATACCAGAATGCCCATATCCCTTGCTTGGGAGAGATCTCCTGTCTAAAATGAGAGCTCAAATTCATTTCTCAGACGAGGGAGCTTGGCTAATGGACCAAAAAGGGAGGCCGATACAAGTACTCCTGACAACTGACCTAGTTGAGGAATACAGGCTCCACCTAGAACCTGAGGCTCCCGGGCAAGAAATTCAGGCTTGGCTCCAAAAATTTCCCCTAGCTTGGGCAGAAACTGGGGGAATGGGACTAGCGAAGCATAGGTCTCTGGTCTATGTAGAGATCAAATCAGATGCTGATCCAGTCAAAGTCCGCCAGTACCCCATGTCCCTAGAAGCAAAGAAGGGAATAACACCTCATATAAGGAGGCTTCTGAGTTTGGGAGTCCTGCGACCAATTCAGTCCGCATGGAACACTCCTTTGTTGCCAGTCAAGAAACCCCACACAGGGGACTACAGGCAAGTCCAGGACTTAAGGGAAGTGAACAAGAGAGTGGTGGACATTCACCCCACTGTGCCTAACCCATATACCCTGCTGAGCTCACTACCTCCAGACCGGCAGTGGTACTCTGTTCTGGACTTGAAGGATGCCTTTTTCAGCCTCCCTTTAGCCCCCAAGAGTCAACCGTATTTTGCCTTTGAGTGGCACGACCCTGAGATCGGGATCAGCGGGCAGCTGACATGGACTAGACTCCCTCAAGGGTTCAAAAATTCTCCAACCATATTTGATGAGGCTCTTCATGAAGATCTGGGTGAGTATCGCACCCAAAATCCAGACATCAGCTTGTTACAATATGTAGATGACTTGTTGATTGCTGCAGTCGATAGAGCAGCCTGCCTTAAAGGGACTGAGAACTTGCTGCTGACCCTAGGATGCCTAGGGTACCGAGCCTCGGCCAAGAAGGCCCAAATTTGTAAGAGGCAGGTCGGGTATCTGGGGTATGTCCTTAAGGAGGGTAAAAGGTGGCTGTCGGATGCCAGGAAGGAGACGGTCTTGAAAATACCCGCTCCTACAACACCAAGACAGGTAAGAGAGTTTCTGGGGACAGCGGGATTCTGCCGCCTCTGGATTCCCGGATTCGCTGAACTGGCTAAGCCCCTATATGAGGTCACTAGAAACACAACAGATTTTGTCTGGACAGAGAGGGAACAACGAGCATTTGAGGAACTGAAACGGAAACTGCTGGAGGCCCCAGCACTTGGCCTACCAGACATCAACAAACCCTTCCAAATTTATGTGGATGAGAGTAGGGACATTGCCAAAGGGGTCCTCACCCAGACCTTGGGACCCTGGAAAAGACCGGTGGCATATCTGTCAAAAAGGTTGGACCCAGTGGCTGCGGGGTGGCCTCCATGCCTAAGAATAATTGCGGCCATAGCTCTGCTAGTTAAAGATGCAGACAAACTGACTCTTGGTCAAAAACTGACTATTGCAACCCCGCATGCCCTGGAGGGAATCCTTAAACAGCCACCAGATCGATGGATCAGTAATGCAAGGCTCACTCACTACCAGGCCCTTCTTCTTAACCCAGCCAGACTGACTTATCAAGTCCCAACAGCTCTGAACCCAGCCACCCTACTGCCTGATCCCGACCTGGAGGCTCCACTTCACGACTGTGCTGGGATCCTGGCTCAGGCACACTGCATACGCCCAGACCTGTGAGATGTCCCACTACCAGATGCAGAGGAAAACTGTTTCACGGATGGGAGCAGCTACATGCGTGATGGACAAAGGTATGCGGGGGCAGCAGTGACTACCAGTGAAACCGTAGTGTGGGCCACTGCATTGCTGCCAGGGACTTCAGCACAAAAAGCTGAATTAATAGCCTTAACAAACGCCCTCCAACTCGGGAAGGACAAGAAGCTGAACATTTACACTGATAGCAGGTATGCATTTGCCACTGCACATATCCATGGGGCTATATACTTGGAGAGGGGGCTGTTAACAGCAGAGGGAAAGACTATTAAAAATAAACAAGAAATCCTAGAGCTACTAAAGGCCCTCTGGGCCCCCAAGAAACTAGCAATCATGCACTGCCCGGAGCACCAGAAAGGAGAAGGGCCGATTCAAAGAGGAAACAATTTGGCTGACCAGACAGCCAGGCAGGTGGCCATGATGGCCACTATAACTCCTATGCTTGTGGACCCTGGGGCCCGTGACCTTCCCCCTTTGCCCCGGTACACGGATAAATATGAGGCATGGGCGAGATCTCTACCCATGACACACATGGTAGAGGGATGGTGGCGGACAGCTGACAATAAGATCATTCTGCCTCAAGAACTGGGACAAACAATGCTCCAAAAAATACATCGGGCATCCCACCTGGGAATCAGGAAAATGCAAGATCTCCTCAGACACTCTGCAGTGAAAATTAAAGAGAGAAACCAGATTATAGAGGACATTGTGGCTAGTTGTCATGCTTGCCGCCTGACTAACACCAACCCACACCCTGCAAACCCAGGGAGTCGCCTCCAGGGCACCCAGCCAGGTACGTATTGGGAAGTGGACTTCACTGAAATCAAGACAGGAAAGTTTGGCTATAAATATCTATTAATTTTTATAGACACATTCTCAGGATGGACTGAAGCGTACCCCACTAAATAAGAAACTGCAAATGTGATGGCTAAGAAGATACTGGAAGAAATTCTGCCCAGGTTTGGCTTTCCAGTTATGATAGGATCAGATAATGGTCCAGCCTTCATTTCCCAGGTAAGTCAGGGAGTAGCCACCGCATTGGGGACAGATTGGAAATTACACTGTGCTTATAGACCCCAAAGCTCAGGGCAAGCAGAAAGGATGAACAGGACACTAAAAGAGACCCTAACTAAATTGGCCTTAGAGACTGGCGGTGACTGGGTGACCCTTCTTCCCTTTGCCCTTTTTCGGGTTCGGAATTCCCCTTACCAACTGGGATTAACACCCTTTGAAATCATGTATGGGTACCCACCTCCCAGTATACCTAGTCTTCACACTGATTTAGTGACACAGTTGGAGGACCAGGACCTCCTGGATGCACTTCGTGGACTCCGCCAGGCCCATAAAGAAATATGTCCCAAGCTCCAGGCTATTTACCAGGCCGCTTCTCCTCCTACTCCCCACAGGTTCAGACCGGGATACTGGGTCCTGATCCAAAGGCCCCAGCGCAAGTCACTGGAGCCCAGGTGGAAAGGACCTTACATGGTGATCCTGACCACCCCGACAGCTCTGAAGGTGGACGGAGTAGCAGCCTGGGTCCATTACTCACACGCGCGATTCGTTGACCCCTTTCACGCTTCCTGAGGAGTACCAAGGCAAGGCATGGGAAGCTACTCAACATCCCTCTAATCCACTGAGGCTCAAGTTACGCCGTGCCAGGAAAAATGATCAGCCTCTACCTGATTCTCCTACTTCTGCCTGGTGCCACCATGGAGATCAGCCAACCTGATAATCCCCATACACCTTGGAACCAAACCTGGATCATCATCTCTGGAGGGTCCAACCCTAACAGGATAATTAGCAGAATCTCATCTGTGGCCCCACGAGACACCTGGTTCCCTGATCTATAGGCAGACCTTTGTGATCTAGGGGGGCAGATGTGGGGACCTTCTGGAAATGAACCTGACATTCTCCCAAACGGCAAGGAGCTCTCAGCATTCGCTGTAGGATGTGACACACCTGGAGGACGCGCCAAAGCAAGGCAACTGCAATTTTATGTTTGTCCTGGCCACTCTATGACCAAAGAACGGCGTCAGAAATGTGGAGGAGAAAACTACGCTTTCTGTGGCAGTTGGGGATGTGAGTCAACTGGATCAATAAGCTGGAACCCCCCGACAAAAGGAGACTTTATCACGGTACAGTGGGTAGGAGATATGTCCATTTCAGGGGTTGGGTGGTGTGGAAATCAGCGTTGTGGAAATTGCTATGATATAGAACGCTTTTCCGCTTATGCTGGGGCTAGACGTGGTGGGCACTGCAACTCCCTAATCATTCGGTTTACAGAGGCCGGTAAGCAGGCAGATTGGACCACTGGAAAGACATGGGGACTGCATTTACACCCAGGGTCAGGCCAGCTAACTTTTACCATAAAGCGTACCCTCACACCAGTGGAAACAGTAGCAGTGGGACCCGACCGAGTACTTAACCCCACAGTAACACCAAGTCTAACCAAACCTGCCCTGATTTCTGCCAAAGGTCTAACTGTTGCACCTAAGAAACCTGCAGAACAGCTCCTCTCCCCTCCGATTCCATCGGATGAGAGTCCCCTGTACACCCTCCTTCAGAAATCTTTCTTGCTTTTGAATGCTTCCAAGCCTGAATTAACTGTTTCATGTTGGCTTTGTTATGATGCATGACCCCCTTTTTACGAGGGCACTACAGTAGAGGGCAATTATACAATGACTAGCAAACCACAGGAATACCGATGGCAGGCTAAGGCCTCACTAACTATCCAGCAGGTACAGGGCCAAGGCGTCTGCGTAGGGACAGTGCCAACCAAGTACCAGGCCCATTGTAATAATACCCGACCCCTCCCTGACCATGACGTTTACCTGCAGCCTCCTGATAATACTTGGTGGGCATGTTCCACGGGACTAACTCCCTGTGCACATGTTCTGGTCCTCAATAAAACTAAGGGCTTTTGTATAATCATCCGGCTTCTGCCACGGTTGATATACTATTCTGAGGAAGAGCTAGAAAGTCTTGCCGGACCAGTAAGCCTCCGCAGGTCAAAAAGAGAGCCCTTAACCGCCCTCACATTAAACATACTGTTAGAGACCAGTATTGCTGGGCTAGGAACAGGGGCTGCTGCCTTGGTCCAACAACAACAACACTACTTTAGTTTACGTGAGTCTATAGACGAGGACATAGAAAAACTAGAATTTCAGATAACTCACCTCCAAGAGTCCCTGACCTCCCTAGCGGAAGTCGTCTTACAAAATAGGAGAAGACTAGACTTAATATTCTTAAAAGAAAAAGGACTATGTGCTGCTTTAGGTGAAGAATGTTGCTTCTATATAGACCACTCAGGAGTAATAAAGGACTCAGTAGCCAAGGTCCGAGAGGGTATAGCCCAACGAAAGACGGAACGAGAGGCCAACCAGGGATGGTTTGAGGCCTGGTATTCTAAATCTCCCTGGTTCACTACCTTAATTTCCAGTATCCTTGGTCCCCTTATTCTGCTGATACTGCTGTTGATATTTGGGCCTTGTATTATAAACATGTTATGTTCATGAAACAAAGGTTGGGGACCATTCAACTCATGGTACAACGTGGCTATACACCTATTTGCCTCACTGAACCTTATACAGCATCAGAGGAGTTAGGACAAGAATCTGATGAGCTACTCGAGGACCAAGATTGAGCCTCCTTAGGACCATGAGAAGGGGGAAATGTGGAACCAAAATAAGACCAAAATGCTCTCACCCCAAAACTAAAGGCCTAAAACTGTAAAGGCCTAAGACTGCTCCTTTTAGCTACAGGCCATAAGTTACTGGAACAGGCCAGAAGTTACTGAGACCAGTCAGTTCAGATTCCAGAAACCAGGAAGTGTAAAAGTACAGAGTCACAAGGTAGTCAGAAGGTAATGGCTGCCGGACTATGGAATGTCCTCTCCCTGGCCCCCTAGGCAACTGCTTGACCATAGAATGTCCCAACCCTAGTTTCCATAGTGACTGGGTAATCACCAGATGCCCCCATTTGGGGGCAGCCAATGAAAAAATGGTGGTGGGCAACTACTTCCTTAGAAGGAAAACTGAATTGTGATTTCTGGAATTCCTAGACACGAGCCAATCAGAATTGTACCAGTACTAGCACCCCATAAATGATGTAACCTTGTCATTTTTCCCTTTAAAAACTGAGCTTGCAGACAGGTGGGCACTTCCTCCAGCTTCCACTGCATTGGATCTGTTGGACGAAGTCCCTGCCTAGGCTTGTAATGCATTTGGATATCCACGATTAAACCTTGCTTTTACATTCCAGCTTGCTCGTCCTTGGTGGTCTCTCTGGGGGTCCCGATCTGGGCACAACACTTCCAACACACAGGAGGCATTTCTAGTTCAACTCAGCATTGCAAACTGACTTGAACAGGAGCTTCTCTTCAGTCCAATACACTGTACTTCCTGGGAACAGACAGGAGTGCTATTTGCACTGCGTATGGCCACAGGAGCACAAGAGTGGCTGTGCTTAACCTACATTAACACTTGCTTCTAGAATTTGAAACTGAATGGGATTCAACTCCATTTAGGAAGGGCAATTCAACCCTAGCTTGCCTTACAAGAAAAACACTCTGCTTTTGAGAAAGGGGCACTCTTGTACTCTGCTGTGTTTCTTATAGGGCCAAAACATTGAGCTGGCTCACAGCAAAAGAACTGTGCTTCCTACACACACGAGGCATACCTAGTTCAACTCAGCATTGGAAACTGACTAGAATAGGAGCTTCTCTTCAGTCCAATACACTCTACTTGCTGAGCACAGACGCAAGTGCTATTTGTACTGTGTATGACCAGGAGAGCACAAGAGTAGCTATTCTTAAGATAAAGGAACACTTGCTTCTAGAATTTGAAACTGAATGTGATCCAAACCATTTAGGAAGGGCAATTGAACCCTAGCATACCTTACAAGAAAAACAGTCTGCTTTTAAGTAAGGGGCAATCTTGTACTCTACTGTGTTTCCTATAGGTCCAGAACAGTGAGCTGGCTGAGAACAAAAGAACTGTGCCTCCACAACACATGAGGCATACCTAGTTCAACTCAGCATTAGAAACTAAGCAGAATAGCAGCTTCTCTTCAGTCCAATGCACTGTGCTTGCTGGGAACAGAAGCAAGTGCTATTTGCATTGTGTATGGCCTGGGGAGCACAAGAGTGGCTGTTCTTAACCTAAATTAACACTTGCTTCTCAAATTTGAACCTGAATGGAATTCAACTCCATTTCAGAAGGGCAATTGAAGCCGAGATTGCCTTACAAGAAAAACACTCTGCTTTTGAGAAAGGGGCACTCTTGTACTCTACTGTGTTTCCTATAGGGTCAGAACAGTGAGCTGGTTTACACCAAAAGAACTGTGTTTTCAACATACAGAAGGCATTTCTAGTTCAACTCAGGATTGGAAACTGACTTGAACATGAGCTTCTCTTCATTCCAATACACTGTTCTTCCAGGGAACAGACGGGAATGCTATTTGAATTGTGTATGGCCAGGGGAGCACAAGAGTGGCTGTTCTTATGCTAAATTAATACTTGGTTCTAGAATTGGAAACTGAATGGCATTCAACTCCATTTACGAAGGGCAATTGAACCCTTGCTTGCCTTACAAGAAAAACATTCTGCTTTTGAGAAAGGGGCACTCTTGTACTCTGCTGTCTTTCCTATAGTTGCAGAACAGTGAGGTGGCTCAGAACAAAAGAACTGTGCTTCCACCACATAAGAGGCATACCTAGTTCAACTCAGCATTGGACACTGACGAGAATAGTAGCTTTTCTTCAGTCCATAACACTGTACTTGCAGGGGAGACACGAGTGCTCTTTATACTGAGTATGGCCAGGGGAGCACAAGCATGGCTGTTCATAACCTAAATTATAACTTGCTTCTAGAATTTGAAACTGAATGTGATTCAACTCCATTTAGGAAGGGCAATTCAACCCTAGCTTACCTTTCAAGAAAAACACTCTGCTTTTGAGAAAGGGGCACTCTTGTTCCCTGCCATGTTTCCTAAGGGCCAAAACATTGAGCTGCCTCAGAGCAACAGAACTGTGCATCCCACACACACGAGGCATACCTAGTTCAACTCAGCATTGGAAATTGACTAGAATAGGATCTTCTCTTCAGTCTAATACACTGTACTTGCTCGGAACAGATACGAATGCTATTTGTACTGTGTATGGCCAGGGGAGCACAAGAGCGGCTGTTCTTAACCTAAATTAACACTTGCTTCTAGAATTTGAAACTGAATGGGATTCAACTCCACTTAGGAAGGGCATTTGACCCCTAGATTGCCTTCAAGAAAAACACGCTGTTTTTGAGAATGGGGCACTCTTGTACTCTACTGTGTTTCCTATAGGGCCAGAACATTGAGCTGGCTCTAGCAAAAGAACTGTGCTTAAAACAAACACGAGGAAAACCTAGTTCCAATCAGCATTGGAAACTGACTAGAATAGGAGCTTCTCTTCAGTCCAAAACACTGTACTTGCTGGGAACAGCATGATTGCGAATTTGCACTGTATAGGGCCAGGGGAGCACAGGAGTGGCTGTTCTTAAACTAAATTAACATTTGCTTCTATAATTTGAAACTTAACGTGATTCAACTCCATATCATGAAAGGCAATTGAACCCTAGCATGCCTTAAGAGCAAAACACTCTGCTTTAGAGAACGGGGCACTCTTGTACTCTGCCATCTTTCATATAGGGCCAGAACAGTGAGCTGGCTCAGAACAAAATAACTGTGCTTCCAACACACACGGGGAATACCTAGCTCAAATCAGCTTTGGAACCTGACTACAATAGTAGCTTTTCTTCAGTCCAATACACTGTACATGATGGGAACAGACACGAGTGCTGTTTGCACTGTATATGGCCAGAAGAGCTTAAGAGTAGCTGTTCTTAACCTACATTAACACTTGCATCTAGAATTTGAAAGTGAATGTGATTCAACTCCATTTATGAAGGGCAATTCAAACCTAGCTTGACATAAGACAAAAACACTCTTCTTTTGAATAAGCAGGCCTCTTGCACCCTCCTGGGTTTCCTATAGGGCCTGAACAGTGAGCTGTAACAGAAGAAAAAAACTGTGCTTCCAACACACACGAGGCATACCTAGTTCAATTCAGCAATGGAAACTGAATAGAATAGGAGCTTCTCTTCACTCCAATACACTGTACTTGCAGGGAACAGACGAGAGTGCTATTTGCACTGTATACTGCCAGGGGAGCACAAGAGTGTCTGTTCTTATCATAAATTAACACTTGCTTCTAGAATTTGAAACTCAATGGGATACAACTCCATTTAGGTAGGGCAATTGAACCCTAGCATACCTTACAGGAAAAACAGACTGCTTTTAAGTAAGGGGCAATCTTGTACTCTGCTGTCTTTCTTATAGGTGCACAACAGTGAGCTGGCTGAGAACAAAAGAACTGTGCCTCCACAACACACGAGGCATACCTAGTTCAACTCAGCATTGGAAACTGAGTAGAATAGCAGCTTCTCTTCAGTCCAATACACTGTACTTGCTGGGAACAGAAGCAAGTGATATTTGCATTGTGCATGGCCTGGGGAGCACAAGAGTGAATGTTCTTAACCTAAATTAACACTTGCTTCTCAAACTTGAACCTGAATGGGATTCAACTTTATTTATGAAGGGCAATTCAACCCTAGCTTGCCTTTCAAGAAAAACACTCTGCTTTTGAGAAAGGGGCACTATTGTACCCTGCTATGTTTCTTAAGGGCCAAAACATTGAGCTGGCTCAGAGCAAAAGAACTGTGCATCTTTCACACACGAGGCATACCTACTTCAACTCAGCATTGGAAACTGACTAGAATAGGATCTTCTCTTCAGGCCAATACACTGTACTTGCTGCGAACAGACACGAGTGCTATTTGTACCGTGTATGACCAGCGGAGCACAAGAGTGGCTGTTCTTAACCTAAATTAACACTTGCTTCTAGAATTTGAAACTGAATGGGATTCAACTCCACTTAGGAAGGGCATTTGACCCCTAGATTGCCTTCAAGAAAAACATGCTGCTTTTGAGAAAGGGGCACTCTTGTACTCCACTGTGTTTCCTATAAGGCCAGAACAGTGAGCTGGCTCAGAGCAAATACACTGTACTTGCAGGGAACAGCACGAGTGCTATTTGCAATGTATATGGCCAGGGGAGCACAAGAGTGGTTGTTCTTAATCTAAATTAACAGTTGCTTCAATAATTTGAAACTGAACGTGTTTCAACTCCATATCATGAAAGGCAATTGAACCCTAGCTTGCCTTAAGAGCAAAACACTTTGCTTTTGAGAACGGGGCACTCTGCAATCTTTCCTATAGGGCCAGAACAGTGAGCTGGCTCATAACAAAATAACTGTGATTCCAACACACACGGGGAACACCTAGTTCAAATAAGGTTTGGAACCTGACTAGAATAGTAGCTTTTCTTCAGTCCAATACACTGTACATGATGGGAACAGACACGAATGCTCTTTGTACTGAGTATGGCCAGAAGAGCTCAAGAGTGGCTGTTCTTAACCTAAATTAACACTTGCATCTAGAATTTGAAACTGAATGTGATTCAACTCCATTTATGAAGGGCAATTCAAACTTAGCTTGACTTAAGAGAAAAACACTCTGCTTTTGAATAAGCGGCCCTCTTGCACCCTCCTGGGTTTCCTTTAGGGCCCGAACAGTGAGCTGGAACAGAAGAAGGAAACTGTGCTTCCAACACACACGAGGCATACCTAGTTCAAATCAGCAATGGAAACTGAATAGAATAGGAGCTTCTCTTCACTCCAATACACTGTACTTGCAGGGAACAGATGCGAGTGCTCTTTGCACTGTATACGGCCACGGGAGCACAAGAGTGGCTGTTCTTAACCTAAATTAACTCTTGCTTCTAGAATTTGAAACTGAATATGATTCACCTCAATTTATGAAGAGCAATTCAATCCTAGCTTGCCTTACAAGAAAAACACTCTGCTTTTGAGAAAGGGGCACTCTTGTACTCTACTGTGTTTCCTATATGGCCAGAACAGTGAACTGGCACAGAACAAAAGAACTGTGCTTCCAACACACAGGACGCACACAAGAGTGGCTGTTCTTAACCTAAATTAAAACTTCCTTCTAGAATTTGAAACTGAATATGATTCAACTCTATTTAAGAAAGCAGTTGAATCTTAGATTGCCTTACAAGAAACACACTCTGGTTTTCAGTAAGGGGCACTCTTGAACTCTACTGTGTTTCCTATAGGTCCAGAACAGTGAGCTGGCTGAGAACAAAAGAACTATGCTTCACCAACACACGAGGCATAGCTAGTTCAACTCAGCATTGGAAACTGACTAGAATAGGAGCTTCTCTTCAGTCCAATACACTGTACTTGATGGGAACAGATGTGAGTGCTATTTGCACTATATATGGCCAGGGGAGCACAAGAGTAGCTGTTCCTAACCTAAAATAACACTTGCTTCTAGAATTTGAAACTGAATGGGATTCAACTACATTTAGGAAGTGCAATTGAACCCTAGCTTACCTCTCAGGAAAAACACTTTGCATTTGAGTAAGGGGCAGTCTTGTACTCTAAGGTATTTTCTATAGGGCCATAACAGTGAGCTGGATCAAAAAAAAAAAAAAGAAACGTTCTTCCAACACACAGGAGGCAAACCTAGGAAAACTCAGCATTGGAAACTGACTAGAGTAGGAGCTTTTCTTCAGTCCAAAACCTGTACTTGCTGGGAACAGATGCTAGTGGTCTTTGCGTTGTGTATGGCCAGGGGAGCATAAGAGTGGATGTTCTTAACCTAAATTAACACTTGCTTCTATCATTTGAAACTGAATGAGATTCAACTCCATTTAGGGAGGGCAATTGAACCCTATCTTGTCTTACAGGAAAAACACTCTCCTTTTCAGAAAGGGGCACTCTTGTTCTCTGATGTCTTTCCTATTGGGCCAGAACACTGAGCTGGCTGAGAAAAAAGAACTGTGCTTCCAACACACATGAGGAATTCCTAATACAACTCAGCATTGTAAACTGACTAGAATAGTTGCTTATCTTCAGTCCATTACATTGTACTTATTGGGAACAGACACCAGTGCTCTTTTCACTGAGAATGGCCAGGGGAGCACAAGAGTGGCTGTTCTTAACCTAAATTAACTCTTGCTTCTAGAATATGAAACTGAATGTGATTCAACTCCATTTAGGAAGGGCAATTGAACCCTAGCTTGGCTTACAAGGAAAACACTCTGATTATGAACAATGGGCCCTCTGGTACTCTACTGGTTTTTTATAGTGCCAGAGCAGTGAGCTGGCTCAGAAAAAAAGAATTGTGCTTCCAACACACACACGAGGCATACCTAGTTCAACTCAGCATTGGAAACTGAATAGAATAGGAGCTTTTCTTCATTCCAATACACTGTACTTGCTGGGAACAGACATTAGTGCTATTTGCATTGTGTATGGCCAGGGGAACACAAGTGTGGCCATTCTAAACCTGTAGAACCAAAATAAGACCAAAATGCTCTCACCCCAAAACTAAAGGCCTAAGACTGCTCCTTTTAGCTACAGGCCATAAGTTACTGGAACAGGCCAGAAGTTACTGAGACCAGTCAGTTCAGATTCCAGAAACCAGGAAGTGTAAAAGTACAGAGTCACAAGATAGTCAGGAGGTAATGCCTGCCAGACTATGGAATGTCCTCTCCCTGGTTTCCAGGGTAACTGACCACAGAAATGCCCCCACCTGAGGGCAGCCAATGAGAAATGGTGGCAGGCAACCACTCCCTTAGAAGTAATTTCTAGAAGTCCCTAGAAGCGAGCCAATCAGAATTGTACCTGTACTAGCACCCCTAAATGATGTAACCTTGTGACTTTTCCCTTTAAAAACTGAGCTTGCAGACAGGTGGGCGCTTCCTCCAGCCTCCACTTCGTTGGATGTATTGGACGAAGTCCCTGCCTAGGTTTGTATTGCTTTTGGATATCCAGAATTAAACCTTGCTTTTGCATTCCGGCATGCTCGTCTTTGGTGGTCTCTCTGGGGGTCACGATCTGGGCACAACAAACCTAAATTAACACTTGCTTCTATAATTTGAAACTGAATGTGATTCAACACCATTTATGAAGGGCAATTCAACCCTGGCTTGCCTTACAAGAAAAACACTCGGCTTTTGAGAAAAGGCACTCTTGGACTCTGCTGTGTTTCTTAGAGGGCCAGAACAGAGAGCTGACTCAGAAGAAATAACTGTGCTTCCAACACACATGAGGCATACCTAGTTCAATTCAGCATTGGAAACTGATTAGAATAGCAGCTTCTCTTCCTTACAATACACTGTACTAGCTGAGGATAAACGGTAGTGCTATTTGTACTGTTTATGGCCAGGGGAGCACAAGAGTGGCTGTGTGTCTGCTAAATTAACACTTGCTTCTAGAATTTGAAACAGAATGTGATGCAACCCCATTTAGGTTGGGCAATTGAACCCTAGCATGCCTTACAAGAAAAAAACTCTGCTTTTGAGTAAGGTGCCCTCTTGTACTCTACTGGGTTTTCTATAGGGCCAGAGCAGTGAGCTGGCTCAGGACAAAAGAAATGTGCTTCCAACACACACGAGGAATAACTAGTTCAACTCAGCATTGGAAACTGACATGAACAGGAGCTTCTCTTCAGTCCAATACACTGTACTTCCTGGGAACAGACGGGAGAGCTATTTGCACTGTGTATGGCCATGGGAGCACAAGAGTGGCTGTTCTTTACCTACATTAACACTTGCTTCTAGAATTTGAAACTGAATGGGATTCAACTCCATTTAGGAAGGGCAATTCAACCCTAGCTTGCCTTACAAGAAAAACACTCTGCTTTTGAGATAGGGGCACTCTTGTACTCTGCTGTGTTTCTTATAGGGCCAAAACATTGAGCTGGCTCACAGCAAAAGAATTGTGCTTCCTACACACACGAGGCATACCTAGTTCAACTCAGCATTGGAAACTGACTAGAATAGGAGCTTCTCTTCAGTCCAATACACTCTACTTGCTGAGCACAGACGCGAGTGCTATTTGTACTGTGTATGACCAGGAGAGCACAAGAGTAGCTATTCTTATCCTAAGTGAACACTTGCTTCTAGAATTTGAAACTGAATGTGATTCAAACAATTTAGGAAGGGCAATTGAACCCTAGCATACCTTACAAGAAAAACAGTCTGCTTTTAAGTAAGGGGCAATCTTGTACTCTACTGTGTTTCCTATAGGTCCAGAACAGTGAGCTGACTGAGAACAAAACAACTGTGCCTCCACAACACACGAGGCATACCTAGTTCAACTCAGCATTAGAAACTAAGCAGAATAGCAGCTTCTCTTCAGTCCAATGCACTGTGCTTGCTGGGAACAGAAGCAAGTGCTATTTGCATTGTGTATGGCCTGGGGAGCACAAGAGTGGCTGTTCTTAACCTAAATTAACACTTGCTTCTCAAATTTGAACCTGAATGGGATTCAACTCCATTTCAGAAGGGCAATTCAACCCTAGCTTGCCTTACAAGAAAAACACTCTGCTTTTGAGAAAGGGACACTCTTGTACTCTACTGGGTTTCCTATAGGGCCAGAACAGTGAGTTGGCAAAGAACAAAAGAACTGTGCTTCCAAAACACACGAGGCATACCTAGTTCAACTCAGCATTGGACACTGAGTAGAATAGGAGCTTCTCTTCAGTCCAATACAATGTACTTGATGGAAACAGATGGGAGTGCTATTTGCAGTGTATATTGCCAGGTGAGCACAAGAGTGGCTATTCTTAACCAATTAACACATGCTTCTCGAATTTGAGACTGAATTGCATTCAACTCCACTTAGGAAGGGCATTTGAACCCTATATTGCCTTCAAGAGAAACACGTTGCTTTTGAGAAAGGGGCACTCTTGTTCTCTACTGGGTTTCCTATAAGGCCAGAACAGTGAGCAGGTTTAGAGCAAGAGAACTGTGCTTCCAACACACAGGAGGCATTTCTAGCTCAACTCAGCATTGGAAACTGACTTGAACAGGAGCTTCTCGTCAGTCCAATACACTGTACTTCCTGGGAACAGACGGGAGTGCTATTTGCACTGTGTATGTCCAGGGGAGCACAAGAGTCGCTGTTCATAACCTAAATTAACTCTTGCTTCTAGAATTTGAAACTGATTGTGATTCAACTCCATTTAGGAAGGGCAATTGAACCCTAGCTTGGCTTACAAGGAAAACACTCTGATTATGAACAATGGGCCCTCTTGTACTCTACTAGTTTTTTATAGGGCCAGAGCAGTGAGCTGGCTCAGAAAAAAGAACTGTGCTTCCAACACACACGAGGCATACCTAGTTCAACTCAACATTGGAAACTGAATAAAATAGGAGCTTTTCTTCAGTCCAATACACTGTACTTGCTGGGAACAGACGTCAGTGCTATTTGCATTGTGTATGGCCAGGGGAACACAAGTGTGGCCATTCTAAACCTAAATTAACACTTGCTTCTAGAATTTGAAACTGAATGTGATTCAACACCATTTATGAAGGGCAATTCAACCCTGGCTTGCCTTACAAGAAAAACACTTGGCTTTTGGGAAAGAGCACTCTGGACTCTGCTGTGTTTCTTAGAGGGCCAGAACAGAGAGCTGTCTCAGAAGAAATAACTGTGCTTCCAACACACACGAGGCATACCTAGTTCAATTCAGCATTGGAAACTGATTAGAATAGCAGCTTCTCTTCCTTACAAAACACTGTACTTGCTGAGGACAAACGCTAGTGTTATTTGTACTTTTTATGGTCAGGGGAGCACAAGAGTGGCTGTGTGTCTGCTAAATTAACACTTGCTTCTAGAATTTGAAACTGTATGTGATGCAACCCCATTTAGGTTGGGCAATTGAACACTAGCATGCCTTACAAGAGAAACACTCTGCTTTTGAGTAAGGTGCCCTCTTGTACTCTACTGGGTTTTCTATAGGGCCAGAGCAGTGAGCTGGTTCAGGACAAAAGAACTGTGCTTCCAACACACATGAGGAATACCTAGTTCAACTCATCATTGGAAACTGACTAGAATAGCAGCTTCTCATCAGTCCAAAAACTGTACTTGCTGAGATGCCAGTGCTCTTTGCACAGTGTTTGGCCAGGGGAGCAGAAGAGTGGCTGTTCTTAACCTAAATTAACACTTGCGTCTATCATTTGAAACTGAATGTGATTCAGCTCCATTTAGGAAGGGCATTTGAACCCTAGCTTGACTTACAAAAAAACACTCTGCTTTTGAGGAAGGGACACACTTGTACTCTACTGTCTTTCCTATAGGGCCAGAGCAGTGAGCTGGCTCAGAACAAAACAACTGTGTTTCCAACACACACGAGGCATACCTAGTTCAACTCAGCATTGGAAACTGAATAGAATAGCAGCTTCTCTTCAGTCCAATACACTGTAATTGCTGGGAACAGATGCAAGTGCTATTTGCATTGTGTATGGCCGGGGAACACAAGAGTGTCTGTTCTTAACCTAAATTACCTCTTGCTTCTAGAATTTGAAACGGAATGGGATTCAACTCCATTTAGGAAGGGCAATTGAACCCTAGCTTGCCTTGCAAGAAATACACTCTGCTTTTGAGAGAGGAGCACTCTTGTACTCCACTGTGTTTCCTATAGGGCGAGAACAGTGAGCTGACTAAGAACAAAAGAACTGTGCTTCTAACACACACGAGGAATACCTAGTTCAACTCAGGATTGGAAACTGACGAGAATAGGAGCTATTCTTCAGTCCATTTCACTGTACTTGCTGGGAACAGACACGAGTGCACATTGCACTGAGTATGGCCAGGGGAGCACAATAGTGGCTGTTTTTAACCTAAATTAACACTTGCTTCTAGAATTTGAAACTGAATGTGAATCAACTGCATTTAAAAAGGGCAATTCAACCCTAGCTTGCCTTACAAGAAAAACACTCTGCTTTTGTGAAAGGGGCACTCTTGTACTCTGCAGTGTTTCTTATATGGCCAAAACACTGCCCTGGCTAAGAACAAAAAAACTGTGCTTCCAACATGCACTAGGCAAACCGAGTTCAACTCAGCATTGAAAATTGACTATAGAAGCAGCTTCTCTTCAGTCCAATAAACTTTACTTGCTGGGAAGAAATGCTAGTGCTATTTGCACTGTGTATGGCCAGGGAAACACAAGAGTCGCTGTTTTTAACCTAAATTAACCTGTGATTCTAGAATTTGAAACTGAATGGGATGGAACTCCATTTAGGAAGGGAAATTTAACCCTAGCTTGCATTACAAGAAAAACACTCTGCTTTTGAATAAGCGGCCCTCTTTTACTCTACTGTGTTTCCTATAGGGCCAGAACAGTGAGCTGGCTCAAAAAAAAAAAAAAAAAAAAAGAACTGTGCTTCCAACACACACGAGGCTTACCTAGTTCAACTCAGCATTGAAAAGTGTCTAGAATACCAGCTTCTCCTCAGTCCAATACACTATATTGCTGGGAACAGAGGCTAGTGCTATTTGAACTGTGTATAGCCAGGGGAGCACAAGAGTGTCTGTTCTTAACCTAAATTAACACTTGCTTCTACAATTTGAACCTGAATGTGATTCAACTCCATTTAGGCAGGGCAATTGAACCCAAGCTTGCCTTACAAGAAAAACACTCTGCTTTTGAGTAAGGTGCCCACTTGTACTCTACTGGGTTTCCTATAGGGCCAGAGCAGTGAGCTGGCTCAGAACAAAAGAACTGTGCTTGCAACACACACGAGAAATACCTAGTTCAACCCAGCATGGAAACTGACTAGAATAGCAGCTTCTCTTCAGGCCAAAAACTGTACTTGCTGGGAATAGATGCTAGTGCTCTTTGCACAGTGTATGGCCTGGGGAGGAAAAGAGTGGCTGTTCTTAACCTAAATTAACACTTGCTTCTAGAATTTGAAACTGAATGTGATTCACTCCATTTAGGAAGGGCATTTGAACCCTAGCTTGCCTTACAAAAAAAAACACTCTGCTTTTGAAAAAGGGCCACTCTTGTACTCTACAGTCTTTCTTATAGGGCCAGAGCAGTGAGCTGGCTCAGAACGAAACAACTGTGCTTGAACACACTTGAAGCATACCTAGTTAAACTCAGCATTGGAAACTGAATAGAATAGGATCTTCTCTTCAGTCCAATACACTGTAGTTGCGAGTAACTGATGCGAGTGCAATTTGCATTGTGTATGGCCGGGGAACACAAGAGTGTCTGTTCTTAACCTAAATTACCTCTTGCTTCTAGAATTTGAAGCTGAATGGGATTCAACTCCATTTAGGAAGGGCAATTGAACCCTAGCTTGCCTTACAAGAAATACACTCTGCTTTGGAGAAAGGGGCACTCTTGTACTCTACTGTGCTTCCTGTAGGGCGAGAACAGTGAGCTGACTAAGAACAAAAGAACTGTGCTTCCAACACTCACTACGAATACCTAGTTCAACTCAGGATTGGAAACTGACGAGAATAGGAGCTATTCTTCAGTCCATTTCACTGTACTTGCTGGGAACAGACATGAGTGCACCTTGCACTGTTCGTAACCTAAATTAATACTTGATTCTAGAATTTGATAGTGAATGTGATTCTACTCCATTTAGAAAGGGCAATTGAACCCTAGCTTGCCTTCAAGAAAAATATGCTGCTTTTGATAAAGGGACATTCTTTTACTCTACAGTGTTTCCTATATCGCCAAAACAGTGAGCTGGCACAGAGCAAAAGAATTGTGTTTCCAACACACATGAGGCATACCTAGTTCAACTCAGCATTGGATACTGACTAGAATAGTAGCTTTTCTTCCGTCCTTTACACTGTAATTGCTGGGAACAGAAGCAAGTGCTCTTTGCACTCTGTATGGCAAGCTGAGCACAAGAGTGGCTCTTCTTAACCTTAATTAACACTTGCTTCTAGAATTTGAAACTGAATGTGATTCAACTCCATTTATGAAAGGCAATTGAATCCTAGCTTGCCATCCAAGAAAAACACTCTGCTTTTGACAAAGGGGCAACTTGTAGTCTGCTGTGTTTCTTATAAGGCCAAAACAGTGAGCTGGTTCAGAGCAAAGAACTGTGCTCTCAACCCACACGAGGCATACCTAGGTCAACTCACCATTGGAAACTGACTGGAATAGGAGCTTTTCTTTAGTCCAATACACCGTACTTGCAGAGCACAGACGGGATTGCTATTTGCACTCTGTATGAGGAGGGAAGCACAAGAGTGGCTGTTCTTATGCTAAATTAACACTTGCTTCTAGAATTTGAAACTGAATGTGATTCAACTCCATTTATGAAGGGCAATTGAACGCAAGCATGCCTTACAAGAAAAACACTCTCCTTTTTTACTAAGGAGTCCTCTTTTACTCTACTGGGTTTCCTATCGGGCCAGAGGAGTGAGCTGGCTCAGAACAAATGAACTGTGCTTCCAACACTCACGAGGCATACCTAGTTCAACTCAGCATTGGAAACTGACTAGAATAGGAGCTTCTCTTCATTCCAACACACTGTACTTGGTGGGAACAGACAAGAGGGTTATTTGCAATGTGTATGTCCAGTGGAGCAAAATAGTGGCTGTTCTTAAACTAAATTAACACTTGCTTCTATAATTTGAAACTGAATGTGATTCAACTCCATTTAGAAAGGGCAATTGAACTCTAGCTTGCCTTACAAGAAAAACATTCTGCTTTTGAGAAAGGGGCACTCTTGTACTCTACTGTGTTTCCTATAGGGCCAGTACAGTGAGCTGGCACAGAACAAAAGAACTGTGCTTTTAACACACACGAGACATATCTTGGTCATCTCAGCATAGGAAACTGACTAGAATAGGAGATTCACTTCAGTCAAATACACTGTACTTGCTGAGAACAGACATGAGTGCTATTTGCACTGTGTATGGCCAGGGGAGCACAAGAGTGGCTGTTCTTATGATAAATTAACAGTTGTTTCTAGAATTTGAAACTGAATGTGATTCAACTGCATTTCAGAAGGGCTATTGAAACCTAGCTTATCTTCAAGAAAAATACGCTGCTTTTGAGAAAGGGGCACTCTTGTACTCTACTGTGTTTCGTAAAGCACCAAAACAGTGAGCTGGCTCAGAGCAAAAGAACTGTGCTTCCAACACTCAGGAGGCTTACCTAGTTCAACTCAGCATTGGAAACTGACTAGAATACAAGGTTCTCTTCATTCCAACACACTGTACTTGGTGGGAACAGACACGATTGCTATTTCCAATGTGTTGTGGGCGCCATGGGCCCTGGCCCCTGACTGGGAATGGCTGTGGCCTTGCTTGCTGACCTTGATCAGATGTCCTCCCTATTCTGATTCCCTGCCGGTATCCACCCTTCTGAATGCTTAAGGGAAGTTCCTTGTTTGTGTATCCGGCATTTTGGGTGTTAACAACTTAGATGCAAGAATGTAGAACATTGTTCTGGAATGTACACCATTGGTAGTGAACTTCTGCCCTCCGGGGGTTCCTCCATTTGTGCTGTAAGCCTGTATTTAAGGTTTCTTCCCTCTTTCAATAAACGGCATTCGACATCCAATTGTACGAATGACCCGCTGTCTCTTGTCTCTATTTTTAATCCGCAGCCTTTCACTCACACATGGTAAACGGGTATCGGTATGCGGGCGTTACCGCTACAAATGGAGGTCCCACCGAGATCTGAGAAAGAAGGACCAGCTGATGGACACCTTGGGAAGGCCGGCCGGCATTTTAAAGGTAAGAGTGGATTGAAATGGGTGCAGGTAGCTCACAGTCAGTTAAATGGACTGTTGAAGCAGGAAGGCACCAAACTTAAGAAAGGGCAAGACAGCTAAAGATTTTAAATAAAAAAGGAAATCTTCCCAATAGAGAAGAAAGGAAAGGAAATTTCCTGTGAGAAAAGGTAGAAAAAATTTTAATCTAGAAAAAATAAATTTTCCCGGTAAAAAGGGAAAAAATTTTTGAAACTAGGCCTAAAGATTTGAGTCTTGTAGAGGAAGGATGAAGGAAAGAGAAAAGCCTCTTCCCAGTGGTAATGGAGAATGTAAAGACTTTTTCCAGTTGGAGAGTTTTCAGGATAGCTGAAACTCTGAGCTCTTTCTTCCCGCCAGTGCAGAGCGGCAGCATCTGAATTACAAAGAATCGGCAGGTAGGCCTCATTGCTGCTGGCTGAACAGCAAGAGAGCCCAGAGCTTAAAGTTTTGCTGTCTGTTTGCTTAATTTGGGTTCAAATGTTTTTTATTTTTCCCTCAGAGTGGGAATAATTCAATATTTAGGATCCCTTCATAGGAAATGTTTTTCTGTTTTTCCCTTATGGTGGGAATAACTAGTTATTAGGTAGTCCCTTCATGGGAGTAGAAAGTTTTAACTGTGAGTTTGTGTGTACGGGGCACACCCAACGGCTGTGGCTGACAAAGGCGTGCACGAGATAGCCCGAAGCAGCGGGCAGACAGGTACACGCCAGTGGGAGGCAGAGCCGTGATGGAATGTGGACCAGGCAGGCACTGGCAATAGAGCCCGAGCAGTGGGCAGAGCAAAGCTAAGCTGCAGCCTCAGCGAGAAGAGGCCGGGAAGGGACTAGCACTAAAAGTTTAAACCAGGCCTAACTTCTGGTGAAAAATGGTTTGGGTCAGGACATTCGGTCAAGACAGTCAATGCTGTTTGAATAAAGGATGTTCTGTTCTTTTGATTGTCTTAATAAATGTTTGGATGATAGCCGGGCGGTGGTGGCGCACGTCTTTAATCCCAGCACTCGGGAGGCAGAGCCAGGCGGATCTCTGTGAGTTCGAGGCCAGCCTGGGCTACCAAGTGAGTCCCAGGAAAGGCACAAAGCTACACAGAGAAACCCTGTCTCGGAAAAAAACCAAAAAATAAATAAATAAATAAATAAATAAATGTTTGGATGAATGTTTGGATTCTCATGGTAGATAAACTAAAGAAAGAGGATTCATAATTTTGAACTATATATTAGGTATGGTCTTGTCTGTTGATCATTACTGAAAATTTGGCTCTGCAATTTAAGTTGCTTTCTAGAAATTCTTGGTTTAATTCTATAAAAATATAACACCTAAAATAAATTGGGTTATCAGCTTATTAAATAACGTTGCTAAGATAAACCCATAAATGATAATCTCTTACTGATAAAGAGGTTACAAAATTATTTTTCCAGCAAATAAAATACAGGTAAATTGTTTGGTCCACGTTGTTAAAAATTGGCTATTTGTGTTAATGTGTTACTTGAAATCTATAAAAAAGAAGCCTCTTTTTTAGATTTTATAAAAATACTGGAGTATTACCTAAAGTTTACCTCTTCAAATCCTATAGAGATTGTATTTAATGCTTTTATAATTGGCATATGTAAAAAAGACCATGGAAACAGAAGCTGGTGATAGAATTGCTCAATTATTATTGCATTCATATTTTAAATTCAAAATGGTGCCGATATATAGAACTGGAGGCTTTGGAGGTACAGGGAAAAAGGTGTTTTGACAAACAGTTATCAATGATCAACAGCCTAAATTAAAAACAAAATTATATGGGATTGAGATTGGAAGATTATTGGATTCTGGTACTAGATATATCTGTAATTTCACAAAAATCCTGAGATCCCAATTGACCCCTTAAAAATTCTACTTCTAACCAAAAGGTATCGGCACAGCTCAGATGCCATTACAGAGCAGGCTACTTTTAAATTGGAAGGATGAGGAAGGTCATGCAGGAACTTTTCAACCCTTTGTGCTACCTGACATTCCAGTGAACTTGTGGGGACGGGATGTGTTAGACGTTATTGGAGCAGTGCTTACTACACAGCCTGTACAACAGATGCTGAAGAGTCAGGGCTACTGCACGGACAGAGGCTTAGAAAAAAAATGTTTCAAGGAGGCCCACAACCTGTGGCAGACAAAAACTGTGTCACTAGAGGTCTTGGGGATACTAGAGGATTAGGGTCTTTTCCATAGGGGTCACTAGACAGCAGCCTTCTATAATACAACCGATAAAAATCACTTGGAAAAGTGATGATCCTGTATGGATGGAACAGTGGCCCCTTACTAAGGAAAAATTGGAGGCTGCGTATGCGTTGGTTAAGGAGCAGTTAGATGCTGGACATATCATTCCTTCCACTTCACCTTGGAACTCACCTATATTTGTTATTAAAAGAAATCAGGAAAATGGAGGCTATTACAGGATCTTAGAGCTGTAAATAAAACCATGCTTCTCATGGGAGCAACACAGCCTGGCTTGCCTGCCCCTGTGGCAATTTCTAAACATTGGCATTTAATTGTGGTTGACTTGAGGGATTGTTTCTTCACCATTCCTTTGCATCCCGAGGACAGTCCTCGCTTTGCTTTCAGTGTTCCTTCAAAAAATCTTAAGGAACCTTATCAGCGATATCAGTGGGTGGTATTGCCTCAAGGAATGGCCAATAGCCCTACTATATGTCAAATTTATGTGTCTTTGGCCCTAGCTCCAGTTTGAAAAGCTTTTCCAGGTGTTTATATAATTCACTATATGGATGATATATTAATGGCTGATAAAGATAAAAAACTTGTTTTTGATGCCTTTTCTTTTTTACAAGAAGTTCTTGGCTTGGCTAATTTACAGATAGCCCCAGAAAAGGTACAGGTATCTTTTCCCTATCATTATTTAGGTCATGAATTGTTACGCACGGGCATATGCCCACAAAAGATTACTCTGCGTACGGATCAGCTACGCACACTTAATGATTTCCAAACCTTTCTGGGAGATATTCAATGGCTTCAGCCCACTTTAAAAATTCCAACAGGTCAGCTTCGCCCCTTGTATGATGTCTTAAAGGGCGACCCTGACCCTTCATCTCCCCGTAAATTAACAGCTGAAGGACATGTAGCCCTACAACGTGTGCAACAGGCCCTGGAACAGGCTCACGTACAGTATATAGATCTTAATTCTCCCTTATTGTATTTGATATTTTGTTTTACTCATTCACCTACTGGGATGTTTTGGCAAACAGGTCCTATTCTATGGGTACATTTCCCAGCTTCTCCAGCAAAAATCATCACTCCTTATCCATAGGCTGTTGCTCAGATTATATTTAAGGGAATCAAGATCAGTGTTCAAACTTTTGGTAAGGAGCCAGATATTGTGGTGACCCCATACACCCAGTCTCAAGTAGCATGGTTGCAAGCTAATGATAATGATTGGGCCATATTGACATGCTCCATACAGGGTCAGTTTGATACTCACTACCCCTCCAATGATGTGTGTCAATTTTTTAAATTGCATCCTGTTATATTTCCCAAGATAGTACAAATGACTCCTATTCCTCAGGCCCGTATGGTATTTACTGATGGCACTTCACGTGGTTTTGCTGTGGTGGTTTCTGGTAACATAGTAAAGAGAATAAAAGTCCAGGGCACTTCTGACCAGGTGGCAGAGGTACAGGCGCTGTTGCTTGCTTTACAGATGTTTTCTGATGAGAGTGTAAATATTTATACCGATAGTCAATATGTGGCACATGCCATTATGCCTTTGGAAACAACAGCCTACATACCATCCATTTCTTCCATTCATGAATACTTATTGCAAGTGCAAGGACTTATATGGTCCCGCTCACATAACCTCTATGTGGGCCATATTAGAGCTCATACTCAATTGCCTGAACCTCTAAGTGAAGGTAATCAGAGGGCTGACACCATTACTCGTATGGCTGTCACATTAGTCTGTTCTGCCTTTGATAAGGCTACTCAGTTGCATCAGCGTTATCATCTTAATGCTGGATCTCTCTGTTATCATACAGGCATAACCCGGGAACAAGCCATCCAGATAGTTAAATCATGCCCTATTTGTGTGGAATTTTTACCTGTTCCTCATTTGGGAGTTAATCCTCGAGGACTTTTACCTAATCATGTGTGACAGATGGACGTCACACACGTACCTTCTTTTGGAAAATTACAATATGTCCATGTGTCTATTGATACATATTCTTCTCTAATTTTTGCTTCTGTCCATTCAGGGGAAAAGGTTAAGGATGTAAAGAATCATTGTCTTTATGCTTTTGCTTACAAGGGAGTGCCAAAATGCATAAAGACCGATAATGGTCCCGCCTACAGTAGTATGGAATTTTCAAAATTCTGCCAAGATTTTTCTATTGTTAATAAGACTGGTATTCCGTATAATCCTCAAGGGCAGGCTATAGTAGAACGCTGCCATCGTACCTTAAAAACTTATATTGCTTAAGTAAAAAGGGGGGAGCTTGGGGCTCATCTCTCCTCCACATTCTATTCTTTCCCTTGTTTTATATATTTTAAATATTTTATCAGTGGATTCTGCTGAAGTATCCGCTGCAGATAAGCACTGGAGGGCTCCTGTTGCAAATCATCCTCTGGTGTGATGGAAAGATCTTTCTACTGGCACTTGGAGGGGACCCGATCCGGTGTTGGTGTGGGCCCGGGGATCTGTTTGTATCTTTCCACAGGACAATGAAGTTCCTCTTTGAGTTCCTGAACGCTGTGTGAGCCCTGTGACTGCTGCTGAATCACAACATGGCAGAGACCTTTTGGGCCTTCGTAAACCGCCCCCCTTCTGATGCCAATGGGGATTGAGAGCCCAATACGGCCAGCCTTGGCAAACATTATTGTAAGCCTAGGAACTGTAGCCATGTGGTTGGATTCTTCAGAAGGTAATGAATGGTAACTTTTTTCAAAAACATTGAGAATGTATCACACCTTGGAGATCAAGGATAACTCTGAAGGTCAATAAACTTCATTTGTTAACAGTAGCATGCCAGCTAAGCCTTTTTCACATTTTGCAACCCCCCTCAAGCTGGTGTAGTACCTACTTTTCAGGAATGGCTCTGTGCAACATTTATTTGCCTCCTGAAATTCATGTAGCCTTTTTGAAGATACCTCAAAATTTGTGAGCCTGAATGTAGCCATTATTGAGGCCATTATTTCTGCTCCTTGTTTGCTGTTTTTGTTTTCTGTTTTCTTTATGTTTCTCAGTTGTTCTCTTGCAGACCTGCCAGCCTAAGTAGTGCTGGGATCAAGAAAAATGGGCCTTGGTGGTTCGTGTTCCTAGAGCCGTGTCCATGCCAGTGGACCGTGGCAGCTAGACACAGATGATGCTCACACGCTCCAGAAGAGACTCTGACATCGCTGCTGCTGTTGTTGCTGTTATAGCAGTGGTGGCCACTGCTGCTATTGTTTCTGGGATTACTATTTCATAATTGGTTACTACAGCTAGCACAATGGAGACCCTGACAGCAAAAGTAGCTACCACAGTTAGTTAATCTTTCTTCTTATTGGGCATGAGAAATTTAATTCCACTTCTATTCATTATAATTGGCTTTGTAAGTTGTAAGAAATTATTGAAACTCAAGTCCCATTTGCTTATGTGATACTACCTTACAAGGACTCCAATTTGAAGTAAGGCTAGTTTAAGAAGGGAATGGTTCAATTGCCTTTAGCCTCCTGGCTATGGGTGGGTTAGGACTTCTGTTGGTCTTTTCTGTGTCGCACAGATTGCAAGCCCAGTGCCACTTTGAGATCTTTGGCAGCAGTCACTCTACAGCTCACGTGGTTGAGTCTGTATGATACTGAGTATTCAGAGATGGGTTATGCTTGGGAGGCTGCCATCAACCTAAGACAGAGCACTTGTGTGGCCTGGGCAGGTGACTCTATGACGGGTAAGGTGGTCTGCTGGTCCCACGCAACCTAAGTCAGAAGCTCATTTAATAAAAAGAGGGGACCTGTGGGCGCCATGGGCCCTGGCCCCCGACTGGGAGTGGCTGCGGCCTTGCTTGCTGACCTTGATCAGATGTCCTCCCTATTCAGATTCCCTGCCGGTATCCACCCTTCTGAATGCTTAAGGGAAGTTCCTTGTTTGTGTATCCGGCATTTTGGGCGTTAACAACTTAGATGCAAGAATGTAGAACATTGGGTCTGGAATGTAGACCATTGGTAGTGAACCTCTGCCCTCTGGGGGTTCCTCCATTTGTGTTGTAAGCCTGTATTTAAGGTTTCTTCCCTCTTTCAATAAAAGGCATTCGACATCCAATCGTACGAATGACCCGCTGTCTCTTGTCTCTATTTTTAATCTGCAGCCCTTCGCTCAGACATGGTAAACTGGGAATCGGTAATGCGGGCATTACCGCTACAATGTGTATGTCCAGGGGAGGACAATAGTGGCTGTACTTAAACTAAATTAACACTTGCTTCTAGAATTTGAAACTGAATGAGATTCGACTCCATTTAGGAAGGGCAATTGAACTCTAGCTTGCCTTACAAGAAAAACACTCTGCTTTTGAGAAAGGGGCACTCTTGTACTTTACTGTGTTTCGTATAGGGCCTGAACAGTGAGCTCGCTCAGAACAAGTGAACTGTGCTTCCAAAACACACAAGGCATACCTAGTTCAACTAGGAATTGGAAACAGACTAGATTAGGGGCTTCTCTTCAGTCCAATACACTGTACTTGCTGGGAACAGACGAGAGTTTATTTGCATTGTGTATAGACACAGGAGCAAAGATTGGCTGTTCTTAACATAAATTAACACTTGCTTCTTGAATTTGATAATGAATGTGATTCATCTCCATTTAGGAAGGGCAATTGAATCCTAGAATACCTTACAAAAAAACACTCTGCTTTTGAGAAAGGGGCACTCTTGTACTCTACAGTGTTTCCAATAGGGCCTGAACAGTGAGCTGGCACAGAACAAGAGAACTGTGCTTCCAACACACAGGAGGCATACCTAGTTCAACTCAACATTGAAAACTGACTAGAATAGGAGCTTCTCTTCAGTCCAATACACTGTACTTGCTGAGCACAGACTTGAGTACTCTTTGCACTGTGTATGGCCAAGGGAGCACAAGAGTGGATGTTCTTATGCTAAATTAACACTTGTTTCTAGAATTTGAAACTGAATGTGATTTAAATCCATTTAGGAAGGGCAATTGAACCCTACCATGCCTTACAAAAAAAACACTCTGCTTTTGAAAAAGTGACACTCTTGTAGTCTGCTGTGTTTCTTATAGGGCCAAAACAGTGAGCTGGCTCAGAGCAAAAGAACTGTGCTTCCAGCACACACGAGGCATACCTAGTTCAACTCAACATTGGAAACTGACTAGAATAGGTGCTTCTCTTCAGTCAAATAAAATGTACTTGCTGAGCACAGAAGCGAGTGGTATTTGCACTGTGTATGACCAGGGGAGCACAAGAGTGGCTGTTCTTATGCTAAATTAACACTTGCTTCTAGAATTTGAAACTGAATGTGATTCAACTCCATTTCAGAAGGGCAATTGAACGCTAGCATGCCTTACAAGAAAAACACTCTGCTTTTTTAGTAAGGGGTGCCCGTGTACTCTACTGGGTTTCCTATAGGGACAGAAGAGTCAGCTGGCTCAGAACAAATGAACTGTGCTTCCAACACACATGCGGCATACGTAGTTCAACTCAGCATTTGAAACTGACTTGAATGGGAGCTTCTCTTCAGTCCAGTACACTGTAATTGCTGGGAACAGACGCGAGTGCGATCTGCAATATGTATGGCCAGGGGAGCACAAGAGTGGCTGTTCTTAAACTAAATTAACACTTGCTTCTAGAATTTGAAACTGAATGGGATTCAACTCCATTTAGGAATGGCAATTGAAGTCTAGCTTGCTGTACAAGAAAAACACTCTGCTTTTGAAAAAGGGGCACTCTTGTACTCTACTGTGTTTCTTATAGGGCCAGAACAGTGAGCTGGCTCAGAACAAGAGAACTGTGCTTCCAACACACACGGGTCATACCTAGTTCAACTCAACATTCGAAATTGACTAGAATAGGAGCAGCTCTTCATTCCAATAAACTTTACTTGCTGGGAACAGACGTGAGTGCTATGTGCACTGTATATGGCCAGGGGAGCACAAGAGTGTCTGTTCTTAACATAAATAAACACTTGCTTCTAGAATTTGAAACGCAATGTTATTCAACTCAATTTAAGAGGGGCAATTGAACCCTAGCTTGCCTTACAAGAAAAACACTCTGCTTTTTAGTAAGGGGCATTCTTGCATGCTACTGTGTTTCCTATAGTGCCAGAACAGTGAGCTGGCTGAGAACAAAAGAACTGTGAATCCACAACACATGAGGCATACCTAGTTCAACTCAGCATTGGAAACTGACTAGATTAGGGGCTTCTCTTCAGTCCAATACACTGTACTTGCTGGGAACAGACGAGTTTATTTGCATTGTGTAGGGACAGGGGAGCACAAGAGTGGCTGTTCTTAACCTAAATTAACACTTGCTTCTCGAATTTGAAACTGAATGAGATTAACCTATTTTAGGAAAGGCAATTGAACCCAGCTTGCCTTACAAGAAATACACTCTGCTTTTGAGAAGTGGGCACTCTTGTACTCCACTTTGTTTCCTATAGGGACAGAACAGTGAGCTGGCTCAGAACAAAAGTACTGTGCTTCCAACACAGACGAGGCATACCTTGTTCAACTCAGCATTGGAAACTGACTAGAATAGGAGCTTCACTTCAGTCCAATACCCTGTCCTTGCTGGGAAGAGACGTGAGTGCTATTTGCATTGTGTTTGGCCAGGGGAGCACAAGAGTTGCTGTTCTTAACCTGTTGTGCCCTATCGTGACACCAAGAGAGACCACCAAATACAAGCATGCAGGAGTGCAAAAGCAAGGTTTAATTGTGGATATCCAAATGCAATACAAGCCTAGGCATCGACTTCGTCCAACAAAACCAACGCAGTGGAGGCTGAAGGAAGGGAACACCTGTCTGCAAGCTCAGCTTTTAAAAGGAAAATTCACAAGGTTACATCATTTAGGAGTGCTAGTACAGGTACAATTCTGATTGGCTCGCTTCTAGGGACTTCTAGAAATTACTTCTAAGGGAGTGGTTGCCCACTACCATTTCTCATTGGCTTCCCTCAGGTGGGTGCATTTCTGTGATCAGTTACCCTGGAAACCAGGGAGAGGACATTCCATAGTCTGGCAGGTATTACCTCATGGCTATCTTGTGACTCTATACTTTTATACTTCCTGGTTTCTGGAATATGAACTGACTGGTTTCAGTAACTAATGGCCTATTCCCAAAAGGAGAAATCTTAGGCCTTAATTTTAGGGTGAAAGCATTTTGGTCTTATTTCTAAGATGGCTCATTTTAGTCTCACATTTCCCCCTTCTCATGTGCCTAATGGAACCCAATCATGGGTTTTGGACATTTAGTTCCTAAGTATCCCTCTCTAGTAATGGCCATATATAGTTAGACATCTTGTCTCTATGCCAGGGAGTTTTCTTTTAACCCAGCATTTCAGCCTTTTCTCTACAGGGAACATGGGTGAGCTTCTCTTCTGGAACTGCTTCGAACTGGCACTGGGGCACCGATATCAGGGTGCCTTAAAAGGCTGAAAAGCTAGTCAAAGACTGGGCAAGGGGGCATTTGTCAGAAGCATGTAGCTGCCTGACCCCATAGGGATAGGGAAGAACCATGTTAGCTGGGCTGGTCCACGTCAGCTTTTAGCAAGTCTGGAGCTCATAGTCATCTGGAGCAGTGGAGTCAGCGACTGAAACCTGGAGGTGACTGCCACCTCAGTAGAAATCTGTTGAGACAAATTTAAACTAGGAACATAAGTTAAAATTTATGAACTTATTTGGAACCCTTAGGTCCATACCCTTAGTAATGGGAAAAGCAGTAGTCCCAAGACCAGGAGAGAGGAAAAATACCATCTTTGGGAATACTTATCTGGGGTCCTTTCAACCTCTGTGAAATGGGTCTAGGTTTTTATGGCTCTTTTGATCCTTTGAGGTCTACTTACAAAATGACATAAAAGTTTTAGATACATTAGTATTACCAATCTGTACTGAAATCCATATTGTAGACAAAGCAGGTAATGGGTATCTTGTAAAACAGCAGAAGTGGACTCATACCTTTGAGTGCCAACAAGTTACATTTAAATATGACATCTAAAACAAATCCAAAATGTTGAGCTTTTGACTGAACAGTAAGTAGTCATTGCTCTACCAGCTCATCAGGACTCCTAATTGTTAAGCTCTGAACCATAGAACAAGAGAGTAATCTGAAACTTATCTCATTTTGGACTCATATTTGAACCTTTATGACTTACTTAAACTTTTATATCTTAGAACATTTTCCTAAAAGTGAGCTAACAAGCTAGCTATAGCCTTGCAGAAGGATCTGGTTGATGCTGCCATGCTGACAAAAGTTAGAGCTAGCCAGGCCATCAATACGGTCATAGATCTGAGAAAGATAAACTATATCTGAGTGCAGACCAAGAAGCTTCCAATCCTATAAATTATAGGGACCAAACCCTACCCAGGTCTCCATAGCGTTGGAGGCACCATTCAGAACAGCATAAATCTTCTTCTGTCATCAGTTCCATAAGGCAGAGTATTTTTTCCTGTGGAATAGGGACATGGAAGACTGACCTTGATCAGGCAAAAGGGTGCAATCAATTTCAGTGGACTACTGCTTGTCCACAGTCTGGGCTGGGTCCTGGCGACAGGCGTTGCATTGGGGCATCTTGCCCTGTGCTCAGTGTTGTCATAATCCAGGCAGAGACGTTGTGGTACCTCGTATGTAATCTTCTTTGGAGACCTTGGGTCACTGCTAGGATCTGGAAGCCTGTCCAATATAGTAAGCTTTTAGATCAACATTTAAATGCCATATTCTGCAGATCTCTAAAGTATGAGGGCTGTCCAGGTATATCTGAATAGACAAACTTTGTTTCTAATTACTTGTTTCAAGCTAAATCCTGAAAACATATGCAAGGGATTGAGTAAATGAGTAAACGTATCCCTATAATACTTACCCTGACTACAATTAAAAAACTTGATTACTGATGACTGATTATTTATGTTCTCTAACAGTCTACAAAAGTAGCCTAAAAACAATGCTTTTAAGTTGAAGCTCTTCTAGCATCAAATACAGATTCAGTAAAGAAACCAAAACAAAAAAAATCAATATAAGGAGAAACATTTTTTCAAGCCATTAGTTTTTAACTATAAAAACTGTTCTTAAAAGACTGAGATCTCTCAAATATCTTCCACCACTGCAACTAGACTCTTTTTGGAACTCTAGTCCTGCCATACATTTGCAAACCTCAGCTGTTTCTTATGATTCCTTTATGTTGCAAAGTTTGGCTGCCAGAGCAAGGTATATTCCTGTGAATAAAAGCATTGATGTGCAGCTTTAATATTAATCAAATACCTTATTTATTAAACATATGTCGCCATCTATTTAAATTCTCTAGAAACTTGCTGTTGAACACTTGGTAAAAACATAAGTATTAGGTGTTAACCCGAGTAGATCTTTATAACCTTAGTAAAAGATGGCAGCCAGCCACATGGCTGCCCATGAGGTCACCAGCCAAGATGGAGGGAGCCACGTGGTTGCTGTTTAAAGCTCGTTTTTCTAAACAATAATTACTTGCACACATACACACAGTTGGATCCAAGTTACACACATACATACGTACAGTTAAAGCTTGTTTTCATTTTCAAGTCACATACCTGTATAAATACACACATAAGCAGTTTGTAGAATCATTAGCCATTTTTAAGATGAAAACCAATAAGAATTAACTTTTAAATTTGGTATTTGCAGGTATAAGAAACCATAACAAACAGTTTACATCACATCACCTCTGACCTTCTACAACCTTCCATGTACCCTCAGTCCGTTCCTTTGATCCCTCAGACATTTACTCTAGACCTTTTCTTTTCCTTCAAAACAGAAACTCGTACCAAAGTCTTTCTTGTGATTTCCCTCAGTACTCTAGAATATATTGTAAAGTTACAATATTTAAAACAAGAACAGAAATACATGCATATAACATAACAAAAATAACTCTCAATTTGCATCAGCAATGTACCGCAGACAAGAAACTGTTGGTGGCATTCCATTTTTGGAGCCAGACCTTGATCAGGTTTTAGCCTCAGGGCAGGTCTTGGGAGCCCCACCCAACAGCATGGAAGAGAATGGGGAAAGTGTGCACCATGGAGACAAAAGATTGCTGTTAACCTCAGACCCTCAAGTACACGAGAACGGCAGACTGAAAGTGACTCCATGCCCTGGCTGGGCCCACAGACCTGTAGGCCACTCCTCAGCTGTGACCCTGGAGGGGCAGTTAGTTCTCTACCAGCCCCCACACTGAGCTCCTTGAGGCTCCTGCTGGCTCCCACCAGTTCCGCCCCATGTCCACACAGGAGCCCAGCCAGAACCTGCCTGCCATATCTGAGCCCCACAGTACTCACAGCCCGTTCTAGCACAAAGCCATGCCTAGTTCCCATGCAGCCAAGCCTCTACTCCACAGCTTTTTGAGCAACCTGGGGCCCCGAACCCACTGCATCTAGGCCCCGTGATGCTCACACGCCGCCTAGTCCTCTCAGCGGCACCCTGGGTCCCCGAAGTAGCAGCTGTGCAGCCGCTACCTGCCGGACTCATTGCAAGCTTTCTGCTGCATGCTGCCTGTGCTCTGGTCAGAGAGAGCAAGGAAGCAATGTTAGGTTAGTCTGTGCCAGTTCAACCACCGAAGGGGTCTCCATCCCTTCAGCTGGCAATCTGGACTACAAGTCCAAATGCATACACAAGCTCAGGCATAAAACACTCACACATGTGGCCACAGTTCTCACACATTTATACATTTATGAAGGTATAACAAATAACACTGAGAAACAAGATAGGCAGACAAAAAGGAAGAACAAGGGCCCTACAGATGGTCCAGGCAGATGAGAGTCCAGAGAGGGAGCCTCAATAATGCCAAAGACCTACAGATGGGACAGGGAGAATTCAACAGAGTCTCCCGATCCCCAGACAGACCCCTCGGAGGTGTCCAAACAGACGGACCCCTCTCGGGCGTCCTATGACGAGGGGACCTGTGAGGACCCCCGCGTCCTGATGAGGGGTTGGAACGTCTTCCAACTCCTCCAGGGTCACCTTACAGGCGCGACTGCCAAGGTGGGCCTGTCAGATTCAAACACCAGCTTCGGATAAGAAAATTAAAGTAAAAGGAAAGCAAAGAAAAGAAAATGGAGCACTCTTTCCAGTCGGTGCAGATAGACATCCGGAGCTCTTAGGTGTCCCGGTGGAGGGTCTCTGGGGATCCTGGAGAGCCCCCAAATGTTGTGCCCAGATCGTGACCCCCCAGAGAGACCACCAAAGACAAGCATGCCAGAATGCAAAAGCAAGGTTTAATTCTGGATATCCAAAAGCAATACAAGCCTAGGCATTGACTTCGTCCAACACATCCAACGCAGTGGAGGACGGAGGAAGGGCCCACCTGTGTGCAAGCTCAGTTTTTAAAGGGAAAAGTCACAAGGTTACATCATTTAGGGGTGCTAGTACGGGTACAATTCTGATTGGCTCGCTTCTAGGGACTTCTAGAAATTACTTTTAAGGGAGTGGTTGCCCACTACCATTTCTCATTGGCTTCCCTCAGGTGGGGGCATTTCTGTGATCAGTTACCCTGGAAACCAGGGAGAGGACATTCCATAGTCTGGCAGGTAATACCTCGGGATTATCTTGTGACTCTATACTTTGACACTTCCTGGTTTCTGGAATATGAACTGACTGGTTTCAGTAACTAATGGCCTATTCCCAAAAGGAGAAATCTTAGGCCTTAATTTTAGGGTGAAAGCATTTTGGTCTTATTTCTAAGATGGCTCATTTTGGTCTGACAATCCTAAATTAACACTTGCTTCTATAATTTGAAACTGAATGGGATTCAACTCCATTTAGGATGGGCAAGTGAACCCAGTTTGTGCTATAAGATTTACACTCTGCTTTTGAGAAAGGGGCACACTTGTACTCTACTGTGTTACCTGTAGGGCATTAACAGTGAGGTGGCTCAGAACAAAAGAACTGTGCTTCTAACACACATGCGGCATACCTAGTTCAACCCAGCACTGGAAACTGATTAGAATAGCAGCTTCCCTTCAGTCCAATACACTGTAATTGCTCATATCAGTTGCTAGTGCTATTTGTACTGTGTATGGCCAGAAGAACACAGGAGTGGCTGTTCTTAACCTTAATTAACCCTTTCTTCTCGAATTTGAAACTGAATGTGATTCAACTCCATTTAGGAAGGGCAATTAAACCCTAGCTTGCCTTACATGAAAACCTCTCTGCTTTTGAGAAAGGGGCACTCTTGTACTCTGCTGTTTTTCCCATAGGGCCAGAACAGTGAGCTGGCTCAGAACAAAAGAACTGTGCTTCCAACAAAGACGAGGCATACCTAGTTCAACTCAGCATTGGAAACTGAATAGAATAGTAGCTTTTCTAAAGTCCATTACACTGTAGTTGCTGGGAACAGACATGAGTGCTATTTGCATTGTGTATGGCCAGGGGAGCAGAAGAGTGGCTGTTCTTAACCTAAATTAACACTTGCTTCTAGAATTTGAAACTGAATGGAATTCAACTCCATTTAGGAAGGGCAAATAATCCCTACCTTGTCTTACAAGATATACACTCTGCTTTGGAGAAAGGGGCACTCTTGTACTCTACTGTGTTTCCTAAAGGTCCAGAACAGTGAGCTGGCTGAATACAAAAGAACAGTCCTTCCAAAACACGAGGCATACCTAGTTCAACTCAGCATTGGGAAGTGACTAGAATATTGGCTTCACTTCAGTCCAATACAGTGTACTTGCTAGGAATAGAAGTGAGAGCTATTTGCATTGTGCATGGAAATGGGAGCACAAGAGTGGCTATACTTAACCTAAATTAACACTTACTTCTATCATTTGAAACTGAATGGGATTGAACTCTTATGAAAGGAAATTGAACCCACCTTGCCTTAAATGAAGTACACTCTGCTTTTGAGAAATGGGTCCCCTTGTACTCTACTTTGTTTCCTATAGAGCCAGAATATTGAGCTGGTTCAGATCAAAAGTACTGTGCTTCAAAAACACCTGAGGCATACCTAGGTCAACTCAGCATTTGAAACTGAATAGAATAGTGGCTTCTCTTCAGTCCAATACACTGTACTTGCTGGGAACAGTCGCGAGTGATATTTGCACTGTGTAAGGCCAGGGGAGCACAAGAGTGGCTGTTCGTAACCTAAATTAACACTTGTTTCTAGAATTGAATATGAATGGGATTCAAATCCAATTAGGAAGGGCAATTGAACCCTAGCTTGCCTTACAAGAAAAACATTCTGCTTTTGAGTAAGGGGCACTCTTGTACTCTATTGTGTTTCCTATAGGTAGAGAACAGTGAGCTGGCTGAGAACAAAAGAACTGTGCTTCCACAACGAAGGAGGCCTACCTAGTTAAACTCAGCATTCAAAACTGAGTAGCATTGGGGCTTCGCTTCAGTCCAATACCCTGTATTCCCTGGGAACAGACGTGAGTGCTATTTTCATTGTGTATGGCCAAGGGAGCAGAAGAGTGGTTGTTCTTAACCTAAATTGACACTTGTTTCTAGAATTTGAAACTGAATGGGATTCAACTCAATTTAGGAAGGGCCATTGATCCCTAGCTTGTCTTATATGAAATACACTCTGCTTTTGAGAAAGAGGCACTCTTGTACTCTACTGTGTTTCCTATAGGGACAAAACAGTGAGCTGGCACAGAACAAAAGAAATGTGCTTCCAACACACATGAGGCATACCTAGTCCAACTCAGCATTGGAAACTGAATAGAATAGGAGCTTCTCTTCAGTCCAATGCACTGTACTTGCTGTGAACAGGCACGAGTGCTATTTGTACTGTATATGGCCAGGGGAGCACAAGAGTGGCTGTTCTTATGCTAAATTAACATTTGCTTCTACAATTTGAAACTGAACGGGATTCAACTCCATTTAAGAAGGGTAATTGAACCCTAGCATGCCTTACAAGAAATACATTCTGCTTTTGAGAAAGGGGCACTCTTGTAATCTACTGTGTTTCCTATTGGGCCAGAACAGAGAGCTGGTTCAGAACAAAGGAACTGTGCTTCCAGCACACACAAGGCATACCTAGTTCAACACAGTATTGGAAACTCACCAGAATAGGAGCATCTCTTCAGTCTAATAAACTGGACTTGCCTAGCACAGAAGGGAATGCTATTTGCAATATGTATGGCCAGGGAAGGACAAGAGTGGCTGTTCTTATGCTAAATTAATACTTGTTTCTAGAATTGGAAACTGAATGTGACTCAACTCCATTTAGGAAGAGCAATTGAACACTAGCATGCCTTACAAGAAAAATACTCTGCTTTTGAGTAAGGGGCCCTCTTGTATTCTACTGGTTTTCCTATAAATTCAGAACAGTGATCTGGCTCAGAACAAATGAACTGTGCTTCCAACACACACAAGGCATACGTAGTTCAACTCAGCATTAGAAACTGACTAGAATAGGAACTTCTTTTCATTCCAATACACTGTACTTGCTGGGAACAGACGCGAGTGCTATTTGCAATGTGTACAGCCAGGGGAGCACAAGAGTTGCTGTTCTTAACCTAAATTAACACTAGATTCTAGAATTTGAAACTGAAGGGGATTCAACTCGATTTAGGAAGGGTAATTGTACCCTAGCTTGCCTTTCAAAAAAAACACTCTGCTTTTGAGTAAGGGGTACTCTGGTACTCTACTGTGTTTCCTACAGGGCCAGAACAGTGAGCTGGCTCAGAACAAAAGAACTGTGCTTCCAAAACACATGAGGCATACCTAGTTCAACTCAGCATTGGAACCTGACTAGAAGAAGAGATTCTCTTCAGTCTATTACACTGTAATTGCTGGTAACAGACAAGAGTACTATTTGTACTGTGTATGGCCAGGGGAGCACAAAAGTGGCTGTTCCTAACCAAAATTAACACTTGCTTCGAGAATTTGATATTGAATGTGATTCAACTCCTTTTCGGAAGGGCAACTGAATCCTAGATTATCTTATAAGCAAAACACTCTGCTTTTGAGAAAGGGGCACTCGTACTCTACTGTGATTCCCTTTGGGCCAGAACTGTGAGCTGGCTTATAACAAGAGAACTTTGCTTCCAACACAAAGGAGGCATACCTAGTTCAACTCAGCATTGGAAACTGACTAGAATAGGAGTTTTTCTTCAGGCCATTACACTGTACTTGCTGGGAATAGACACGAGTGCTCTTTGCATTGAGTATGGCCAGGGGAGCACAAGATAGGCTGTTCTTAACATAAATTAACACGTGCTTCTAGAATTTGAAACTGAATGCGATTCATCTCCATTTATGAAAAGAAATTCAACCCTACCTTGCCTTTAAAGAAAAACATTCTGCTTTTGACAAAGGGGCACTCTTGTACTCTACTGTGTTTCCCTTAGGGCCTGAACAGTGAGCTGGCTCAGAAAAGGAGAACTGTGCTTCCAACACACACGAGGCATACCTAGTTCAACTCAACATTGGAAACTGACTAGAATAGAAGCTTCTCTTCAGTCCAATAAAATGTACTTGCTGAGCACAGAAGGGAGTGCTATTTGCACTGTGTATGACCAGGGCAGCACAAGAGTGGCGGTTCTTATGCTAAATTAACACTTGCTTCTGGAATTTGAAACTGACTGTGATTCAAGCCATTTAGGAAGGTTAATTGAACCCTAGCATGCCTTACAAGAAAAACACTCTGCCTTTGAGTATGGCGCCCTCTTGTACTCTACTGGTTTTCCTATACTGTCAGAACAGTAAGCTACATTAAAAAAAATGATCTGTGCTTCCAACACACACGAGGCATAGCTAGTTCAACTCAGCATTGGAAACTGAGTAGAATAGGAGCTCTATTCATTCCAATATACTGTCCGTGCTGAAAAGAGACGCAAGTGCTCTTGACAATGTGTATGGCCATGGGAGCACAAGCGTGGCTGTTCTTAATCTAAATTAACTCTTGCTTCTAGAATTTGAAACTGAATGTGATTCAACTCCATTTAGGAAGGGCAATTAAACCCTAGCTTGCCTTACATGAAAACCACTCTGCTTTTGAGAAAAAGGCACTCTTGTACTCTACTGTGTTTCCTATAGGTCCAGAACAGTAAGCTAGTTTAGTACAAAAGAACTGTGCTTCCAACACATATGAGCTATACCTAGTTCAACTCAGCATTGGAAACTGATTAGAATAGCAGCTTCCCTTTAGTTAATACACTGTAGTTGCTGAAATCTGATGGTAGTGCTATTTGTACTGTGTATGGCCAAGGGAGCCCAAGAGTGGCTTAACCTAAATTAACACTTGCTTCTAGAATTTGAAACTGAATGTGATTCAACTCAATTTATGAAGGGCAATTAAACCTTACCTTGCCCTACATGAAAATCACTCTGCTTTTGAGAAAGGGGCACTCTTGTACTCTACTGTTTTTCCTATACTGCCAGAACAGTGAGCTGGCTCAGAACAAAAGAATTGTGATTCCATCACACAGGAGACATACCTAGTTCAACTCAGCAATGGAAACGGACTAGAAGAGGACCTTCTCTCCAGTCCAATACACTGTACTTGCTGGTAATAGACAAGAGTGCTATTTGTACTGTGTATGGCCAGGGGAGCACAAACGTGGCTGTTCTTAACCAAAATTAACACTTGCTTCTAGTATTTGATAATGAATGTGATTCAACTCCATTTAGGAAGGGCAATTGAATCCTAGATTACTTTACAAGAAAAACACTCTGCTTTTGAATTAGGGGCACTCTTGTACTCTACTGTGTTTCCTATAGGGCCAGAACAGTGACCAGGCTCAGAAAAAAAGAACTGTGCTTCCAACACGCACGATTCATACCTACTTCAACTCAGCATTGGCAAGTGACTAGAATAGTAGCTATTCTAAAGTCCATTACACTGTTCTTGCTGGGAACACACACGAGTCCCTTTGCACTGAGTATGGCCAGGGGAGCACAAGAGTGGCTGTTCTTAAACTAAATTAACACTTGCTTCTAGTATTTGAAACTGAATGTGATTCAACTCCATTTATGAAAGGCAATTCAACCCTAGCTTGCCTTACAAGAAAAACACTCTGTTTTTTAGAAAGGGGCACTCTTATATTCTGCTGTGTTTCCTATATGGCCAGAACAGTGAGCTGGCTCAGAACAAAATAACTATGCTTCCATCACACAGGAGGCATAGCTAGTTCAACTCAGTAATGGAAACTGAATAGAATAGGAGCTTGTCTTCAGTCCAATACACTGTACTTGTTGAGCACAGACGCGAGTGCTATTTGCACTGTCTAGGGTCAGGGCAACACAAGAGTGGCTGTTCTTAGGCTAAATTACCACTTGCTTCTAGAATTTGAAACTGAATGTGATTCAATCCATTTAAGGAGGGCAATTGAACCCTAGCTTGCCTTTCAAGAAACACACTCTTCTTTTGAGTAAGGGGCACTCTTGTACTCTACTGTGTTTCCTATAGGGCCAGAACAGTGAGCTGGCTCAGAACAAAAGAACTGTGCTTCCAACACACTTGAGGCATACATAGTTCAACTCAGCATTGGAAACTGATTAGAATAGCAGCTTCCCTTCAATCAAATACACTGTAATTGCTGAAATCAGATGCTAGTGCTATTTGTATGGTGTATGGCCAGGGGAGCACAAGAGTGGCTGTTCTTAACCTAAATTAACACTTGCTTCTAGAATTTGAAACTGATTCAACTCCATTTAGGAAGGGCAATTCAACCCAAGCTTGCCTTACATGAAAACCACTCTTCTTTTGAGAAAGGGGCACTGTTGTACTCTGCTGTTTTTTCTATAGGGCCAGAACAGTGAGCTGGCTCAGGACATAAGAAGTATGCTTCCAACACACACGAGGCATACCTAGTTCAACTCAGCATTGGAAACTGACTAGAAGAGGAGCTTCTCTTCCGTCTAATACATTGTACTTGCTGGTAACAGACAAGAGTGCTATTCATACTGTGTATGGCCAGGGGAGCACAAAAATGGTTATTCTTTTTTTTTTTTTTTTTTTGGTTTTTCAAGACAGGGTTTCTCTGTGTAGCTTTGTGCCTTTCCTGGAACTCACTTGGTAGCCCAGGCTGGCCTCGAACTCACAGAGATCCGCCTGGCTCTGCCTCTCGAGTGCTGGGATTAAAGGCGTGCGCCACGACCGCCCAGCTAAAAGTGGCTATTCTTAACCAAAATTAACACTTGCTTGTAGAATTTGACAATGAATGTGACTCAACTCCATTTAGGAAGGGCAATTGAATCCTAGATTACCTTACAAGAAAAACACTCTGCTGTAGCGGTATCGCCCCCATTACAGATACATGTTCACCATGTCCCAGTGAAGGGCTAAGGATTAAAAATAGAGACAAGAGACAGTGAGTCATTCGCCACGGCTGAATGCCGAATGCCGTTTATTGAAAGATGGAAGAAACCTTAAATACAGGCTTACAACACAAATGGAGGATCCCCGGAGTGCAGAAGTTTGCTACCAATGGTCTACATTCCAGACCCAATGTTCTACATTCTTGCATCTAAGTTGTTAATGCCCAATATGCAGGATACACAAACAAGGAACTTCCCTTAAGCATTCAGAAGGGTGGATACCGGCAGGGAATCTGAATAGGGAGGACATCTGGTCAAGGTCAGCAAGCAAGGCGGTAGCCACTCACAGTTGGGGGCCAGGGCCCATGGTGCCCACAGGTCCCCCCTTTTTATTAAATGAGCTTCTGACTTAGGTTGGGTGGGATGTCAGCAGACCACCTTACCCGTCATAGAGATACCTGCCCAGGCCACACAAGTGCTCTGTCTTAGGTTGTTGGCTGCCCCCCAAGCATTACCCGTCTCTGAATACTCAGTATCATACAGACTCAACCACGTGAGCTGTAGAGTGACTGCTGCCAAAGATCTCAAAGTGGTACTGGGCTTGCAATCTGTGCGACACAGAAAAGACCAACAGAAGTCCTAACCCACCCATAGCCAGGAGTCTAAAGGCAATTGAACCATTCCCTTCTTAAATGAGTCTTACTGCAAATTGGAGTCCTGTAAGGTGGTATCCCATAAGCAAATGGAAATTGAGTTTTAATAATTTACAACTTTCAAAGCCAATTTTAATGTATAGTAGTGGAATTAAATTTATCATGCCCAATAAGAAGAAAGATTAACTAACTGTGGTAGCTACTTTTGCTGCCAGGGTCTCCATTGTGCTAGCTGTAGTAAACAATTATGAAATAGCAATCCCAGAAACAATAGCAGCAGTGGCCACCACTGCTATAACAGCAACAACGGCAACAGCGATGTCAGAGTCTCTTCTGGAGCGTGTGAACATCATCTGTGTCTAGCTGCCACGGTCCACTGGCATGGACACGGCTCTAGGAATACGAACCACCAAGTCTCATTTTTCGTGATCCCAGCACTACTTAGGCTGGCAGGTCTGCAAGAGAAAAACTGAGAAACATAAAGAAAACAAAAAACAAAAACAGCAAACAAGGAGCAGAACTAATGGTCTCAATAACGGCTACATTCAGGCTCACAATTTTTTTTTAAATTTTTTTTATTTTACAACACCATTCAGTTCAAAATAATAGCCACAGATTCCCCTGTTCTCGCCTTCTCGCCCCCCTCCCGCTCCCCCCAGCCCACCCCCCATTCCCACCTCCTCCTAATCAAGGTCTCCCATGAGGACCTGGATCGACCTGGTAGACTCAGTCCAGGCAGGTCCATTCCCCCCCTCGCAGGCCGAGCCAAGTGTCCCTGCATAAGTCCCAGGATTCAAACAGCCAACTCATGCAACGTGCCCAGTACCCGGCACCAACACACAGCTGCCTCCCAAACAGATCAAGACAAATGACTGTCTCACCCATTCAGGGGGCCTGATCCAGTTGGGGGCCCCTCAGCCTTTGGTTCATAGATCCTGTGCTTCCATTCATTTGGTTATTTGTCCCTGTGCTTTATCCAACCTTGGCTTCAACAATTCTCTCTCATATAAACCCTCTTCTTTCTCACTAATTAGACTCCCAGTGCTCCACCAGGGGCCCAGCCGTGGATGTCTGCATCCAGATTCCTCAGTCCTTGGATGGGGTTTATGGCACAACTATCAAGGTGTCTGGCCATCCCATCACCAGAGTAGGTCAGTTCCTGCCGTCTCTCGACCATTGCCAGCAGTCTTTTGCGGGGGTATCTTTGTGGATCTCCGTGGGCCTCCCTAGCTCTCTGCTTCCTCCCCTTCTCATGTGGTCTTCATTTACCATGGTCTCCTATTCTTTGTTCTCCCTCTCTTTTCTTGATCCAGCTAGGATCTCCCACTCTCTTTCCCTCGACCGTCGCCCTTCATTTTTCCCACTCATGACCAGGTTGTTCATGTAGATCTCATCCATTTCTCCGTGTCTTTTTTTGGGGTCCCGTTTTCCAGGTAGCCTCACTGGTGATGTGAGTAGCAGTCCAGTCATCCTTGTTCCACATTTAGCATCTTCCTATGAGTGAGTACATACCATATTTGTCTTTCTGAGTCTGGGTTACCTCACTCAGGATGATTTTTTCTAGATCCATCAATTTGCCTGCTAACCTCATGATGTCATTGTTTTTCTCTGCTGAGTAGTATTCCATTGTGTATATGTGCCACAATTTATTTATCCATTCTTCAGTTGAAGGGCATCTAGGTTGTTTCCAGGTTTTGGCTATTATAAACAATGCTGATATGAACATAGCTGAGCAAGTGCTCTTGTGATATGATTGAGCATTTCTTGGGTATATGCCCAGGAGTGGTATAGCTGGATCTTGGGGGAGATTGATTCCCAATTTTTTAAGAAAGCACCATATTGATTTCCAAAGTGGTTGTACAAGCTTGCATTCCCACCAGCAATGGAAGAGAGTTCCCCTAGTTCCACATCCTCTCCAGCATAAAGTGTCTTCAGTGTTTTTGATCTTAGCCCCTCTGACAGGCGTAAGGTGGTATCTCAGAGTTGTTTTGATTTGCATTTCCCTGATGATTAGGGATGTTGAGCAATTCCTTAAATGTCTTTCAGCCATTTGGTTTTCCTCTGTTGAGAATTCTCTGTTTAATTCTATAGCCCATTTCTCAATTGGACTGTTGATCATTTTGATGTCTAATTTCTTGAGTTCCTTATATATTCTGGATATCAGTCCTCTGTCACATGTGGGGTTGGTGAAGATCTTTTCCCATTTTGTAGGCTGTCGCTTTGCCTTGTTGACCGTATCCTTTGCTCTACAAAAGCTTCTCAGTTTCAAGAGGTCCCATTGATTGATTGTTTGTCTCAGTGTCTGCGCTACTGGTGTTATATTAAGGAAGTGATCTCCTATGCTAATGCGTTCAAGACTATTTCCTTTACATCCTTAACCTTTTCCCCTGAATGGACAGAAGCAAAAATTAGAGAAGAATATGTATCAATAGACACATGGACATATTGTAATTTTCCAAAAGAAGGTACGTGTGTGACGTCCATCTGTCACACATGATTAGGTAAAAGTCCTCGAGGATTAACTCCCAAATGAGGAACAGGTAAAAATTCCACACAAATAGGGCATGATTTAACTATCTGGATGGCTTGTTCCCGGGTTATGCCTGTATGATAACAGAGAGATCCAGCATTAAGATGATAACGCTGATGCAACTGAGTAGCCTTATCAAAGGCAGAACAGACTAATGTGACAGCCATACGAGTAATGGTGTCAGCCCTCTGATTACCTTCACTTAGAGGTTCAGGCAATTGAGTATGAGCTCTAATATGGCCCACATAGAGGTTATGTGAGCGGGACCATATAAGTCCTTGCACTTGCAATAAGTATTCATGAATGGAAGAAATGGATGGTATGTAGGCTGTTGTTTCCAAAGGCATAATGGCATGTGCCACATATTGACTATCGGTATAAATATTTACACTCTCATCAGAAAACATCTGTAAAGCAAGCAACAGCGCCTGTACCTCTGCCACCTGGGCAGAAGTGCCCTGGACTTTTATTCTATTTACTATGTTACCAGAAACCACCACAGCAAAACCACGTGAAGTGCCATCAGTAAATACCACGCAGGCCTGAGGAATAGGAGTCATTTGTACTATCTTGGGAAATATAACAGGATGCAATTTAAAAAATTGACACACATCATTGGAGGGGTAGTGAGTATCAAACTGACCCTGCATGGAGCATGTCAATATGGCCCAATCATTATCATTAGCTTGCAACCATGCTACTTGAGACTGGGTGTATGGGGTCACCACAATATCTGGCTCCTTACCAAAAGTTTGAACACTGATCTTGATTCCCTTAAATATAATCTGAGCAACAGCCTGAGGATAAGGAGTAATGGTTTTTGTTGGAGAAGCTGGGAAATGTACCCATAGAATAGGACCTGTTTGCCAAAACATTCCAGTAGGTGAATGAGTAAAACAAAATATCAAATACAATAAGGGAGAATTAAGATCTATATACTGCACGTGAGCCTGTTCCAGGGCCTCTTGCACACGTTGTTAGGGCTACATGTCCTTCAGCTGTTAATTTACGGGGAGATGAAGGGTCAGGGTCGCCCTTTAAGACATCATACAAGGGGCGAAGCTGACCTGTTGGAATTTTAAAAGTTGACCGAAGCCATTGAATATCTCCCAGAAAGGTTTGGAAATCATTAAGTGTGCGTAGCTGATCTGTACGCAGAGAAATCTTTTGTGGGTATATGCCTGTGCGTAACAATTCATGACCTAAATAATGATAGGGAAAAGATACCTGTACCTTTTCTGGGGCTATCTGTAAATTAGCCAGGCTAAGAACCTCTTGTAAATTAGAAAAAGCATCAAAAACAAGTTTTTTATCTTTATCAGCCATTAATATATCATCCATGTAGCAAATTATATAAACACCTGGAAAAGCTTTTCAAACTGGAGCTAGGGCCAAAGACACATAAATTTGACATATAGTAGGGCTATTGGCCATTCCTTGAGGCAATACCACCCACTGATATCGCTGATAAGGTTCCTTAAGATTTTTTGAAGGAACACTGAAAGCAAAGCGAGGACTGTCCTCGGGATGCAAAGGAATGGTGAAGAAACAATCCCTCAAGTCAACCACAATTAAGTGCCAATGTTTAGGAATTGCCACAGGGGCAGGCAAGCCAGGCTGTGTTGCTCCCATGAGAAGCATGGTTTTATTTACAGCTCTAGGATCCTGTAATAGCCTCCATTTTCCTGATTTCTTTTTAATAACAAATATAGGTGAGTTCCAAGGTGAAGTGGAAGGAATGATATGTCCAGCATCTAACTGCTCCTTAACCAATGCATACACAGCCTCCAAATTTTCCTTAATAAGGGACAACTGCTCCACCCATACAGGGTCATCACTTTTTCAAGTGATTTTTATCGGGTGTATTATTAAAGCCTGCTGTGCAGTGACCTCTATGGAAAAGACCCTAATCCTCTAGTATCCCCAGGACCTCTAGTGACAGTTTTTGTCTGCCACAGGGAGTAGGTCTCCTTGCAACATTTTCCCTAAGCCTCTGCTGGGGCAGTAGCCCTGACTCTTCAGCATCTGTTGTACAGGCTGTGTAGTAAGCACTGCTCCCATACCATCAAACACATCCCATCCCCATAAGTTCACTGGAATGTCAGGTAGCACAAAAAGTTGAAAAGTTTCTGTATGACCTTCCTTGTCCTTCCAATTTAAAAGTAGCCTGCTCTGCAATGGAATCTGAGTTGTGCCGATACCTTGTAGGTTAGAGGTAGAATTTTTAAGGGGCTAATTGGGATCTCAGGATTCTTGTGAAATGATAGATATATCTAGCACCAGAATCCAATAATCTTCCAATCTCAATCCCATATAAGTTTATTTTTAATTTAGGCTGTTTATCATTGATAACTGATTGTCAAAACACCTTTTCCCCCTATACTACCAAAGCCTCCAGTTCTATATATCAGCGCCATTTAAAGTATGAAAGCAGTAATAATTGAGTAATTCTATCAACAGCTTTTGTTTCCATGGTCCTTTTTACATATGCCAATTATAAAAGTATTAAATACAATCTCTATAGGATTTAAAGAGGTAACTTTAGGTAATACTCTTGAGTATTTTATAAAATCTTAAAAAGAGGATTCTTTTTTATAGATTTCAAGTAACACATTAATGAAAATAACCAATTATTAACAATGTGGACCAAACAATTTACCTGTATTTTATTTACTGGAAAAATAATTTTGTAACCTCTTTATCAGGAAGAGATTATCATTTATGGGTTTATCTTAGCAACATTATTTAATAAGTTAACAACCCAAACCATTTCAGGTGTTATATTTTTTATAGAATTAAACGAAGAATTTCTAGAAAGCAACTTAAATTGCAGAGCCAAATTTTCAGTAATGATCAACAGACAAGAGCACACCTAATATATAGTTCAAAATTATGAATTCTGTTCCTTTAGTTTATCTACCATGAAAATCCAAACATTTATCAAGACAATCAAAAGAACAGAACATCCTTTATTCAAACAGCATTGACTTAGCATTCAATGTCCTGACCCAAACCATTTTTCACCAGAAGTTAGGCCTGGTTTAAACTTTTAGTGCTAGTCCCTTCCCGGCCTCTTCTCGCTGAGGCTGCAGCTTAGCTTTGCTCTGCCCATTGCTCGGCCTCTATTGCCAGCGCCTGACTGGGCCGCACTCCATCACGGCTCTGCCTCCTACTGGCGTGTACCTGTCTGCCTGCTGTTCCGGGCTATCTCGTACACACCTTTGTCTACCACCGCCACTGGGTGCGTGGCCGCACACACAAACTCATGTTTAAATTTCCTACTCCCATGAAGGGACTACCTAATAATGAGTTATTCCCACTATAAGGGAAAAACAGAAAAACATTTCCCATGAAGGAATCTTAAATATTTAATTATTCCCACTCTGAGGGAAAAATAAAAATCATTTGAACCAAAATTAAGCAAACAGACAGCAAAACTTTAAGCTCTGGGCTCGCTTGCTGTTCAGCCAGCAGCAATGAGGCCTACCTGCTTATTCTTTGTAATTCAGATGCTGCCGCTCTGCACTGGCAGGAAGAAAAAACACAAGAGTTTTCAGCTATCCTGAAAAATCTACAACTGGAAAGTCTTTACATCCTCCATTACCACTGAGAAGAGGCTTCTCTCTTTCCTTCATCCTTCCTCTACAGGGCCCAAATCTTTAGGCCTAGTTTCAAAAATTTTTCCCCTTTTTACCGGGAAAATTCTTTGTTCTTGATTAAAATTTTTCTCCAATTTTTAACCGGAAATTTCCTTTCCTTCCCTCTTCTCTATTGGAAAGATTTCCTTTTTCATTGAAAATCTTTAGCTGTCTTGCCCTTACTTAACTTTGGTGCCTTCCTGCTTCAACAGTCCATTTAACTGACTGTGAGCTACCTGCACCCATTTCAATTCACTCTTACCTTTTTCTTTTTTCTTTAAAATGCCGGCCGGCCTTCCAAGAGTGTCCGTGAGCTCAGTCCTTCTTTCTCAGATCTCGGTAGAAACCTCCATTTGTAGCGGTAATGCCCACATTACCGATACCCGTTCACCATGTCCCAGCAAAGGGCTACGGATTAAAAATAGAGACAAGAGACAGTGAGTCATTCGCCACGGCTGAATGCCGAATGCCGTTTATTGAAAGAGGGAAGAAACCTTAAATACAGGCTTACAACACAAATGGAGGATCCCCGGAGGGCAGATGCACTACCAATGGTCTACATTCCAGACCCAATGTTCTACATTCTTGCATCTAAGTTGTTAATGCCCAATATGCAGGATACACAAACAAGGAACTTCCCTTAAGCATTCAGAAGGGTGGATACCGGCAGGGAATCTGAATAGGGAGGACATCTGGTCAAGGTCAGCAAGCAAGGCGGCAGCCACTCACAGTCGGGGGCCAGGGCCCATGACGCCTTACAAGAAAAACACTCTGCTTTTGAGAAAGGGGCACTCTTGTACTCTACTGTGTTTCCTGTAGGTCCAGAAGAGTGAGCTGGCTAAGAACAAGAGAACTCTGCTTCCACAACACACGAGGCATACCTATTTCAACTCAGCATTGAAAAGTGACTAAAGAGGGGCTTCTCTTCAGTCCAATACACTGTATTTGCTGAGAACAGACGGGAGTGCTATTTGCATTGTGTATGGACAAGGGAGCACAAGAGTGGCTGTTCTTAACCTATATTAACACTTGCTCCTATCATTTCAAACTGAATGGAATTCAACGCCATTTAGGAAGGGCAATTGAACCCTAGCTTGCCTTACAATAAATACACTCTGCTTTTGAGAAAGGGGCACTCTTGTACTCTACTGTGTATCCTATAGGGCCAGAACAGTGAGCTGGGACAGAACAAAAGAAGTGTGCTTCCAACACACACGAGGCATACCTAGTTCAACTCAGCATTGGAAACTGAATAGAATAGGAGCTTCTATTCATTCCAATACACTGTACTTGCTGAAAACAGATGGGAGTGCTATTTGCATTGTGTATGGACAGAGTAGCACAAGAGTGTCTGTTGTTAACCTAAATTGCCACTTGCTTCTAGAATTAGAAACTGAATGGGATTCAACTCCATTTAGGAAAGGCAATTGATCCCTTGCTAGTCTTACAAGAAATACACTCTGCTTTTGAGTAACGGACACTCTTGTACTCTACTGTGTTTCAAATAGGTACAAAACAGTGAGCTGGCTCAGAAAAAAAGAACTGTGCTTCCACAACACACGAGGCTTACCTAGTTCAACTCAGCATTGGAAACTGAATAGAATAGGGGCTTCTCTTCAGTCCAATACACTGTACTTGCTGGGAACAGACAAGAGTGCTATTTGCATTGTGTATGGCCAGGGGAGCACAAGAGTTTCTCTTCTTAACCTAAATTAACACTTGTTTCTAGAATTTGAAACTGAATGGGATTCAGCTCCATTTAGGAAGGGCAATTAAACCCTAGCTTTCATTACAAGAAATACACTCTGCTTTTGAGAAAGGGGCACTCTTGTATTCTACTGTGATTTAAATTGGGCCAGAACAGTGAGCTGGTTCAGAACAAAAGAACTGTGCTTCCAGAGCACACGAGGCATACCTAGTTGAACACAGTATTGGAAACTGACTAGAATAGGAGCTTCTCTTCAGTCCAATACACTGTACTTGCTGAGCACAGACGCGAGTGCTATTTGCACTGTGAATACCCAGGGGAGTACAAGAGTGGCTGTTCTTATGCTAAATTAACACTTGTTTCTAGAATTTGAAACTGAATGTGATTCAACTCCATTTAGGAAGGGCAATTGAACCCTAGCATGCCTTACAAGAAAAACACTCTGCTTTTGAGTAAGGGGCCCTCTTGTACTCTACTGGTTTTCCTATAAGTTCAGAACAGTGAGCTGGCACAGAACAAATGAACTGTGCTTCCAACACAACGGAGGCATACCTAATTCAACTCAGCATTGGAAACTGACTAGAATAGGACCTTCTCTTCAGTCAAATAAACTGTAATTGCATGGAAGAGACTCGAGTGCTATTTGAACTGTATATGGCCAGGGGAGCACAAGAGTGTCTGGTCTTAACCTAAATTAACACTTGCTTCTAGTATTTGAAACTGAAGGGGATTCAAATCCATTTAGGAAGGGCAATTCAACCCTAGCTTGCCTTACAAGGAAAACACTCTGCTTTTGAGAAAGGGGCACTCTTGTACTCTACTGTGTTTCCTATTGGGCCAGAACAGTGAGCTGCCTCAGAACAAAAGAACTGGGCTTGCAACACACACGAGGCATACCTAATTAAACTCAGCATTGGAAACTGACTAGAATAGTAGCTTTTCTTCAGTCCATTACACTGTACTTGTTGGGAAAAGACATGAGACTCTTTGCACTGAGTATGGCCAAGGGAGCACAAGAGTGGCTATTCTTAAACTAAATTAACACTTGCTTCTAGTATTTGAAACTGAATGTGATTCAATCCATTCAGGAAGGGCAATTGAACCCTAGCATGCCTTACAAGAAAAACACTCTGCTTTAGACAAAGGGGTACTCTTGTATTCTGCTGTGTTTCCTATAGGGCCAGAACAGTGAGCTTGTTCAGAACAAAAAAAAAATGTTCTTCCATCACACAGGAGTCATACCTAGTTCAGCTCAGCATTGGAATTGGACTAGAATAGGAGCTTCTCTTCAGTTCAATATACTGTACTTGCTGGGAACAGACTCGAGTGCTATTTGCACTGTAAATGGCCTGGGAGCACAAGAGTTGCTGTTCTTAACCTAAATTAATACTTGCTTCTAGAATTTGAAACAGAATGGAATTCAATCCATTTAGGAAGGGCAATTGAACCCTAGAATGCTTTGCAAGAAAAATACTCTGCTTTTGAGTAAGGGGCCCTCTTGTACTCTACTCTGTTTCCTATGGGGCCAGAACAGTGAGCTGGCTCAGAGCAAAAGAAAAGTGCTTCCAACACACAGGAGGCAAACCTCTATAAACTCAGCATTGGAAACTGGCAAGAATAGGAGCTTCTCTTCAGTTCAATACACTGTACTTGCTGGGAACAGTAGCGTGTGCTATTTGCACTATGTATGGCCAGGGTAGCACAAGAGTGGCTGTTCTTAACCTAAATTAACAATTGCTTCTAGAATTTGAAACTGAATGTGATTCAACTCCATTTAGGATGGGCAATTGAATCCCAGCTTGTCTTCCAAGAAAAACACTCTGCTTTAAAAAGGTTCACCCTTTTACTCTACTGTGTTTCCTATAAGGCTAGAACAGTGAGCTGGTTCAAAACATAAGAACTGTGCTCCCAACACACACGAGGCATACCTAGTTCAACTCAGCATTGGAAACTGACTAGAATAGGATGTTCTCTTCTGTCAAATACACTGTACTTGCTGTGAACAGGCGCGAGAGCTCTTTCCACTGTGTAAGGCAAGGTAAGCACAAGAGCGACTGTATTTACCCCAAACTAACTTTTGCAGCTAGAATTTGAAACTGAATGGTATTCAACCCCATTAAGGAAGTTGAAAGAAAATCTAGCTTGCATTAGAAGAAAAACACTCTGCTTTTGAGAAAGGGGCACTATGGCAGTCTCCTGTGTTTCCTATAGGACCAGTACAATGACCTGGCTCAGAACAAAAGAAGTGTGCTTCCTACCCACATGGGCCATATCCAGTTCAACTCATCAAAGAAAACTGACTTAAACAGGTGCCCCTCTTCAGTCCAATACTGTACTTGATGGGAACAGACACGAGTACTATTTAAAACTCTATGACAAGGGAAGCACAAGAGTGGCTATCCTTACACCAAACTAACTCTTTCAGCTAGAACTTTAAACTAAATGGGATTCAACTCCACTTTGGAAGGGGAAATTAACATTAGCTTGCCTTACAAGAAAAACACTCTGCTTTTGAGAACAGGGCACTTTGGCACTCTCCTATGTTTCCTATAGGGCCAAAACAGTGAGCTGGCTCAAAACAAAAGAAGTGTGCTTCTTAGCCACATTGCCCATATCCAGTTCAACTCAGCATAGGAAACTGATTAATTCAGGTGCTCCTCTTCAGTCCAATACACTGTGCTTGCTGGAAACAGATAAGTGTGCTATTTGCACTGTGTATGTCATGGGAGCACAAGAGTGGCTGTCCTTACACCAGACTAACTTTTGCAGCTAGAATTTGTAACTGAATGGGATTCAACTGTGTTTAGGAACGGGAAATGAACCCGACCTTGCCTAACAAGAAAAACGCTCTTCTTTTGAGAAAGGGACATTCTGGCACTATCCTGTGTTTTCTATAGGCACAGAACATTGAGCTGCCTCAGAACAAAGAACTGTGATCCCTACCCACATGGGCCATATCCAGATCAACTCAGCATAGGAAAGTGACTTAAACAAAAGTTCCTCTTCAGTCCAATACAAAGTAATTGCTGGGAACAGTCTCGAGTGCTATTTTCACTGTGTAAGGAAAGGGAAGCACAAGAGTGTCTGTCCTTACCCCAAACTAACTTTTGCAGCTAGAACTTCAAACTGAATGAGATTCATCTCTGTTTAGGGAGTAGAAAGGAACCCTCACTTATCTTACAAGAAAAATACTCTGCTTTTCAGAAAGGGGCACTCTGGCACTCTGCTGTGCTTCCTATAGGACCAGAACAGTGAGCTGGCACAGAAAAAGAAAACTGTGCTTACGACCCACATGGTCCATATCCAGATCAACTCAGCATAGGAAACTGACTTAAACAGGAACTCCTCTTCAGTCAAATACATTGTACTTGCTGAGAACAGACGCGAGTGCTGTTTGCACTGTGTATGGCAAGGGAAACACAAGAGTGGCTGTCCTTATCCCAAAATAACTTGTGCAGCTAGAGCTTGAAACTGAATGGGATTTAACTCTGTTTAGGAAGTGGAATGGAACCCTAGCTTGCCTTACCAGAAAAACACTCTGCTTTTGAGAAAGGTGCACTCTGGCACTCTCCTGTGTCTCCTATAGTGCCACAACAGTGGGCTGGCAAAAACAAAAGAACTGTGCTTACAACCCACATGAGCATATCCATATCAACTCAGCATAGTAAACTGACTTAAACAGGAGCTCCTCTTCAGTGCAATACACTGTACTTGCTGGGAACCGACGCGAGTACTGTTTGCACAGTGTTAGGCAAGGGAAAAACAAGATTCGCTTTCCTTACCACAAACTAACTTTTGCAGCTAGAACTTGAAACTGAATCGGATTGACCTCTGTTTAAAAAGTGGAATGGAACCCTAGCTTGCCTTACAAGAAAAACACTGTGATTTGAGAAAAGGGTCACTCTGGCACTCTCTTGTTTCCTATAGGACCAGAATAGTTAGCTGGCTCAAAACAAAGGAAGTATGCTTCCTACCCTCATGGGCCATATCTAGATCAAATCATCATTGGAAACTGGCTTAAAGAGGAGCTCCTGTTCAGTCCAATACACTGTACTTGCTGGAAACAGACGCGAGTGCTATTTGCACTGTGTAGGGCAAGGGAAGCACAAGAGTGGCTGTCCTTACACCAAACTCACTTTTGCAGCTAGAACTTGAAACTGAATGGGATTCACCTCCGTTTAGGAAGGGGAATTGAACCCTACCTTGGCTTACAAGAAAAACGCTCTGCTTTTGAGAAAGGGGCTTTGTGGCACTCTCCTGTGTTTCCATTAGGCCAAGAATATTGAGGTGCCTCAGAACAAAGAACTATGCTTCATACCCACATGGGTCATATCCAGTACAACACAGCTTTGGAAACTGACTTAAACAGGAGCTCCAATTCAATCCAATACAATGTACTTGCTGGGAAGAGACGCGAGTGATATTTGCACTGTATATGGCCAGTTGAGCACAGGGGTTGCTGTATTTAACCCATAGTAACTCTTGCTGCTAAACTTGAAACTGAATGGGATTCAAATCCGTTTATGAAGGGCAATTGAACCATAGATTGCCTTACAAGAAAAACACTCTGGTTTTGAGAAAGGGGCACTCTGGTACTCTAATGTGTTTCCTATAGGGCCAAAACAGTGAGATGGCTCAGAACAAAAGAACTGTGCTTCCAACACACACGGGGCATACCTAGTTCAACTCAGCATTGGAAACTGACTAGAATAGGAGCTTCTCTTCTGTCCAATACACTGTACTTGCTGGGAACAGACAGGACAGCTATTTGCACTGTGTGTGGCCAAGGGAGCACAAGAGAAAATGTTCTTAACCTAAATAAAAACTTGTTTCTATTATTTGAAACTGAATGTGATTCAACACCATTTAGAAAGGGCATTGGATCCTAGCTTGCCTTACAAGAAAAACACTCTGCTTTTGAGAAAGAGGCACTCTTGTACTCCACTGTTTTTCCTATAGGGCCAGAACAGTGAGCTGGCTCAGAACAAGAGAACTGTGCTTGAAACACACATGAGGCATACCTAGTTCAACTCAGCATTGGAAACTGACTAGAACAGGATCTTCTCTTCAGTCCAATACACTGTACTTGCTGGGAACAGACAAGAGTGCTATTTGCACTGTGTATGGCAAGAACAGCACAAGAGTGGCTGTCTTTACCCCAAACTAACTTCTGCAGCTAGTGTTTGAAACTGAATAGTATTCAACTCCATTAAGGAAGTGGAATGGAATCCTAGCTTGCCTTACAAGAAAAACACTCTGCTTTTGAGAATGGGGCACTCTGGCACTCTCCTGTGTTTCTTATAGGGCCAGAACAATGACCTGGCTGAGAACAAAAGAAGTGTGCTTCCTACCTACATGGGCCATATCCAGTTCAACTCAGCATAGGAAACTGACGGAAACTTGAGCTCCTCTTCAGTCCAGTACACTGTACTGGCTGTGAACAGATGCAAGTGCTATTTGCAGTTTATGGAAACGGAAGCACAAGAGTGGCTGTCCTTACCCCAAACTAACTTTTGCAGCTAGAACTTGAAACTGATTGGGTTTCAACTCCGTTTAGGATTAGAATGTTACCCTAGCTTGCCTTACAAGAAAATCACTCTGCTTTTGAGAAAGGGGCACTAAGGCACTTTCCTGTGTTTCCTATAGGGTCAGAACAGTGAGCTCGCTCAGAACAAAAGAACTGTTGTTCCTACCCACATGGGCCATATCCAGATCAACTCAGCAAAGAAAACTGACTTAAACTGGAGCTCCTCTTCAATCCAATACACTGTACTTGCTGGGAACAGAAATGAGTGCTATTTAAATGTGTATGCCACGGGAAGCACAAGAGTGGCTATCCTTACAACAAACTAACTCTTTCAGCTCGAACTTTAAACTGAATGGGATTCAACTCCATTTAGGAAGGGATATTGAATCCTAGCTAGCCTTACAAGAAAAATACTCTGCTTTTGAGAACGGGGCACTCTGGCACTCTCCTGTGTTTTCTATAGGGCCAAAACTGTGAGCTGGCTCACAACAAAAGAAGTGGGCTTCCTAGCCACATTGCCCATATCCAGTTCAAATCAACAAAGAAAACTGATTAAATCAGGCGCTCCTCTTCAGTCCAATACACTGTACTTGCTGGGAACAGACTAATGTGCTATTTGCACTGTTAATGGCATGGGAGCACAGAGGGGCTGTCCTTACCCCAAACTAACTTTTGCCGCTAAAACGGGAAACTTGATGAGATTCAAATCAGTGTAGGAAGTTTAATGGAACCCTAGCTTGCATTACAAGAAAAACACTCTGCTTTTGAGAAAGGGTGCACTCTGGCACTCCCCTGGGTTTCCTATACGGTCAGAACAGTGAGCAGTCTCAAAACAAATGAACTGTGCTTCCTAAACTTTGGACCATATTGAGATCAACTCATCATAGGAAACTGACTTAAACAGAGATCCTTTTCAGTCCAATACACTGTACTTGCTGGGAACAGTCGTGGCTGCTATTTGTACTGTGTATGTCGAGGGAAGCACAAGAGTGGCTGTCTTTACCCCAAACTAACTTTTGCAGCTAGAACTTGAAACGGAAAGGGATTCAACTTCATTTAAGAAGTGGAATGGAACACTAGCTTGCTTACAAGAAAAACACTCTGCTTTGAGGCAGGGGCACTCTGGCACTCTCCTGTGTTTCCTATAGGGGCAGAACAGTGGGTTGGCTCAGAACAAAAGAACTGTGCTTCCTACCCACATGGGCCATATCAAGTTCAACTGAACATAGGAAACTGACTAAAACTGGGACTCCTCCTCAGTCCACTATACTGTACTTGTTGGGAACAGACACGAGTGCTATTTGCAATGTTTATGGCAAGAAAAGTACATCTGTGGCTGTCGTAACACCAAACTAACTTTTACATCTAGCACTTGAAACTGAATGGGATTCAACTAAGTTTAGGAAGTAGAATGGAAGCCTAGCTTGCCTTAGAAGAAAAACACTCTGCTTTTGAGAAAGGGGCACTCTGGCCCTCTCCTGTGTAGCCTATAGGGCCAGAACAATAACCTGGCTCAGAACAAAAGAAGTATACTACCTAAACACATGGGCCATATTCAGTTCAACTCAGCATAGGATACTGACTTAAACAGGAGCTCCTTTTCATTTCAACACACTGTACTTGCTGAAAAAGACGCGAGTACTCTTTGCACTGTGTATGGCAAGGGAAGCACAAGAGTGGCTGTCCTTACACCAAACTAACTTTTGCAGCTTGAACTTGAAACTGAATGGGATTCAACTCCATTTAGGAAGGGGAATTGAACTCTAGCTTGCCTTACAAGAAAAACACTCTACTATTGAGAAAGAGTCTCTCTGGCAATCTCCTATTTTTCCTACAGAAACAGAACAGTGAGCTGGCTCAGAACAAAAGAACTGTGATTCCTACCCACAGGGACCATATCCAGTTCAACTCAGCATAGGAAAATGACTTAAACAGGAGCTCCTCTTCAGTCTAATTCACTGTACTTGTGGGGAACTGACACGAGTGCTATTTGCACTGTATATTTCAAGGGAAGCACAAGAGTGGCTGTCCTTACCCCAAACTAACTTTTGCAGCTGAAACGTGAAACTGAATAAGATTCAGCTCTATTTAGGAAGTGGAATGAAACCCTAGCTTGCCTTACAAGAAAAACACTATTCTTTTGAGAAAGTGGCACTCTGGCACTCCTCTGGGTTTTGTATAGTGTCAGAACAGTGAGCTGGCTCAGAACAAAAGAACTGTGCTTCCTACCCATATGGGCCATATCCAGATCAACTCAGCATAGGAAACTGACTTAAACAGGAGCTCCTCTTCAATCCTATACATTGTACTTTACCCCAAACTAACTTTAGCAGCTAGATCTTGAAACTGAATGGGATTCAACTGTGTTTAGGAAGTGAAATGAAACCCTAACAAGCCTTACAAAAAACACTTTGCCTTTGAGAAAGGGGCACTCTTGAACTCTCCTGGGTTTCCTATAGGGCCAGAACACTGGGCTGGCACCGAACAAAATAACTTCCTACCCACATGGACCATATCCAGTTCAACTCAGCATAGGAAACTAACTAAAACAAGAACTCCTCCTCAATCCACTATACTGTACTTGTTGGGAACAGACACGAGTGCTATTTGCACTGTGTATGGCAAGGGAAGCACAAGAGTGGCTCTTCTTACCCCAAACAAACCTTTGCAGCTAGACCTTGAAAATGAATGAGCTTGCACAGAAAAAAGGAGTGTGCTTCCTACCCACATGGGCCATAACCAGTTAAACTCAGCATAGGAAACTGACTTTAAAAGGAGCTCCTCTTCAGTCCAATACACTGTACTTGCTGGGAACAGACGCGAGTGCTATTGGCACAGTGTATGGCAAAGGAAGCAAAAGTGTCGCTGTCCTTACCCCAAATTAACTTTGGCAGCTAGAACTTGAAACTGAATCAGATTGAACTCTGTTTAGTTGTGGAATGGAACCCTACCTTCCCTTACAAGAAAAACACTCTGATTTTGAGAAAAGGGGCACTCTGGTACACTCCTGTATACTATAGGGCCAGAACAGAGAGCTGGCACAGAACAAAAGAACTATGCTTTCGACCCACATGGGCCATATCCAGTTCAACTCAGCATAGGAAACTAACTAAAACAGGAACTCCTCAGTCCACTATACTGTACTTGTTGGGAACAGACATGAGTGCTATTTGTACTGTGTATGGCAAGGCAAGCACAAGAGTGGCTTTCCTTACCCCAAACTAACTTTTGCAGCTAGAACTTGAAACTGAATGGGATTCAACTCCTTTTAGGAAGGGGAATGGAACCCTTTCTTGCCTTAAAAGAAAACCACTCTGCATTTGAGAAAGGGTCAGTCTGGCACTCCCCTGTGTTTCCTATAGGGCCAGAACAGTGGGTTGGCTCAGAAAAAATGAACTGTGCTTCCTACCCACACGGGCCTTATCCAGATCAACTGAGCATAGGAAACTGACTTAAACAGGAGCTCCTCTTCAGTACAATACGCTCTACTTGCTGGGAATAGATGCGAGTGTTATTTGCACTGTGTATGGCAAGGAAAGCACAAGAGTGACTATCCTTACAACTTCTAACTCTTTCACCTAAAACTGAAGTTGATTCAACTCTGTTTAGGAGGTGAATTGGAACCCTAGAAGCCTTATTAGAAAAACACTCTGCTTTTGAGAAAAGGGTACTCTGTTGCTCTCCTGTGTTTCCTACAGGGCCAGAACACTGAGCTGGCTCAGACAAAAGAAGTGTGCTTCCTACCCACAGGGCCATATTCAATTCAATTCAGCATAGGAAACTGACTTAAACAGGAGCTCCTCTTCAGTCAAATACACTGTACTTGCTGGGAACAGACGGGAGTGCTATTTGTTCTGTATATGGCAAGTGGGCACAAGAGTGGCTGTCCTTACCCCAAAATAACTTGTGCAGCTAGAACTTGAAACTGAATGGGATTCAACTCTGTTTAGGAAGTGGAATGGAACCCTAGTTTGCCTTACCAGAAAAACACTCGGCTTTTGAAAAAGGGGCACTTTGGCACTCTCCTGTTGCCTATAGGTCCAGAACAGTGAGCTGGCTCATGACAGAAGAACTGTGCTTCCTAACCACATGGGCCTTAAAAAGTTCAACTCAGCATAGTAAACTGACTTAAACAGGAGCTCCTCTTCAGTCAAAAACACTGTACTTGCTGGGAACAGACGTAAGACCTATTTGCACTCTGTATGGTAAGGGAAGCACAAGAGTGGCTGTCCTTACCACAAACTAACTTTTGAAGCTAGAAGTTGAAACTTAATAAGATTCAACTCCGTTTAGGAAGTGGAATGGAAGCCTAGCTTGCCTTACAATAAAAACACTCTGCTTTTGAAAGGGGACACTCTGGTACTCTACATTATTTCCTATAGGGCCAGAACAGTGAGCTGGCTCAGAACAAAAGAAATGTGATTCCTACACACACGGGCCATATTCAGTTCAACTCAGAATAGGAAACTGAGTAAAACAAGAGCTCCTCTTCATTCCAATACATTGTACTTGCTGGGAGCAGATGCGACTGCTATTAGCACTGTGTATGGCTAGGAAAGCACAAGAGTGGCTATCCTTACCGAAAACTAACTCTTCCTGGTGGAACTTTAAACTGAATGGCATTCAACTCTGTTTAGGAGGTGAATTGGAACCCTAGAAGCCTTATAAGAAAAACACTCTGCTTTTGAGAAAAGGGTACTCTGTTGCTCTCCTGTGTTTCCTACAGGGCCAGAATGGTGAGCTGGCTAAAAACAAAAGAAATGTTGTTCCTACACACACGGAACTTATACCGTTCACCTCAGCACTGGAAACTGACTAAAACAGGAGCTCCTCTTTTCTCCAATACACTGTACTGGCTGTGAACAGACCTGAGTGCTATTTGCAATGTTTGTCAAGGGGAGTCCAAGAGTGGCTTTCCTTACCCCAAACTAACTCTTGATGCTAGAATATCAACCTGAAAGGGATTCAACTCCTTTTAGGAAGGGGAATGGAACCCTAGCTTGCCTTCCAAGAAAAACACTCTGCTTTTCAGAAAGCGGCACTCTGGTACTCTACCTTGTATCCTACAGGGCCAGAACAGAAAGTTGGCTCAGAACATAAGAACTGTGCTTCCTACTCACGGGCCATATACAGTTCAACTCAACATAAGAAACTGACTAAAACAGGAGCTCCTCTTCTCTCCAATACACTGTACTAGCTGGGAACACACGTGAGTGCTATATGCACTATGTATGTCAAGGGGAGCACAAGAGTGGCTTTCCTTACCCCAAACTAACTCTTGCTGCAAGCACTTCAAACTAAATGGAATTCAACTCTGTTTAGGAAGCAGAATGGAACCCTAGCTTGCCTCACAAGAAAAACACTCTGCTTTCGAGAAAGGGGCACTCTGGTACTCTACTGTGTTTCCTATAGGGCCAGAAGAGTGAGTTGGCTCAGAAGAAAAGAACTGTGCTTCCTACCCACATGGGCCATATGCAGTTCAACTCAGCAAAGGAAACTGACTAAAACAGGAGCTCCTCTTCTGGCCAATACACTGTACTGGCTGTGAGCAGACATGAGTGCTATATGCAATGTTTGACAAGGGGAGGACAAGAGTGGCTTTCCTTACCCCAAACTAACTCTTGATGCTAGAACATCAACCTGATAGGGATTTAACTCTGTTTAGGAAGGGCAATGGAACCCTAGCTTGCCTTACAAGAAAAACACTCTGCTTTTGAGAAGGGGCACTCTGGTACTCTTCGGTGATTCCTATAGGACCAGAACAGAAAGTTGGCTAGGAACAAAGGATCTGTGATTCCAACACACGGGACATATACAGTTCAACTCAGATTAGGAAAATGACGAAATCAGGAGTTTCTCTTCTATCCAATACACTGTACTGGCTGAGAATATACCTGAGTGCTATTTGCAATATGTATATCAAGGGGAACACAAGAGTGGCTTTCCTTAACCCAACCTAACTCTTGCTGCAAGAACTTCAAACTGAATGGAATTCAACTACGTTTAGGAAGCAGAATGGTACCCTAGCTTGCCTTAAAAGAAAAACACTCTACTTTTGAGAAAGGTGCACTCTGGTACTCTACTGTGTTTCATATAGGGCCAGAACAGTGAGCTGGCTCAGAACAAAAGAACTGTGCTTCCTACCCACAGGGGCCATATCCAGTTCAACTCAGCATAGGAAACTGACTATAACAGGAGCTCCTCTTCTGTCTAGTAAACTGTAATGGCTGTGAACAGACATGAGTGCTATTTGCAATGTTTGTCAAGAAGAGCTCAAGCGTGGCTTTGCTTACCCCAAACTAACTCTTGATGGTAGAACATCAACCTGAAAGGGATTCAACTCCGTTTAGGAAGGGGAATGGAACCCTAGCTTGCCTTACAAGAAAAACACCCTGCTTTTGAGAAAGGAGCACTCTGGTACTCTCCTGTGTTTCCTATAGGGCCAGAACAGTGAGCTGGCTCAGAACAAAAGAACTGTGCTTCCTACCCACAGGGGCCATATCCAGTTCAACTCAGCATAGGAAACTGACTATAACAGGAGCTCCTCTTCTGTCTAGTAAACTGTAATGGCTGTGAACAGACATGAGTGCTATTTGCAATGTTTGTCAAGAAGAGCTCAAGCGTGGCTTTGCTTACCTCAAACTAACTCTTGATGGTAGAACATCAACCTGAAAGGGATTCAACTCCGTTTAGGAAGGGGAATGGAACCCTAGCTTGCCTTACAAGAAAAACACCCTGCTTTTGAGAAAGGAGCACTCTGGTACTCTCCTGTGTTTCCTATAGGGCCAGAACAGTGAGCTGGCTCAGAACAAAAGAACTGTGCTTCCTACACACACAGTGGCCACATCCAGTTCAACTCAGCATAGGAAACTGACTAAAACAGGAACTCCTCTTCAGTCAAATACACTGTATTTGCTGGGAACAGACGTGAGTGCATTTTGTACTGTGTATGGTAAGATGAGTTCAAGAGTGGTTGTTCTTACCCCAAAGTAACTCTTGTGCAAGAACTTCAAACTGCATGGTATTCAACTCCGTTTTATAAGGGGAAATGAAGCCTAGCTTGATATACAATAAAACACTCAGCTTTTGAGAGGGGGAACTCTGGTATTCTACTGTGTTTCTTATAAGGCCAGAAGAGTGAGCTGGCTGAAAACAAGAGAACTGTGATTCCTACACACGGGCCATATCCAATTCACCTGAGCATAGGAAACTGACTAAAATAGGAGCTCCTCTTAAGTCTAATACAGTGGACTTGCTGAAAACTGACAAGAGTGCTATTTGCACTGTGTATGGCAAGGGGAACACAAAAGTGTTTATTCTTACTCCAAACTAACTCTTGCTGCTAGCAGTTCAAACTGAATGGGATTCAACTCCACTTGATAAGGAGAATGGATCCCTAGATTGCCTTACAAAAAACACTCTGCTTTTGAAAAAGGGGCACTCTGGTACTCTACTGTGTTTCCTATAGGGCAAGTAAATTGAGCTGGCTCAGAAAAAATAAAATGTGCTTCCTACGCACACGGGCCATATCCAATTGAACTCAGCAATTAAACTGACTAAATCAAGAGTTCCTCTTCAGTCCAGTACACTTCACTTGCTTTTAACAGACCGGAGTGCTATTTGCACTGTGAATGGCAAGGGGAGTAAAAGAGTGGCTGTCCTTACCAAAACTAACTCTTGCTGCTAGAACTTCAAAATAATTGGGATTCAACTCCGTTTAGGAAGCGGAATGGAACCCCAGATTGCCTTACACGAAAAACACTCAGCTTCTGAGACAGCGGCACTCTGGTACTCTACTGTTTTTCTTATAGGGACAGAACAGAAAGTTGGCTCAGAACAAAAGAACTGTTCTTCCTACACATGGGCCATATGCAGTTCAACTCAGCATAGGAAACTGACTAAAACAGGAGCTCCTCTTCTGTCCAATACACTGTAATTGCCTGAAACAGACCCGAGTGCTATTTGCACTGTGTGTGGAAATTGGAGCACAAGAGTGGTTGTCCTTGCCCCAAACTAACTCATGGTGCTAGAACTTCAAGGTGAAATGGATTCAACTCCGTTTAGGAAGGGGAATAGATCCCTAGCTTGCCTTACAAGAAAAACACTCTGCGTTTGAGAAAGGGGGACTCTGGTACACTACTGTGTTTCCTATAGGACCAGAACAGAAAGTTGGCTCAGAACAAAAGAACTGTATATGGCCTAAATACAGGCCATATACAGTTCAACTCAGCATAGGAAACTGACTAAAACAGGAGCTTCTCTTGTGTCCAATACACTGTATTGGCTGGGAACAGACGCGAGTGCTATTTGCACTATGTAAGTCAAGGGGAGCACAAGAGTGGCTTTCCTTACACCAAACTAACTCTTGCTGCTAGGACTTCAAACTTAATGGGATTCAACTCTGTTCAGGAAGGGGAATGGAACCCTAGCGTGCCTTACAAGAAAAACACTCTACTTTTGAGCAAGGGTCACTCTGGTGTTCTACTGTGTTTCCTATAGTGTAAGAACAGTGGGCTGTCTCAGAACAAAAGAACTGTGCTTCCTACACACACGGGCCATATTAGTTCAACTCAGCATAGGAAACTGACTAAAACATGATCTCCTCTAGAGTCAATACACTGTACTTGCTGGAAACAGACGTGTGTGTTATTTGCACTGTGTATGGCAAGCAGATCACAAGAGTGTCTGTCCTTACCCATAACTAACTCTTGATGCTAGAACTTCAAACTTAATGAGTTTCAACTCTGTTTAGGAACAGGAATGAAACCCTAGCTTGCCTTACAAGAAAAACAGTCTGCTTTTGAGAAAGGGGCACTCTTGTACTCTACTGTTTCTTATAGGGCCAGAACAGTGAGCTGGCTCAGAAAAAAAGAAATGTGCTTCCTACACATGAGCCATATCCAGTTAACTCAGCATAGGAAACTGACTAAAACAGGAGCTCCTCTTCATTTCAATATACCAAACTTGCTGGGAACAGACAAGAGTGCTATTTGCAGGTTCAACTAAGAATAGGAAACTGACTGCAACAGGATCTCTTCTTCAGTCTAATAAACTGCACTTGCTGGTAACAGACCCGAGTGGTCTTTGTAATGTGTATGGCAAGGGGAGCACAAGAGTGGCTGTCCTTACCCCAAACTAACTCTTGCTGCTAGAACTTCAACTCCATTTAGGAAGGGTTTGGAACCCTAGCTTGTCTTACAAGAAAAACACTCTGCTTTTGAGAAAGGGGTACTCTGGTACTCTACTGTGTTTCTTATAGGGCCAGGACAGAATGTTGGCTCAGAACAAAAGAACTGTGCTTCCTACACACACGGGCCATATACAGTTCAACTCGGGATAGGAAACTGATTAAAACAGGATCTCCCCTTCTGCCCAAAATACTGTACTGGCTTGTAACAGACCCGAGTGCTCTTTGCACTCTGTATGGCAAGGGGAGCACAAGATTGGCTGTCCTTTCCCCAGACAAATTCTTGCTGCTAGAACTTCAAACTGAATGGGATTCAACTCCGTTTAGGAAGGGGTTGGAACCCTAGCTTGCCTACAAGATAAACTCTCTGATTTTGAGAAAGCGGCACTCTGATACTCTACTGTGTTTCCTATAGGGCCAGAACAGAAAGTTGGCTCAGAACTAATGAACTGTGCTTCCTAGACACATGGGCCATATACAGTTCAACTCAGCATAGGAAACTGACTAAAATAGGAGCTCCTCTTCATTCCAATTAACTGTACATGCTGGAAACAGATGTGAGTGCTATTTGCACTGTGTATGTATGGCAAGGGGAGCACAAGAGTGGCTGTTCTTACCCCAAAATAACACTTGCTGCTAGAAGTTCAAACTGAATGGATTCAACTCCGTTTAGGAAGGGGAATGGAACCCTAGCTTGTCTTACAAGAAAAACACTCTGCTTTTGAGAAAGGGGCACTCTGATACTCTACTGTGTTTCCTTCGGGCCAGAAAAGTGAGCAGGCTCAGAAAAAAAGAAATATGCTTCCTATACACACAGGCCATATACAGTTCAACTCAGCCTAGTAAACTGACTAAAACAGGAGCTCCTTTTAAGTTCCAAACACTGTACTTGCTGGGAACAGGCACGAGTGCTATTTGCACTGTGTTTGTTAAGGGAACTCAAGGGTAGCTTTCCTTACCCCATACTAACCCCGATGCTAGAACTTCAAACTGAATGGGATTCAACTCCGTTTAGGAAGGGGAATGGAACCCTGGCTTGCCTTACAAGAAAAACACTCTGCTTTTGAAAAAGGGGCACTCTAGTTCTCTACTGTGTTTTCTATAGGACCAGAACAGTGAGCTGGCTAAGGACAAAAGATATGTGCTTCCTACACACATAATCTATATGCAGTTGAACTCAGCATAAGAAACTGACTAAAACAGGAGCTCCTTTTCAGTCCAATACACTGTACTTGCTGGTAAGAGACCTGAGGGCTATTGGTACTATTAATGGCAAGGGGAGCACAAGACTTGCTGTCCTGACAACAAAAAAACTCTTGCTGCTAGAACTTCAAACTGAATGGGATTCAACTCCATTTAGGAGGAGGAATGGAACCCTAGCTTCCCTAACAAGAAATACACTCTGCTTTTGAGAAACGAGCACTCTGGTACTCTACTGTGTTTCCTATAGGGCCAGAACAGTGAACTGGCTCAGAACAAAAGAAATGTGCTTCCTATACACACGGGCCTTTTCCAGTTCAACTCACCATAGGAAAATTACTAAAACAGGAGCCTCTCTTCAGTCCAATATACTGTTCTTGTTGGGAACAGTCGTGGGTGCTTTTTGCACTGTGTATGGCAAGGGGAACACAAGAGTGGCTGTCCTTACGCCAAAGTAACTCTTGCTGCTAGAACTTCAAACTAAGTGAGATTCAACTCCTTTAGGAAGGGTAATTGAACCCTAGCTTGCCTTACAAGAAAAACATTTGCTTTTGAGAAAGGGGCACTCTGGTTCTCTACTGTGTTTCCTATAGGGTCAGAACAGAAAGTTGGCTCAGAACAAAAGAACTGTGCTTCCTACACACGGGCCTTATACAGTTCAACTCAGCATAGGAAACTGACTAAAACACGAGCTCCTCTTCAGTCCAATACACTGCACTTGCTGGGAACAGACGCGAGTGCTATTTGCACTATGTTTTTTAAGGGAACTCAAGGGTGGCTTTCCTTACCCCACACTAACCCCTATGCTAGAACTTCAAACTGAATGGAATTCAGCTCCATTTTGGATGGGGAATGGAACCCTAGCTTGCCTCACAAGAAAAACACTCTGCTTTTGAGAAAGGGGCACTCTGGCACTCTACTGTGTTTCTTATAGGGCCAGAACAATGATCTGGCTCAGAACAAATGAATTGTGCTTCCTACCCACATGGGCCATATGCAGTTCAACTCAGCATAGGAAACTGACTAAAACAGGATCTCCTCTTCAGTCCAATACATTGCACTTGCTGGGAACAGACGTGAGTGCTCTTTCTGACACACACGCGCCCTATCTATTTCAACTCAGCATAGGAAACCGACTAAATCGGGAGCTCCTCTTCAGTCCAATACACTGTACTTGCTGGGAACAGATGGGAGTGATATTTGCCCTGTGTATGTGTATGTTCAGTTGTTTAATTATTATGTGGCCAGTGGACTTTTTTGGGGTGTCTAGTCTGTTTGGTGTTCTATAGGCTTCTTTTATCTTCATTGGCATTTCCTTCTTTACCTTTGGAAATTTTTCTTCTATGATCTTGTTGAATATATTTTCTGTGCCTTTGAGTTATTATTCTTTTCTTTCGTCTATCCCAATTTGAGTCATGACTTTGTTGGCTTTAGTGTTTTCTTTGACTGATTAATCTATTTCTTGTACTGTATCTTCAACATCAGAGATCCTGTTTTCCATCTCTTGCCTTCTGTTGTTTATACTTGCATCTGAAGTTCCTGTTCGTTTACTCAGATTTTCTATTTCCAGCATTCCCTATGTTTGTGTTTTCTTCATTTTTTCCATTTTTCTTTTCAGGTCTTGGACTGTTTCCTTAATCTTTTTCTTTGCTTTTTCATGACTTTCTTTCAGGGCTTAATTGTTTTCCTCCAGAGCTTTATTGTTTTCTTCTGCTTTATTTTTCCTTTCCTCTAGTTTTTTATAGCATTCTTCCCATTTTTTGTTTGTCTTTCCCTCAATTTCATTTGTGAGTCCTTCTATATAAGCCTCTACCTTCTTCATGATGTTATTCATCAGGCTGCTTTCTTCTGCTTCTTCCATTTTTTGATGTTGAGGTCTAAATTTTGGAGGAGGGCTAGGTTCTGTTGAATGCTGTTTTGCTCTTCATTTTGTTGTATGTACTTCTGCCTTGACGTCTGCCCATCTCCTGTGGTTTTTTTCTTGTTCTTATCAGCACACTTGGTCCACACAGAGCTGACAGATTCAGGAAGCCTCTTTCTCTTGTCCATATGGGAGCTCTGGGGCGGGATGGGAGCTCTTGTCTAGATGGGAGTTCTGGGGCAGAATGGGAGCTAGGTGCTGGTCTCTAAGTCTCAGGAAGTGGTTGGATCTCAGGCGGATGGGCATTGGGCAAGGTGTGGAGATTGCAAGGTCTTCTGGGGGTCTTGGAGAGGGGAGCCTTTCTGGTGGGGCTGAAGGGGGTCCTGCCCAATGGTCAGAACCTGGGGCCAAGTTGGGCTGGTCTTTCCCAGAATGGCTGGTTCCCAGGGATTGTTTCTAGGCAGAGCCCAGCCACTTACCTCTTTTCCAGATGGGAGGTCCAGGGCAGGATCTTACATAATTTTCTTAACCCTTCAGTTTTAGTCAATACACCTTCCACTATAAATAAATTTATCATCTGTAGCCAGAGCAGCAGGGAACAGTTAACTAAGAAAGGAGAACATCAGCATCATAAGCTATGCTCTTAGAAGGACTCTACATCATCCATATTTTTTAGCCCCAGAGGGAACAAAGGACTCAGGGGCTGTAGCAGATAGAGAGAGGAGGTGATAGGAAGCAGGATTACCTGCATCATAAGTAGGTTTTGATGCTGAGAATCCCAGGATTCAAAAATTTGTCAGTGTAGTGGACTAAATGCACCCTCAATGACTTAGAGCAACCAATGTCAAAGACTGGACCTGGATATCAGGTTCTATAGCCACAGACCCTCACTCTAAACCTTCTTCTGTGTTTGTGTGCCTACTGGTGTTACTTTGGCACTAAGTCTGGCTGGAGGGTAGGGTAGTGTTTCTGTTCGCTCCTCTGCACTCACTTACTACCCAGTCTCAACTTGTTATGTGCCCTCAGGACCTGACCTTCCTAGAGCAAATGAACCCAGTTTCTTTTCCTTATACTTTGGTTAAGTGCGCACAATAAGATGCAACAACTGATCTGAGAGTTCAGCTTCTACCAGATCCTGTCAGGACTAGTATCCCCCCTTTGGTTTTGGTTGGGATTCCTTCCTTTGTGTGTTTGCACTATAGCACCCACTCCATAGTTTCCCTAATTCTGCTTTGGTTCTCTATAAGCCCTTACCACTCTTTAGTATTCCATCTAGTATACCTGTCAGCACCTAACATCATAAGTGATCTTTCCTGAGCACTGAATTAGTATTAGGACTGGAAATTATGACGTACTTTTTGGTCCACATAGCTTTTTGCTAATCTCCAAGTGTAGGACGCTAAAGGAATAAAAGTGAGAAATGTTGATATCATTTATAAACATTAGGCAGTTTCTTTCTATGGAAATCTTCTACTTCCAACTTTCATCCAAAACACACTGCTTAGCACATCTTCAATCTCTGCAGCCTATACCTTCAGGTAAGATAATATCAGAGGTGTGAATGGAGATTCATTCCTGACAACTAGTTAACAAAAAGGTGACCTTTGATCTAGAATCTGTAAGATGGATTGAGGGCTGGAAAGCTTTGACCTTTCCTGATATGCCAGGACTGTGATGGGCTGAGAGTATATAAAAGAAAAAGAAAGAGGGGCTGGAGAGTTGGCTCAGAGGTTAAGAGCACTGCCTGTTCTTCCAGAGGTCCTGAGTTCAATTCCCAGCAACCACATGGTGGCTCACAACCATCTGTAATGAGATCTGGTGCCCTCTCCTGGCTTGCAGGCAGAACACTGTATACATAATAAATAAATAAATCTTTATAAAAAAAAAAGAAAAAGAAAGATAGACCAGGTTGGTCAGGGGGCTCTGATGGCAGCAACCACAATGTCTGCATTCCAGGCATGCAGCACACCCAAAGGACAAGTATGCAGGGAGATAGCTAGAGGGAGAGGACTGCAATGGCCAAATCAAAGCCATGTAACCTGTGACATACATTACCTATGACACCCAGGGCTACCTGGTATTCGTGGCAAAGCATGTGAGTCTCCATGAAACCTAAAGGAGAAGCTTCTCTGGGCTTTGTCTATAAAGAAAAAAAAGTGGAGGCACTTTTCTCATAGATTGAGGTAGGCAAAAACTAATGATTGGGTACATCACTCAATATCTCATATCCTCATCAACTGCCTCTACAAAACAAGGGGTTTAATTCTTTTTTGTTGTTGTTGTTGCAGAGTCCAGATTCCTGGAACTGGAGCTATAGGCAACTAGTTGCTAGCTTCCTTGGGAGTGTGGGAATTAAACCAGGATCCTCTGGAAGAGTAACCAGTGCTCTCAATCATTGAGCTATCTCTCTAGCCCCTTCAACTGTCTGTATTTATAGTAGTGGTCCACGGGTTTTAATTCTTTTTTTTTTTTTTTTGGTTTTTTGAGACATGGTTTCTCTGTGTAGCTTTATGCCTTTCCTGGAACTCACTTGGTAGCCCAGGCTGGCCTCAAACTCACAGAGATCTGCCTGCCTCTGCCTCCTGAGTGCTGGGATTAAAGGCATAGGTTTTAATTCTTATGCACAGAGTTTCACTAACATTCTGTTTTCCAATGTTCAAACTAACTAAAGTAAGATACTGAGCAGGTAAGTCAGTGGACCAAAGTACCGGGGCTCAGACTGTCAGTGGCTAAGAGAGGGGCAGGACCATGCCTTAAGCCAGAAATCACATCAGTAAAACACATGCATGTCTACCAAAATGAAACAGAATTACTATTAATATATTATTGAAACCATGAACCATTTGGCCACCTTTCCTCTCGTGAATCATTCATTATGGTCAGATTATTTGGTTCAATCTCAAAGACAAAATTGTTTTAACCCAAAAAAATAGGAGGGTATGCCTCCCAGCTCTGGCAGCCAATTCTTTAGAGGCCTGAGGAGAGGAAGCAGAGTCAGAGGGTTTACAGAATCTAGTATGAGAGCAGGGATGATCCATTTTGCATGAGCATCTCCACATGACCCCCATCTCCACCCTGACCAGGAAAAGCACAGAGAAAGAACAAATGTAGACTGCTCCAGCCCACTCACTTCCATGCTTCATAGAAATCATTAAATATAAGCCTGACCTTCACATGAGGCCACAGAAGTCTGAGCAATACAGAGTGGCCAATGCATGTCTGGGCCAGGGAGGCTCTCTGTCCATACCTAGTGTGGTGATATATCATTTACCTTAATAAAGCTTACATGAGTATGAGAGGACAGAGCCAGTCACTAGATTAGACATAGAGGCTAGACAGTGATGGCACACACCTTTAATCCCAATACTGGGAAGCACACATGCCTTTAATCCCAGGAAGTGATGTCTGGGCAGAGAAAGGTATATAAGAAATGAGGAAACAAGAACCCACTCTCCTGAGGCTGAGGATTTCCTAGAGATAAGCTAGTGGCTGGCTGTTCTGTTTCTCTGACCTTTCAGCTTTTACCCTAATATCTGGCTCTGGGTTTTTTGTTATAAGACCTTTTAAGATTTGTGTTACAGCCCAGTACCAATTCTTCCTGGTTTTTCTGTACCCTGTACCCACTTCTAAGGTATCTACATGATGGGCCTGATCCCAAACAGTCCATATATGTAAACCAGGCAATTCAATAGATAAAGACTGGTAGACTACTGTCTGCCACATTCATTTGTAGGTGCTAGGGAGCTAACAGTGGAAGAAAAAGACCAACTCTCTATCCCTATACCATTAGCTGAGATTCTAGTGCAGGAGGGATACAGAAAATCACCTAAAAACATTGTACCACCTCATATCCTACATCTGCAAAATCTACAAACAGCATCAGATGGGAAACAGTCTAAATAAAAAAAACTGCACCTGGACTGAACAAGTCCATATTCTTTGTCATTACTTCCTGAACATCACAACGTCACAAAGATTTCCATAAATCTTACTTTATGGTCTTATTATATACTATCTTCAGACTAGGCTGTGTATAGACTATATCCAAATGCCATGGCATATTCTGTGAGAGAATTGAACACGTGAAGATTGTGTGTTTGTGGAAAGTCTGAAGAAAGACTGTACATGATTTGTGTTTAGAATGGGAAGCTGATAAGATTGATAAATCTTGAAAGTGAAATACAAAGCATGTGGAGAACTCAATATCTTAAAAGCAAAGTATCCAGCAAAACAGGCTCTAAAAATTTAACAGGAGAGCATATGTGTTTTCTGGATCTAGGCAAGAATATTGAAGGCAGACAGGAGGGAACCTGAGGTAGAGGTGGCATGATATCTGGAAAGACAAGACAGGCTGCCTAGAGGAAATCTAAGGGGATCAGACCAGGCATAGCACAGTCCTTTTAAATCTCAGAAAGGTTGGGAGAGAGGCTGGTTTTTCCTGTGAGAAGCAGCCAGAAGACACATTCTTTAAATGTTCATTGAAATGACTTCACAGTCAGCTTCCCTAGACCAGAAGCAGGCTGTCACTAGTAGTAAGATTTACTACCCATGGTGTCGATGTGGAGAAGCTAGAGCATTTGCTCACTTCTGGTAGGGATGTAAAGTGATGCAGCTGCCATGGAAAACAGTGAGGCAGGCCCTTGAAAATTTAAAATAAAATTACCATATTATTGAGAGCTGCTGGTAGCAAAAATCCATGGAGGATACAGCAGTGACAACTAGAGTTCAGAAGTTCAACCTATCAGAACTAAAGATTCTGTTAGGGGAAACCATCATACAAGGCATTATGGAATTACCAACTTTTGAATGAACTGGCTGTCACTTGTAAATTTCTTGTGCAATAACAGCTATGATTCTCCCTATTTACTGTTCATCTCCACTTTATGTGTACATGTAATCTCACAATTGCATCTCAATCTTGGGCACAACTTTTTGTATACATTTGGGGTAATGGATAACTGTCCCCAACTGTGTTTGTTTTTCATTAACATATATCTGACCAGGGCCATTCTCCAGACAAAAGTATTTCATTAAAGATACCTTTTTCCAAGGACAAAATTGCACATACATAAACATTAGGTCATCTTACACATAGAGAAAATAACCGCTAGCAATTAAATCAACTCCTTACCTTCACCTCAGGTTATTTACAAGACCCTAAAGAGATTTACTGCTCACATTCCTGGGATGTTTTAGCCATTTGTTAGTTACTGAGTTAAGGCAGTTACTTCCCACTGACCCAAGGAGATTGCCTACAAGGCTAGGCAGGTAATAGGTGCCAAGCTTCTTTCTTGTGCACATTAAGTTTTAATTCCTCCTCATTGAGGTGATATTCCTAGATTCTGTAATTGATCTTAGCCTTTAGTTGACCCTACCAGAGAATTCCCCTTTAGTCACGCTCCTTTTGGGTTGTAATTGGAAGCTAACTTTTATTGCTTTATGTGTGGATCCTTATCACCTCTCTCTGCCACCCTAAAAACTTCAAGCCTCCATTGTTTTGCCAAAGAATTACTGTTTGTGTGGATCCTTATCACCTCTCTATGCCACCCTAAAATCTTCAAGCCTCCATTTCTTTGCCAAAGAATTACTGTATATATATATATATATATATATATATATATATATATATATATATATATACAGGTTCTCTGAGAGCAATGGGGAGAATTGATGGAGAAGAACAAAGGCAGAAAGAACTAGTTAGAATGATAAGAGAACAGCAGAAGGGACTGAGAACAGGAGGGACTGAGAGGTGCTAAGTATGAGAACAGAAAAGAAACTGTGTAGATAGGATAGAGTGAATGGACTAATAACTCAGTGTGCTTATATTCATTGAATATTCCCCAGATTAGAATCCTTAGCTGGTTGTTAGACTCCACAGACCCTGGATATGGTGATATTTTAATTGTACTGAAATGTGATTTTATTTGTATGTTAATAAATAAAGTTGCCTGGGGGTCAGAGCTAATAGCAAGCCATAGCAGAGCTGGGCATTTGTGGCACACACCTTTAATCCCAGAACTTGGTAGGCAGAGCTATGTAGATCTCTGTGTGGTCAAGGATACAGCCAGCATTGGAGACACATGCCTTTAATCTCAATATCATGGAAGACCTGGAGGGCTGTACATACAGGCAGTGAAGAGGCAGTCATGTGGTTGGGTTTACAACCAATGAGAAGGCAGAGCAGAGAGTCTATATAAAGACAAACAGAAAGGAAGTAGCTCTCTTTTTTGGAGAGGTCTCTTGAGTAAAGAGGCTAGCTGCAGCAGGCGGGTAAGGCTTTTAGCTCTGAACTCTTAGCTTTCTTCTTTGTATTGGTTCTGTGTTTCTTATTTAATAAGATGGTTGGTTACATCTACATTTGGTGCCCAACATGACAAGAATCCATTAAAAACTGCTTGACTTGGTTTCACTTCATGGCAGGTCCGGTTTCCCACCTGGGTGGCCTGCTCCCTACCCCGGGCGGCCAGGTCTACTTGGCCTCAGGCTGGACTGACCCTGACCATAACCCCAAGCAGTTAGCTGCAGTTGGAGCTACTTGCTTAAAGCTGCTGCAACAAAGAACTCAGGCCTGCCCTGCCGAACAGGGCCCCTGCCTGTAAAGCCAATGCACGTGGTCGGAGCTTAAGGAAGCCAGAGCCAAGGCTTGACTCGGCTTAAGAGGCAACATGTGGCTGGATTTAAGCTGCTTTTTTGCGTTCTCTCTCTCTCTCTCTCTCTCTCTCTCTCTCTCTCTCTCTCTCTCTCTCTCGATTCACACATTGGACACTAGGTGGCTGTTTTGAAATTCCCTCAGATTTCTACTGTTCTACACAGACTTGGTAAGTCACTTAACATATCAGATATTTTAAAGGAAACTATTTAAAAGAGAATTTTTTCCACATTGAAAAAATGGGTTTTATGTGTACATTGGAAGAAAATTGGGCTTTGTTTGAAATTTTAGGCAGTCTGACAATGGAACAACTATATGAGAAGATTAATATTGATCGAATTATGTAGTTTATTACTATGCTTATCTTCATTTTACTATTTAAAAAGATAGTGCCAGAATAACAGTTTTAGAAAAACTTGTTAAACCTGTAAAAATTAATTATAGAGAAAATCAAATTCAGACTGAAGAAATTAACAGTGAAGTTGTTTCGAGATTGGATCATAAGTTTACAGAAAGAAAGCCTGTTTTCACACAGTCACCCTTAATTTATCTGGTAACCATATAGCAGTTGCCTAATCAAATGACTACACAAAATATTTGGGCTCCAATTGAAATGTTAGATTTACAAAGGTTTAAGGAGGCAATAGTATCTTATGGCATGCATCCCCCATATGTAAAGCAAATGTTAAACTCTTGGTCAACATATAATAAGATTATACCACAGGACTGGTGGGAGCTGGCACAGGCTGTTCTGGAACCCAGTCAAAGGCTCCAGTGGCAAATGTGGTTCAGGGATGAGGCTAAAAACATAGAAAATAATGGAGGGATAAAGGAATACAAGTTTTCCAGGATCAGCTTATTGGAGAAGGCCAATATGCTTCAGTACAAACACAATGTTTATATGATGTCCAAACCCCAATTTTATGTTGAACGGCAGCCTTGAATGCATGGGACAGAGTTGAGGAACCAGAAAAAAAAACATTTACAAAGCTTATACAAGGCCCAAAAGAATCTTTCACAGATTTTTTACAAAGACTGGCTTCAGGAGTAAAGAGAATGGACACGAATTCAGAAGCTAGTCAGATAATAATTGAATCTTTGGCCTTTGAGAACGTGAATGCAGCATGCAAAAGATCTGCACCTTTGGAAGATTGGATTAGAGACACAGTAAATGTTGAGGCTCATGACCATGATAATATGTGGGTAGGAGAAGCAATTTCAAAAGGTTTGAGAAATGTTAGATGTTTTGGATGTGGAAAGCAAGGACATTTGAAAAGGGACTGTAAACAGGTCATTCCTAGAAACAATGTTTCTTCAAGGAACAATGGCAACAGAATGCCCCTTCCTTCTGGAGTATGCAGAAGGTGTGGTAAGGAAAAACACTGGACCAACAAATGTAGATCAACAAGGGACAGACAAGGTAATCCTTTGCCTCAGGCTTTGGGAAACTCGCAGAGGGGCCTCATGCAGGCCCCCATAGCAAATCCAGTTTAAACCTTTCCTGCAGCCATAGAGGAAACCCCTGCTCAGAGCGATTAAATAACCAAATGCCTATTGGAATAAATCATGCTGGTAAGGATGATGAAACAGAGAGAATAGAAAATTCAGGAGAAAACATAAAGAAATTTTTTGGCAAACTTCTATTAATGAACAAAGACCAAAATTAACGATAAAAATAAATGGTGTTTTGTTGTCTGGTCTGGTAGACACAGGTGCGGACATTACCATAATTTCACCAGAATTTTGACATCCAACTTGACCTCTTCAGGAGGTAAACATTCAACTGTTAGGAATTGGGACATTATCTCAAGTGAAACAGAGTGCAAGATGGCTCAAATGTATAGGTCCAGATGGACAGAGAGGAAAATTAAAACCATATGTGGCTAACATAGCTATGAATCTGTGGGGTTGAGACTTGTTGCAACAATGGAATACTCAGATTAACATCCCTCCAATCTCAGAAACAAATCATAAGCTAGCACATGTTTCTGAGAGAAATATTAGAAGATATTATTCTAATGAGTGGTCACCAGCCATCCATATTATACAAGAACAGGGCGCAACAACTGATGATCTTCCAAAGACACCAACAGCTCTACCTTTAAAATGGTTAACAGACAAGCCTGTATGGGTTCAACAATGGCCTTTAACAACAGAGAAACTCCAGGCTTTAGAAGAGCTGGTAGAAGAACAGTTAAATGCTCAGCATATTGAAGAATCAACCAGCCCTTGGAATTCTCCTGTATTTGTTATTAAAAAGAAATCTGGTAAATGGAGAATGGTAACAGACCTTAGAGCAATTAACAAAGTAATTCAACCAATGGGCTCTCTACAATCTGGAATTCCTTTGCCTACTCTGTTACCAAAAGGATGGCCTCTCGTAGTTATTGATTTAAAGACTGTTTCTTTTCAATACCCTTACAAGAAAAAGACAGAGAAAGATTTGCTTGCACGGTGCCCACTTACAATAATTCTCAACCGGTTAAAAGATTTCAATGGAGGGTTCTCCCACAGGGAATGTTGAATAGCCCAACTCTGTGCCAATATTTTGTACAACAGCCATTGGAAGTGATATGTAAAAAATTTCCCAAGTCTATAATTTATCATTATATGGATGATATTTTACTAGCTGACTCAAATGCAGATACTTTAGAAAGAATGTTTGAAGAAGTAAAGAAAATTTTGCCTTGCTGGGAATTACAAATTAATCCTGAAAAAAATACAAAGAGGAGATTCTATTAATTATTTAGGATATAAAATAGAGCTACAAAAGATTAGACCCCAAAAGGTGCAAATTAGGAGAGATCAACTACAGACTTAATGACTTTCAAAGATTATTTGGAGACATTTCTCATCTACGAACTATTGTTGGGGTAAAAAATGATGAACTGAATAATTTGTTCAAAACCTTAGAAGGTAACAAGGACATCTACACCTGGGAGTAAACAATATAGCCTGGACATATTATTGTTTACATTACCATATGAAACAGTTGTCTTCCTTCTGCATATATGTCCTCAAAAATGGGAAGCTAGAGTAAACACGTGTTCACCTGTGATCACAGCATCATTATCCATGTAGCTAAGGAACAGAAACAACAAAACCTGCATCCAAAGATATATGGATAAACAAGGTATAAGACACAAGGAAGTATTATCCTTGAAAAGGAAGACAACATCATTGTGTACTAATATGAATGGACAATGATAACATTATAGCAGGATCATGTAATATGTCACAAAAAGACAATGCATACAGATATATGAAAAATAGTCAATTCACAAACAGAAGTAAAATAGTAGTAGTGTGGATTTGGTGACATTGAGAACTGAGAAGTTGTTTAAGGTGAACAGGTCATTTATGCAAAATTAGAAAGTTCTAGTAGGTCACTCGAACTAACATAACTGTGTGATAATACCAAACACTGTGCACTTAAGAATGGTTAAGAAGTGCTATGTGTGCTTTGTTATTGAAACACACACACACACACACACACACACACACACACACAAATCCAATCTAAATTAACACATTTTTTCAAATTTGTTTTTTATTTTTAAGTTATTCTTTTATTTTATATCTAGACCCCAGTTTTCCCTCCCTCCTCTCCTCTTAGTCCTTTCCCTCAACCTCCCCTCCCCCTATACACCCTTCCTTCCTTTTTATTCAGAAAAAAGCAGGCTTCCCATTGACATTGACAAAACATGACCTATCAAGTTGTTGTAAGAGTAAGCACCTCCCCATGTATTAAGACTGGGCAAGGCAAGCCAACATGAGGAATATGGTTTCAAAAGCCAGCGGAGTCAAAGACAGCCTCTGCTCCCAATGTTAGGAGACTCACAAGAAGATCAAGCTACACAGCTATCACATATATACAGAGTGCCTAGGTCAGTCCCATGTAGACTCCTTTATGGTGATATTTTATGTGTGCTGAAATGCGATTTTATTTGTATGTTAATAAATAAATTTGCCTGGGGGTCAGAGCTAACAGCAAGCCATTTAGCAGAAGTCTGGCAGTGGTAACACACACCCTTAATCCTGATCACATGACAAGCAGAACCTCTGTGTGTTGAATGACACAGCCAGCATGGAGACACACCTTTAATCTCAATACCAACCATAGAGACCTGGAGTTCTGTATAGACAGTCAGTGACAAGGAGATCATTTGGTTGGGTTTACAACCAATGAGAAAGCCAAACAGAAAGTCAATAAAAATACAGACACACAGGTGGTAGGTCTCTTTCTGAGGAGAAGGATGACAGTGACAGCAAGGGACAGGGAGGTGGTCTTAGCTCTTGGCTGCTGCTTGATCTCTGGGCTTTTAACTCTGCATTTGGCTCTGTGTTTCTTATTTAATAACACTGTTCAGAATTACATCTACACTCCCTGGTTGTCTATTCAGTCTCTGTGAGCCTCTATGAGCCCAGGTTAGATGATTCTGTGAGTTTTCTTATGACATTTATTCTGACTCCTCCAATCCTTCCTCTCGATTTCTTCAGCAGGATTCCCTGAACTTAGCCTAATGAGAGACTGTGGGTCTCTGCATCTGCTTTCACTAGTTACTGAATGAAGCCTCTCTGATAACTATTGGTCTAGGCACCAATCTATAAGTATAGCAGAATATTCTTAGGCATCATTACATTGACATTTTCCCTTCCAGACCTGTTTACTTCTATCCTAGGTTTCTGGGTCATCCAGCCAGGGTTGGACCAGTCAAGGGTTGGCCAAGACACAATCTCTGTGTCAACCTTACCCTAGCACATCTCATAGACTCAACAGAATGTGGTCCAAGGTTATGTGGCTGAGTTATTCATCCACTGGTAGTCATGCTTGATCACAGGAGATATATTCAGGCTATGTATCCCATTTTGCTAAGAGTCTTAGCTGGGAACATCCTTGTAGATTCCTGGGAGTTTCCCTTTTTCCAGGTTTCTACTTGACCACAAAATGACCCCCTTTCCAGTCCTCTCCTTCATTATTCTCTCCCCCACCCACACTCAGCCTAATCCCTCATGTCCCCCTCCCTACCCACTGCCCACTCCATCCATGAAATCTCTTCTATTTCTACTTCTTAAGAGATCAAAGTATTCCCCATGAGTCTTCTTTGTTACCTAGTTTCTCTGGGCCCCTGGATTGTAGCATGGTTATCCTTTACAACTAATATCCACTTATAAGTATATACCATGTTTGTCTTTCTGAGACACCTCATTCAGGATGATTTTTTTTCTAGTTCCAGCCATTTGCCTTCAAATTTCATGACGTCATTGTTTTTAACAGCTGAGTAATACTCCATTGCGTAAATGTACTACATATTCTTTATCCATTCTTCAATTGAGGGACATGTAAGATGTTTCCAGGTTCTTGGTTACTACAAATAAAACTGCTATGAAAACCAGCCCTCTGTTGGATGTGGTCATGGTGAAGATCTGTTCCCATTCTGTAGGCTGCCCTTTTGTCCTATTTACAGTGTCCTTTGCCTTACAGAAGCTTCTCAGTTTCAGGAGTTCCCTCCCATTTATTGTTGATCTTATTGACTGCCCTATTAGAGTGCTATTCAGAAGTTCTCTCCTATTCCAATGCATTCAAGACAATTCCCCACTTTCTCTTCTATCAGGTTCAGTGTCTCTAGATTTGTGTTGAGATCTTTGACCCACTTGGACTTGAGTTTTGTGCAAAGTGACAGATGTGGATCTATTTGCATTCTTCTACCTGCCGACATTGAGTTCTAAAACCACCATTTGTTAAAGATGCTTTCGTTTTTCCATTGTATAATTTTGGCTTCTTTGTCAAAAATTAGGTGTTCATAGACGTGTGGATTTATGTCAGGGTCTTTGGTTCAATTCCTTTGATTCACCTGTCTGTTTATATGCCAATACCATGCAGTTTTTATTACTATAGTCCTATAGTAGAGCTTGAAATCAGGGTTTTGAAGTATGACCTGATGATTCTCTGGATTTCCTTGTTGTCTGTTGTTATGTCTCCCTTTTCATTTCTGATTTTGTTAATTTGGATGCTCTCTCTCTCTGCTTTTTGGTTAATTTGGATAAGGGCTTGTCTATCTTGTTAATTTTCTCAAAGAACCAACTCTTTGTTTCATTGATTCTTTGTATTGTTCTCTTTGTTTCTATTTTATTGATTTCAGCTCTCAATTTGATTTTTGCCTGGCATGTTTCTCCTGGGTGAGTTTGCTTCTTCTTGTTCTAGAGCTTTTAGGTGTGCTGTTAAGTGACTAGTGTGAGATTTCTCCAACTTCTTTTTTTTCTTTATATATATATATATATTTTTTATTTTACAATACCATTCAGTTCTACATATCAGCCATGGGTTCCCCTATTCTCCCCCCTCCCACCCCCTCCCCTTACCCCCAGCCTACCCTCCATTCCCACCTCCTCCAGGACAAGTCCTCCCCCGAGGACTGCAATCAACCTGGTAGACTCAGTCCAGGGAGGTCCTATCCCTTCCTCCCAGACTGAGCCAAGTGTCCCTGCATATGCTCCAGGTTTCAAACAGCCAACTCATGCAATGAGCACAGGACTTGGTCCCACTGCCTAGTTGCCTCCCAAACTGATCAAGCCAATCAACTGTCTCACCTATTCAGAGGGCCTGATCCAGCCGGGGGCCCCTCAGCCTTTGGTTCATAGTTCATGTGTTTCCATTCATTTGGCTATTATTTTCAATGATTGAGTAAAGCTGAAATTTATTATAAGCCTCAGTCGTCCTAGGGACCTCCATGCTATATATATATAGCCTCTATGGTTCTATGGGTTGTGGTCTGATTGTTCTTTATTTTATATCTAGAATCCACCTATGAGTGAGTACATACCATAACTGTCTTTCTGGGTTTGGGTTACCTCACTCAGGATGATTTTTTTCTAGTTCCATCCATTTGCCTGCAAATTTCATGCTTTCATTGTTTTTCTCTGCTGAGTAGTACTCCATTGTGTATATGTACCACATTTTTTTCATCCATTTTTCCGTTGATGGGCATCTAGGTTGTTTCAGGTTCTGGCTATTACAAATAGTGCTGCTATGAACATAGCTGAGCATGTATCTTTATGGTATGAATCACCATTCCTTAGGTATATGCCCAAGAGTGGGATGGCTGGGTCTTGAGGTAGTTCGATTCCTAATTTTCTGAGAAACCGCCATACTGATTTCCACAGTGGTTGTACAAGTTTACATTCCCACCAACAGTGGAGGAGTGTTCCCTTTGCTCCACATCCTCTCCAACATTGGTTGTCATTGGTGTTTTTGATCGTAGCCATTCTAACAGGTGTAAGGTGTAATCTCAGAGTCGTTTTGATTTGCATTTCTCTGATGATTAAGGATGTTGAGCATTTCTTTAAATGTCTTTCAGCCATTTGTAGTTCTTGTTTTGTGAATTCTCTGTTTAGCTCTTTAGCCCATTTTTAATTGGACTGTTCAGTACTTTGATGTCTAGTTTCTTGAGTTCTTTATATATTGTGGAGATCAATCCTCTGTCAGATGTGGGGTTGGTGAAGATCTTTTCCCAATCTGTTGGCTGTCTTTTTGTCTTATTGACTGTGTCTTTTGCCCTGCAGAAGCTTCTCAGTTTGAGAGATCCTATTTATTAATTGTTGTGCTCAGGGTCTGTGCTGTTGGTGTTTTTTTTTAGGAAATGGTCTCCAGTGCCAATGCGTTCAAGAGTGCTTCCTATTTTCTTTTCTATTAAGTTTAGTGTAACTGGATTTATGTTTAGGTCTTTGATCCACTTGACTTGAGTTTTGTGCATGGTGACAGATATGGATCTATTTGTAATCTTTTACATATTGACATCCAGTTATGCCAGCACCATTTGTTGAAGATACTTTCTTTGTTCCATTGTATTCCAACTTCTTTATTTGGGCATTTAGTGCTATGAATTTTCCTCTTAACAGTACTTTCATAGTGTCACATAAATTTGCCTATGTTGTACATTCGTTTTCATTGATCTCTAGGAAGTCTTTATTCCTTTATTTCTTCTTTGACCCATTGGTGATTCAGTTGAGCATTATTCAGTTTCCATGAGACTGTAGGTTTTCTGTAATTTTTGTTGTTGTTGAAATCTAACTTTAAGCCATGGTGGTCCAATAAAATACAGAAGGTTATTTCAATTTTTTGTATCTGTTGAGACTTGCTTTGTAACCAAGTATGTGTCCAATTATAAAGAAGGTTCAATGGAGTGCTGAGAAGAAGGTATATTCTTTTGTGTTAGGGTGGAATATTCTGTAGATATCTATCGAGTCCATTTAAGTCATAATATCTGCTAGGTCCCTTATTTCTCTCTTAAGATTCTGTCTTGCAGATCTGTTCATTGGTGGGAGTGGGATGCTGAAGCCTCCCACTAGTAGCATGTGGGGTTTGATGTGTGATTTAAGCTTTAGTAATATTTTTTTACATATGTGGGTGCCCTTATATTTGGAGCATAAATGTTCAGAATTGAGGCTTCATCTTGATGGATTTTTCCTGTGATGAATATGTGATGATGTAATGTCTTTCCCAATCTCTTTTGATTGAATTTAGTTTGAAGTCTATTTTGTTACGTATTAGGATAACTTCACAAGTTCTCTTCTTAAGTCCATTTGATTGGAGACTCTTTTCCCAACCCTTTATTGTGAGATAGTGTCTGTCTTTGAAGTTGAGGTATGTTTCTTATATGTAGCAGAAGGATGGATCCTGTTTTTTATCCATTCTGTCAGCCTGTGTCTTTTTATAGGTGAATTTAATCTATTTATATTAAGGGATATTAATGACCAATGATTGTTAATTCCTGTTATTTTTTGGTAATAATATGTGTGTATTTCCTTTCTTCAAGATTTTCTGCTGTGGGATTACCCACTGCCCATGTTTTTGTGGATGCATCTAATTTCCTAAGGTTGAATTTTTATATTCTAGTGCTTTCTGTAGGATGGAATTTGTAGATAGGTATTAATTAAATCTGTAGATAGGTAACAATTAAATTAAAATCGCTAAATTTTAAAATTGATTAAAATTCCATTGTTTTGTCATGAAATAACTTGTTTACTCTCTCTATGGTGATTGAGAGTTTTGCTGGGTTTAGTAGTCTGGGCTGGTATCCATGGTCTTTTAGTGTCTGCATTACATCTGTCCTGGACCTTCTGGCTTTCAAAGTCTCCATTGAGAAGTTTGTTGTTATTCTGATGGGTCTGCCTTTATATATTATTTGGCCTTTTTCCTTTGCAGCTCTTAATATTCTTTCTTTATTCTGTGTGTTTAGTAGTTAGATTATTATGTGGTGAGGGGGCTTTTTGAGGTGGGGGAGTGTTCCACTCTATTTTGTGCTATTTAAGCTTCTTTTATCTTCATATGCATTTCCTTCTTTAGGTTGGGAATGTTTCCTTCTATGATTTTGTTGAACATATTTTCTGTGCCTTTGAGCTGGTATTCTCCTGCTTCTATCCTTATTATTCTTAAGTTTGGTTTTTTCAGGTGTATCAGATTTCCTGTACATTTAGTTTTATGACTTTGTTGGCTTTAATGCTTTTTTTGGCTGACAAATATAATTCCTCTATTGCATCTTCAATGACAAAGATTCTCTCGTACATCTCTTGCATTCTCTTGGTTATGCTTGCATCTGTAGTTCCTGTTAATTTACTCAGATTTTCCAAATCCATCATTCCCTCAATTTGTGTGTTCTTTATTGCTTCTATTTCAATTTTCAAGTCTTGAACTGTTTCCTTCACTTGTTTGATTGCTTTTTCTTGGTTTTCTTGACTTTATTTAAGGGATTTGTTTATTTCTTCCCATTTTTTGCTTGTCTTTTCCTCAATTTCTTTAAGGGAATTTTTATTTCCTCTTTAAAAGCCTCTATCAACTTCATACAGCCATTTTAAGGCCATTTTCTTCTGCTTCTTCTATGTTGAGATGTTTAGATTTTGCTGTTTTAGTACTGCTAGGTTCTGATGGTGCCATATTTTTCTTTCTGTTGTGGAATGTATTCTTGCACTGATGGTCTGCAACTGTGCTGCAATGTGTGAAGGTAGAGGGGCACGTGTGCCTAAGGGCATAGGGCTTCAAGAACACTCACTCACCTCTTGATCCAATCAGAGCTGGTGGAGTCTATGTCTCAGGGAGGGGCTGCAGTCATCGGAGATGTATCAAGTTATTTCATTTTTATATTGTGTCTTCTTGTTTGTTTATTCAGGTAATATACTTTTAATTTCTTTTTTTCTGTCTTTTTTCCTTTTATATTTTTTCAAGAAAGAGTTTCTCTGTATAGCTTTGACTGTCCTAAAATCTACTCTGCAGACCAAGCTGACCTCAAATTCATAGAGATTTGCCTGCCTCTGCCTCCTAAGTGCTGATATTAAAGGTGTATGCCACTACTGCTGAGCTAATTTATTTTTCAATCTAATTCATTTTCCACTTGGGGTTTAGCATGCAGAGAAATAGGTTTATTTTGACAATTTCCTCCAGGCAAATCATTATGATTTTTCATTCTTCAAATGTTGCACCCACATTTTTGCCCAACTTTTTCTCCAGGCATTATCACCAGAAATTTTCAGGTGGCATTTGTGCCAAGGATTTTCTCTTAGACTTTGCTCCTGGCTTTTGTGGAATAATTTTAATCCTGGCATTTTCCTCAGGTGTTTTCCCTAAGGACTCTTCATCTGGCTTTTATGCAGTGACTTTTCAACAATTTCTCTTTTTTGTCTCAAAAAAACATTTTTTATTCACTCTGGTTACTTGGTCACAATTACACTATAGGATCTGTTAGGGAATGAAACTTTATATGATGGGAAAATAGGTATTTGAGGTTCTAATATGAACATTTCAAATGCTGGGGCATATAGCTCAGAGGTAGAGCACATGACCCACACGTATGAGGTCCCAGATTCAGTCCCTGGTTGTTGCAAAACAAATAATGAGTATCCAGTTCTTTCTTTTATTCTTTTTTTCAGTACTCTTGAGATTTTTACTTGCAACAGCTGTCTTTGTTTTTTCATTCTGGCTCCTATCAGATGATGGTGTCCACTTTTAATGGTCCTGATGCTGGTTCATCTCTCAGTTACATTGCCTCAGCTTGCAAGAAGCTCCTACCATTGCCACACTTACTTGGCCCCTGCTCTAACTCCCCATATTTCTCTCAGAACCATTAGGTTTTGTCTGTTAAGAACAATATTTCCCTTAGTTTCTCCACAAGTGTCTTACTGGGTATAAAAACCACATTTAAGGGCAGATTACATGCCCAGCAATAGATAGCCAACACAAAACAAATGCAATGGTATTTTTGAAAATTTTTTTTCCTTTTTACCTTGCTACTATTTTGCTAGTCTATTGCTAGTCTATTATGGTTTCCAATTTTGAGTTTTATGGGTTTTGTTTGTGTGTGTGTATATGTGCATGCATGTATATGTGTTTCTCCTGCTTTTTCTGTTATTTCCTTTGTTCATTAGTTTCTTCTTTTTGTTTTATTGCTGTTTGTTTTTTATTTACCTTTTGGTTTTTTTATTTCTCTTTTAAAATTTGTTTTTATTTTATATTAAGAGATTTTCTAGTCATTTTACTTATCAGCCATGGATTCCCCTGTCCTCCCTCCTCCCACCCCCAGCTTTTCCCCCACAATCCACCCCCCCATTCCCACCTCCTCCAAGGCAAGGTCTCCCCTGGGGAGTCAACCCAGCTTGGTACATTCAGTTGAGGCAGGTCCAATACCCTCCTCCCTGCACCAAGGCTGAGCAAAGTGTCTCAGCATAGGCCCTAGGTTCCAAAAAGCCAAGGACATGTCCAGTCCCACTGCCTGGGGACCTCCTAAATAGGTCAATCTCATCAACTATCTCCCTTATCCAGAGGGCCTAGTTCAGTTCCATAGGGTTCATCAGCTCTTGGTTCACAGTTCATGTGTTTGCTCTAGTTTGGCTGTTTGTCCATATGTTTTTTCCAATCATGGTCTCAATATCTCTTGCTCATACAATCCCTCCTCTCCTCCTCTCTCTTGGTGACTGGACTCCTAGAGCTCCACATAGGGCTTGGCTGCGGATCTCTGCATCTGTTTCCATCAGCCACTGGATGAGAATTCTATCATGACAATTAGGGTGTTTGGCCATCGAATCACCAGAGTAGGTCAGCTCAGGCACTCTCTCTACTATTGCCAGTAGTCTATAGTGGAGTCATGTTTGTGGATTTCTAGGAACCTCTCTAGCACTTTGCTTCTTCCTGTTCCCATGGAGTCTTCATTTGTCATGGTATCTCTTTCTTTGTTCTCCCTCTCTGTTCCTGATACAGCTGGGATCTTCTCCTCCCATAAGCTATCTTTCCCTCAACCCTTGCCCTTCATTACTCCCTACCCCCAGTTTGCTCATGTAGATCTCATCCATTTCTCTATCACTGGGCGATCGCTGTGTCTTTCTTAGGTTCTTCTTTACTAGGTAGCCTCCCTGGAGTTCTCAGTTGCAGTCTGGTTATCCTTTGTTTTACATCTACTATCCACTTATGAGTGAGTACATACCATGTTTGTCTTTCTGAGTCTTGGTTACCTCACTCAGGGTGATATTTTCTTGTTCCATCTATTTGCCTGCAAACCTCATGATATCATTGTTTTTCTCTGCTGAGTAGTACTCCATTGTGTATATCTACCATATTTTATTTATCCATTCTTCAGTTGAAGGGCATCTAGGTTGTTTCCAGGTTCTGGCTATTATAAACAAAGCTGATATGAACATAGCTGAGCAAGTGCCCTTGTGGTGTGATTGAGCATTCCTTGGGTATATGCCCAAGAGTGGTATAGCTGGGTCTTGAGGGAGATTGATTCCCAAATTTCTAAGAGAGCACCATATTGATTTCCAAAGTGACTGTACAAATTTGCATTCCCACCAACAGTGTAGCAGTATTCCCCTTGCTCCACAACATCTCCAACATAAGCTGTCTTCAGTGTTTTTTGTTTTATAATTTAATTTAATTTAATTTTACATATCAGCCACGGATTCCCTTGTCCTCCCCCCTCCTGCCCTCCCTTCTTCCCCTCAGCCCACCCTCCATTCCCATCTCATCCAGGGCAAAGACTCCCCTGGGGATTCAGCTCAACCTGGTAGATTCAGTTCAGGCAGGTCCAGTCCCTTCCTCCAGGCTGAGCAAAGTGTCTCTGCATAAGCCCCAAGTTCCAAACAGCTAGCTCATGACCTGAGGATATGTCCTGGTGCCACTGCACGGGTGCCTTCCAAACAGTTCAAGCTAATCAACTGTCTCATTTATCCAGAGGGCCTGATCCAATTGAGGGCTCCTCAGCTATTGGTTCATAGTTCATGTGTTTCCATTCATTTGGCTCTTTGTCCCTGTGCTTTTTCCAATCTTGATCTCAACAATTCTTGCTCATACATTCCCTCCTCTTTCTCACTAATTGGATTCCTTGAACTCCACCTGGAGCCTGTCCATGGATCTCTGAATCTGCTTCCATCAATCATTGGATGAGATTTTTAGCATGACAGCATGTTTAGCCATCCTATCACCAGAGTAGATCAGTCCAGTCTTTCTCTTGACCATTGCCAGTAGTCTATAGTGGAGGAATCACTGTAGATTTTTGGGGACCTCTCTAGCACTTTGTTTCTTCCTATTCCCCTGGGGTCTTCATTTATCATGGTCTCTTTTTCCTTGTTCTCCCTCTCCATTCTTGATCCAGCTGGGATCTCCTGATCCCCTAAGCTCTCTTTCCCTCGACCCTTGCCCTTCATTGCCCCCACTCAAGTCCAGGTTGTTCATGTAGATCTAATCCATTTCTCTGTCATTGGACAAACCCTGTGTCTTTCTTAGGGTTCTGTTTTCTAGGTAGCTTCCCTGGAGTTGTGAGTAGCAGTTTAGTCATCTTTGTTTTACATCGAGTATCCTCCGATGAGCGAATACATACCATATTTGTCTTTCTGAGTCTGGGTTACCTCACTCAGGATGATTTTTTCTAGATCCATTAATTTGCTTACAAACCTCATGATGTCATTGTTTTTCTCTGCTGAGTAGTACTCCATTGTGTATATCTACCACATTTTATTTATCCATTCATCAGTTGAAGGGCATCTAGGTTGTTTCCAGGTTCTGGCTATTACAAACAGTGCTGATATGAACATAGCTGAGCAAGTGCCCTTGTAGTATGATTGAGCATTTCTTAGGTATATGCCCTAGAGTTGTATAGCTGGGTCTTGGGGGAGATTGATTCCCAATTTTCTAAGAAAGCACCATATTGATTTCCAAAGTAGCTGTACAAATTTGCATTCACACCAGCAGTGGAGGAGAGTTCCCCTTGCTCCACATCCTCTCCAGGATAAGCTATCTTCAGTATCTTAGCCATTCTGACAGGTATAAGATGGTATCTCAGAGACATTTTGATTTGCATTTCCCTGATGATTAAGGATGTTGATCAATTACTTAAATGTCTTTCAGCCATTTGAGATTCTTCTTTTGAAAATTCTCTGCTTAGCTCTAATGCCCATTTTTAATTGGATTATTCAGTGTTTGGAAGTCTAATTTCTTGAGTTCTTTATATATTCTGGATATCAGCCCTCTGTCAGATGTGGGGTTGGTGCAGATCTTTTCCCAATCTATGGCTGTCTTTTTGTCTTATTGACTGTGTCATTTGCCCTACAAAAGCTTCTAAGTTTCAAGAGGTCATATTTATTAATGTTGCTCTCAGTTTCTGTTCTGGTGGTGTTATATTTAGGAAGAGATGTACTATGCCAATGCATTCAATACTACTTCCTACTTTCTCTTCTATCAAGTTCAGAGTGAATGGATTTATGTTGAGGTGTTTGAACCACTTGGACTTTAGTTTTGTTCATGGTGACAAATATGAATCTATTTGCAGTCTTCATCATGGTAACATTCAGTTATGCCAGCACCATTTGTTGAAGAGGCTTTCTTTTTCCATGGTACTGTTTTGGCTTCTTTGTCAAAAGTTATGTGTTCATAGGTTTGCCGATTAATGTCAGGGTCTTTAGTCCAGTTTCATTGGTACACATGTCAGTTTTTATACCAGTACCTAGCTGTGTTTATTACTTTAGCTCTATAGCAGAGCTTTAGGTCAGGGATTGTGATGCCTCCAGAGGTTGTTTTATTGCACAGGATTCTTTTGGCTATCCTGGAGTTTTTGTTTTTCCATATGAAGTTGAGTATTGTTCTTTCCAGGTCTGAGAAAAATTGTGTTAGGATTTTGATGTCGACTGCATTGAATCTGTATATTACTTTTGGTATCTTTGCCATTTTTACTATGTTTATTCTGCCTATCCATGAGCATGAGAGATCTTTTCATTTTCTGACATTTTCTTCAATTTCTTTCTTCAGGGACTTAAAGTTCTGGTCATACAGGTCCTTCACTTGCTTAGTTAGATTTACCCCAAGGTATTTTATATTATTTGTGGCTATTGTAAAGGGGGATGTTTCTCTGATTTTTTTCTCAGCCTATTTGTCATTTGTATAAAGGAGAACTACTGATTTTTTTAGTTAATCTTGTATCCTGCTACATTACTGAAGGTGTTTTTAAGTTGTATGAGTTCCTTGGTTGAATTTTGGGGGTCACTTATGTATACTATCCTGTCATCTGCAAATAGGTAAAGCTTGACTTCTTCCTTTCCCATTTGTCCAAAGCAGACAGCCTTGCCTCATTCCTGATTTTAGTGGAATCACTTTGAATTTCTCTCCATTTAATTTGATGTTGGCTGTTGGCTTGCTGTAAATTGCCTTTATTATGTTTAGGTATGCTCCCTATAGTCCTGATCTCTCCAAGTCCTTCATCATGAAGGGGTGTTGGATTTTGTCAAATGCCTTTAAACATCTAATGAGATGATCATGTGGGGGTTTTTTTCAGTTTGTTTATATTGTGTATTACATTGACAGATTTTCATATGTTGAACCACACTTGTGTCTCTGGGATGAAGCCTACTTGATCATGATGGATAATTGTTTTGATGTGTTCTTGGGGTCTGTTTGCCAATATTTTATTCAGTATTTTTGCATCAATGTTCATGTGGGAGATTGGTCTGTAATTCTTTTCTCTGTTGCATCTTTGTCTGGCTTGGGAATCATAGTAATTGTAGCCTTATAGAAGGAGTTTGGTAACTTTCCTTCTGTTTCTATTGCATGGAAGAGATTATTGGTATTATCTCTTCTTTCAACATCTGGTAGAATTTTGCCTTGAAACAATCTTGTCCTGGGCTTTTTTTGATTGGGAGAATTTTAATGACTGATTCTATTTCCTTAGGGTTTATTGGTCTGTTTAAATAGTTTATGTGGTACCTATTCAGAAAATTGTCCATTTCTTTTAGATTTGTCAGTTTTGTTGAGTAGAGGTTTTTGAAGTATGACCTGTTGATTCTCTGGATTTGTTCATTGTCAGTTGTTATGTCTCCCTTTTCATTTCTGATTTTGCTAATTTAGATGCTCTCTCTCTGCCTTTTGGTTAGTTTGGATAAGTGCTTGTCTAACTTGTTGATTTTCTCAAAGAACCAACTTTTTGTTTCATTGATTCTTTGTATTGTTCTCTTTGTTTCTATTTTATTGATTTCAGTTCTCAATTTGATTATTTCCTGGTGTATATTCCTCCTGGGAGACTTTGCTTCTTCTTGTTCTAGAGCTTTCAGTTGTGCTGTTAAGTCACCAATGTGAGATTTACAGTAGTGTGTAATTTTTGAAAATATCAGATACCCAACTTTCTGGTAAATAAGCAAGACTCTGAATTCTGACATATCTGAAGAAAGGAAATTGCCTTTCTTTCCCTAGTCTCAGACATTCTCAGAAGAGCAATAATAGTGAAAGATCAAGATTTTCAGAAGCACAGTTTAAATTTAAATTTCAACAATTTCTGTAGATAATGGGAATTGGGATACATACCAAGAATGACACACATCATCCCTAGTCCCATTGCAATTAGACTAAACATGAATATGTTTTATAAACTGCTCCTGTAGACAGAATATTGTAAGACATATTGCTCTGGTCAATGTCCTGCAACTTCTTTTGATTTTTTAAACTTCCCTTCTAATGTTGCTAAGTCATGCCTCATCCATAGCATGTACACTCTGGGCATAGAAAAAAGGGGGTCAACTCCTTAGAAAAAGGAACATGTAATCAGAAATGAATTCTTTTCCTTTTTTCAACTAGGTTATATCATCTTTTATATTTTTTCTGCCTTGTTTATCCCATTAACATTCTTTTAGTTTCTTTTTAAAGCTAACTCATTTTATAATTGGGGTTTATCACATGAATAAATAGGTTTCACTTTCCATGTAAATCATTATCCTTTGTCCTTCAGATATTATACCTATCTTTTTGCCAATCCTATTCTGACAATTTTATTAGGAATTTCCCCTGTTATTAGTCCAGGGCTTTTACCTTAGACTTTCCTCCCAGCTTTTGTTGCGAGGAATACTTTTAGCATAATTTTTTAATGAATCTTGGAGAATTTCACATCATGCACCTCAATTCAACTCACGTCATCATTCCTCCATATTCTCCCCTCCCCACTGCAGGAGCCACCCAAATGAAAAAAAACAGGAAAAGCAAACAAACAAGAATAGGAAAAAAACAAAAATAAAACAACAGCAAAAAAAAAAAACTTTTCACTCCTCCATCTTTTTTACTTCTCCAACACCTCTTCATTTTTCCTAGTAGCATTGAGAGCCATGGTGTGTCACACAGTATACCTTTTTGTCCAATCAGCTTTACTTGCAAATGTTCATTACAATGAGTCACTGGTCTGGTTCAAGGCCTCTGGTTTCTGGTACAACATCACTGTATCCTCACCAAAGTCTTCTTGGATATCCCTCAATTGCCCCAAGTCATGGAGATCCTGGATTATCTTTCCACAGGAATAGTCCTTTAACAAGCTCTAGCAGGTCCTAGATGGGATAGATCTAGGTAGAGTGGGCCAATCCCAGGCCCAGCTATGGGCCTGGGTGGTGGTTGAACTGACCAGTCCAGGCCACTGGTGTTGCCCCCCTCAGGCAAGAAGTGGAGCCAGTTCCCCTATGGCCATGCAATCAGGGTCAGCTCTCCCCCACTGTGGGGCTGTCTCTCCTGAGTATAGAGCCCCAGATCTCCCATAAGGGTTGGGACCAGTTCTCTTGCTGTAGTGTCTAACCAGGGGTAAGGCCAGCTGTCCCAGGGCCTGTGAAGGGCAGGGCTGGCTCAAGATGGCCCTCTGATTCCATCATGAATGGTTCCAAATGCCCACTGAGGACACTGACCACAGACATCAACAGACCCCAGCTGCAGTAGGACCACTGACCTACACATGGCCCTTGGCAGCAGCTTGCACATGGACAAGATTGTAGTTCTGGGTAGAAGCATAGGCTACACAGATTACGATGGTTCTTATGGAAGCATGGCCCCCAGACACCAACAAGGCCACAGGTTAAAACCTGATCCTGGGCTTCCATGTAATCTTTGGTGGCAACACAGACTCTGGCTGCAGTGGGACCACAGATCCAGACATGGTTTTCAGCAGCAGCCAGATCTGGATATCATCATTGCTAGAGGTTGCAATACAGGCCACTCAGATCAGCAAGGCCCCAGCAGTAGCATGCCCCTCAGATACTACCATGGCCCCAGGTCTTGGGTATCTACATGGTCTTTGATGGTAACGGGAACCTAAGACCTCAACATAGACCCTGGCTGCAATAGGACCATGGACCTAGACAGGCCCTCAGCTGCAGGTCTGGCCTAGATATCACCATGGCATTGGGTAGCAGTGCAGGCCACTCAGATTTGCATGGGCTTGGCTTCAGCATGTCCCTCAGCCACTAATATGGACTCAGGTGGCTGACCTGACTGTGAGCATCCACACAGCACTCAGTGGAAACATGGGCCATAGTTTTCAACACAGATCCCAGCCACAGTAGGACCACAGACCCAGACATAGTTCTCAGAAGCAGCCCAGGTCTGGAAATCACCATGGCCATATATTATGGCAGAGGCCATTCAGACCAGCATGGCCCCACCAGCAGCCCTACCCTCAGACACCAACACAACCCCAGTTGTCAGTAGAGACTCCAAGAATCTGCTTGGCCCTCATGGCAACAGGAGCCGCAGACATCAACACAAACCCTGGCTCCTCTAGGGCTGTGGACCCAGACATGGCCCTCAGCAATAGCCAAAGCCTTGATGATACCATGACCCCAGGTGGTACCACAAGCCATTCAGATCTGTATGGCCGTGGCTGCAGCATGACCCCCAGACCCTAACAAGGCTGCAGGTTGTGTTCTAGACTCCACACCTCCATGTGGCTCCTGGTGGTCACATGGGCCACAGACTTCAACACAGATCTCAGCTGTAGTAGGATCACAGACTCGGATATGGTCTTCACCAGGAGCTCAAGCCTGGACAACACTGTGTCCTGAGGAGGTAGGACAGTCCACCAAGATCAGTATGGCACTGGTGGCTGTACAGCTTTTGGACATATATATGGCTGCAATGGCAACCCCAGACACTGGGCATCCTTGCCTTTGGTGGCAACATGGGCCATAGATGACCACATAGACCCTGGCTTTGGTAGGATCACAGGTACAGATATGACCCTTGGTAGCAGCCTGGGCTTGGACATCACCATGGCTCTGGGTGGCAAGAAGACTGCCCACCTCAGCCTGTTACTCATTGCTTTCACTTATTCCATTCTATCTCTTTTCACAAAACATGAGGCATTCCATTTTTTTCTCTCTCATTTCTCCACCACATACTTGCTCATTCATAATGAGATTACAGATGTCTTTTCACCATCTCAGGTCTTGGTGTATGGATGGCTTGCACTCACCTGAGCCAGACAGCATCTGGTTTGTGAGTATTTTATTATTTTTGAATAAAAGAAATTGGCCTGTAATTCTTTCTTTGTAGAATCTCTGTGTTTTTAGTATCAGGGTGACTGTGGCCTCATAAAATGAATTTGGAAACATTCCTTCTATTTCTGTTTCATGGAATAATTTGAGGAGTATTGGTATTAGTTTTGTGGAGTACAGGTTTTTAAAGTTGACAATAATTCTTTGGATTTACTCAGTTTCTGCTGTTATGGTTCCTTTCTTGTTTCTGATTTTTGTTAATTAGAATATTCTTTCTCCACTTTTTAGTTAGTTTGGATAAGGATTTGTCTATCTTGTTGATTTCCTCAAAGAACCAACTCTTCATTTCATTAATTCTTTGTATTGGTATCTTTGTTTCTAATTATTATGAAAGTTTGATTATTTTCTTCTGTATACTCTTCTTGGTTGAACTTGCTTCTTTTTCTTCTAGAACTTTTAGGTGTGCTCTTAAGTTGCTAGTATGAGATCTCTCTAATTTCTTTATGAAGACACTTGGTGCTATGAACTTTCTCTTAGCACTACTTTCATTGTGTCCCATTGGTTTGGGAATGTGATAACTTCATTTTCATTGAGTTCTAGACAGTCTTTAATTTCTTTATTTCTGCCATGACCCAGTGGTCATTTGGTAGAGAGTTGTTCGGTTTATATGAGTTTGTAGAGTATTGTTTCTATTGTTGTTCTAATCTAGCTTTAATTCATGGTGATCTAATAGGATACAGGGTTAGTTTTCAATATTTCTGTTGATCTTATTCTTCACTCCTGGGCATACACTCAAAGGATGCTTCATCCTACCACAAGGATACTTGCTTGACTATGTTCATTGCATGTTTATTCACAATAGCCAGAAACTGGGAACAGTCTAGATGTCCCTCAATCAAAGAAAGGATAAGGAAAATGTGGAATATTACTTTGCTGTTAAAAAATAACATCATGAAATTTGCTAGCAATTAATAGAACTACAAAAAATCATCCTCAGTGAAGAAACACAAACCTAGAAAGACAAACATGGCATGTACTCACTTGTAAGATGGATATTAGTTTAAAGTAAAGGGCAATTATACTACAACTCAGAGCCTACAGAGGCTAAGTTATAAGAAAGGCACAAGAGGGGATGCATAGATTTCCCTAGTAAAGGGAAATAGAATAGGTTTTTCAGGTGGACTGTGGGGGAAGGTAGGGATGGGCCCAGGAGGGATCATGTGGAAAAGAGTGATGGAGGGCTAGAGTGCTGGGAGAGATGACTAGAACTGGGGACACTTCAGGGTCAAGATAAAAACCTAGTACAATGGAAGCTTCAAGAGTGAGCCTATTAAAGACTTCAGTAATGGGGGATACAGAGCCTGAATTGGCCATCTTTTGTAACCAGACAAATCTATGAATGGTAGTACTGGAACAACAACCCAGCCACAAAACCTTTGAGCTACAATTTGTCCTGTCTGATTGACACTGCCTAGGTGGCCAGGAACCATAAGCTGGAAAGTCCAGAGACCTAATATAGAACTAAGCATGACTAAAAAAAGTTAATGAAATGATTCTTAATGATATTCTGCTATACTTGTAGCATAATCATCATCACATGATTATCAGCTAATAGAAGCAGATGCAGTGGCCCAAAGCCAAACATTGGGTGAAACTCAGGGAATCCTTTGGAAAAAGAGAAGGAAGGATTATAGGAGCCAGGTGGGTCAAAAACACCATAAGAGCATAATCCATGGAATCAACTAACCTGGGCCCACTGGGGCTTACAAAGAATGAACCAACAATCAGGGAGCCTTCATGGGTTTGACCCTCTACATATATGTCATGGTTGTGAAGCTTGGTGTTCATGTAGGACTTCTAACAGTGGTAGTGGGGGGCTGTCTCTGACTCTTTTGCCTGCTTAAGGGACATTTTTACTTTTATTGGGTTGCCTCATCCAGCCTTGATATGAGGGTATGTGCCTAGTCTTATCATAACTTGTTATGCCATGTTCAGGTGATATCTATGGGAGATCTGCTCTTTTCTGAAAGGAAATGGAGGATGGAGAAATGAGGAAGAGAGGAGGAACTCACTCTACCCTTGAACTACATACACAACTATATATATATATATATATATATATATATATATATATATATATATATATATATATTAAGGAATATATATATATATTCCTTAATACTTAACATTTTTCAAGGTGTTACTCTATTTAATGAAGGAGAGGAATCTAAGAAAGTCTTCTCTTTTTGTTTTGTTTTTTATACTTCTTCTTTTTTTTTTGGTTTTTAGACAGGGTTTCCCTGTATAGCAACCTTGGCTGTTCTGGAACTTGTTTTGTATACTAGGCTGGCCTTGAACTCACAGAGATGTGCCTGCCTCTACATCCTGAATGCTGGGATTAAAGGCATGGGCCACCACCACCTGACTAATTTTGTTTTTTGTTTTTTTTAATGAAAACAATGTTAATGAGAAGAAATTTAGGGAAAAGTTCATTGAGATGTTTCAACATAGAAGTTCTCTTTCCATATAAACCTAATAACCTGAACTTGTCCCTAGAATCCATGGTAGGAAGATTGAACTCCCAAAAGTTTCAATATGATCTCTGCATATGTGCCTTACATGCACAACTATCATACATATTACACACACACACACACACACACACACACACACACACACACACACACCTACAAAAGCCACAGTGGAACATTGCTCATTGCTTGTTCACCATGACTTGTTCAGCTTGCTTTGTTATAGAACCACCTTCCCTGGAGTGCCAACACTCACAGTAAATTGGACCTTCAAACATCCATCATCAATCAAGAAAATGCCCCCATAGACTTCCTACCAGACAATCTGATGGAGACAATTTCTCTATTGAGATTCACTCTTCCCTGATTATGTCTAGGTTTCTATCAAGCTGACAAAAATCAACAAGTACAACAACTTCCAAGGCTCAGGCAATCCTATTGAAGAGAGAATCAAAAACCATAAAAATAAAAAAATCAAAGTTTGGTGAGAAATGCTGTAAAATGGAGTCTTCTGGTCATGACATGGTGACTCACTCATGAACTCAATACAGCTGTATTTTCTTAATGAAATCCTACACACAGTTAGGGCATTATCGTGCCATAATGCATGGGGAGAGGATCATAAATCTCCACCCCTCAGTAAGAAACTATGGGCAATAATTATGAGGGACAGTGGCATAAAATTTTTAAAAAGGAAAAAATTCAGATTAACCACCATTCAACTGCTTAAAACTTATGACTTTTGCTTAATACATTATAAGTGGAAAGCTATTAAAATAATACACAAACAGTTCAATAAATAAAATGTTATCTTTCAGAAAAATATTTTTCTTGAATTTTTTTATTCTAGTTGATATAGATTGTAGCTTGATGTAGCAGTGTGTCTCAAGAGAGAAGATCCAAAGGACCAAGGATTAACTGGAGCAGAAACTAGAAAGAAAGGTGAGAATTATATGCTTAATTTTAAAGGCTTTGTAATTAACTTAGCAGAAGTCAGTCAGAAACATTAAGAGAACTGCCAATGTTTAAGAACAAATTTAGAGATGTACCACTATGATATAAAATGAGAAGAATTGTTATGGGTGCCCATTGTTGTACCCAGACTTTGATATCATCATGGCTAAGTACCAGTTTTTCATTCATATCTATTGTGATATGATACCAGGACCAAGCAGTAGATTCAAAAGGACAGGCTCCACTACTCTGCAACAATATGATATAATCCTCCCACATCAGATATACAGGTAATTCCCACTCAGGTTCTATGTAGGTATAATACAGGGAACTACTGGAACACACAGAAGGGATTTAGAAGTCAGTCTTGGGTCAGTGCTATAGGATCTATGGTGGAGGGAAACAGTTAAGAGAGAGTAAACCAGAAAGATAGAAGCAGTAGGGGTTAAGAAGAATATGAGTGGTGGTAAGCTACAGAAAAAGGAGTGGAGTAGGCAGATGGCAAGAGATGGGGAACTACCTAATTCATACGGATGTGTTAGTGCAGGCTAAGGAAATTATATTTTTCCTGAGAGAAAAGCAAAGGGGTGAGAAAGCAGTAACAATGGTACTTGTAGGGGACAGCATGCACAGGAATGCCTTGTCTAAGTGTTACTGGATGAGTGTAGTTTTTTCTCTGCCATCAGCCTGAAATGGTGATGATGACAGAGATGAGGAAAGTGCTGGGCTAGAAAGTGTGGAGGTACAGTTACTCTGTGAGATATAAAAGTCACAGATCATGAAAAACAGGGAATAAATTTGTTTCTCATTAGGAATGTGTATGTTCACATCTCTTGTTTGATCTCCTAAAGAGACAAGTTAATGTAGTTTTCAAACAATAGGGAAGAGGTTATATTTGCTGCTTATAATATACTTTAGAAATCAATTACTTAATCTAAATTTAACTCTAAAGTTAGGGAGCATACCTTCTTCTGCTGCTCCGGTTATGTGCTTTACCCCATCTGCCTCAGAAATAAGTCAAATGCTACTTATAGAATGTTTAAAAGTTATTATGATGAACATGATAGATATTTGGAAACATGCTTTTAAGTGAGATTTTATAAACTAGATTTAATAAGGTTTGGTTTAAGAAAACAAAATCATATAAATAAAACTCCTACTTATCAGAAAATATATCTGTGCCACTAAGATCTGAGCAAGAGTACCATAAATATATTTACTAAATATGTATTATTAAATAGAATATTTTATTGATATAAAGATTAAATTAATACATATTTATACTGAATACACTAGTTCATAAATTGTAGTAAACTTTTATACCAGACATGCATGCAGTGCATGTAAGTATATTCAGGTAAAATACTCATACACATAAAATAAAATTTAAAAATCTTGTACAAAGGTTTTCTAGTTATAGTCATCTAGTTAATTATAAAATGCATAAAAGTACTCAGACTATATTGAAAATGCCACCCATTCCCATGCTGCCAATCAAATCTTTGAGAAACATTGAATTATTTTATTAACATCCTAAGCAGATCCTAAAACAGAAAGCATAACACAGCATGCTTTGATGATAATGAGAATGTGACAGTCAATGCCCTCACTCCTTTTAGTTGTAAAGATAGATTTCTTTGACTGACAGTTTTCCCAGTGTTTGCAGACACCCCTTTCCATGACATTTCTGTGACAATAGCACTATAGAAAGGTTTTATAAATTTAACATTTCAACACAAGAAGAGATTCTTGTTAATAAACACTACATGAAGTGTCCCGTTTTAAAAAGATTCTATGTTAAAAACCACCAATGTGACAATATCTTCCATTCAAAGCTCTTTTCTGAATTATTTAACTCTTATAGGTATTAGATTTTATGATTTATGCATACTTTTTCTGAAGTATTTTCATAGCAATTTCATCTTGGTGGCCAGAGAAATGGCTTAGTCATTAAGAGCATATGCTGTTCTTCCAGAGGACCCCAGTTCAGTTCCTAGCACCCATGTCAAGCAGCTCATAACTACTTAGTAATTCTAGCTAGCTCCATAGAACCAGTCACCCTCTTTGGGCCTCAGCCTAAACACACACACACACACACACACACACACACACACACACACACAGAGAGAGAGAGAGAGAGAGAGAGAGAGACAGAGACAGAGACAGAGACAGAGACAGAGACAGACAGAGACAGACAGAGACAGACAGACAGAGCATTGCCAAAAATTCCTTACCTTTGTCCTAACTTTTGCCAATTGAAAGGCATCCTTTAATTTCTTTTCCTTTTCTTTTTCCCCTTCCTCACCCTTGCCACTTCACTCATTTGCTTGCTTGCTTGCTTGCTTGTGTGCTTTGGTGTTGACTGAGTCCAAGAGCTTGTGTGAAATAAACATGCACTTTTCCCCTGAGTACACTGTAGCTCTGTATGAACAGATCTTAAATCTGTGGATAATTTCTATTTGGGGTATAACAAATGTAAGTAATATCACTTTTTCCCCTAGTTTTTAAAGAGCACCTGGTAAAGTAGTTCCCTCTACCCTGGATATACTGTGACTTCACCTTCTCTTCCCTTCAGTGATTGTACCAATTCATGATGTAATACTTCACTTTTCATTGCCAAGAAGCTGGGTGGGTCTTGCTACTTCAATAATTAACCTTAGTTCTGATGTGGTTGCTCCTCTATTCTTACTTTTCCCAATCCATATAGCTCCTCTGACCAGATGGAACCAATTTGATCTAGTACAAAACACTTTGATCAGGTCTAGACCAGATGGAACTTGCTCAAACCAGTTTGAACCAGATCAATCTGGTTTGTCCAAGTTCCATTCAGTCTGAACTGGATTAAACCAGTCAGTACTGGTTCAATTAAATGTAAACTGAATTAATTCAACCAGTCTGAAAAGGTATATTCCAATTTGATCCTGACTGAGTAGGTCTAAGCAAGTTTGATCCAGTCTGGACAGTATCATTCTTGTCTGTAATGGTCCAATCCAGCCTGAACTGGATTTTTCCAATTTCTGCTGGTCCAAACCAGTTCAACCCAGTATGAACTACTTTTATGAACATAAAAATGGCTTGAGGAGGATCAAACCAGTCTGAACCAGTTTAATCTAGTTTGAATCTGTGTGAACCAGTTTAAACCTGTCTGAATTATGCCAATACCCCAAGAAGTTAAGGGAGACAAGGATTAATATGCAAGTAAAGACTTTACCTCTGGCTTTAAGTGACAAGTATTATAAAGCCATTATGTCTTGCTTTGAGCAAAATATTTCAACAAAGCCTACACTATTTTTGGGTTAACCGGTAAAGCCTGAAAAAATGTTGTAAGACTATTTAAACCTCAAAGAAATGTTCTTTCTTTGGAGAGCCCGAACTCTGGAGAGACAGTAACTACATGTCTATTTTTTCCAAAAAAAAAAAAAAAAAAAAAAAAAAAGCTGAGCCATTCTACTCCTTTGGAAAATGAAGGCTTAGCATCTTGGTGAGCTTGGTGTTTTGTTTTGTTTTGTTTTGTTTTACTGTGGCACATCAAACAATACCTGGCATCTAAACTTTTAGATTATGAATGAGAGAAGCCTGGACTCACATGGTCTGGTGATGAATAAAATTGTGTTTACAAAGATGTAAGTGCATTTCCAAGATGTTGGCAGAAGTCCTAGGAAAATTACCAGCTGGTCTAACTGATTTCTCTTCTCAAGAGCAGAAGTAGTGCAGTTAATTCAATGTTTATTGAAAATAGAGTAAAAGTGTAAGAAAGGTAGATTATTGAGCAATTTGAATTAATTAAAAAGCATTTTCTATTGTTTAAATTAACTTCAAATGTTAAATTAAAATGGCCAATACTTAAATGTGATATGAGCCCGCCAAAGAGGAGAGGAAATACCCATAAAGATTTTGTCTTTATATAATTTAATTTCAAATGCTTTAGGAACATTATAGTGTGAACAGTCAGAAACATGAAGATCCAACATACAACAGGATAATCTGTCAATAAATGATGATGTTAGCTACTTGGAAGAAATTGGAAGTGAAGAGGATAAAGAGGAATTTCGTCCCCTCCTTTAAGTGTGATAGACTCAGAAAACTATGACTTTGAGTTTTCTGCACAATTTCAAACATTAAACAAACAAGTAGAAAAGGTCTTGAGACAAAAATAGTTAATTCACAAAACAAGAGGAAGTTTATGAAAATAAAAGAGGTTACTTCCAGAAACAAGAAGAAAGGAATGAAAAATAAAACAAACAATAAAAAATGTGTTTAGACAAGAATTAAACCAGGTAGAGGTTATCCCATTAAAAAGACATATGTTTTATCATAGATCTCAGCTGCCAACTTGTGACAGCATAAAGGAATTATTGCCGTGTCTATAAAAACACCTTTTCAGGTGTATCTAGTAACAACACAGTAAATGCCAGCAGATAATAAGCATCTTCAGACTTCCCTTCTGGACCAGAGGTGAGTATCCGGGCCCAACCTGGACCACATCCTGGGCACCAGCCACTCCGGGAAGACCTGCCCAACTTGGCCCCAGGTTCTGGCCACCGGGCAGGTCCCCTTCTAGCCCCACCGGAAGGGATCCCCTTTTCCAAGCCCCCCCCCGCCGGCAGCCCCTGCAATCTCCACGCCCTGCCCCCCGCGCCCATCTGCCCGAGACCCCAGCCACTTCCTGAGACTTAGAGACCGGCCCCCAGCTCCCATCCTGCTCCAGACTTCCCTTCTGAACGAGAGACTTCCAGTCAAGATAAGAGCTTCCATCCTGCCCCGGAGTTCCCATTTGTCAAGAGAACTCCCATATGGACAAGAGAGAGAGACTTTCTGAATCTGTCAGCTCTTTCTGAACCAAGTACACTGATAAGACCAAGAAGGAAACACAAGGAGATGGGCAGACGTCATGGATGAGATCTGCATGGACAGCCTGGACATGAGTGGGAGCGGTGAGGGGCGAGGGGCGAGGGAAAGAGAGCGGGAGATCCTAGCTGGATCGGGAAAAGAGAGGGAGAACAAGGATTGGGGACCATGGTGAATGAAGACCACATGAGAAAAGGAGGAGACAAAAAGCTGGAGAGGCCCACAGAAATCCACGAAGATGCCCCCACGAAGGACTGCTGGCAGTGGTCGGGAGACAGCTGGGACTGGCCTACTCTGGTGATGGGATGGCTAAACACCCTGATAGTCGTGCCATAAGCCCCATCCAAGGACTGAGGAATCTGGATGCAGACATCCACGGCTGGGCCCCTGGTGGATTGCTGGGAGTCTAATTGGTGTTAAAGAGGAGGGTTTATGTGAGTGATAATTGTTGAGACCAAGGTTGGATAAAGCGTGGGGACAGATGACCAAATGAATGGAAACACATGAACTATGAACCAAAGGCTGAGGGGCCCCTAACTGGATCAGGCCCTCTGAATGGGTGAGGCAGTCGATTGGCTTGATCTGTTTGGGAGGCATCTAGGCAGTGGTACCAGGTCCTGGGCTCGTTGCATGAGTTGGCTGTTTGAAGCCTGGGACTTATGCAGGGATGCTTGGCTCAATCTGGGAGGAGGAGACTGGACCTGCCTGGACTGGGTCTATCAGGTCGATCCCAGTCCTCGGGGGAGACCTTGATCTGGAGGAGGTGGGAATGGGGGGTGTTCTGGGGGGAAGGGGAGGGGGGCAGGAAGGGAGAGAATGAAGGAATCTGTGACTATTATGTGGAACTGAATAGTATTGTAAAATAAAAAAAAAGCATCTTCAAGATCATGTTCAGATTGATTGTGAACTCTAGATGTAACAGATATGAGGATATTAATGGAAGCAATGATGGCATATGGAATGCATTTGCCACATGTGAGACAGATAATAAACAACAGGACTACACAGAATAGAATTAAACCACAAGACTGAGAAGACTTTAATGACAGCTATATTAGAAGCTGGCCCTCAATTACAATGGATTACATGGTAGACAGAGGAATCAGTGGCCATAGAACAACATAATAAGACTAAAGGAGTAAATATACCTAGGGAGCTTTTGTTAGTTGAAGGTCAGTTTGCAGACTGGCATAGACAATAACAACTTAATGATGTTACTATAGCACAATGTCCTTTAGTGGCTTGAAGGGCCTGGGACAGAATTGAGGAACAAGGGAAAAAGGAGGGAATCTTTCACTAAAATTCCCAAAGTCCTTGTTGGGGGAGGCTTACACTGACTTTTGTGGGGAGCATTTACCCACCAACCCCACAGCTCCCCAGCATTTTCTTGAGTGTGAGCAGCAGGAAATATTAGATAGAAGGATTTATTGCAGAGAATATTGTGGAGATCAACAGATAGAAAATAAAGGATAGCCTTGAGAGTGCCTGGAACCTTTTCCAATGGGCCCTGACTGTCTCTGCCCCAGGGTTTTTACAGAGATGCCAAGGGGTGGAGCAAAAGACCTCCTCCCCTAGCACAGCCAAGTGCAGATCATCTCAGACACCTGCACTCAGGCCCATGGTCTAATCATCCTCTATGTGGACCTGCTGGGTAAAGCCATGAGGAACCTGAGAATGGGCTCCTACACTTTTGGCAAAGATTACCTTCAGCAGTGCAAAGAGCAACAGCAGATCTAAATATAAGAAGGTGCAACATGTATCTTTGGCATTTATTCCTATTTATATTCAATATTTCCATGTCTGCGTGAACTTTTTGAACTTGCTGACAACAGTGCTAACTAGTGTAAGTAAACCACAGTAAGCTACTGTCTTACTGGCCCAAGAAGCTAGCAATCTGACATATAGGAAAACAGACTCTTTTCATTCCACCAAGGTATACATCTCAATAATCTCTCTAGTACTTTACCAACTCTTAACCTCACCTGGTACCAGATCATCTCAGGAAATCCAAATATTTCCATCCACAAAGCAAATTCCCTAAATTCCAAAGCCCATCTCCTGACAACAGAAACCATGAAATATCTGTGTTCAGAGGTTTTATAATACTCAGCCAATGTTGACTTATGTGGTTCCCTGATGGGAGCCATTTTTATTCTAAACAGAATAAGAAAAATAATATATGCAGTAATAACAATGACTCAAACCACTGAGATTGCCACCTAACCCACAAGCACAACTGCCCCAAAAGCAGAACTTATTGACTTCGTTAGAGAATAAAAGACTTAACATCTATAGTGACTCCAGATATATCTTCCACAACCTGCACACACATGATGCATTCCACATCCTGTACACACACAGTGCCTTCCATATTCTGCACATACATGGTGCAGTCTGGAAAGAAAGAGAACTTATTATAACAGGGCCTACTTGTCCAAAATGCATCACTTATTTCACAACTAACAGAAGTTGCTACTGAGGCAGTGTGTAGTTACTCACCATACATTGGAGTTCTTACAAGGGATTTAATCATTCCTGCCACTTAAGAGAAGGGAATCTTGAACAGACCACTGAACTCATTGTACATAAGCAATAAATCTCTACAGCAAGCCCCTTATTCCCCATATCCACTGCCCAAACTGGGAACTAAATTATAAATTCTCACTGATAACTGCCCTCACTGCAGGTCTGTCAGTCCTCAAGGACATCTCAGACTGCTCTTTCCTTGCTGACTCACCAGCTTAGATGCATTCTTACCTGGACAGAATTGTGAATTGGATTTCATCTATGCATCTAAGTACACATGATACAAATCCTATTCACCTTTACTATACCTTTTCAGGCTGGCTAGAAGCCCATGAGCCTTCCCAAACAAAGTATAAAAAGCCTCAGAAGTCACAAGGGTACTCATTAAAGAGTTAATCTCCAGATACAGACTTCTTACTTCAAACTGTTTAATCTTTGTCTACCTAATAACTGAACAGTTGTCACACTGCACTCTGGCTATCACTAGCAATCTTTGGTAAAAATAGAAAAGTAGCACTCCACCTGAAAACACCTCCCTAAGACATCTCTTGAGCTTCAACAAGGCTGTTCTCAGCTCTTACCTTTTGCTGTTTTAAGATTTAGAGCTATGTTGAAGCACTTTTTATTTAAGTGCTTTCAACATAAGGCATTTCCCAAACTTGATGTCCATATCAAACCCCCTCTTTAGGGAAGCTATCTACCTCTTTAGAATTTGTCAGAAACCTGCTCAAAGGAGAATGTTCATCAACATCTTCTCACTCCCTCCACATTCCCTAGCCCTGATTGATTATTCACTCAATACCTCAGGAACTTGCCTACAAATAAAACTGTTCAGATTATCCTACTTCTAGTCTAGGATAGGATTTCCCTTGAAAAAAATACCTCATATTTAGAAACTGCTTATTTGAATGGACTATGGTGCTTTAGAACATTTTTTTAAATTTCAGCTTCTCTTACTCCTCCTCACAAGAGTTATAATTTTATATTTGTGCATGAGAGCCTGTAAGTTTCCAGCTGGGTAGGATCAATTATTCCCCTCAAAGTATGGCTTAACCATGTTACCCTCTGATTTGTCCTTTTCATTTTTTATACTTTTCCTGTATTTCCCCTTCCTTTGTATCCCTAATCACCACCATCCCTACTACAAAACCACTCAAAAGGTGATGCAAATATTAAATAAAAGACTTCTAGTTCCTTTTATTGTCAGGTTTCTGTCCCACATTTCCCTATACATCCTTTAGATTGGACTTCCATCAGTGCATACCATCATTCAATGATACACAGTCTCTCCTTTCAATCTACTCTCACAAGTCTGTGTCTTCCATGGAGTTGAGACACTTTGTCATGATAACTCCACTAAATTATCTTGTATCTGACTGAAACTCTCTGTCCAATACTTCATTCACAAAAATTAGAAATAAAGCTAATATTTAACCTTGTCTCTAGAACTTCCCCCTTTAGGGTTTTTCTCAGGTGGGACTCAGCTCTGAATATATCCAGATGAGAAAATTCCCCTTATTTGTAAGCCGAAGGGCCAGAGACTGAACTTTGTACATACAAGTACAAAGAAAATTAAATGATCTAGTGGAAATGCTATTTCAAAGGCAGTATCTGTGCTATGCTATAACAAGAATGTTGTTTCTAGAAAGGTATCAAACCTTAGTGGCAACATAAGGCTAAAATAATTGACAAAACTACAAATCCTGGTTCTCAGACTTGTCCAAACGGAACTCAAATACTTGGTCTTGCTTTTATCTGGATAACTCCTTCCAAAACCCCTATCACTGCTTTGTTTTTTATCTTGCCTCTAAGCCCTTCCTCCTCAACTATCTTTTGCCCTTGATAAGTCAGAGTATTCAAAATCACTTAAGAGTCCTTAAAATAGCCAAATTCCAGCATGATTACATTGCCAATTCCCTTCTTCAAAATGTTCCTTTACCCAGAGAGGCAGGGACAATTTTGTGCCACATTTCATTGGAGGAACCTAGACATAAGATTATGTTTTTGTTTTTGTTTTCTTTTATTTTCCAATTAAAATGAATTTTCAAAAGTTGAGAAAAGTGGTCAAGACCAAACTTTATGTGAATTTAACTATGTTAGGAAAGCACAGGGCAAATTATGTAGAAAGAGTATGAATATTCAAGTATGCTATGATACTGGTGATCATGCTTCAGAAAATGTAATCTGCAGTACACATCTTACATGTGAGGTCATTTTTACTGTTCATTTGTGGCTCATAACATTTTCAAGCTATAAAATCTATGTATTTTCTCCTTTAAAGGAGTTTACTTCATTTTTTAAAAAATGAAAAGTATGAAAAGAAAAATCTAACTTAAAATGGCTGTTAACTTGAAAAGACCCTGTCTTTCTATGAGTTCAAGAATAATAGAAAAGTACTGTGTCCATACTCTGATATCAGCCTGCTGAGCCAGAAAAAGGACAAATAACCTGAAACTGGCCCTGCAATTATCTTGTAAATCACTCTTAGAAACCACATTATAAAAACCATCTGGAAAACCCAACAACTGGGTATTTCTTGAAAAGACAAGCTCTACTGATTCACTAAAAAATATAAAAAATAAAAATATCTATTCATTTGTGAATACTGTTGTAATTTTTACTTAACCTGCGTCAGCCAACTAAACAACTCAGTATTTCATCAAATTTAAAATAAGTACTATATCAGAAATTGATGTTTTCCCAAAGGAACAAAAGACAATTTTACTAACCTTAGACAAGTCCTTCCTTATACATCTACAAACAGGCTGAGGCTCCAAGGTAAGAAGAAATGAGGCATCTCTTTGAGGAAAAATGGGGTTGTGTTTCACAACAGTATTAACCTTGGCAACATCAGGGCACTTTTGAACAGGCAGGGAACTCATAATATTTTCCAAAGTCCTCTTCTGCTGGTTCACCCACATAAGCTTTGTTTTAGAAATCTTTAGCCTTTCCATCGTCCTATGAAGGTTGCAACAAGGGCATGTTTAGCATCCCAGTTTTCTCCTAAATTACTCTTATAGTTTATGTAAGTTAGTTATGTAACTTTTGTAATTAATTATGATTTATTTCATTTTGAAAAATGTTATCAGAATATCTCATTAAATAATCTTTGAGCCAAAAATATATCAGCCTGTAACTAATATATACAATTACAGATTTTAAATTGTTAGTCTACTTCCAGAGGAATTCCTCTCTCATAATAAAAAAGAAGTCTGAGAATGAAAGCTGGTTATCAGTGAGTCATAGCTTCACAAGTAGCACTGTTACCTTCTAAAAGGTTCTACTAACAACATCACTAAAGATGACAGCAAAAATATTTTACCTTACAAAAAGTAATATATGAAATTGTAGGTATGCTAATTTGCTTCCCAATAACAGTGAGTATCCTATGTGTGAATGTATCAATACATGAAGTTGTACTCCTTAAATGTATACAATTAATAAGAGCTACAAAAGATCCCAAAATTCTATGGTTTTAGGTTTCAGTTTAGATTTCAAAACCAGATTGGGTTTCAAAAAATTAATCCTTGAAATCATTTGTCATCTATTCGCACTCACTCTCTATGCACTCTGTCCATAATCTATTGTGGTAGTTTGAATGTAATTAACCCCTGTAATCTCATGTGGAGTGGCACTCTTATAAGGTTTGGCTTTTTGGAGTGGGTATGACCTTGTTGGAGGAATTGTGTCACTGTGTGGGTGGGCTTTGAGGTTTCAAATGCTCAAGATACTGGCTAGTGTCCCAATTGACTTCCTGTTGTCTGCAAGATGTAGGAATCCCAGCTACCTCTCCATCACCATGACATGCCATGGCATGCCAAAATGTCCTGCCATGATGATAATGGACTGAAACTCTGAAACTGTGACTCACCCCAATTAAATGCTTTCATTTATAAGAGTGCTGTGGTCACAGCATCTCTTCACAGCAATAAAAACCATAACTAAGACAGACTTGGTACCAAGGACTGAGGTATTGTTATGATAGGTCTAACCATGTTATTGTTTGGAGTAATATGGACTTTGGAGTTTCAGTTAGAAAAGGAGTGGAATGCTATAAGTGCTGCTTAATAGGCTATCCTAGGAGGAGTATGGAAGACAGTGGTGCTGAGTGTGATTTGATGAGTTGTGGGGATCAAGAGGATTCAGAGGAGAAGAATTTTAGAATGTGGCCTAGAGATTGGTCTTGTGGTATTTTAATGAAGAAAGTGGCTGCTACTTGCCCTTATACAAAGAGTCTGCTTGAGGCTAATGTGAAGAAGCTAAATATCAGTGTTATGTAGCTTTAATATTCAGCTGCTCCCCATTATGAATTTCTTGTGCTCATAATTCCCATAGAAAATGTATGTGTGATTATCCTGCTCAGGCCAGTACTTGGATAAGGTAACATAGGCAAGGCCTTCTGCCTCTGAGTTCCATGGTCCCTTTTTAGCATTTGAATTGGTATCTGCATTTTGCAAATTTCCCTTTTAGCTAAGGCCAGACCCAAAAAAAAGCATTGAAGGACTAGTGGGAAAAAGAATAGCAGAGACCATACCTTGTCTTCAGGCCTCATGGCATTCCAGAGAAATTGACTGTGGACAAAGGAGGTTTTGCATATCCAGGTGGAGTGAAAGGTGGAACAGGATTCCTGAGAGACAGAACCACATGGCCAGAGAGAAGAGAGGAAGAGGAAGACAGAGATTCTGTAGAAGGTAAGGCAGATCTCTTGTAGAATTTTCTGAGAACCAGGAGTAAGGAGGTAGGAAGGAGAGATAGAGGATAAAGGAACAGAGAACAAAGACAAGGTCAAAAACATAGGAGCTTATTAAAAGTATGAGGACAGGAAAAATAGGCACAATGAGGAACTGAATATGAGGATAGAGGTAAAGCTGTGTAGATAGAATTTTATTATAGAGGAATAAAGCCAATGGACAAAGAGCTTGGTATATCTAGATTCATTCCCCCACCATTGATAGTGTCTCTTCTGGGCCCCTGGGAAGAATATTATTAAGATTGGTCCATTATGAGAAGCTGCAAAGGAAAAAAGCCAAGTGACATATAAAGGCTGACCCATCAGAATAACACCTGACTTCTCAATGGAGACTCTGAAAGCCAGAAGGTCCTAGACAGATGTTATACAGACACTAAAAGATAATGGATGTCAACCCAGACTATTATACCCAGCAAAACTCTCAATCACCATAGACAGAGTAAGCAAAATATTCCATGATAAAATCAGATTTCAACAATACCTATCAATAAATTCAGCCCTACAGAAAGCACTAGAAGGAAAATTCCAACCCAAGGAAGTCAGATACACCCTCGAAAACACAGGCAATAGATAATGCCACAGCAGTAAACCCAAAGAAGAAAGTACACACACAATACCACCAAAAAATAACAGCAATGAACAATCACTGGTCATTAATATCCCTTAATATCAATGGACTTAATTCACCTATAAAAACACTCACACTTAGAGAATGGATGTGAAAGTAGGACCCATCTTTCTGCTGCATACAAGAAACACATCTCAAATTCAAAGACAGACACTACCTAAGAATAAAAGGCTGGGAAAAGACTTTCCAATCAAATGGTCTTAAGAAACAAGCAGGTGTAGCCATCCTAATATCCAGCAAAGCAAAATTCAACCTAGAATCAATCAAAAGAGATCAAGAAGGGCATTACATACTCATCACAGGAAAGATCCACCAAGATGAAGTTTCAATTCTGAACATTTATGCCCCAAACACAAGGGCACACACATATGTAAAAGAAACATTACTAAAGCTTAAACTACATATAAAAGCCCACACATTAAGAGTGGGAGACTTCAACACCCACTTCAACCACTGGACAGATCTCCCAAATCAAAACTTAACAGAGAAATAAAGGACTTAAATGATGTTATGACTCAAATGTACTTAAACACTATCTACAGAACATTCCATCCTAACAAGAAAGAATATAACTTCTTCTCAGCACCCCATGGAACCTTCTCTAAAATTGACCACATACTTGGCCACAGTGCAAATCTCAACAGATTAAAAAAAAAATGGAATAACCTCCTGCATTCTGTCAGACTACCATGGTTTAAAGTTAGATTTCAACAACAACAAAAACTATGGAAAACCTACAAAATCATGGAAACTGAATAATGCTCAACTGAATCATCAATGGATTAAGGAATAAATAAAGAAAGAAATTAAAAACTTCCTAGAGATCAATGAAAATGAAGACACCACATACCCAAACTTATGGGACACTATGAAAGCAGTGCTAAGAGGGAAATTCATAGCACTAAATGTTCACATAAAGAAGTTGGAGAAATCAAACACTAGTGAGTTATCAGAACACCTGAAAGCTCTAGAACAAGAAGAAGCAAAGTCTCCCAGGAAGAATGGAAATCAAGAAATTATCAAATTGAGAGCTGAAATCAATAAAATAAAAACAAAGAGAACAATACAAAAATTAATGAAACAAAGAGCTGGTTCTTTGAGAAAATCAACAAGATAGACAAGCCCTTCTCCAAACTAACCAAAAGACAGAGAGAGAGAATCCAAATTAACAAAATCAGAAATGAAAAGGGGGACATAACAACAGATTTTGAGGAAATCTAGAGAATCATCAGGTAATACTTCAAAAACCTCTACTCCACAAAACTGGAAAATCTAAAAGAAATGGATAATTTTCTGGATAGGTACCACATACCTAAGTTAAATCAAGACCAGATAAACTATTTAAATAGTCCAATAACCACTAAGGAAATAGAATCAGTCTTTAAAAGTCTCCCAACCAAAAAAAGCCCAGGACCAGATGGTTTCAGCGCAGAATTCTACCAGATCTTCAAAGAAGAGTTAATACCAATACTCTTCAAATTGTTCCACACAATAGAAACAGAAGGAACATTACCAAACTCCTTCTATGAGGCTGCAATTACCCTAATTCCTAAACCAAACAAGGATACAACAAAGAAAGAAAACTACAGACCAATCTCCCTCATGAACATTGATACAAAAATACTCAATACAATAGTGGCAAACAGACTCCAAGAACACATCAGAACAATTATCCACCATGATCAAGTAGGCTTCATCCCAGGGATGCGAGGGTGGTTCAACATACCAAAATCCATCAATGTAATACACCATATAAACAAACTGAACAAAAAAAACCCACATGATCATCTCACCAGATGCAGAAAAGGCATTTGACAAAATCCAACATCCCTTCATTATAAAGGTCTTGGAGGAATCAGGAATACAGGGAACATACCTAAACATAATAAAGGCAATTTACAGCAAGCCAAGAGCCAACATCAAATTAAATGGAGAGAAACTCAAAGCAATTCCACTAAAATCAGGAAAGAGGCAAGGCTTTCCACTCTCCCCATACTTATTGAATATAGTACTTGAACTTCTAGCCAGAGCAATAAGACAACATAAGGAGATTAAGGGGATACAAATTGGAAAGGGAGAAGTCAAGCTTTCCCTATTTGCAGATGACATGATAGTATACTTGAGTGACCCCAAAAATTCAACTAAGGAACTGATAAAGCTTATAAACACCTTCAGCAACATAGCAGGATACAAGATCAACTAAAAAAAATCAGTAGCCCTCCTATATACAATTGACAAACAGGCTGAGAAGGAAATCAGAGACACATTTCCCTTTACAATAGCCACAAATATATAAAATACCTTGGGATAACACTAACCAAGCAAGTAAAGAACCTATATGACACGAACTTTAAGTCCCTAAAAAAAAGAAATTGAAGAAGATGTCAGAAAATGGAAAGATCTCCCATGCTCATGGATAGGCAGGACCAACATAGTAAAAATGGCAATCTTACCAAAAGCAATCTACAGATTCAATGCAATCCCCATCAAAATACCAACACAATTCTTCACAGACCTGGAAAGAATAATACTCAACTTCATATGGAAAAACAAAAAACCCAGGATAGCCAAAAGAATCCTGTACAATAAAATAACCTCTGGAGGCATCACGTTCCCTGACCTCAAGCTCTACTGTAGAGCTACAGTAATAAAAACAGCTTGGTATTGGCATAAAAACAGACATGTGGACCAATGGAATTGAATTGAAGACCCTGACATTAACCCACACACCTATGAACATACAATTTTTGACAAAGAAGCCAAAAGTGTACAATGGAAAATAGAAAGCATCTTCAATGCATTGGCATAGGAGATCAATTCCTGAATATAACACCAGTAGCACAGACACTGAGAGAAACAATCAATCAATGGGACCACTTGAAACTGAGAAGCTTTTGTAGAGCAAAGGATACTGTCAACAAGGCAAAGTGATAGCCTACAGAATGGGAAAAGGTCTTTACCATCCCCACATCTGACCGAGGACTGATATCCTGAATATATAAAGAACTCAAGAAATTAGACATCAAAATGCCCAACAGTCCAATTAAGAAATGGGCTATTGAACTAAAAAGTGAATTCTCAACAGAGGAAGCTCAAATGGCTGAAAGACATTTAAGGAATTGCTCAACATCCCTAATTATCAGGGAAATGCAAATCAAAACGACTCAGAGATACCACCTTACACCTGTCAGAATGGCTACAATCAAAAACACTGAAAACAGCCTATGGTGGAGAGGATATGGAGCTAGGGAAACTCTCCTCCACTGCTGGTGGGAATGCAAGCTTGTACAACCACTTTGGAAATCAATATGGCGCTTTCTTAGAAATTTGGAAATCAATCCCCCCCAAGATACCCAAGGAATGCTCAATCATACCACAAGAGCACTTGCTCAGCTATGTTCATATCAGTATTGTTTGTAATAGCCAGAACCTGGATAAAACTAGATGCCCTTCAACTGAAGAATGTATAAATAAAATGTGGTACATATACACAATGGAGTACTACTCAGCAGAGAAAAACAATGACATCATGAGGTTTGCAGCAAATGGATGGATCTTGAAAAAAATCATCCTGAGTGAGGTAATCTAGACTTAGAAAGACAAACATGGTATGTACTCACTCATAGGAGGATACTAAATGTAAAACAAAGATGACTAGACTGCTACTCACAACTCCAAGGAAGCTACCTAGAAAACAGAACCCCAAGAAAGACCCAGGGATCGTCCAAAGACAGAGAAATGGATGAGATCTACATGAACAACATGGACATAATTGGGAGTAATGAAGGGCAAGGGTCAAGGGAAAGAGAGCTTAGGGGAGCGGGAGATTCAGCTGGATCAAGAACAGAGAGGGAGAGCAAGGAATAAAAGACCATGATAAATGAAGACCACATGAGAATAGGAAGAAGCAAAATGCTTGAGAGGTCCACAGAAATCCACAAAGATACCTCCACAATAGACTGTTGGCAATGGTCAAGAGACAACTGGAACTGACCTACTCTGATGATAGGATGGCCAAACATCCTAATTGTCGTGCTAGAAACCCCATCCAATGATTGAGGGAACTGGATGTAGAGATCCACGGCCAGTACCCAGGTGGAGCTTCGGGAGTCCAAATGGCGCGAGAGAGGAGGGTTTGTATGAGCCAGGATTGTTGAGACCAAGGTTGAAAAAAGCACAGGGACAAATAGCCAAATGTAAGGAAACACATGAATTATGAACCAATAGCTGATGAGCCGCCAACTGGATCAGGCCCTCTGGATAATAAGTCAGGTGGTTATCTTGATCTGCTTGGGAGGCATCCAGACAGTGGGACCGGGTCCTGTACTCAGTGCATGAACTGGCTGTTTGGAACCTGGGGCTTATACAGGGACACTTGGCTCAGCCTGGCAGGAGGGGACTGGACCTGCCTGGACTGTATGTACCAGGTTGAACTCAATCCTCAGAGGAGTCTTTGCCCTGGAGGAGATGGGAATGGGGGGGTGTACTGGGGGGAAGGCGGGTGTGTGGGGGGGGAGGGGGGAGAAAAAGGGAATCCATGGCTGATATGTAAAATTAAATTTAACAAATAAATTTTAAAAAAGAAAACAAAAAAATCAACAAGATAGACACACCCTCATCCAAATTAACCAAAGGGCAGAGAGAGAGTATCCAAATTAACAACATCAGAAAAGAAAGGAAGATATAACAACAATGAGGAAATCCAGAGAATCATCAGGTTATACTTCAAAAACCTGTACTCCACAAAATTAGAAAATGAAAAGTTTTCTGGATATGTACAACACACCAAAGTTAAATCAAGACCAGATAAACTATTTAAATAAACCAATAAAACCTAAAGAAATAGAAACAGACATTTAAAAAAAGGCCAAAAAAAAGGCCAGGGCCAGATGTTTTCAGGGCAGAATTCTACCAGAATGTCAAAGAAGAACTAATTCCAATACTCTTCAAATTGTTCCACACAATAGAAACAGAAAGAACATTACCAAACTCTCTTTATGAGACTACAGTTACCTGATACCCAAATCACACAAAGATGCAAGAGAGGAAGAGACTTACACACCATCCTTCATGAACATTGATGCAAAATTACTCAATAAAATATTAGAAAAGTCAGTCCAAGAATACATCAAAAAATTATCCACCATGACCAAGTAGACTTCATCCCAGTGCTGCATAAATGGTTCAACATACAAAACTCTGTCAATGTAATATACCATATAAACAAATTGAAAGAAAAAGCCCACATGACCATCTCATTAAATGTTGAAAACACCTTTGACAAAATCCAACACCCCTTCATGATAAAGGTCCTAGTGATATCAGAAATAAAAGGAGCATACCTAAACATAATAAAGGCAATTTATAGCAAGCCAAGAGCCAACATCAAATTAAATGGAGAAAAACTCAGTATGATTCCACTAAAATAAAGAACAAGACAAGGCTGTCTACTCTTCCCGTATTTATTCAATATAGTACTTGAAGTTCTAGTTATAGCAATAAGACAACAAAAGGAGATCAAAGGGATATAAGTTGAAAAGGAAGAAGTCAGACTTAAATGGTAGTATACATAGGTGACACCAAGAATTCTATCAGGGAACTCCTACATCTGATAAATACATTCAGTAATGTGGAGGGATACAAGATTAACTAACAATATCAGTAGCTCTCCTATATACAAATGATAACCAGACTGAGAAAGAAATCAGAGAAACATCACCCTTAGTAATAGCCACAAATAATATAAAATATCCTGGGGTAACTCTAACTAAGCAAGTGAAAGACCTGTATAAGAACTTTAAGTCTGAAGAAAGAAATCAAAGAAGATAACAGAAAATGGCAAGATCTCCCATTCTCATTATAAGTAGCATTAACATAGTGAAAATGGCAATCTACAGATTCAATGCAATCCCCAGCAAAATCCCAACACAATTCTTCAAAGACTTGGAAAGAAAAATATTCAACATCATATGGAAAAACAACAAACCCAGGAGTGTTAAAGAATCCTGTAAAACAAAGCAACCTCTAGAGGCATCACCATCTCTGACCTCAAGTTCTACTATAGAGCTTAGTAACAAAAACACTTTGGCACTGGCATAAAAAACAACATGTGGAACAATGGAATGGAATTGAAGATTCTGACATTAATCCACACACCTATGAACACCTAAATTTTTTTGTTTTGTTTTTTGAGACAGAGTTTCTTTGTAGTTTTGGTGCCTGTCCTAGACCTTGCTCGGTAGATAAGAATGGCCTCAATCTCACAGGGATCTGCCTGCCTCTGCCTCTGCCTCCTGAGTGCTGGCATTAAAGGTGTGCACCGCCACTGCCCAGAGAACACTTGATTTTTAACAAAAAAGCCAAAACTGTACAATGGGGGAAAAAGCATCTTCAACAAATGGTGCTGGCATAGCTGGATGTTAACATGTAGAAGACTGCAAATCGATCCATATCTGTCACTATTTACAAATCTCAAGTCCAAGTGGAACAAAGACCTCAAAATAAATCCAGTTGCACTGAACTTGATAGAAGAGAAAGTAGGAAGTAGTCTTGAATGCATTAGCACAGGAGACCACTTCCTAAATATAACACCAGTAGCACAGACACTGAGAGCAACATTAATAAATGGGACCTCCTGAAACTGAGAAGCTTTTGTAGGGCAAAGGACATAGTCAATAAGGCAAAACAACAGCCTACAGAATGGAAAAGACATTGACCAGCCCCACATCTGACAGAGAGCTGATCTCCAAAATATATAAATAACTCAAGAAACTGGATATCAAAACACTGAATTTAAAAATAGGCTACAGAGAATTCTCAATAGAAGAATCTCAAATGACTGAAAGACATTTAAGTGTTTGCTCAACATTCTTAGTCATCAGGGAAATGCAAATCAAAATGACCATCTTATTACTTGTCAAAATGGCTATGATCAAAAACACTGATGACAGCTTATGTTGGAGAGGATGTGGAGAAAGGAGAATACTCCTCCATTGTTGGTGGGAGTGAGAACTTGTGCAGCCATTTTCAAAATCAGTATTGTGGTTTCTCAGAAAATTGGGAATCAATCTCCCTCAAGACCCTGTTATACCACTCTTGGGCATATACCCAAGGAATGCTCACCTATACCACAAGGATATATGCTCAACTATGTTCATATCAGTATTATTTGTAATAGCCAGAACCTGGAAACAACCTAAATACCCCTCTACCAAAGAATGGATAAATGAAATGTGGCACATATACATAATGGAGTACTACTCAGCAGTAAAAAAAAGGGGGTATCATGAAATTTTCCGATGATAGGGTACAACTAGAAAACATAATCCTGAATAAGGTAACCCAGATTCAGAAGTACTCACTCATAAGTGGATACTAGATGTAAGGCAAAGGATAACCAGACTACAACCCACAGTTCCAGAGAAGCTAGCTAACAAGGAGGACCCTAAGAGGGATGCATAGATTGCCCAGAAAAGGAGAAATAGATGAGATCTATATGAGCAAAGTAGGGGTGAAGGGGGTTAATGGAGGGCAAGGGATGGGGGAGGAGAACATAAGGGAATGGGAGGTTCGAGCTGGAACAGGGACCGAGTAGGAGAAAGAGATTCCATGATAAATGAAGACATCATGGGAATAGGAAAAGGCCTGGTGCCAGGGGAGTTCCCAGAAATCCACAAGGATAACCCCATCTTGGACTACTAGCAATATTGGAGAGGGTACCTGAAATGTCCCACTCACATAATCAGATTAGTGAATGCCCTAACTGTCATCATAGAGCCTTCATAAATTAACTGATGGAAGCAGATGCAGAGATCCACAGCTGGGTGCTAGTCCAAGCTTCAGGTGTCCAATCAACGAGAGAGGAGGAATTCTATGAGCAAGGGACATAAAGGTCATGATGGGAAAATATACAGAGATGTCCAACCAAACTAGTGAAAACTCATGAACTGTGAACCAATAGCTGTGGAGCCCCCATGGGAATGGACAAGGCCCTCTGGATAGGCAAGACAGCTGTTTAGATTGAACTGGTTAGGAGGCCCCCAGGCAGTGGGATTGTGATCCATGCCTGGTGCATGAGCAGGCTTTTTGGAACCCAGTGCCTTTGGTGGCACACCTTGCAAAGCCTTGATTCAGAGAAGAGGGGCTTGGACTTGCCTCAACTGAATGTACTAGGCTCTGCTGACTCCCCATGGGAGACCTTGCCTTGGAAGAGATGGTAATGGAGGTGGGAAGGGAGAGGAGAGGGAGATCTGTGGTTGGTATGTAAAATGAATAGAAAATTTCTTAATAATAACAATAAAAATATCCTCAGCCGGTGGTGGTGGCGCACGCCGGTAGGATTTGCTGAAGGAGGCGGAGGCAGGAGGATCACGAGTTCGAGGCCAGCCTGGGCTACACATTTAAAAAAAAAAAAAATATCCTCAAGTATATATAGAAAAACAAAAACCCAGAATAACTGAAACAATCCTGTACAATAAAGCAAGCTCTGAAGGCATCACCATCTTGACCTCAAGCTCTACTATAGAGTTATAGTAATAAAAACAGCTTGGTATTGGTACTGGTATACAAACCAACATGTGGACCAAAGGAGTCTAATTGAACACCCTGAGAGCAATCTGTACACACATGAACACCTGATTCCAAAATACATCTGAAATACAAAGAAGCCAAAACTGTATGGTGGAAAAAAAGAAAGCATCTTCAACAAATGAGGCTGGCATAACTGGATGTTAACATGTAGAAGATTGCAAATAGATGATATTTATCACCATACATGAAACTCAGCTCCAAGTAGATCAAAGGCCTCAATGTAAGAATAGTACACTAAACCTGATAGAAGAGAAAGTAGGATGTAGTCTTGAATGCATTGACACAGGAGATGACTTCCTAAATATAACACCAGTAGCACAGACAGAGCAACAATTAATAAACGAGACCTTCTGAAACTTAGAAGCTTCTGAAAGGCAAAGGGCATGGTCAACAAGACAAAATGACAGCCTACAATGTGGGAGACGATCCTCACCAACCCCATATCTGAGAGAGGGATGATCTCCAAAATATATAAATAACTCAAGAAACTGGACATCAAAATACTGAACAATCCAATTTAAAAATGGGCTACAGAGCTAAACAGAGAATTCTCAACAGAAGAATCTCGAATGACCAAAGACATTTAAAAGAATTGCTCAACATCCTTAATCATCATGGAAATGCAAATCAAAATGACTCTGAGATACCATCTTATACCTGTCAGAATGGCTAAGATCAAACACACTGAAAACAACTTATGTTGGAAAGGATGTAGAGCAAAGGGAACACTCCTCAACTGTTGGTGAGAGTGAGAACTTGTACAACCACTTTGGAAATCAGTATGGCAGTTTCTCAGAAAATTGGGAATCAATCTTCCTCAAGATCCTGCTATACCACTTTTAGGCATTCTCAAGGAATGCTCAACTATACCACACGGATACATGCTCAACTATGTTCATAGCAGCATTATTTGTAATAGCCAGAACCTGAAAACAACCTAGACGCCCCTCTACCATGAATGGGTAAAAAAATGTGGTACATATACACAATGGAGTACTACTCAGCAGAAAAAAATGACATCATGAAATTTGCAGGCAAATAGATGGAACTAGAAAATATTGTCCTGAGTGAGGTAATCCAGACTCAGAAGGGCAAACGTGGTATATAGGACAAACTCATAAATGGATACTATATGTAAAGGAATGGATAACCTGACTACAACCCACAGCTCCAGAGAAGCTAGCTAACAAGGAGGACCCTAAGAGGGACACATGGATCACCATGGGAAGGGGAAATAGAGGAGAGCTCCATGGGTAAACTGGGGATGGGGGTCCAGTGGATGGTAGGGGATGAAAGATGAGAACATGAGGGAATGAACTGGAACAGTGACAGAGTGGGAGAGCTTTGAGGGATATACCATAATGGAACGAGATGTCATGGGGATGAGGAGAGGCCAGGTACTGGGGAGGATCCCAGGAATCCAAGGATAACGCCAGCTTAGACTACTAGCAATATTGGAGAGGGTAACTGAACTGGCCTATTCAGACTGGTGAATACCCTAAGTGTCATCATAGAGCCTTTATCCAGTAACTGATGGAAGCAGATGCAGAGATTCATAGCCAAGCAACAGGCATGCAGTCAAAGAGAGAGAAGAGTGATTCTCTGAGCAAGGGGCATCAAGATCATAATGGGGAAACTTACAAAGACAAACAAACCAAACTAGTGGGAACTCATGAACTTTAGACCAACAGCTGTGGGATCTCCATGGGACTGGACTAGGTCCTCTGCATAGGCAAGACAGTTGTGTAGCTTGATCTGCTTAAGGGGCCACCTGGCAGTAAAATCAGGATCCATTCCTGATGCATGAGCTGGCTTTTTGTAGACTACTACCTATGGTGGAACACTTTGCACAGCTTTAATGTGGGTGTAGGGGCTTGGACCTGCCTCCACTGAATGTACTAGTATCTGTGGACTCCCCATGGAAGACCTTGCCTTGTTCGAGAGGGAATAGGGATGGAGTGGGAGGAAAAGTGGGAGAGACAGGAGGAGGGAGGAGAGGGTGATCTGTGATTGACATGTAAAATAATTCCTTAATAAAAATAAAAAATACATAAATAAAATTTTAAAAAAGGAAAACTCTGTTATAGAATTTGCCTCCATACCTAAGAAAAGCTGCTGAGGCCAGGCACGTGTCAGGGGTGTCCATGAATGGAGGCATAGTAGAGAAGCCATTGCATGAAGCTGTAAAGTTGAAGCCTGGGTTGCCTTAGAGAACCCAAAATGTTAGGGGTGCCAGAGTCAGGGGATATCTGCTGAGGAAAGCTGATAATAGGGAGTGGATCCAACCCAAGAGAGAGAAGTGTGATGCAGTCAACAAAGCTGAATAGAGTGGGAGATCTGAAGAGTGTTTTGACATCAGATGTGAAGATGTAGAGTTTAGAGTTTGCCCAGTTGATTTTTGGTCTTGCTTTGGTCCAATATTTCCTCACTATTCTCCCTTCCCTGTGTTTTGAAACATATAATGTATATCCTGTGCCATTATATGTTGGAATTGTTGGAAGTATACAATCTGCTTTGCAATTTTGATTTCTACAGGTAATTACAATTAAGATTCCATGGATCTCAGAAGATACTTTGAACTTTGGACTATAAAACATTGGGGATTTCTGAAGTTGGACTAAATGCCATTTTGCATTATGATATTGTTACAAACTTATGTGGGCCAGGAAGTAGAATATGGTAATTTGAATGTAATTGGCCCCCATAATCTGATAAGGAGTGGCACTATTGGGAGGTGTGGCTTTGTGGGTGTGGTTATGGCCTTGTTGGAGGAAGTGTGTCTCTGTGGGGTGGGCTCTGAGGTTTCCTATGCTCAGGATACCACCCAATGTTGCTGCAGGATATTTGATCATACTGTGTGAATATGGTTCTTTGTTTTACCTCATCTGCCTAAAGCATCTTATTGTTTTAATAAAGAGCTGAATGGCCAATAGCTAGACAGGAAGGAATAGGTAGGACCTCCATGGAGAGAGATTAACTCAGTGGAAGAGTCTAAGAGGTGGGGGATTCACTAGCAAGATTTAGAGAAAGTAGGATGTTCTGTATTGAGGAGGGTTAAGGAGCCATTTGGCAGAATGTAGGTTAATATAAAGAGGGTAATTTAGCCGGGCGGTGGTGGCGCACGCCTTTAATCCCAGCACTCAGGAGGCAGAGCCAGTCGGATCTCTGTGAGTTCGAGGCCAGCCTGGGCTACCAAGTGAGTCCCAGGAAAGGTGCAAAGCTACACAGAGAAACCCTGTCTCGAAAAACAAAAAAAAAAAAAAGAGGGTAATTTAAGTTATAAAAGCTAATTGGGACAAGCATAAGCCAAGTCTAAGCTTTCATAATTAATAAAAAGTCTCTATGTCATTATTTGGGAGCTGGTAATCCAAAAGAAAAACTACAGTGTCTCAGTTGACTTCCTGTTGCCTGCAAGATGTAAGAATCTCAAGTTACTTCTCCAGCACCATTTCTGCCTGCATGCCACCATGCTCCCTGCCATGATAATTGATTGAACCTCTGAAACTGTAAGCAAGCCACCCCAGTTAAATGTTTTCATTTGTAAGAGTTGCCTTGGTCATGGTTTCTCTTCACAGCAATAGAAACCCTTACAAAGACAGGGCATCTGAAAACAAAAACAAAAAAATCTTTAAAAATTGAGTAAAAATAAAGACTGCCACAGACTAATATTTTAAGTGCAGTTCATTCTCTACCAATATTTTTCAAAGTTTATTGAGTAGTTAGCTCATTTTCAACTAGTCTAAAAAACGTATTTTACTAAAAATCATGCTTTATAGACTAATGAATGAGTTGAATAATTTTCCATTGCTGTTTTGATTTACTTTCTTAGAGTATTGGAGAGTGATTTTCTACTTTTAATTTCTTCTGCATAAAGTTGTTTACATTTTTCCATTTCTCTTGTAGTAGAATCCACTTGACTTTTTATCTCAGGGAGCTTTGATTCCAAACTTCTGATTCTTAGTATCATTTGACTCATTCTTGTATCATTGTTGTTCTCTCTTAATTTCTCTAATTTTTTTCCTCTTCTATTTCTGTCTAAAAACAAATTAAAAGTAAATGTTTTTAAAATAATTATATCCAAAGTTAATCTTGTAGATGCATCTCCACAGTTTATGAATCACTAATTTACATAGCAATTATATGTGTGTATGTGTATGTATATATGTATATGTATATATATATATATGATATAACATGATGGACTTTAAAATATCTTTAATTCTAGTTATATAGAAATGCATTATATCTGCATCAGAAAACATAACAGGCTCTTATTTTTTGCTGAAGGCAATCTAATCTGGAGCCTCATGTATGCTCTTTTTTCTAAACTGTCTTGTTTTTTTAAGTGGCCTGCTTCTAGGTTATGGCCTCAGCTAAGAACCACTCTCATTTTAGTGCTCCAGTTACCAGATAACTTATCTGATAGAATCATTCAAGAATTTAAAACTAAAATATTGTAACTTAAGAACAAATCTATGGAATGATGCATCTTTTTTCACAAGCACTCTTTCTTATAAAAAAAACTAACTTTGAAAGACAAATGATTCAAAGTAAAAATCATTATACTGTAGTGATGAAAATTGGATTTTCAGAGGGAGAAAATTAGGTCACCTGCTTTCCAGAATTTTACAAATCAAATTTCTGTAGGAAGAGGAAATACACAATAGAATTATCCAAAATGTAATTCTCAATGAAATGAAGCTAAGCTTGTTACATAAATTAACATATAAAATCAGATTTACTTGCCATGCTTCCATTATATCTTGCCTTGTTCTTTCCTAGGTCTGCTTTCACACTGTTGAACTGATCCTGACTTACCATATTCTCCTGAATCAGACTTTTGAATGTTAGTACTTCTTTTTCCACATTTTCTTGAGTCTTGTGTGTGTTTTCATAATTCTCCTGGTCTGTTTTTATTTTTAACAATTCATGCTCAGTCAATTAAATGTTTATATCTTGATGTAGATGTTGGCAATGGGTAGGTGCCCATATTTCTTTAAGATAATTTATCTATATGAAGAAAAATAGTTTGTAATAAAGGATTTAGGCTGTGGATAGTCTAATGTGAAGTCAATACATAATTCTGACATAAATGCTGTGGTAAGTTATTAAAATCTATAGCAAATTTAAGGGGTAGTCTGTTGAATTTCTCAGCAGTTATCAGGAATCACAGAACTATGGCCTTTACACATCATCTCCACCACAAGAATGGCACTCACTCTCAGGCTTTCATTGTTCTGTGATCGTTTCATGTTTCCTTCTTTTTTAAAGCACAGAGTTTAGCTCCATATTTAGTCACACTGAAAAAATTATACAAAAATCAAGAATGCAAGCCACACTGAGCAGTGGTAGCATAAGCCACCTTTAATCCCAGCACTTTGAAGGCAGAGGCAGGCAGATCTCTAAGTTTGAGGTCAGCCTTGTTGGTCTACATAGTGAGTTCCAGGACAGCCAGGTCTACACAGAGAAACACTATCTAGAAGAAGGAGAAGAAGAAGAAGAAGAAGAAGAAGAAGAAGAAGAAGAAGAAGAAGAAGAAGAAGAAGAAGAACAACAACAACAACAACAACAACAACAACAACAACAACAACGAGAAGGAGAAGGAGAAGGAGAAGGAGAAGGAGAAGGAGAAGGAGAAGGAGAAGGAGAAGAAGAAGAAGAAGAAGAAGAAGAAGAAGAAGAAGAAGAAGAAGAAGAAGAAGAAGAACAAGAACAAGAACAAGAACAAGAACAAGAAGAACAAGAACAAGAAGAAGAACAAGAACAAGAAGAACAAGAACAAGAACAAGAACAAGAACAAGAAGAACAAGAAGAAGAACAAGAAGAAGAAGAACAAGAAGAAGAAGAAGAGGAGGAGGAGGACAGGGAGGGGAAGGGGGAGGAGAGGGAGGAGGAGAAGGGGGAGGAGGAGGAGGAAGAGGAAAGAGAAAAAAGGGAGTGGGAGGAAAGAATAAAGAAAGAATCAAGAGTGCTTTCTTGGGTAGAAAATATTTCACACACATTTAGTTAAAGCAAAGCGCATCTAAAAAGAAACTTAAATAAGGCTTCTCATCTCTGAAATGGTCTTTCTGAAGCCCCCACCCCAAACACAGAAAAAAACATATACTAAATGTGGCTTCCTTTTATGAAATTACAAGGATGGCTCATGGAGGGGCTTTCAGATAACCTCAGCAAGACAGCAGCATGTAGACAAAGTTTTCATGAACTCTACTTCTTCATGAACACCAAGTTAGTCAAACAACATTCTCAAGTTCCAGAATGCTAGGCTAGGCAAATAGGCCAATATACAAGAAAGAATATCTGCCAGGAAGGTAGGCCGGCCAGATGTTGTTAAGAAGCACCATTGTTGGTGTGGCTACTATGGGAGGGAAAGCAATTTCCCTTATGATAACACAGACTTGTTCTGGTACCCCTAGACAAGAGGAGAGCTTACTGGGAGGAATTATTATTGTTTATTATTATTATTATTATTATTATTATTATTATTATTATTGAACAATGCCTGACTGCTTTCAACTAAGTCAATGCACAATCTGGCTTTTCACAATCCAGATAAGATTAAAATCCAGAGCTGTGCGCTGATACCTTCTCACTCACCAAAGGTCATATACTATAGCTGATATAACCCATAAGGGTACTTACATACAAGCTTAACAACTTCAGTGCAATCTCAGGAACCTATATAAATGTGGAAGGAGAGAACTGACTCCACAGAAGTATCTTCTGACCTCCTCATTGTCATGATATTTTGTTTGTGCTCTAACAAAAAAAAAGCTTGTCTGATGATCAGAGGGTGGAGCTCTCTAGCCATTACCTAGCCATAGATATCTGGAGGTCTGTACAGAGGATATCCAGAAAGTGAAGGTGGGGCAGAAACAGGAGCTGAGCACTTTTTTGCTCTGAGAAGTCATGGAGGTAAGAGGTGACTTTGACTAGCACCTTAACTTCTCTGATCTTTCAGCATTTACCCCTATATCTGACTTCATGTTTCCTTTTTTTTATTATTAAGACCAATTAGAATTTATGCTACCTGGCATCTAACTTTTGGAGAATGAATTCATAAAAAGACCACTTGCCTGTGGCTTTGCAGCTGTTGGTACAGGCCAGAGCTGCATGCAGCCACAGTCAGTACCCTGCCAGCTAAGTTTTTGTTGCAGCCTCTCTCAACAAACTCCACAGGTATGTGGTGTCAATATCCTTCCAGAGTTAGCCCTTCATCACCAGCCAGTGCTGCCTATATGCAGCTCCTGCCACACTTGTTTCTTCCCCAAATCTCCTTTGTGCATTTTTCAGACAGTAAGTTCACCCTCCAGTGGGTTGTGGGCTGTCTCTGAACCTCTCCTCAAGCTGCTGCCAAACTAGGTAGCTACCTTGAAAATGCACTCAGGCTTCTACTGTTCTGCACAGCAGCATTCAGCCTCACATCTTCATTGTCATCAGCAGATTAGGTGAGACAATTGGGATTTCTTAAAGGGGGAATTAGTTAAAAGAGAGAATTTTCCCATATTAAAAAATGGAATGCACTATTACAACAGAGGGAGTTAGGTCTCTGTATGATAACACCATGAACAGATGGAAACTGGAACAATTAAATGGATAATATATTTAGATGGGATTTATATCAATTATGTCAAACATTATCAGTTTTATAATTTTTGTGCTATCACTAAAAGAGTTGGTTAATATGAGTGCTAAGATATGTTTTAGAAAAATTTATTAAAACAGATCATAGAGATATTCAGACCCAGACAGAAGAATTTAAAGGAGAACCAATCTCAGCATTGCATATAAGGTTAGAGAGGACCAGCCTAAGGTTTTCAAACAACCAACATTAATTTATACAGAAACCTTACAGGAATTGTCAAATGATAGATATCCCCAAGGATGTGTAAGAGCTGAATGGACTCCTGTGAAAATGTTAGATTTAAGGAGATTCAGCAGTCAATAGCCTTATATGGCATGCATTCACCTTTTGTGAAGCATATGTTAAACTTGTGGTCAACTTGTAATAGAATTATCCCTCAAGACTGAAGAGACTTGGTTAAAGCAGTCTTGGAGCTTAGTCCTCAGTTACAATGGAGGACCTGGTGGAAAGATGAGGCTAAGACCATTGAACAACTGAGTAGGGCTAGAGGTAGGGAAATCTCCCAAGATTTCTTGGAGAGGGAGTTTATGATAATATACAAAGAAAATATCTATATGGTGACCACACTCTGGCTTTATGCCATCGAGCAGCTTTGAATGCTTGGGACAGAATTGGAAAAATAGGAAAGGAAACTGAGGCATTTACTAAAGTTTTTGGGGCACAAAAGAAACCTTCACTGATTTCTTACAAAGATTGACTTCACCAGTAAATAGAATGATACTAAATTCAGAAGCTAGACAAATAATAATTGGATCTTTGGTTTTTGAAAATGCTAAGGCAGAATGCAAACAGGTAATTAGGACTTTAAGGGCAAGACCAGCACCCATAAAGGAATGAATCTGAGATACAGTCAATATTAAATCTCATAGCCATGATGAAACTTGAATAGGAGAGATGATTTCCAGAGGTTTTAAGAAAAATCAAAATGCCAAGTGTTTCAATTGTGGTAAACAAGGTAAAAAGGGATTGTAAACAGGACACTCCTAGAAACAATGTTTTTTTTCTATGAATAATCCCAACAGAACATTCCTCCCTTTTGAAGTATGCAGAAGGTATGGCAAAGGCAGACACTGAACTATTGAATGTAGCTCAACAAGGGACAGACAAAGTAACCCTTTGCCTCGAGAGGGCCTCTCACAGGCCCCCATGTCAAATTCAGTTCAGTCATTTCCTGTCATCATGGAGGGAACTATTTCTCAGAACAATTAAGGAAACTAATGCCCATTGTAAGAAACCATAGTTCTCTGGATGACAGATCAGCTATAGAAGAGAGAATAAGAAATTCAGGAGAAACCATAAAGCAAATATTTTGACAAATTTCTATAAATGAAAACCAAAATTAAAAATGTGAATAAATGACATTGTCATTGAAGGTCTTGTAGACACAGGTGTGAATGTGACAATAATTGCACTAGAATCTTGGTATCCAAATTGGCCTCTTCAGGAGGTAAATATTCAGCTTTTAGGGATTGGAATGTTATCGCAGGTAAAACAGAGCATGAGATGGGTTGAATGAGATAGGGCCAAAAGGACAGGGAAGAAAATTAAAGACATATGTGGCTAACACAGCAATGAATTTATGGGTACATGATTTGTTACAGCAGGGAAATACCCAGATTAACATTACTTCAATCTCAGAAACAAGTCATAAATTAATGTATGTTTCTAGGGAAAATATTAGATGGTATTATAAAGAACACTCACAAACCAATCAGGTTATACAAGAAACAGTGCACAACAGCTGCTGATCTTTCCAAGGCACTGACAGTCTTACCTTTAAAATGGTCAACTGGCAAACCTGTATGGGTTGAGCAATGTCCTTTAACATCAGAAAAATTCCAGGCCTTAGAACTGCTGGTATAGTAGCAGCTAAATGCTCAGCATATTGAAGAATCAACCAGTCCTTGGAATTCTCCTGTATTTACTATTAAAAACAAATCTGGAAAATGGAGAGTGGTAACTAACCTAAGAGCTGTTAATAAGGTGATTCAGCCAATGGGCTCTCTACAAACTGTAATTCCTTTGCCTTCTCTAATACCTAAAAGATGGCCTCTTAAAGTTATTGATTTAAAATACTGTTTCTTTGCTACACATTTACAAGAAAAAGACAGAGAAATATTTGCCTTTATGATGTCTACTTATAATAATTCTAAGCCTGTTAAGAGATATTAATGGAAGATTCTCCCACAGGGAATGCTAACTATCCCCATCCTGTGCCAATATTTTGTATGTCAGCCATTGAAAATGGTACAGAAACAATTTCCTCAGTCTATAATTTACTATAATATGGATGGAATCTTATTAGCTGATTCAAATGTAGATACTTTAGAAAAAATGTTTGAAAAAGAAAATTTTGCCTTATAAGGGATTAAAAATGGCTCCTGAAAAAAAAACACAAAGAGGGGATTCTATTAATTACTTAGGCTATAAAATAGGTTTACAAAAAATTCAACCCCAAAAGCTGCAAAGCAGGAGAGATTTATTGAAGACACTTAATGACTTTCAAAGATTGCTGGGAGACATTGCCAATCTAGAGCCCACTATTGGAGTAAAAAGGACGAACTGAGTAATAATTGTTCCAAATATTAAAAGGTGAAAATGAATGAAATAGTCCAAGAGAATTGGCTTTAGTGGGAAAGAAATTACAGAATGCACATGTGGATCATTTGGATCTAGAGCTTAATTTCATTTTGGTTCTTTTACCCTCTACTCATTGTCTTACAGAAATTTTAATGCAGGGGAAATATATTACCTTAGAATAGATCTTTTAACCACATATACTGAGTAAAAAAATAAAAAAATTGTGAAAAGGGTCTCTGAGTTGATCCTATAAGCAAAATTGTGATTTCATCAATTAGCAGGAATAGACCCAATAGAAACTGTAGCACCTTTTACAAATAATAAAATTGACAAATTATGGGGAGACAGTGACCTTTGGCAAAGAGCTTGCAGTAATTTTTTGGTAGAGATTAACAACAAATATCCCCAAAACAAGAGAATTCAATTTATAAAGAGAATTAACTGGATCCTTCTTCATATTGTATGGGGAACATGAATTTCTGGAGCCCCTACATTTTATACTGATGCAAACAAATCAGGAAAGGCAAACTATAAATCAGTAAATTTAAGTAATGTGATCCAAAGCCCTTATGATTCTGAACAAAGGTCAGAATTACATTCAATTCTAATGGTATTAATGGATTTTACAGAATCTTTTAACATAGTTACTCTCAGTATACAGTTGTTCTACACATTGAAACGGAATTTATTCCTGATGAGTCAAAATTAACTTCTTTATTTATATGATTACAAGAAATAATCAAGAATAGGATTTTATCCCATATAGGTCTGTATGGCCCTCTAGAACAAGGTAATGAAGAAATTGGCTCACTATTGATAGGAAATGTGCTGGAGGCCTCAGAATTTCATAAGAAACACCATGTCAATAGCAAAGGTTTGAAAAAAGATTTTTCCATCTCTTGGTAACAATCCAAAAAATCTATAAGGACATGTCCTACTTTTCTTTATACAGCCAAACTCTACTAGCTGCAGAAAGTAACCCAAAGAGTATTCAAAAGAATTAAATCTGGCAGATGGATGTGTTTCATTTTGTAGAATTTGGAAGATTAAATATGTACACCATACCATTGATACCTATTCAGGATTTCTATGGGCAACTGTTTTTGAGTTCTGAAAAGGCTGATTCTATAATCACACATTTGCTAGAAGTTATGACAATCATGGGTATACCTGTAGAAATTAAAAGTGACAGTGCTCCAGTATATAGCTCTGGTAAAATAAAACAGATTTTTTGCTTATTACAATATAAAGCATATTACAAGCATACTGCAGGCCAAGTAGTCATAGAAAGATCAAATCAAACTCTAAAAGGATATGCTAAATAAACAGGGGTAATAAAGACCACAGAAATATATTGCACACTGCTTTATTAACTTTAAATCTTCTAAATGCAAATGAGCAAGGAATGATAGCTGCAGAGAGATATTGGATAATAGATAAATTACTGAATTAAATCAGCCTGTAACCTTTAAGTTGTATTGACTTCAGAATGGAAACCAGGACATATGTTATGTTTGGGAAGGGGTTTTTGCTTTTGTTTCCAAAGAAGAAGAAAATCAAAATTGATAAAGATTACATTTGAACAAGAGCAACCTCTTGATTAGAAGAGGTGATAGTTCATCAAACAGTGTGGCCATTCAATCTAAACTAACCTATAAAACTAACAAATGCTTTTCATTTGATCAGATATAACTTGCCATAAGGGAACCTCCCCAAAATTAGGGTTGGAGAAGTGTTTTCTTTTTGTCTTTTCAGGAAAATTAAGGAATCCAGATAAGGAATCTGAAGAAAAATGAGACATGTGAAGAAAAAGGACAAATAATCCAGAAAAAAATTATCCCAAGAAGAAGACTAAATTGGCCTATTGGTATATAACATCTCTAACAGGATAAAATTTCATAAATCTTCATAAACATTTGTTTCTGCTGTTCTCTACAGACATATAATGCAAATGTTTTATAGTCCCAATCCAATTAAAAATTTAAACTGGCTTTGGAGTTGGAGTGTGGCTCTTTCCTTCTCTAAACCCAAGCATGCTTGTTAAAGTAAAATCCAAAATCTCTATCTCATATCAGAAGAGCCACCTCATATAGGACAGAAGAAAAACGAAAAATTAAGGGACTATTCTTTTTTCACTAATCTCACCATCCTTTGGTTTTATTTTGACTCTTTAATAACTTTTCTTAAGGTATAAATATTTTCTCAAAATTTATGACTTATTTTTTAAAGTGTTGTCATGATATTAATGGTCATATAGAGTACTAGCTAATTCTAGAAAAAGGCTTCATCCAGCCTCTAATACACAATTTTGGGTTTGAGTCTCTATCAGGTAACTACAAATTAAATTTTTGTATTCTGGATATACATAACAAATATTGATCCTTAAACCTCTTTGAGATCTGCTGCAAATGACATTTAAAATGTTTAAATTTTCTGCAGTGAACTATGACCATGCCTAACAGTGACCAAAAGGATGATGGGGCCCTACAATGGCACTTCCAGTGGGTCTATGATAATGCCACTAAACTGACAAACAGCACCCAAAGATTGACATTGAACTGCAAACTGCTCAGGACAATCTCAATGTGGCTAACTGAGATGATCTAGCCTCACAGAACACTCTAGCCAGAACTTGAGACAAGCCATGCACTTTCCCATTACATGGAGACTGGACAACAAATGATACAGCTACATCTCCCAGAACTTGACAATTAACCCAAAATTTTCTTTTCAGGATTTGCTAAATATGCTGTTGCAGGAAGTAAATTTAAGAAAATGACACATTCCGAAGAGGTGAGGTGGGTGGTTTTTGGTTATTCAGTGGGTTATAAATATTTGTCATTGTTTAGGGGGAGTTGGTTACAAGTTGGTAATGGACAGGAAAAAAGCTAAACAATGGAGTTTAAATTCAGGATTCTTGTTTTGAAAAGAAAAAAGGGGGATACACACATGTTAGTATACAAGGGTAGATTATTGAATCTGCTATGAAAAGAAACGGGGGATATAGAAATAGGGTTAAAAAGTAGATTATTGAATCTACTTTTGAATGAAAAAAGCAACTACTAGTTTTAAATATTTTACATTGATATGGATTTTGTATATTAATACAAATTTAAGGTTATTTTTACTGTACATACATTTCTAACCTTATTCAAGGTATTGTAACTATGAAACACACTGAACAATGTAATTCAAATTTCTAGTCCTTGAAAGTTATTATTACAAACTACTTAGGATAATAAAGAAATGCAGGTTAGTAGTTTACAATCTAATTTGCAGTCATGTTAGATTTGTTTTCAAGGTCAAACAGACATATTTTAGATAGACAGGTGATCTTTAAGCACTTCAGAGATTTACAGAATAATGACATTTAAGATGTTTTGTTAACACAATATTTTTTATGACATTGAGACATGTCTGCTCCTGGCAGCACCAATCTACTTCAGAGAAGATGAAAGGCATTGAAGAAACTTCATATGAAGTTTACTTTCTTTGTGGCAAAAGTTAGTCAGTGTGCAAAAGAGTGTTCTTGCCTCAATTGCTGACAGTATACTGTTCAAATTGGACAAGCAGGACACAAAGGAAAGTGACTCCAAACATTGCCAAGACAAGGTAGGACAGCCTTTCAGAATATACTGGTTCACAGAAAAGTCTGTCAGATATGGTAGGCCTGTAGGCCAAAAATGGATGCCCCAACATTGCAAAGGAATCTTGGGTGACTGTTCAGGGGGCCAGCTGTTTCTGTCATTTCTCATATTTTTTGGAAGTCACCTGCTTGCAATTCTTGCTTACTTAGGTAATATTATTTCCTTCTTGGGTCTCTAATGGAGTTGAAGACTTTATAGTTATAGTTACAGTTTTCCTTTTTACCAGATTCAGAAAAGAAGTTCACTGAAGAGGTGTAAAGTGTACAGGATTGAGAGACATCAAAAGATAGTTTGGGGTTAGTAATGCCAATTAGCATAGAAGGTGAATTAGGTACAATCCTTTGAACTTGCTAAGCTAGGATAGATAATGGAGTATTTTCTTCTGAATATGTCAAATGTTTACAGACTAAACATTGTTGACGTTTATTGCCTGTATATATTGAATATAGTTATTATACTTGTAGTATATAGTTTTTCTTATATTAATTATAACCTTTTTATTTTAAACAAAAAGGAAGAAATGTGATATTTTGTTTGTGCTCTAACAAATAAAGCTTGCCTGATGACCAGAGGGTAGAACTAGCCATTAGCTAACCATAGAGGTCTGTATGGAGAATATACAGGAATTGATAAGGTAGAGCAGAGACAGGAACTGAGCACTTTTTTGGTCTGAGAAGTCATGGAGGTAAGAGGTGACTTTGGCTAGCTCCTTTACTTCTCTGATCTTTTAGCATTTACCCCTATATCTCACTCTGGGTTTTTATTATTAAGACCAATTAGAATTAGCACTACACCACACAGCATGCATGTATTTATACATACAAACACACACCATCTGCACACACAATAATAATAAACAATTTTTTATTTTCATATATTTAATGGACAAAGAACGTGGAGTCCTATGCTTCCCCAAATTGAAAGATTTTAGGTCTTGAAACTGATTTAAAATTACTTCATATCTTAGCATTTCAAATGTACTTTTTGCATCTTCATAGAAATATAATTCTGTTTTCACATTCATTTACCTTTTTTCCTGTTACTTTTAAGACTTTCATAAATGTATAAAAACAAATAATTAACAAGTGAAATTTTAAGTGTAAGCACTTAAATATTTAAACAGACAGTAACGAAAATAATTTATAAAGTATCAAACAGTCTCATTTGTACCAACCTAAAATTACTGAAAATTCATATACATAGGAAATCGCAAAGCTTTCCCCATAGTGGCACACTTCTTCCAACAAGGCCAAACCCACTCCAACAAAGCCACACCTCCTAATAGTGCCACTCTATTTGGGGGCCATTTTCTTTCTAACCACTACATAAATTTTCTTAGAGAATTTCATACACTGTATTTTAATATTTATTGTATGTCTATGGGTGTTTTGCTTGCATGTATGTATATGTACCATGTGTGTGTGCCTGGTGCATACAGAGGTCAGAAGAGGACATTATATATCTCCTGAGACTGGAGTTACAGATAGTTGTGGGCTGTCATTTGGCTGCTAGAAATCAAACCCTGATCCTCTGGAAGAGCAACAAGTGTCCTTAACACTGAGACATCTCGCCAGCCGACATATAATGTATCTTAATCATGTCCCCTGAACACAACTCCTCCCAGAGCCATGTCTCCCCCAATTTATGTTCTTTCTTTCTTTCTTTCTTTCTTTCTTTCTTTCTTTCTTTCTTTCTTTCTTTCTTTCTTTCTTTTTTTTTTCATCACAGGCAATTTATTTTGTTCAATTCATTCACAGTTAATACAGAAAATACTTGGAAACATTTCCATATAATGTTTGACACAGAAATCATCAAATAGAAGTATACAATGTTGACAGGAGGCAGTACATTTATAATTAATAATTTATAACCCCAAATGTATTTATAAATTAGAAATGGAAAGATCTACAAATGAAATTATGAAGGTTCACCAAAGTCATTTAATCTGTCAGTTTCTCATTCATTTTTATGTCTTAATAATATTCTATTGTATGAATAAGCCACATTTTATTTCTCTCCAGTATTTGATAGCTATTTGAGTTGTTTTAACTTTTTTACTATTAGCAACACACTGCTGTAAACTTTCATGTACATGTTTCATAGGTGCACATTTTCAGTAGTTTGAGGATATAATCCTAAGGGTAGAATTGTTGAGTAACAAAGTAACAATGTTTTGCATTTTGACCAACCACCAAACTGTTTTGCCAAAGTGGCACACCATTTTACAATCTCACCAAATCCTTGTTTTTAAGGCTCTGATTTTTGTACAAAAACATTCAATCATTCTGTCAGACCAAACCAGGAAAAGTAAGCTATAGTTCAGAGCTGTTCTATTCCATTTACTATGCAAAGCCATTCTTGGCGTTTGCAACTCTCAGCCCTTTTGAGTATTCTTGCAATGTTCACCTTTTCCTCCACCACTTTTTTTTCTTCTTTCTTTCTGGTTTATTTCTATCTATTACAAATGTATAAAAAATCCTCCATCAACGCTGCTGTAAGCAGCAGAACCTTGAGAAATATACCTTTGGTTTGCCTCAGAAAAGGAACACATATTGCACTGTAAAGTTTATAAAATTGGTGCAAAACATTGTGATAATGTTACAATACCAGTTTTAAGAGTTCAGTGACTAATGGGGAGCCGATGGGATACATGCAGAACTGTGAAAGCGATCTCACTTAGCCAGCTGTACACGTAGACTGTAAATCTACATTCAGATCATTTCTGAACTAAGACTATCATCTCAGTTTATCTGTTGAGGTCAACCAGGAAACCCTAGAATATACCTTGATTTTTGCAAAAAACAAAATAGGGGGAGGGGTTTCTTTAGCATTTCAGTCCACGAGTAACAGTATCCTAACAGGCAAAGTGTTCTCTCACTGTCAACATAGAATGAACTGCTGCTGGAGGTCAACTTGGGTTTTAATTTGCATTAGCACTTACATGCATAGTAGTCCAAGTTTTTGACCTCATGACTTTAAAAAGTAACTCTAAAAAAGTAAAATGGCCCTTCTTGGAAGACTAAAGAAAGACATCCAGCCACAGTTGTAAAAAGTCTCATCAAAACAATATACCCTTTTATGAATTACGCCTCAATTAAAAAAAAAGTAGCACCAAATAAGAAGCAACTCTGAAAAAGAAAATATAACTTAAGATATTTGAAAAAATACTTGCAGCTTGATCTGCACTGACAATGATTGTCGAAGCCTAGAATTCAACATTTACAAATTCTCATTCACACACACAAAACACACTATTATCACACAACTTGTGTCTTGAGAGAATCTTCTGCTTTTTAAATCTTTGGCCTCCCAGTCAATCCCAAGTTCAACCAACTTTAACTAAAACTTCACTCAGAATTTCACCAAGCTTTTCACCCACACATTAATGCTTGTTGTATCTTTCATCAACTGTCAAAATCTGAAGCCTGCTCAGAGATCGCCAGGTAAAAGAAAATAAATGAAACACACAGAGGTTATTTCAAAACAGAACATGACCATCATCAAAAAAAAAAAAATATCACAATTCCCGATTGGGATCATCTTTTGTTTCCCACGTTGGACTATTTCACACTCCGGCATTGGCCAAAGGACACGAGAGCTGGTTCTGGAGCATACAGTTTCTCACACAGATGTCCCCAGAGGAACACCAGAGACAAAGTCACGTGAGGCCTCTCCCGTACAGAGACTGTCTCACAGGGGCAGTGAGGGAGGACACCCACTAGTTTGTGGAGATCCCTGAGAGAGTATGATTCTTAAAATCTGGACTGTACATAATTCACATCAGCCCTGTTCAGATACTTACTGGAAGAAAGATGCAGCTGTTTGCCAGAACTCAGCACTCCACTCGAGATCTCTGCTGCCTTAGTCTCCGTCGTGGATTTCCGAGTTCTGGTAGTTACCTGGACCACTGAGGCATTGCCACAAGACTTCTTCTCTTTTGAAACATCCTTTTTCTCTAGATATTAGGATAGCTACACCAGCTTGTTTCTTAGGTCCATTTGCTTGGAAAGCCTTTTCCCAGCCCTTTACTCAGAGGTAGTGTCTATCTTTGAAGTTAAGGTGTGTTTCTTGTATGCAGCAGATGGATGGGTTCTGTTTTCTTATCCATTCTGTTAGCCTATGTCTTCTTATAGGTGAGTTGAGACTATTGATATTGATGGATATTAATGACCAGTGATTGTTAATTCCTGTTATTTTTTGTGGTTGTGTTGTGTTGTCCTTCTGTGGTGTATGTTGGTGTGGGATTATCTATTGCTTGAATTTTCATGCATGTATTTAGCTTCTTTGGGTTGAATTTTCCCTTCTAGTGCTTTCTGTAGGGCTGGGTTTGTAGATAGGTATTGATTATATCTGGTTTTATCTTGGAATATTTTGTTTACTCCGCCTATGGTGATTAAGAGTTTTGCTGGGTATAATAGTCTGGGTTGGCATCCGTGGTCTCTTAGTGTCTACATGAGATTTGTCCATGATCTTCTAGCTTTCATAGTCTCTATTGAGTAGTCTGGTGTTATTCTGATGGGTTTACCTTTATATGTTACTTGGTCTTTTTCCTTTGTGGCTCTTAATATTTTTTCTTTGTTCTGTGTGTTTAGTGTTTTGATTATTATGTGACGAGGGGACTTTTTTTTTGGATCCAGCCTATTCGGTGTTCTGTAAGCTTCTTGTATCTTCATAGGTATTTCTTTCTTTAGGTTAGGAAAGTTTTCTTCTATGATTTTGTTGAATATATTTTCTGTGCCTTTGAGTTGGTATTCTTCTCCTTCTTCTATCCCTATTATTCTTAGGTTTGGTCTTTTCATGGTGTCCCAAATTTCCTGGACATTTTGTGTTACGACTTTTTTGTCTTTAGTGTTTTCTTTGACTGACAAATCTATTTTCTCTATCGTGTCTTCAGTATCAGAGATTCTCTGTTCCATCTCTTGCAATCGGTTAGTTATGCTTGTTTCTGTAGTACCTGTTCGTTTTGTCAGGATTTCTATTTCCAGCATTCCCTCAGCATGTGTTTTCTTTATTGTCTCAAATTCATTTTTCAGATCTTGGAATGTTTCTTTCATCTGTTTAATTGCTTTTTCTTGGCTTAATTTGATTTCTTCCCATTTTTTGTTCGTTTTTTCTTCCATTTCTTTAAGGGAGTTTTTTAATTTCCTCTTTAAAGGAGTTTTTCATTTCCTCTTTAAGGGAAGTTTTTATTTCCTCTTTAAGAGAGTTTTTCATTTCCTCTTTAAGGAAAGTTTTTATTTCCTCTTTTAGGTAGTTTTTCATTTCCTCTTTAAGGAAAGTTTTTATTTCCTCATTGAGGGAATGTTTTATTTCGTCTTTAAGGGCCTCTATCATCTTCTTAAAGTCATTTTTAGGGTTGATTTCTTCTGTTTCTTCTGTCATGGTATGTTTTGGTCTTGCAAGTGTAGAATCACTAGGTTCTGATGTTGCCATATAGGTCTTTATGTTATTGCCTGTATTTTTGCGCTGGCGTCTACTCATCTTTTCCTCTGTGCGGTGCAGGTGGTGTCTGTGTCTGAGAGTGCCTCTCTTGTTCTAATTTTTAGTCTTGGTTTAGTAGGGGTTCTTGGTTAAATTGGTGCTATTGGGCTGTTTCTTCAGGGACAGCTGATTTCAGTCGGTGAATTATATACTTATGATTCTGGTGATCTAGTTTAGTGGCTGGGTAGCGCCTTCTTCTGTGTTCCCAGGTCACGTTTTGTTCATTTGTCAACTCCTCAGCTGATCTTGTTTCTTCAGACTTCAAACTGTAGGCATCTGAATCCTCTCCCAGATGGGTTTCAGCTGAACAGGGTAGTCTCACCAACACCTCCAAGTTGTTGGGTTTCACAGGATCAGCAGTTGGGCCCTGGGTTGTCCCCAGACAGAGTGCCCAGACTTGCCCTGGTTCTGACTCACGGAGACAGCCTCTTCCCCAGGTGTTGGGGCCAGGGGCGTCCCCGCTCCAAGCTGCATCCGCCCCTCTCCATCCCCGGGCCTGTCCACTCCTGTGGCCCGCCGCCACAGGCCCACCTGCATCCACTTGTCTCAACCACCGGGCCTGTATGTCCCTATCAGCTGCCGCTGGGTCTGTCTGCCTCTGCGGGCCGCCAACGGGCCTGTATGTCTCTGCCGGTTTCCACCGCGGGCCTACCTACCTCTGCCCGTCATTGCTGCCGGGCCCATCCACCTCTGCGGGCTGCCACTGGGCCTGTATATCTCCGCCGGCTGCCACCGGGCCTGTATGTCTCTGCCGGTTGCCGCTGGGTCTGTATGTCCCTGTCGGCTGCTGCCACTGGGCCCGTCCACCTCTGCAGGTCACCGACCTGCGTCCACCTGTCTCCGCCGCGTGGCCCGTCCACCTCTGTGGGGTCCCACTGGGCCTGAATGTCTCTGTCGGCTGCCACCGCTGGGCCTGTCCACCTCCGTCTGCTTATCTCCGCCGCAGTGTCTGTCCACCTCTGTGGGCCACCGCTGGGCCTGAATGTCTCCGCCAGCTGCCGCCGGGCCTGAATGTCCCCGTTGGCCACCGCCGGGCCCGTCCACCTCCGAGGGCTGCCGCCACAGGCCTACCTGCGTCTGCTTGTCTCCGCCATCTTCCTGGAACTCTCTCTCCTTTCTTTCTTATTTATTTATTTATTTATTTATTTATTTATTTATTTATTTATTTATTTTAGAAGGAACTATTTTTGCAGCATATTTCCTGGTCCTTTGTCTTTTACATTTCCACTACTCTTCTACAATGTTCCCTGAGTCTGAAGTATAGTGGTCATGAGTAAATGTATTAATTGGGGACAGGCACCCCAAGATCACTTATCTCTGCAACCAGTTGTGGCTAATGAAAAAATTTTTAATAATTAGTTTGGCAAATAAACATGTAACTACATGGAAAATTCTTTGGAAAACAGAAGTTCATATTTAGAACGGTAATGGCTACTTTTCTTGAGCTCTGACTAAATGTGAGGAAGGGTTATTTTGACTTACAGTTTGAAAGTCAAGTCCATCATAATGGGGAGGTCATGTTGATCATAGCTGCTCTCACTGTGGTCATAAGCATGTAAGGCAGCAGGTCATTTTGTGCCCAGAGTCAGTAGTGGGGAAAGAGATGAATGCTGGTATTCAACTGTATTTCTTTTTCTCTTTTTATTTAATCCAGAATTCTAGTCAATTAGGTGATATCACCTATATATATTCAGGATAAATCTCCGCTCCTTAGTTAGACCTTTCTGGAACACCTTCACAGATGAACCCTGATATATGTCTCTTTGTTGATTTTAAATCCAGTCAAGTTGAAAATGAACATTATTATAAACAGATCCCTTGTCAACTTGACACCAAAACCCATCCTTTTTTTTGTTTTTCAAGACAAGGTTTCTCTGTGTAATAGCCCTAGTTGTTCTGGAACTCTTTTTGGAGACTAGGCTAACCTCAAACTCACAGAGATCTGCCTGCCTCTGCCTCCCAAGTGATGGCATTAAAGGCATGTACCACCATGCCTGGCCTCACATTCCTTTTAAATAACAATATTCTACCCTGTATCTTGCTCATTTATGGGCATCTCTTACTGCAAAACAATGTATCTCATCTATAACAATTCTCCAAAATCTTAACAGCTCTAACACTGTTCAAAACCCAAAAATTCAAAGTCTCTTCTGGGACTCAAGGCAGTCTCTTAACTGTAACCTCTATAAAATCAAAACCTAAGTTACATAATTTCAATATACAATTGTACTAAATAAACATTCTCATTCCAAAAGGAAGGGATGAAGGCATAGCAAGGAAAGGAGGCAATGTCAGGCTTGAACTGAACAGGCAAAAACCAAAGACTGCAGCCACATGCTTGGCTTCTATGGTTCATGGCATAAATATCTGAATATCCAACGGCCTCTGCTAGCCACCCATAATCCTCCTTCTCTTCTGTCTATGGGACATGTGACCTCTCTTAGATGTACTCCACTATCTCCATGTAGTTTTCATTGGTGAACATCCCACAGTCCTGACATGCCCAGCATCCTATGGTCTTCACTACAGCTTAGACTTCATCATCACAGCTTCATGTAGTGGCTTCTCAAAATCTCCTGTATCAAACCTGCCTGTGCCACATTGCTTGGCCTCAGAAGCTTCCTAGACCCTTAGTGAAAACCTCCATGACCCTGTAATTCTTATATTTTGCATGCCTGAAAAACCATGGGGGAAAAACATGAGCATGGTGTTGTCCATCTGAGAAGTATTCTGGCACTTTGTGCCACAGCTGTAGTGGCAGTTTCATATCTTGGAATATGAATGGGGAGGCTCTTCAGAAGCATTATCAGTTTCAGTCTCTCTCCTTTCAAATGAATTTGCAATTTTGTGAGCCTAGGCCTTTGATGAGCAGTCTTATCCTCAAGGTTCCTTTCCAATTATGCCAATGCAAAGTGTGAGGTTCCTCAATAATTTTGTTAAACTACTTTACTTTACTGCTTTCTCCATACTGGAATCATCTGCAAGTTGAACTTACCTCACTGAAATGTACATTTTTCCATATCATTCTGCTCTGTCTGCCTGTCTGTCTGTCTATCTATATCGATAGATATCATTGTGAACCTAGATAAGAGTGGCAAGCAGGAACCATGACTCAACTTGAGAATGTTATAGTGTCTGTAGCTAGAGTTTTCCTGCCTTGACCACCATCAGGACAAATCTTTGTCACCTGCCAGTCCCACAGCCGCTCAGACCCAACCAAGTAAACACAGAGACTTATATTGCTTACAAACTGTATGGCCATGGCAGGCTTCTTGCTAACTGTTCTTATAGCTTAAATTAATCCATTTCCATAAATCTATACCTTGCCACATGGCTGGTGGCTTACCGGCATCTTCACATGCTGCTGGTCATGGCAGCGTCTGGCAGTGTCTCTCTGCCTCAGCCTTCTGCTTCCCAGAATTCTCCTCTCTCCTTGTCCCACCTACTTCCTGCCTGGCCACCTACTTCCTGGCTGGCCACTGGCCAATCAATGTTTTTTTTTTTATTTATTGACCAATCAGAACAATTTGACATACAGACCATCCCACAGCAAGTGTCTTTAAATTTCTGCTGCCAAACAAATTAATCCATTACTTTTGAATTATTTCTCACTCAAGTTTTTGGGAAATGGGCAGAAAATGGGCAAATTCTTTGCCAGAATATAAAATGAATGGCCTCTTGTCCAATTCCCAGTAAAATTCTTTATTTTTTTTTTCATAAACCTTGTGACTACATTTCTTTTGGAATTTTTATTATCCAACTGCCTGCAGAATGGCCTGTCACATTCTGATTACAATCATGCTATCCCACAGCTCTAAATTCTTCTACATTCCCCCAACAAATCACTTCCAAGGGCTTGCAAACAACATAGGTTTATCACAGCAACATCCCTACTCCTTGATACCATTTTTCTGTATTACTTACTTTTCTTATTGCTGTGGTCAAGTACCTGGTTAAAAAAATAACTTAAAGAGGCAATTTGAGGTTTATGGTTTAAGAGATGAAGCTGTCCATTATAGAAGGTAGACATGGTATCAGGAGTGTAAGGTACCTGGTCACATTTTATCTGTAGTAAGAGAGATGAATACTGGCACTCAGATGAGCTTTTCACTTTACTATTTTTATTTATTCCAGGCCCCCAGCCTTTTGGGTAGTACCACCCAAATTCAGAGTAGGTATTCCCTCCTCGTTTAAACCACTCTAATAACACTTTATCAAACATCACAGAGGTGTGTCTTCTGGGTGATTCTAAATTCAGTCACGTTTACAATGAAAATTAACTATCATGATTATGTTAATATGAAGCATTACCTAATTAATTAAATATTAAACAGAGATCAATAACCAAGGGAAGGAAGAAAAATACACATATATAAATATTTATAAAGGGTACAAAAATACACTTTTGGTAACTGCTGACATCAGACAGATGGTGGATATCAAAACATTTAATCACAGGGTTCTGACGTTTCAGAATTTGAGGAGTTTGGAATTTTATTGGCTTTTGGGCATAGGCAGAATTTGGGCATAAGCCAAATAAATTGTTCTTCAGCTCTCTGTTGCAAGCTGTAAATAGCATTTGACAGGTTCTGCCTGTCATCTTATGAAAAACATTAGCTCTCCCTCTAACATATTTTCTTCAAGTGAAAGCATTGCAAATATACATATTAATAATAAAGGAATAAGGCAAATAAAAGATTAGACTGGCAGTTGCTTTTTTCATTTTTCCCCCAGGATCAAAAAGAATTAAGGTTTTTAAAAACTACAGGTTTTTTTACCTTTCACTATTTTACATTCTATTTTGACAACAGGCCAAATAATAGTACATAATAGAGCAGCCTCCTAACAAATAGTAATTGGAGGGGAAAATTAAGTGTTTAATTTAGAGATCTTGACTACTTGGTAATGAAGGAACTTTTCCCCCTCCTGGTATGTTTTTTTTTTTTTTGCAAGTTTTACTGAAACCTGAGCTTATAGTCTCACTTAAAAAGAAACAATAAAGAAATAAATACATATATATAAAAAGACCTTTAAAAGGTCTTTATGATCTTCAATTTTTATTGCTTTTTCCTTTATATTTTTCTTGCTCTTTTTCATAGTATCTTAGCATACATTAAGTGCTACCATGCCTCTTTTATGCACGGCTTAGCAACAGAACCCAGGGCTTTGTGCTGTCAGGCAACCACTTTACCAATGGAACTGCATCTCTGGACCTCGGGTACTATTATCTTTGTGCCTTCAGCTTTGAAGGAGAATGAGATAGATTGGGCATTACTGGTTCTTAAGTAGACACACCTTGAGTGACTACATGCCTATCTGCAAAGGTGAGCAGGTGACACTAAGTGAGGGAGTCAGGTGCAAATGCAGACAGTGCACCAGGCTCTCACTCTGCCTTAAGTTACCTCTGGGGCCAAATGAGTAGCCAGCAGTTATTGTTTTTTGGGTTTTTCATAGCAGAAGTAATTTCTTTTTTTATTATTTTATTTTTTCTAGTATCAGCTTGATACAGTACCAATTTATATCTTAATAGTGAAATGTTTCATTGAAGCTTATCATCCTAAGTCTTAAATTCATCCTAGGGTCCCCCTTGCAATGTAGCCTCCCTGGATCTGTGGGTTGCAGTCTGATTGTCCTATGCTTTATATCTAGTGTCCACTTATGAGTGAGTAAATATTATGTTTGTCCTTCTGGGTTTGGGTTACCTCACGCAGGATGATATTTTCTAGTTCCATCCATTTGCCTGCAAATTTCATGCTGTCATTGTTTTTCTCTGCTGAGTAGTACTCCATTGTGTATATGTACTACATTTTCTTAATCCATTCTCCAGTTGACGGGCATCTAGGTTGTTTCAAGGTTCTAGATATTATGAATAATACTGTTATGAACATACATGTAGTATGACTGAGCATTCCTTGGGTATACGCCCCAGGGTGGTAAGGCTGGGTCTTGAGGTAAATCTTTTGCCAATTTTCTGAGAAACTGCCATACTGATTTCCACAGTGGTTGTACAAGTATGCACTCTCATCAACAGTGGAGGAGTATTCCCTTTGCTCAGCACTCAATCCAGAAGAGACTGTCATTAGTGTTTTTGATCATAGCCATTCTGACAGGTGTAAGGTGGTGTCTCAGAGTCATTTTGATTTGCATTTCTCTGATGAGCATTTCCTTAAATGTCTTTCAGCCATTTGAGATTCTTCTTTTGAGAATTCTGTGTTTAGCTCTGTAGCACATTTTTTAATTAGATTGTTCAGTATTTTGATGTCTAGTTTCTTGAGTTCTTTATATACTTTGGAGATCACTCCTCTGTTAGATGTGGGGTTGGAAAAAGGTCTTTTCCCATCCTGTAGACTGTCTTTTTGTCTTATTCACTGTGTCTTTTGCCCTACAAATCTTTTCAGTTTCAAGAGGTCCCATTTATTAATTGTTGCTCTCAGTGTCTGTGCTACTGGCGTTATATTTAGGAAGTGATCTCCAGTGCCAATGCATTCAAAAATAATTTCTCCTGTCTCTTCTATCAAGTTCAGTGTAACTGTATTTATGTTGAGGTCTTTGATCCACTTGGACTTGAGTTTAGTGAATGGTGTCAGATATGGATCTATTTGTAATCTTTTACATGTTGACATCCAGTTATGCCAGCACCATTTGTTGAAGATACTTTTTTTTCCATTGTATAGTTTTAGCTTCTTTGTCAAAAATCAGGTGTTTATATGTGTGTGGATTAATGTCAAGGTCTTCAATTCTATTCCAGTGGTCCACATGTCGGTTTTTATGCCAGTACCAAGCTGTTTTTATTACTATAGCTCTATAGTAGAGCTTGAGGTCAAGGAAGATGATGCCTCCAGAGATTGCTTTATTATACAGGATTCTTTTAGCTATCCAGGGTTTTTGTTTTTCCATATGAAGTTGAGTGTTATTCTTTCCAAGTCTGTGAACAATTGTGTTGGTATTTTGATGGGGATTGCATTGAATCTGTAGATTGCTTTTGGTAAGATTCCCATTTTTACTATGCTGATTCTACCTATCCATGAGCATGGGAGATATTTCCATTTTTTGATATCTTCTCTGATTTCTTTCTTCAGAGAATTAAAGTTCTTATCATATAGGTCCTTCACTTGCTTAGTTAGAGTTACCCCATGGTATTTTATATTATTTGTTGCTAGTATAAAGTGTGATGTTTCTCTGATTTCTTTCTCAGCCCATTTGTCATTTGTGTATAGGAAGGCTATTGATTTTTTTTTTGAGTTGATCTTGTACCGTGCCACTTTACTGAAGGAGTTTATCAGCTGTACCTGTTCCCTGGTAGAATTTTTGAGGTCACTCATATCATATCATCTGCAAATAGTGAAAGTTTGACTTCTTCCTTGCCAATTTGTATCCCCATGATATCCTTTTGTTATCTTATTTCTCTAGGTAGAACTTCAAATATGGAGAGTGGACAGTCTTGTCTTGTTCCTGATTTTAGTGGAATCACTTTGAGTTTCTCTCCATTTAACTTGATGTTGGCTGTTGGCTTGCTGTAAATTGTCTTTATTATGTCTAGGTATGTTCCTTGTATTCCTCATCTCTCTAGAACCTTTATCATTAAGGGATGTTGCATTTTGTCTAAGGCTTTTTCAGCATCCAATGAGATGATCGTGTGGTTTTTTTTTCTTTCAGTTTGTTTATATGGTGTATTACATTGACAGATTTTCATATGTTGAACCATCCTTGCATCCCTGGCATGAAACCTACGTGGTCATGGTGGATAATTTTTTGATGTGTTTGTGGATTCGGTTTCCATTGGGATTTTGTTGAGTATTTTTGCATCAATGTTCATGAGGGAGATTGGTCTGTAATTCTCTTTTTTTGTTGCATCTTTGTCTGGCTTGGGTATCAGGGTAACTGTGGCCTCATAAAAAGAGTTTAGTAATGTTCCTTCTGTTTCTATTGTGTGGAACAATTTAAAGAGTATTGGAATTAGTTCTGAAACTTTCTGGTCCTGGGCTTTTTTTTGGTTGGGAGACTTTTAATGGCTGTTTTCATTCCTTACAGCTTATTGGTCTATTTAAATGGTTTATCTGGTCTGGATTTAATTTTGGTATGTGGTATTTATCCAGAAAAATTGTTCATTTCTTTCAGATTTTCCAGTTTTGTTGAGTACAGGTTTTTGAAGTATAACCTGATGATTCTCTGGATTTCCTCATTGTTAGTTGTTATATCTCCCTTTTCATTTCTAATTTTGTTAATTTGGGTGCTCTCTCTTTGCCTTTTGGTTAATTTGGCTAGGGGTTTCTCTATCTTGTTGATTTTTTCAAAGAACCAACTCTTTGTTTCATTGATTCTTTATATTGTTCTCTTGGCTTCTATTTCATTGATTTCAGCCCTCAGTTTGATTATTTTCTGGCATTTATTCCTCCTGGGTGAGTTTGTTTCTTTTTGTTCTAAAGCTTCCAGTTGTGATGTTAAGTCATTGGTATGAGATTTCTCCATCTTATTTATCTTTATCTTGGGACTAAAGAGATGGCTCAGTGGTTAAGATCACTTGATGCTCTTACATCAAGGAAACTGGAAACCTAGGTTCAGTTTCTACCACCTACATCAGATCAAACAGCACCTCCTGAAACTTAGTTTCAGGGGATACAGTGTTCTTCTCTGACCACAGCAAACATGCAGCACACACAAAATAACCACACAGACACACACCCATAAAAGCTACTACTATTAATCTTTATTTCCAGGTAAGAGGGTAGACTTGATGTTGATTTTGTAAGAACTAGCAGAGGAAAGATACAAAATAAGAAAAAATGAGACTTTATTTCAAAGAGAGAAAACTAGCTTCAGAATTTCTGAGAGAAATGGAGGACAATGAAAATGAGCAGAAGCAAAGCTCAGTACTGCAGGGAAGCTACCCAAACATAGCCTTGGCTTCATAGTCTTCTCTGTGCAGCTTACAGAAATATAATCCAGAGGAACCTGGTCAGTTTTGCCCTCAAGACAAGCCCACAGCCTTCACAAACATCAAACCCAGTTGCTGAAGGTGGTCAGCCAGTGATGCCTTCATGGATGGATCATTGATGGACAGATATGCTATTTTATCACACTATGTGAACCAGAGGGCAGAGACCAGGTACTATCTTGAAAGAGAAATTGGTATTTAAAAACTGAGTTACATCCACAGATAAGACAGACTTAGTTGTCCTCTGATCTTCACACACACACTCTGTGGCACATGCAAACATACACATACATGTGCACATGGAGTACACACACACATACACACATAAAATAAATGTAAAAAGTAACTACAAGAAAAAAACTAAATAAATGAGCAAGACATATTCAATAATTCTGGGATATAATCAAAGGGCCAAAGTTATGACTCCACAGACAGAAGGCAGATATAAGATAAACGCAGAGAAGGCACAGAGAACATATTCAGTGAAATTATGGAAGAAATTTCCCCAATCTACAGATATAGACATTCAAATATAAGAAGAATATAGAAGCACAAATGGATATAATAAGACAAGAAACTTTCCACAACAATTTTATAGCTAAGTATGCAAAAATGCAAGAAAAGTTAATAATTGTTAAATATAAAAGGAGTAATATCAACTTCCCTATAAAGACAGACATATCAGAATAACAGAAGACCTCTCAGTGGGGATCCTCAAACAAACATGGGATGATGCATTTTGAGACTGGAAGTTTTCTTTTAAATTAATGGAAAAATGATGACATTTCAATAGCAGCACAAGCTAAGGCATTTCATGACCTCTAAGCCAGCACTGCAGAAGATACCTAAAGAAATACTACACAGAGAGAAGGAAGAAAGACAGCCTCAATCATGAAAATACGGGAAAGAATAAATCCCAGGAGAGTGATGTCAGAAAAGGTAGAAGTAGGAAGAAATCATGCCAACTGTACACTAGGCACTGACCTCCTTTCCTGCGCTCCAATGATATTCCACAAATCATTGTCGTATTCTTTATTTTAGTAACTGATGCTAGGAAAAGTTTAATGGTGTTTCAAAAGTATCAAACACAGTAAGTTAGAATTTTAGAATTCTAGAATATATGCAGCCCTCATCTGTCTATGTCCAAGGACAAGATCTCTTCCCGAAATTAAGTGCAAAAAAACACCTGTAATTTCCATCTACTCCTTTACTAAATAAGCACCGTGTCAAAATGTCTTGTAGTCCAGGGACAAGGTTTGTCTCCTAGTATGTACCATCATTCTGATTTTATTCTAAGATAATTCTGAAAAAGTCATTTACAATGATTTCATTCAGTTCAATATTTCAGTAAACATTAAACCTCTTTCCAGTGTAGAAACTGAAGAAACTGATGTTACAAATAGCCTTACAGTACATTACTTGATATTGCATGGTTCAAATGTTGAACCAAGGCTGAGGCCAGCTGTGGTATCTGAAATGCACAGAAAGACTACCCAGCTGGAGGACAGTGTCTTAGTTAGGGTTTCTATTGTTGTGAACAAACACTATGACCACACCAACTCATAAAAAAATATTTAGTTGGGGCAGCTTAAATTATCAGAGGTTTAGTCCATTATCATCATGGTGCAGCATGATGGCATTCAGGCAGACATGATGCTGAAGAAGGAACTGAGAGTCCTACATCTTGACTGGCAGACCACAGGAAGTGGTCTGTCTCACTGGGCATATCTTATATCTTGAGCATAGGAAACTTCAAAGCCCACCCCCATAGTGACACACTTCCTCCAACAAGGCCATACCTACTCCAACACAGTCAAAACTCCTAATAGTGCCACTCCCATTGGGGGTCATTTTCTTTTAAACCACCACAGGCACTGTAAACAGACATTTCCTGTCCCAACTTCCCAGTCCCAAATAACTGACTCAGAGACTGAATATTACTTATAAATGCTTAGCCAATAGATCAGGTTTGTTACTAGCTAGCTCTTACATTTAAGTTAAGAAATTTACTTATGGTCTTATTTACTCCAAGCCACATGGCAGTACCTTTATTAGCATGGGACCATATCTGCTGATCCCTCTGTGTCTGGCTGGTGACTCTGGCATTTTCCGTCCCAACATTCTCAGTTTCAGTTTCCCATCTAACTTCCCACCCAGCTACTGGCCTGTCAGCCTTTTATTAACCAATGAGAGTAATACATATTCACAGTGTAGAAAAGGATTTTTCCACAGCATTTCCCCCTCTTGGTATAATTAAAAAGAAGGTTTTAACCTTAATGTAGTAAAACTATATACAGCAAAAATGGTTATTAAGTAATAATTACAATAACACTATCTAATCCATTTGCATTTGGCAAAATTAGAGAAAAATAATTGTCCTATCTTGGTGAGTCTAAAGTTTTTTATCTAATTTACTTTTATTATAACTAAGGAAAACTATAATTATAACTATTTAGTCTTCAACTCCATCGAAGACCCCAGAAGAGTGAAATGTTGCCTAATTACAGGAACAACGAGCTGTCTGGACAGTCACCCAAAGTTTCTATGCAACGTTGGGGTGTCCAACTCTGGCCTACAGGCCTACCATATCTGATAGACTTTCCTGTGAATTTACCCTTTTTCCCCATCATAATAACCTACCCATTTTCCCATCACTTCTATATCATATTCCCCTTTCTTTTTTAGAAAGAGATTGAGTATGACCAATAACAATTTGTAACCAACATCCCATAAATGAAAATAAGACTTCTATAACCAATATTTTGGGAATGTAGGCATAGTTCTCTAGACTTTCTGCTAACTGAGAGCACTGGTACTCTTTGGGGGACCCTGAGAAAATATAAGATTATGGTCAAGTCCTGATGAGTATTCTGTGAAGCTGGGTCATCTCAGGCAACAGCCTTGAAGCTGTTCTGGATATAGAAACTCAGAGGAAACTGCAACAGACGCATTCTGAAACATTGGATCATCTCGCCCATCCATTCCCATCAGGGATTTTTCAGTGGATCTTCATAAATCAAATCTGATTTTTTTTAGCTCAGACTGAATTTAGAGCCTTTAATTTCCTGTGGAAATAAAAGCAGAACCTCTTTGCCAAAGTAACATACATTTTGACTTAAATTTTGAAGTCAAGATGTTTTAAAATATATAGGTTGGTTTAATCTAGCAGCTTTCATAATCAAATGTCTCTTAGCACTTATTATTTGGTCATTAGCAGTCAAAAAAATTTAAAGACAACACAATTACATACAGTATTCAGACTGTGTGTTTTCCATCTTGACATAATTTATTATGTATTTTATTACTCTATTCCTTTCTTAGGGACTTTCTACACCCTTTTTCTTTTCTCTCCCAAGCCTACATATATTTTTTAAACACACTATGACTCATTTAGATGCTCTTTTTGCTTAATCTGTCCTTACAGCACATCTGTAGCCTTTTCTGTCTACATGAGCAAAAAAAAAAAAAAACTGCTGTGTAACTTAAATCATGGCATGCTGGTGCTGGCTCCTCCCTGTCACTTCCCTGAGAGCTTAGTCTCATGTCAGAGACCTGTTTACCACAAGATCTGGGAGCCATGTTTACCACCCTAACTCTGGGAAGTTTCTGGGTCCATGCTCCCACCAAGTAACTTGCCACCCATTGCTCATAAACTCCGTTTAAGTGGTAACAGGACCTCTGAAAAGAGCCATGCAGTTTTTGCCACTAGCTTCTAGCCAGGAAGCCATCTCTTAAAGGAGCTATGCCTCTGCTTGCTGCCAAGAAATAGAATCCACCAGAGTAAAGGCAGCTACCAAGAAGCCATGCTTGACTCCATTCTTGTGTGTCTAGAATTCTTTTTTTTTAACTTATAATTTAGTTCATTGATGTGCAATTAGATTACATGCAGTTGAAATTATATTGTAGTTGTTGGCAGTATTTTCTTTTTTTCAATAGTTATATACATTTTGATTGGCTTTGAAAATTATAAATTTATAAACTCAAGTTCCATTTGCTTTTGGGATACCATCTTACAAGGACTCCAATTTGCAGTAAGACTCATTAAGAAAGGGAATGGCTCAGTTTCCTTTAGCCTACTGGCTATGGGTGGGTTAGGACTTCTGTTGGGCTTTTCTGTGTCAAACACACAGATTGCAAGCCCAGTGACACTTTGAGATCTTTGGCAGCAATTAACTCTGCAGCTCACACATGATTGAGCCTGTATAATAATGAGTATTCAGAGATGGATAATGCCTGGAGGGTGCTCACCAATCTAAGACAGAGCGCCTGTGTGGCCTGGGCACGTAAGGTGTAAGGTGACCTGCTGACGTCCCATGCAACCTAAGTCAGAAGCTCATTTTTTAGTAAAAGGGAGACCTGTAGGGCCCTGGCCACATTTTGGGTAACTGTTGCCTTGCTTGCTGACTTTGACCTTGATATCCTCCCTATGCTAATTCCCTGCCAGGTTCCACCCTCCTGAATGCTTAAGGGAAGTTCCTTGCCTGTGTATCCTGCACATGGGGCATTAACAGCTTAGATGCAAGATTGTAAAACATCAGTAGTAAACTTATACCCTCTGGAGTTCTCCCATTGTGCTGTAAGCCTATATTTAAGACCTCCTCCCTCCTTCAATAAACTACATTCGGCATCAGAAAAAAAGAATAAAGAAAAAAAACCACAAGAGGAACTTAAAAAATAGAATCCTTTTTTTAAGCTTTGTCAGGTTTTATGTGGAAATTTTGGCCACACAATGGAACTCCATATGTAATCAGACATTTCCTATCCTGACTGATTAGTCCCAAGTAACTGACTCAGAGGCTGAATATTACTTATAAATGCTTGGTTGATAGCTCAGACTTGTTACTATCTAGCTCTTATATTTAAGTTAACCTATATTCCTTATTTGCATTCTTCCATGTGGTGGTAACTTTATTAGCATGGCAATTTGATCTCCTGCTCCCTCTGCATCTGGCTGGTGACTCCTGATTCCACCCTTCTCCTTCCCAGCATTCTGTTTGGCTTTCCCATATAACTTCCTGCCCAGCTACTGGCCTGTTAGCTTTTTATTATTTTATTAACCAATGAGAGTAATATATATTCATAGTGTAGAAAAGGATTGTTCCACAGCAAGACACAGAACAGATGTCCACACAAACAAGAGGGTAACTAGATGAGGATAATAAACTGCCAGCAATATCTTTCAAAGTAGTGACAAGTTTACCCTTCCCCTGTCCCCAGCCCCTCACTTCTGAACCACTGGAGAAGTGGGTGTGGTTACTCTCCCCTCTATTTGGGACTGTTTGACCCCCTAATCTGCCAGTCTTTGGTGTAAACTATCCTGTTAATCTATGTTAATCTATGCTATTTTTACAAAAATTTTCAAAAGTTTTTTCTTCTGTTCTATTCCAGTTTATTTGTTCTGTTTTATTCTTCATCAGATGCCTGTTTATGGTCTAAGGAAAGAAAGGGGTAGATTCAGATGGGAGGGGAGGAGGAGAGGAGTTGGTGTAGGAGAAACCATAATCAGAATACATTGCATGAAAATAATATTTCTAATAAAAGAAAAATAGAACAAAAAGAATTCCAAATCAAAACCATCATGTAACACAACCCCAAAGGACACACCAGCTACCATTTAGGTAGCAAAGGAAGTACCAGAACCTTGACCCTTCACTTATATCAAAACAACTACCATTTTATCTGCTTTGTGCATTGTGATACTATGTGTGGGCCCATTTTTTAAAAAGCTGAGCACAACAACCTCCTACATCATGTTTAGACATCTTTATGGTCCTGAAAGACCCTGTTATCTCTTACATTCTCAGGTGGTTTAAGTAGGTATGGCCCCCATAGACTCATATATTTGAATCCATGGCACATATGGAATGGCATTATTAGGAGATGTGGCCTTGTTCTAGTATGTGTGGCCTTGTTGGAGGAAGTGCATCACTGTGAGGGTGGGCTTTGAGGTCTCATATGCTCAAGCTATGCCCAGAGTAGTAGCTGGCCCAGAGTAGTTCACTTCCTGTCACCTGAACATCAAGATATAGAACTCTCAGCTACCTCTCCAGCACCATGTCTGCCTGCATGCTGCCTTGCTTCCCACATGATGATAATGGACTAAACCTCTGAAACTGTAAGTCAGTCCCAACTAAATGTGATCCTTATAAGAGTTACCATGGTCATAATGTCTCTTCACAGCAATAAAAACCCTTACTAAGACACAATCAAATCCTTTTTGTGGTGCTGGGCATTGGAACCAAGACCTTATACATGGGGAGTCCATGCATGCTGTGGTTTTTCATTTAGAGTGCTAGACTTTTCTTTGAGCATCAGATGATCAGTTGTTTCCTTTCTTTTCTTTTGAATAATCTACTATGCCAAACAGACATGATATTAAGAAGGTCTTACCCTCACATGACATTCAACTATACTGTATGCAAAACAGTATCAGAGATCTCATATTCCCAATCTAGACTCTTAACCTTCAAATTGTATCAAGCACCTAATAAAGATGATATCTAGTGTAAGGGACCTATGATCTGAGAACATTATGGAAGAGATAGTTCTAATTATCAAGTTCACACAAAGAAAGGTGTCTCATTAAATATCTGATTCCATTCTAGGACCTAGTTCCTGAGGCACAGCCCATGCCCCACCACCACCCATTGCTTCCCTACTTGCAGGCCAGCAGAGAAGACTCCTGTGGACAGGCCTCCCCATCAACATCCCCCAGAAGACCCTGCAATCTACAAGACCCACTCCCTCTTCCAAACCCACCCATCCTCCTGTGACCCCAGTGGGTACCTGGGACATAGAATCTGCCAGATCTGATTGGGCCAAGAGGTGAATGACTCTTCTCCCAGCCTGTCTCTAAGACCTAGACCCTGAAGCACAAGCCCTGCCCCCAACCCACACTCATTGCTGCTCCAGTTGCAGGCCAACAAGGAAGACTCTAGCCAGGGCACCCTGCAATCTACAAAACATACTCCCTCCTCCAAACCCACCCATCCTCTATGACTTGTGAGGCTCCTTGAGACACAGAATCTGCAAGCTCTTATTATACTAATAGGTGAGTGACTCTTCTCCTAGCCAGAAAGTTCTGTTTCTAAGCCCTAGGACCTGAGGCACAACCTGAGCCCTCTACCACCCAATGCTGCCCCAGTTGGAGGCCAGCAGGGAAGACTTCTGCAGAAAGGCCTCCCCACAAACACCCACCAGGGGATATTGCAATATTCAAGACCAATTTTCTCTCCCAAACTTACTTGTGCACCTGCAACATGAGGGGCTCCCTGAGACACAGAAGTCACCAGCTCTGACTGCACCAAGAGCTCTGCTTAGAACAAGAGTGACTACACAGACACAGTCAGCACAGATTGGACCAATAGCAGATCCCTCACACACAGACACCTCTTGCACCAACTGCAGGAGAGATGGATAAACACCAGTGCAAGAAAACATACAACATAAAGAGCAACATGACATCACCAGAACATAGAGGTTCTACAACAGCAAGATCTGAACATCATGACATAGAAGACACAAAAGAAAATGACTTAAAAATATCTGTATGAAGACAATAGAGGCCTTAAAAGAGGAAATGAAAAATTCCCTTAAGGAAATTGAAGAAAAGACAAACAAAAAATTGGAAAAAATAAATAAATCCCTTAAAGAAAGCCAAGAAAACCAAGAAAGCTATGAAATAGGTAAAAGAAACAGCTCAAGACCTGAAAACTGAATAGAAGCAATAAAGAAGGCACAAACTGAGGAAATGCTGGAAATGGAAAATCTAAGTAAATGAACAGGAACTATAGATGCAAGCATAATAAACAAGATGCAAAAGATGGAAGAGATGTATCTCTGGTGTAGAAGATACAATAGAGGAAATAGATTTATCAGTCAAAAAAACACTAAAACCAAAAAAGTCATAACACAAATCATTCAGGAAAATCTGTGACACCATAGAGGCAAGGGATGGGGGAGGAGAACATAAGGAAATGGGAAGATCGAGCTGGAACAGGGACAGAGTGGGAGATCAAGGAAAGAGATACCATGATAAATGAAAATACCATGGGAATAGAAAGAGGCAGGGTGCCAGGGAAGTTCTCAGGAATCCACAAGGATGGCCCTACCTTGGACTACTGGAAATGGTTAAGAGGGTACTTAGACTGGTCTACTCTGGTGACCGGACTAGTGAATACCCTAACAGTCATCATAGAGCCTTCATCCAGTGACTGACTGAAGCAGATGCAGAGATCCACGGCTGGGCACACAGGAATCCAATCAATGAGAGAGAAGATGGATTCTGTGGGTAGGGGATGTCGAGATCATGACGTAAAGTGAATAGAAAATTTCATAATAATAAAAAGATCACTGATGACAGCTTATGTTGGAGAGGATATGGAGCAAATGAAACACTCCTCCACTGTTGGTGGGAGTGCAAACTTGTACAGCCACTTTGGAAATCAATATGGTGGTTTCTCAGAAAATTGGGAATCAATCTACTTCTACTTCTACCATTCTTGGGCATATACCCACGGAATGCTCAATCATACTACAAGGATACTTGCTCAACTATGTTCATAGCAGCACTATTTGTAATATCCAGAACCTGCAAACCACCTACCGGTAGGTGCCCCTCTGCCAAAGAATGTGTAAAGGAAATGTGATACATATACACAATTGAGTACTACTCAGCAGTAAAAAAACAATGACATCACAAAATTTGCAGGCAAATGGATGGAACTAGAAAATATTATCCTTAGTGTAGTAATCAAGACTTAGAAAGATAAACATGGTATGTGCTCACTTATAAGTAGATACTAGATGTAGAGCAAAGGATTAACCTAACTACAATCCACAGCTCCACAGAAGCTATCTAACAAGGAAGACACAAGAAGGACACATTGATCATCCTGGGAAGGGAAAATAGATGACATCTCCTGAGTAAACTGGAGGTGAGGGGAGACAATAGAGCAATGAAAGAGATACCATGATAGAGGGTGACATCATGGGGATAGGGAGAAACCTGGTGCTAGTGAAATTCCCAGGAATCCACAAGGATGACCCCAGCTTAGACTACTAGAAATAGTGGAGCGGGTACCTGAGCTGGTTTAGCCTGGTAATCAGATTGGTAAATATCCTGTCATCATAGAACCTTCATCCAGTTAATTGATGGAAGCAGATACAAAGATCCACAGCCAAGTACCAGGCCAAGCTCCAGGAGTACAGTTGAAGAGAGGGAAGAAGGATTATATGAGCAAGTATAGGTAGGTCAAAATCATGATGGAGAAATCTACAGAGACAATTGAACCAAGCTCATAAGAACTCATGAACTTTAGACCAACAGATGTGAAACCTGCATGGGACCAGACTAGGCCCTCTGCATACTGGAGACAATTGTGTAGCTTGGTCTGTTTAAGGGACCCCTGGCAATGAGATCAGAATCTACATTGTTGCATGAGCTGGGTTTTTTTTTTTTTTTTGGAGATTCGTTACCTATGGTGAGATACCTTGCACAGCCTTGATGCAGCTGGGAGGGGCTTGGACCTACATCAACTGAGTGTACCAGGCTTTGCTGACTCCCCATGGGAAGCCTTCCCCCATACCCCCAGAAGTCTTACTGATATCCTTACTGATATATTGTCACATTATATGTGCAGGAAAAGCATGGTAATAGGTAGACTGATTAATAAGAAAAGTAAAAACCTTTCTCAATGCCTTTTCAGTCATGAAGAAGAACAGTCAATACAACTGTTCTACTTTGCCCTGATAAGTATATGTGTATAATATAATAAAGACTAGACAAATCAATAGGAACAAATATATCATTGCTCCAATTTATAACTTACAGTGAAATCTTATGATCCTAATTTTTTGTTTAAAAGATTTATTTTGTTTTTAATTATGCCTATATTTATGTCTCTGTTTGGTAATGTGCACATGTAAATGCAGGTGCCCCCTGAGTCCAGAGAAGGGCATCAGAACATGGGTACTGAAAACTAAACTCAGGTCCTCCACAAGGGTCTGAAGTGCTGAACTAGCTTTCCAGCCCATCGTGATATCAATTTCTACAAATGACAGTATGCAGACTCTATTCTGATTGATAAGCATAAATATTATTTTCATTATATACCATTAAATGGCATATTGAATTATATCTCTATCTTTTCTGGATTTAAGTGTCATGTCTTTGGAAGGATAATGAGCATAAGTGATTGAAAATATTAGATTCTGCACCTTCAATGTAAATGTTACCATGTGTCTCTACCAGGCCCTATTGCATCAAGCAGGATTTCTACCAAATTATTGCATCATCTTCCTTTTATGTCTAGAGAAAAGTAAATTTGATTGGGGGAAGTGTTTGAATAATGGCCAAGTATGGCTCTTAATGAAATACAAATTCAAAGATATTTATTCTTAAAACCTTCCTGAAAGGCTAGATTACAGGGGAGATTCTTAATACTACATCAAATGACTACTTAGAATTATAAGAAAAAAATACTACTAACAGAGCCTCAAGCAGAGAAGAGAATACCCATGTCCCTCTAGAGTAATGTTACAAAAGGCAAAAGGTGGAAACATCCCTGATGTCCCTTGGTAGCTGGATGGGTAGATAAACACAGTGAGGTGTGTGAGAAATGTTGAGTTTCAACTGTCAGAATCTTCTCTAGTAAGACTTTACTGCACAAATAATTCATTCTATGAATTCAATCAATTTCTTCTGTTAAGTCAAGAGGGCTTGCATCATTACATGTGTTATCACCATGAACACATAAATAAATGTTATCAAGTAGCAATGAGGAAAGAAAATTTCTTTTTCTTGGTGGCAGGAATGAAAAGTACACTAACTTACCAAATCTCTTAATAGTTGACTCTCAATCTCTTCAATTTCTTCTGCTTGGTTCTTTACTGAGCCTTCTAACTTGAAACACTCAACTTCCAGTCTAAAAGGTATTTAACATAATAACTAACTATTTTCAATTCTTAATTTAATTCTGAAAAAACTGAAAAACAGAAAGATGATAGCATCCAGGGTCTTGCCCATGCAAATTATGTACCATAGCACTGACTTACATCCCAGCCTTAAGTTGGGTATTGCATATAACATAAAGTGAAAAGTCTCTCTGGCTTAACACAGATGTGTTTATTACCACAGCCTACACAATCTCCATCCTACACTGCTGATCATTTTATAGTTGCTTGAGGTATTTTTCATGTGGCTTTAAGTCATACTTCCATAGCTGATATTCTGTTCTTGAAGAACTCAGGATGCCTTCTCTCTCTGGGTCTTCCTGTAACTGTGCTTCCTGAAACTAAAACAAAAAAAAGAAAACAAAAACCTATAGTATTCATCCAGAACACACCTATCCATCACCTACTTTCGTGGTAAAATTCTACCCAAAAGAGCTGCAACCGTTCCTCATTCATCTGTTATTGGGGGGAGTTTTCATACTGTACAGACTAAGACCAGAATTGTTGGAACAAAAACCCCTATCCCTGTATAGCTTACAATGATACATTACACTTTCCTGCAGAAAAGTTAATGACTTCTCATCTAGAACAGAAGCACATGATTCTTGTTTTTAAATTATATTTTATCAGATACTCAAATGGAGAAAATTGGTAAAATGGGAGAAAACCCAGAAATTCCCTGTGTGAAAAATTTACTTATATTTCAATACTACCCCCAAAAATGATAATTTGAAAAATTCATGTAGATGAATAATCAAAGGATACCAATGATGATTAAAAAAAATAAAGATGATATACTGTGTGGTGATTTGAAAGAAAATGGCCCACAAAGAGAGTGGCACTATTGGGAGGTGTGGTGTTATTGGAGCAGGTGTGTCTTATTGGAGGAAGTGAGTCACTGTAGAGGTAGGCTTTGAAGTCTCATATATGATCAAGCCATAGCCACTCAGTTCATATCCTGTGTCCTACATAATATGTAGCACCCTAAGCTACCTCTCTAGCACCATGTCTTCCTGCATGCCGCAATATCCCACTATGATGATAATGGACTAAACCTCTGAAAAATATCAGCTACCCTAATTAAATGTTTTTCCTTTAAAAGAGTTGCCACAGTCATAGTGTCTCTTCACAGCCCTAGAATCCCTAACTAAAACAGAAGTTGGTACATGGGACTGGCATATTGCTGTGAAAGGCCTGCTCATGCTTTTGTTTAGAGGAATTTGGACTTTGTAGTTTGTGTTAGGAACGCAGTGAATGTTTTAAGAAGTGTTTAATGAACAATACCAGTAGAAGCTCGGTATAGACAGGGTTTTTCTGTATCATGGCAGCCACTCCTAAATAACCACTCAGAGATTTAATATCAATTATAAATCCTCAATCAATAGCTAAGGCTTATTACTAACTAGCTCTTACAACTTAATTAACTCATTTATATTAGTCTGCATTCTGCCACATGGCATTACCTCTCTTTCATCTTGCATCTTGTATTTCCTTTCCATATCTGGCTGGTGACTCCTCTGACTTTGCCCTTCTTCTTCCCAGTATTCTTCCTGCTCTGAAAATCCTGCCTAGCTATTGGCCAATCAGATTTTTATTAACAATGAGAGCAACATTTTTAGTGTACAGAAGGATTATTCCACAGCAGAATGGAGTGGTTTGAACTGTGGGAGGCTGGCTAAAGAAGTTTCAGAGGAGAACTTTAGCATGTTTCCTAGAAATCATTCTTGTGATGTTTTGATGAAGAATGTGGCTGCTTTTGCTTTTGTCCAAAAAGTTTGCCTGAGGCTAAAGTGAAGGGTTTTGGATTAATTCTGCTGGCAGAGTAAATCTCAAAACAGCCAGGTTTAGACTCTGTTGTGTGGTTACCATTGTTAACTCTAAAGATGATATAAAATAAAAAGGAGCAATCTGAGCAAGGGATAATATTTGAGGAGAAAAGGAGTACTAAAAGTGGAATGGAGCTAAGTCCTCTGTTCAAGGAAATAGATTAAGAAATGGAATAAGCCAGGCGGTGGTGGCACATGCCTTTAATCCCAGTACTTGGGAGGCAGAGACAGGCAAATCTCTGTGAGTTTGAGGCCAGCCTGGTCTACAAAGTGAGTTCCAGGAAAGGCGCAAAGCTACACAGAGAAACCCTGTCTCAAAAAACAAAAAAAAAAAATGGAATAAAGAGAGTGATGACTATAGGGCAAGATCCCACCCAGCTAAGTTTCCAGCATGTGAAAAGGAATTGAATAAAAGCTAGAGCCAAGCAGTAGTGATGTGCACCCTTAATATCAGCACTCCAGAGGCAGAGGAAGACAGGTTTCTGTGATTTTGAGGACAGTCTGGTCTACAGAGCAAGTTCCAGAACAGCCAAGCTAAGGCAGTGAAGGAAATTGTCAAAAATAGAAAGCTGGAGAAGTTGTAATTGAAAGTTCTCTGAGCTCAAGGCCAGCCTGGTGGTCTACAGAGAGTTTTAGAACTCTCTGTAGTAAGAGTAAAGGTAACATAAGCAGTAAAGGTAACAATCAAAAACAGAAAGCTGGTGAAGATGTAACTGAATGAGGGACTCATGTTCCAGCCCCAGTAAGCAAAGAACTTGGCAGCTTCTGCCACATGGTTCTGGTTTTAAGGATAGAAGGCATTGTGGAATCTCCCTCTGCAACCAAGGAAAGATGCTAAGGCCAAGTATTTGTCAGGGGTGTCTCTGACTGGAGGCCTAGAGAGACCATTGCATGAAGCTGTGAAGGTGAAGCTTGGGTTGCTTTGGAGAACCCAAAGTATTGGAGATGCTAGAGCCATGGGATAAAGGCCAAGGAGAGCTGCTGACAGGGAGTGGAACCAGCCTAAGAGGAAGAACTATGTTGCATCCCACAAAGAGCAAAGGAATAGGAGATCTGAAGATCATTTTGACATCAAACATGAGCATGCAGAGTTTGAAGTTTGCCCAGCTGATTTTTAGTCATGCTTTGGTCCAGTATTTCCTCACTATACTCACTTACCTATGTTTTTGAATGGTAATGTATATTCTGTGTCATCATATGCTGGAAGTATGTGACCTGCTTTTTGATATTGATTTTGCAGGTAATTACAGTTAACTGCATGAAGCTCAAAAGACACTATGAACTTTAGATTTTTAAATTAATTTAAGACTGTTATAGACTATGGGGACTTTTGAAGTTGCACTGAATGCATTTTTGCATTATGAGATGGCTACAAGCTTTTGGGGGCAAGTGAGTGGAATGTAATGGTTTGAAAAAAACTGGTGCAAAGGGTATGGCATTATTTGGAGGTGTGGCCTTGTTGGAGTAGGTGTTGTGGTCTTGGAGGAAGTGGGTCACTGTGGAGGTGGACTCCGAGGTTTCGTATATGCTCAAGCAACTCTCAGTGTCTCAGTTCACATCTTTTTGCCTGCACAAGATGTAGCACTCTCAGATACCTCTCCAGCACAATGTCTACCTGCATTCTGCCATATTCCACCATGATGATAATGGACTAAACCTCTAAAAATGTAAGCCACCCAATTATATGTTTTTCTTTAAAAGAGTTGCCATGGTCAAGGTGTCTCTTCACGATGATAAAAAAAAAACCCTGACTAAGACACTCTGGGTGACAAGTAGCTGGGTCTGTATCCCAGCTCCACAAATTTAATATCTGTGTGAACTGGAATGAATTAGCTTTCTATACCTCAGTGACTCTGATTCTAAAATAAAGAGATTCATATATTTAAAACAGTGGACTCAGAAATTGGTACATAGAGAGCTGTATATAATATTTGCTTTCAGTATTAATGCTTTGTGGTTTAATCCATGATAAGAGATTATATAATAGGTGCTTGGCATACCAGTATAGGTCTTCTGTGCAAGGGGCACTGTGTCATTTTTATAATGCTGAAAGCAACAACCATAGAGAACATGAGGCCCATAATTTGTCACCAATAGTTCACAAAACTTTTACAACTGTACCAGTAACCAATTTATAATAATCCATTTAAAATAATTCATAAGCAACTTTTTCTCAGTACTTTCAGTGCCATGATCATACAGTAAAATGCAAACAGAACCTTCTACAATAAGCAACATGTAACTGATGTGGTACCTGATAAAGACAGACATAATAATGGACTCTGTTTTGAGATCAAAGTTCTTAAATCTTGATCTCATTTCTAGTAAGTGTTAATGCTTGGCTGTAATGGCTATTCTTGGTTCTCAACTTGACTATATCTGGAATGATTTACAATCCAGAAATGGAGTGCAAACCTGTGATCTGGATCTTGAGGCAGGAGGATAACATGCCTTTGATCCAGATCTTGAGATGAGAAGACATATACCTTTAACCCAGATTTTGAGGTGGGATAACACAGCCTTTAATCCAGATCTTGAGGTGAGAAGACATATACTTTTAACCCAGATCTTGAGGTAGGAAGACACAGCTTTAACCTAGGCCACACTTTTTACTGGAGGCCTATTTAAGATGAATTACTAAATGGTCTTTTTTTATATAACTTTTTTATTTAAAAAAAGATTTTCTTTCATTTTTACATACCAACCCACTCCCCCTCCATCCTCTTCTCCTGCTCCTCCAACCTACCACCATCCCCTCCTCATAGAGAGTAAGGCCTCCCTTGGGTAGTCAACACAGGCTGTTATACCATGTTGGGGCTAGACCTAGCCCCTCCCTCTTGCATCAAGGCTGAGTAAGGTATCATACCTTAGGGAATGGGGTCTAAAAAGCCATTTTGTGTACCCAGGCTAAGTCCCAGTCTCATTGCTAGGGGACCCACAAACACATCAAGCCACACAACTTTTACCTACATTCAGAGGGCCTAGTTCGGTCCCATGCAGGTTCCTTAGTTATCAATCCAGAGTTCATGAGCTCCCATTAGCTTGTGTCAGCTATTTCTGTGGTTTTTTCCCATTATGTTTCTGACCCCCTCTCCTTGCTCTTATAATCCTTCCTCTCTCTCTTCAACTGAACTCCAGAATCTTGGTCAAGTGCTTGGCTGTGGGTCTCTGCATCTGCATCTTTCTGTCACTGGATGTATGTTCTATGATGACAATTAGGGTAGACAGCAATCCAAGTGCAGGGGAAGGCTAGTTCAACAACCTTCTCCACCATTGCAGGGGACAATCTTGTGAGTTCTTGGGGTTTTCCCTAGCTACAGATTTCTCCACACCCCCTTAATGGTACATTCTGTCAAGGTATTTCTTTCATTGCTCTTCCTCCCTTTCTCTCCTCCATGTTCCCACCTCCTATACCCTCCAGTCCCCTCCCCTTTATTCCCCCTCTCAGTTTGCCCAGGAGATCTTAACCCTTTCCTATTCTTAGGAAGATCCATGTGTATCCCTTCTATTGTCCTCCTCTTTACCTAGTTTCTCTAGGGTTGTAGATTGTAACGCAGTTATCTTTTACTTTGCTTCTAACATTCACTTATGAGTGAGTACATACCGTGTTTGTCTTTCTGGGTCTGGGTTACCTCACTCGGGATTTTTTCTAGTTCCATCCATTTGCCTATAAATCTCATGATGACATTGTTTTTTACCACTACTAAACAGTCTTATTAATAAAAACCCTGGAGCCAGATATTGGGATGAAAACTGAGAGATCAGAGAAGCAGAAACAAGCCAGCTACATTCTTACCATTAGGAAATTTTCAACCAAAGAGGCAAAAGTTACTTCCTGTATACTCACGCCTATATCCTTTCTGTCCCTGCGATCTCACTTCTTCTCTCTGCCCAGCTACATCATTTCCTCTTTCTGCCCAGCTCTATTACTTCCTGTCTGTCTTCACAGACTTCCAGACGTCCATGGTTAACTAGTGCTGGGAACTAAAGGTATGTGCCACCATGCCTAGCTCTATTCCCAGTGTGATCTTGAACTCACCGAGATCCAGATGAATCTCTTCCTCACAAATGCTAGGATTAAAGGCATGTGCTACCATTGCCTGACTTCTATGTTTAATATAGTGGCTGGCTTTTCCCACTGATCTCCAGATAAGCTTTACTAGAGTGCACAAATAAAATATCACCACAGGACAATAGAAGAAGGAAGGTTTTCTTCTTTGCATGCTTGCCCTCACCTTGCCAGCATATCCATTCTTTCACTGGCATTGGAACCTACTTCTCTGAGTTTCTAGCATATATAGAAGGCTGTCTGAGACAACCAGTCTTGTGGGACTGTATGTATGTGTGTGTATGTATATGTGTATGTGTGTATGTGTGTATATGTATGTATGTATGTATGTACATATGTATATATGTGTATGTATATACATATAGACAGAGAAAAGATTCATTCCTTAAGTTCTGTGACTCCAGAGAACCCTGAATAATACAGCTGCCTTATCTAGAACTCTGAGTAGTATATGAAGGATATGTGGAATGCTATCAGAAAAGCAAGAGCCAGAGCTCTTTTTGTGAGTAAAATGCTACAAATCTATGTTCCCAATTAGCTACATAACAAAGGAAACAAAATCTTGTTTGTCTCCATAGTTAGAAAACAGACTTTACCAAAATAATCTTCTATTAGAATAAGTGCTTTTATTTTCATACTTAATTGCTTACCCAGATTTATCTCACAAATCTTAAGTATATGAGATGAAATGCTTAATTTTATCTTGTTAAGCAAAAATATGTTCAGTTTAAGTAAAAGTTACATGCTTATCAAATATCATTTCTCCTTCAGCAAATTTATACTTACCCAAGATTATCTCTTAAACAAACAAACAACAATACAAAAAACTGAAAGAGAAATGCAAAATTACAGACTAACTTGTTATGAACAAAAAACAAATGACAACAATAAATTTCAACTGTGTCATAATTTCATCTTAGGATGTGATAACAATTTGTTTAACACATAATAATACAATAATACACTGCACAAAAACATCATGTTACATATATGTGTGTATGTATATGTATATATATATGTATATATACATATCACATATATGTATAATCAGTGGTGGTCCTACACATGATACTGCCCAGGGTTGCAGCAAATGTACTACAATTATATAAGTAGAACCTTTGGTGTTTTCAGGATGGTGAAACTGTCAATGAATACAAGTAATATTGATGAGATATGAAATTTTCAGTGATGATTAATTTACCTGTGTCACACTGTTTTTTTTAAGTCTTTAAATATTGAGATTCCCTAGGAACATTTCATGCTCACTGACTTCAAATTCTTCATTATAGCATTGATGGTATAGTGATGACCAAAGCTGCCTTCCAAATTCTTCATGATATTGCCTTTCCCCACCTCTGAACTCAGTTTTCATTTTTCCATAAAAGCAGCCATCATTTGCTCTCTTCTCACTTTATTTTAAGGGAGACCTGTAATTAAATATGCTTATATTAATATTCATTATGGTGCTTGAATGAGAATGGCCCCCAAAGGCTCAGATATTTGAATTCTTTCTTGGTCCCCAGTTGATGGAACTGTTTAGGAAGGATTATGAAGTATGGTCATTTTAGAGGAAGTTTGTCCCTGGCAGTGGGCTTTGAAATTTCAAAATCTTCCATAAATCCCAGTTAGCCCACTCTCTTACTCTGCCTAATGCTTGTGGCTCAAAATCTAAGCTCTCAGCTACAGCTCTAGCATCTTGCCTTCCTCTCTGATGCTATGGTCTTTTTCATGGACTCCTAACGTTCTGGAACCATGAGCCCCAAATTAATACTTTCTTCTATATATTGAGTTGGTCACAGTATTTTGCCAATAGAAACACAACTAAGACATTCATCCTTTAGAAAAGAAAATGTTAATTTTTGTAACTGAGATTTTCATCATACTAATAAATCAATATCCTATTGACTTAATAAAAATGCTATATCCCCATTATTTTTCCCATTTAGTTCATGTGTTTTTACTCCTCACTTTAGTCTCTCACAAGTATACACTTCATGTATGTTTGAAAGGTAATAATGGAAGAACATTTTTTGATTGGTAAGTTTACTTAAAAGTAACTCTGTCAAAGAATATTTAAAAAGTCATTTTTAAGTTATTCAGTGACCCATCCAGCAGGCCAGGTTATTAGGTAAGACCTGAGGAGGCACCTCCTGAAAAACCAATGGGGGCGAAAGAGAAAGGAGACCAAGCGCATAAAAGGCCAGAGTCAGTCTGAGTTGCCTCAAGGTCTCGTTTATTGCAAGGGGAAGTAGGCTTATATACAATGATGTATAGGAGAAGTGAATAGGGGAAGGGAGGAGGATGGAAAGTTTCTGAAGAATAGAAGAATAAGATCAGGGTGAGGTCTCTTCTGAAGAATAGGATCAGGGCAAGGTCTCTTTGATCCAAAGCTTGTGCACCTGACCAACATGAACATGTTCCAGGAAGTTATTCTAAAAGTATATTAATCTAAAGGTACATTTTGTGGTTTTTCCGGGAGTTATTGTTTTGTAACAGTAACGGTTATCAAGGGTGTAGTTATGTCAGATCATCCAAGCAGGAAAGGTCAGAGCACAGTCATCCAACTTTAGGCTCCCAACAATTCAGCCATGATACATATTAAAAATTATCTTTTCTACACTTTATAGTTATTCCCCAGTTAAATCAAATTATTTTAATTTAATCACTTTTTAAAAGTTACTGCTTATAAGTTTATAAAATAATTAGAAATTAAATGATATCTCTCTAATATATTGAAAGTAGCTAGACATGGTGCATGCATTTATCCCAGCACTTGGTAGGCAAAGGCAGGCAGATCTCTGAGTTTGAGACAAATCTGATCTACAGAATGAGTTCTAGGGATCTACAGAATGAGCTGGGGATATGCAATAAACCATGTTTCAAAAAATATATTATAAGTAACCACAAAACAATTTCACGGTGTTGCTAGGACCTTGAGATATTATTACACGACAGTTGTGCACACACTGCCAGAATTTAACTAAGCAAGAGGTCTAAAACTTGCTATCCCTGTTTTTATGGGAATTGTTATCTAGCTTGTTGAGTACATTACATCATCAGTTTCAAAAGCCCCTTTTGGACAGTATAGTGTAGCAGGAGAGTTTCTCTACAGGTCTCCCAAGCCCCCGCAGTCCCGCAGCCCACTTATAAAATAAACACACAGACGCTTATATTATTTAAACTGTTTGGCCTAATGGCTCAGGCTTCTTTCTATCTAGTTCTTATGTCTTAAATTAACCCAATTCTATTAATCAATAAGGTGCCGAGTGGCTTGTGACTTACCAGTATCTTAACATGTCACTTCTCAAAATGGCGGCTGGCAGCATCTCCCTGCCTTAGCCTTCCACTTCCCAGAATTTTCCTCCCTCTTTATCCTGCCTACACTTCTGGCCTGACTACTGGCTAATCAGCATTTTATTTATCAATCAATCATCCACAGCAGTATAGCATCTAAGTAAACCAATAACAAAAAGTAATATATTCACAGAGCCTGCCAGCACTCGACCTGACTAAGAGGTGAGTCTTTGTCCTCATACCCAAACACCCCAGCCCCTAGGCTTTGGACAAAAGGGGAAAACCCTACACCCCTACACCACCACCAATTTCAGTCCCAATTTCTGGCCAGTTGGCAGGCAGACCACCTGTACACACATCAGACTACCACCATCCCCCTTCAGACCCTGTAACCCATGCCCCAAATCTCCCAAATCCCAAACACCCTTGGAGACTGCAGCTGTTCCCAGAGACATGGCCTGCCAGCATCTGATTGGACTAAGAGTCCCACTTTCATGCCAGTTGGCAGGCAGACCACATGCAGACAGGTCAGATTATCACCATCTACAATGCACTAAGACTGCAGCTTCTCCCTGAGACAGGGCCCACTAGTGCCAATTAGACTAAGAGCTGCTCCCTGAGACAAAGAGTGCATCTGCATTGAATAGACCAAGAGCTCCCACTGGATCAAGAGTATCAATTGGACCAAGAGAAGCTCCCTCAGACACAGATACCACTTGCACCAAGTGGAGAAAGAGATGGGTAGACACTAGTGCAAAAATGTACTCAACAACATAAAAACCAATATGCCTTAATCAGGACCTACACCAGCAAGACCTGAACATCCCAAACCAGAAGAAACAGAAGATATCGACCATAAAAATGACTTCAAGAAGATATTAGAGATCTTAAAAGAGGAAATGAAAAATTCCCTTAAAGGAATCAAGGAAAAGTCAAAAAAAAAATGGGAAGAAATCAGTAAATCCCTTGAAAGCAAAGAGAAAACAATTAAACATGTGAGGGAAACAGTTCAAGATTTGAAAACTGACATGGAGACAATAAAGAAGACACAAACTGAGGTAATTAATGCAGTAAGTGGAAAATCTAAGTAAATGAACAGGAACTACAGATGCAAGTATAACCAACGGAATGCAGGAGATGGAACAGAGGAACTCTGGCATTGAAGGTACAGTAGAAGAAATAGATTCATCAGTCAAAGAAAACACTAAAGCCAATGAAGTCATGGCCCAAAATGTCCAGGAAATTTGGGACACCATGAAAAGACCAAACCTAAAAATAATAGGGATAAAGGAATGAGAAGAACACCAACTCAAAGGCACAGAAAATATATTCAACAAAATCACAGAAGAAAATTTTCCCAATTTCCCTATGAAGATACAAGAAGCCTATAGAACACAAAACAGACTAGACCCCCCAAAAAAGTCCCCTCGACATATAATAATTAAACAACTAAATGTAAAGAATATTAAGAGCAGCAAAGGAAAAAGACCAAGTGACCTATAAAGGCAAACCCATCAGAATAACACCCGATTTCTCAGTGGAGACTTTGAAAGCCAGAAGGACCTGGACAGATGTAATGCAGACACTAAGAGACCATGGATGTTAGCCCAGACTAATATACCCAGTAAAACTTTCAATCATCATAGATGGAATGAACAATACATTCCAAGACAAAGCCAGATTCAAACAATACTTATCCACAAACCCAGCCCTACAGAAAGCACTAGAAGGAAAATTCCAACTGAAGGAAATCAGATACACACTCAAAAACACAGGCAATAGATAAAGCCACAGCAGTAAATCCCAAAGAAGAGAAGTACACACATGCTACCACAAAAAATAACAGGGATGAACAATTACTGGTCATTAATATCTCTTAATATCAACGGACTTAATTCACCTATAAAAAGACATAGGCTTACAGAATGGATATGAAAGCAGGACCCATCTTTCTGCTGCATACAAGAAACACATCTCAAACTCAAAGACAGACACTACCTAAGATTAAAAGGCTGGGAAAAAACTTTCAAATCAAATGGTCTTATGAAACAAGCGGAGGTAGCCATCCTGATATCCAACAAAATAGACTTCAAACTAAAATCAATCAAAAGAGATCAAGAAGGGCATTACATACTCATCACAGGAAAGATCCACCAAGATGAAGTTTCAATTCTGAACAATTATGCCCCAAACACAAGGACACCCACATATGTAAAAGAAACATTACTAAAGCTTAAACTACATATAAAACCCCACACATTAATAGTGGGAGACTTCAACACCCCACTTTCACCACTGGACAGATCTCCCAAATCGAAACTTAACAGAGAAATAAAGGACTTAACTGATGTTATGACCCCAATGGACCTAATAGATATCTACAGAACATTCCATCCTAACAAAAAAGAATATACCTTCTTCTCAGCACCCCATGGAACTTTCTCTAAAATTGACCACATACTTGGCCACAAAGCAAATCTCAACAGATACAAAACAATTGGAATAACCTCCTGCATTCTATCAGACCACCATGGTTTAAAGTTAGATTTCAACAACAACAAAAACTACAGAAAACCTACAATCTCATGGAAACTGAATAATGCTCAACTGAATCACCAATGGGTTAAGGAAGAAAGAAAGAAATAAAAGACTTCCTAGAGATCAACGAAAACGAAGACACCACATACCCAAACTTATGGGACACTATGAAAGCAGTGCTAAGAGGGAAATTCATAGCACTAAATGCCCATACAAAGAAGTTGGATAAATCTCACACTAGTGACTTAACAGCACACCTGAAAGCTCTAAAACAAGAAGAAGCAAAGTCTCCCAGGAAGAATAGACGCCAGGAAATTATCAAAGTGAGAGGTGAAATTAATAAATTAGAAACTAAGAGAATAATACAAAAAATTAATGAAAAAAGAGTTGGTTCTTTGAGAAAATCAACAAGATAGACAAGCCCTTATCCAAACTAACCAAAAGACAGAGAGAGAGAATCCAAATCAATCAACAAAATCAGAAATGAAAAGGGGGCTATAACAACAGACATTGAAGAAATCCAGAGAATTATAAGGTCATATTTCAAAAACCTCTACTCCACAAAACTGGAAAACCTAAACGAAATGGACAATTTTCTGGATAGGCACCACATACCTAAGTTAAATCAAGACCAGATGAACTATTTAAATAGTGCAAAAACCCCTAAGGAAATAGAAACAGTCATTAAAAGTCTCCCAACCAAAAAAAGCCCAGGATCAGATGGTTTCAGTGCAGAATTCTACCAGATCTTCAAAGAAGAGTTAATACCAATACTCTCTAAATTGTTCCACATAATAGAAACAGAAGGGACATTACCAAACTCCTCTATGAGGCTACAATAACCCTGATTCCCAAACCAAACAAGGATACAACAAAGAAAGAGAACTACAGACCGATCTCCCTCATGAACATTGATGCAAAAATACTCAATAAAATACTGGCAAACAGACTCTAAGAACACATCAGAAAAATTATCCACCATGATCAAGTAGGCTTCATCCCAGGGATGCAAGGGTGGTTCAACATATGAAAGTCCATCAATGTAATACACCATATAAACAAACCCAAGAAAAAAAGCCGCATGATCATCTCACTAGATGCAGAAAAGGCATTTGACAAAATCCAACACCCCTTCATGATAAAAGTCTTGGAGCGATCAGGAATACAGGGAACATACATAAACATAATAAAGGCAATTTACAGCAAGCCAACAGCCAACATCAAATTAAATGGAGAGAAACTCAAAGCAATTCCACTAAAATCAGGAAAGAGGCAAGGCTTTCCACTCTCCCCATACTTATTCAATATAGTACTTGAAGTTCTAGCCAGAGCAATAAGACTACATAAGGAGATTAAGGGGATACAAATTGGAAAGGACGAAGTCAAGCTTTTCTTATTTGCAGATGACATGATAGTATACTTGAGTGACCCCAAAGATTCCACCCAGGAGCTGATAAAGCTTATAAACACCTTCAGCAACATAGCAGGATACAAGATCAACTCAAAAAAATCAGTAGCCCTCCTATATTCAATGGACAAAGAAGCTGAGAAGGAAATCAGAGATACATCACCCTTTACAATAGCCACAAATGACATAAAACACCTTGGGGTAACACTAACCAAGCAAGTGAAGGATCTATATGACAAGAACTTTAAGTCCCTGAAAAAAGAAATTGAAGAAGATGTCAGAAAATGGAAAGATCTCCCATGCTCATGGATAGGCAGGACCAACATAGTAAAAATGGCAATCTTACCAAAAGCAATCTACAGATTCAATGCAATCCCCATCAAAATACCAACACAATTCTTCACAGACCTGGAAAGAATAATACTCAACTTCATATGGAAAAACAAAAAACCCTGGATAGCTGACCCGTCCAGCAGGCCAGGTTATTCGAGGGTCTCGAGGAGGGACCACCTGTGAATCAATGGGGGGCGAGAGGGAAAGGAGACCAAGCGAGTGAAGAAAGACAAAGCAGTCTGAGTTGCGTCAAGGCCTCGTTTATTGACTGGGTGTTAGAGCTTATAAACAGGGCTTCAGGTAGGGAGGGGGAGCAGGAGTGAGGAGAGGACAAAGAAAATTCCTAAGGAGGGTCAGCAGGAGGTCGCTTTGGTCCCAGGCCCCTGCAGCTAGCTGATTTAAAGAGGTTTATTTAATCCTACATTCCTAGGTTAGACTAAAAGCCTCTTATTTACACGAGGCTTGATAAATCGTGGCAGGTAACACAAGGTTCAAGACACAGCTGTCCAGAGTCGGTTTCCAACATATCCTCCTCTTTTCTCAAAAATGGACCAAGTCCATGTGATGGGGGTTGTGGAGGTCCGGGAGAGCCTCTGTCTTAGGCTATACAGGGGGACTCCCACGCATGGCAGGTGCCATGTTGAGCCGGTCTCAACGACCTCTGTATGCTGTTGTCTCCTGCGTGGGCCCTGTACTATTCCCGTCATTGAGTACTCTCTAGCAAGACCATGGGGACGTTAGGGCTTTAGGACACTGAATCTGAGTCCTTGATGGGGCTCCTGGCCAGCCTCCTTGGAATCTACTCTGTGATAATGAATTGAGATGTGTCGTGGTAAGGCCGAATCAATATGATTTTTGATAAACTGAGTCAACCGCTGAAAGGCCCAGGGACCAAAGGTAATGAGAAGGAGATGGAAAATAATCAGGGGGGCCAGGAGGGTGGGGATCAGGGCAGAAAGCCAAGGGGATTCTTTAAAGCTTCTATATAGAAGGGCAAACCCTGCTCCTAAGAGCAAGAGCCGCATCTTACTGCAGCCCCATAAAGGCTAATAAAGGAAAAACCCACAAGATTACAATTCCCATACAATTTCGTTTCACAACATCATGGTCTGGGTACAGAGTGATCACAGATGGGTAATTTGCGTCAACAGGTACATTTTTCCTGAAACCTCAAAGGGGAGGGGGGTATCAAGGCCGGAGTGGAGTTTACACACAGGTCATGGTGGTCCTTCCTGGAACACCTGCAACTATCCCAGTCACAGTTGAGCACATCTCTTACCAGAAATCTCTTTACATTGTTATATGGTTGCAGGGGACATTGAACAATGGCTAAGTCAGGTTGCTCTTGGAACTAGATTTTTAGTTTCTCATTTCCTGGTGCTTGAAGTTTTCTCTATTCCTGAGGCTTGGGGGTGTAAGCCTGAAGGGCTAGGGTCTTTCACTCCCCCATTTTCTTTTTGGCAAATTTTAATCTTAAAATTATGGCATTACATTTGGTACCTTATGGCCTATTTTAGTAACTCATGGCCTGTAATGGCCATGCATAGTTCACGTACAAATAGCCATCTGGTCTCTATGCCAGGGAGTTTTCTTTTGACCCAGCATTTCAGCCTTTTTTGAACAAGGAAAATGGGACGATGTATTTTCTTTCTGGAACTGCTTCAAGCTGGCATTGGGACGTCGTTATCAGGGCCCCTCCCCCAAAAGGCTGAAAAGCTGGTCAAATACTGGGCAGGGGGCATTTGTCAGTAGCATGTAGCTGCCTGACCCCATAGGGACAGAGAAGAATCATGTTAGCTGGGCTGGTCCACGTTAGCCTATAGCACGTCCGGAGTCCACAGTCGTCTGGAGTGGTGGAGTCAGCAACTGAAACTTGGAGGTGTCTGCCAGCCAAGTAGAAATCTGTTGAGACAGATTTAAACTAGGAACAGAGGTTAAAATTTATGAATTTATTTGGAACCCTTAGGTTTATACCCTTAGTAATGGGAAAGGCAGTAATCCCAAGACCAGGAGAAAGGAAAAATACCATCTTTAGGGATACTTATCTGGAGTCCTTTCGACCTCTGTGAAGTGGGTCTATGTTTTTATGGCTCTTTTAATCCTTTGAGGCCTACTTACAAAATGACATAAAAGTTTTAGATACATTAGTATTACCAATCTGTACTGAAATCCATATTGTAGACAAAGCAGGTAATGGGTATCTGTAAAACAGCAGAAGTGGACTTATACCTTTGAGTCCCAACAAGAACTACAGATTTGGGCATTTTACTTCTGTCCAGAAAACCAGGTATAAATTGGACAGAGATTTTTGGCCTGGTGAAAGCACTTTTAGGTTTACATTTAGACATATCTAGATGACATCTAAAACAAATCCAAAATGATGAGCTTGTGACTGAACAGTAAGTGGTCATTGCTCTATCAGCTCATCAGGACTCCTAAATGTTAAGCTCTGAACCATAGAACAGGAGAGTAATCTGAAACATATCTTATTTTAGACTCATATCCGAACCTTTATGATTTATTTAAATTTTTACATCTTAGAACATTTTCTTTTAAAGTGAGCTAACAGGCTAGCTATTGCCTTGCAGAAGGATCTGGTTGATGCTGCCATGCTGACAAAGTTAGAGCTAGCCTAGCCATCAGTACTATCAGAAATCTGAGAAGGATAAACTATATCTGAGTGCAGACCAAGAAGCTTCCAATCCTATAAATTACAGTGATCAATCCCTACCCAGGTCTCTATAGCATTGGAGGTACCAGTCAGAACAACATCAATCTTCTACCACCATCAAGCCCATAAGGCAGAGTACCTTTTCTGTGGAATAGGGACACGGAAGACTGACAGTGTCCTACTACTTGTCCATAGTCTGGGCTGGGTCCTGGAGGCAGGCATTGCATTGGGGCATCTTACCCTGTGGTCAGTGTCTTTCGCAATTCAGGTGGCATCTTTTTGTCATTCCATATCTTCTTTGGAGACCTTGGGAGTCATGGCTAGGAGCTAGGAGTCTCTGTTTCTGATAGTAAGTTTTTAATCAAATAATTTAAATGTCATATTCATCAGATCATTGACAGGATTGAGGACCATTATCTATTAAATGTATCTGAGCCAAACAAATCTAGGCCTAATCTTGAAAATATCTCTAAGTTTGGTAATAATGACCAGGATAATTTGTTCTCCTATAGATATATTAGTCAAATATACCTCTCAGTTTGTTTTTATTTAAATAGAACCGTTTATGCTTTAAACTAGTATCTGGATAGCCAGATGACTAGTATTAACTTGTATTCCTTAACACAAAGAACATGCAAACTCAGACATTCAAAACCAAACATACATGTGGCCACATTTTCATTCATACCTGCAGAATAGACAGACATTTTTTAAAACTATGACCCTTTGGAGTCTCCATGTAACAGCAGAATAACAAGAGAAAGAAATCTGAAACATGTTTACTTAAACTTTAAAGTTAGACCTTAAAGTTTCATTATATTTTTTTTTCAAACCCTCACGACATGCTTAAACTGCTTCCTCAAGTCAAAAATTCATTTATTTAAACTTTTATTTTAACCAACAATAATTTGAAACCAATTTTCTTAAATGATGGCAAGTATTTGTAACACATTCAACTCAAATGACCAAAACCCATGTAAATTTTTATTTTTCCTGTGAAAACAAAAGCATAATTTCCCCAGTATCTTGAACTGGTAATTTAACATTTCTTTATTAAGCAATATCAGTGTTATGCCCAGATCGCGTCCCCAAAGAAGCCACTGGAGACCTCAGGTACAGAATGCAAAAGCAAGGTTTATACAAATGAAGTTTACAAGCCTCGGCAGGGGGGCTAGTTCCAAACTTCTCACACACAGCAGGGAGGTTGGAAGGAGCACATGTCTTTCTTTGTAAGGCTAGCACAGACCACATAATTCATCTCCCACCACCCACATCCCTCTTTTATGTTCATATCAGTAGTTTTTTATGTTATCTTTATTTCTCATTAGTTTAGCAACCGTGTTTAGGAGTTTTATGAGCTGTCTCCCGGGTTTGGGGAGTTTGGGGAGTTTGGGATGTTTTATGACCACTTAGTCTCTGTCAGATGGTCATATATCCTAACTCTGTGTTTTCTTAAGTTTCTGTAGTTGATAAAGCCACCTGGAAAAAGGCGTCTAAGTTCTTATCTACATTTAAGAATCCTGGTTTTAGCTTCTCTTTGTCTGTAGGGGATGAAGTTGTGGGGGGGGAGGTTACTGAGGTTTCACAATCAGGACAGAGAAGGGTTAACAAGAGAAATTCCTAGCTGGCAGAAGAGACTTTGAAGTTATCACAGTAAAGGAAGGGAGGGGGAGCAGTGGTCATAAAGTATGTCCTTGGCTGCCAGTGTTCCTGAAAAAAAAAGTTTTTGTTAACTCCTCTGACTATCTCTGTTCAGTGTTCACACAGTTTTGTCAGTTGCAGGTAGCCATTGTCCTGTCCAGAGCAGGACATGAGAATCTTAGCCCTCCTGTACCGAGAGCACGCACCCCCACCCTCGTGAGAGCAGCCAGCTGCCTGCAGTCCTGAAAGCAAGAGAGCTAGGGAAGGAGGGAGGTGGCCCTCGCTGTGCCTCTCTCTCCTTCTCCCCGGGAAAATAAGGGAGATGAGTAGCAGAAACAGATGACAATTACACAGGCAATCCAAGTACCAGCACATCAGCACTGAGATGATGATGGCCTCACTCACAGCAAGCAAGCCCCTCGATTGTGGCTCGCACATCCTTCTGGTGGGCTAGGCAAAGGTCTAGTGGAGAAGAAGGGGACTGTCCCATAGCGTCCGTCACAGTCAAGTCAACAATGAGAACAGTTAACACACTACACACAAGACAAAGGGCACACGAAAAAAAACTTTGCCCCAACGAGACAACCAACAAAGCTCCAAGAACAATGACAGCCTGATGTGCTCTGTGGAGAGTGACCCTCCAGGCTCAATCACACCAAAAACAATCCAGATCAAACAGACATCAGGGGGCTTTCACATTCCTGTCAGTCAGACATGTACCTTATTTCTTGGAAGAGAAACAGAGTGTAAAGTAACAATGACCACAATAAAACATACAAAAAAAAAAATCCCCCACAAAATGGCTCTAACAATTTCCCGGAACAAAATACAAAGTGGCACTTCCTCCCACCATGGGGAAAGGTACCCAAAAATGCTCCTCTCCTGAGCACTCCCTGGAGGAGACTCCTAAAATCAAATGGTCACCTCTGAGGTGGCCCCAAATGGCTCGGGACTAGGGGGTCCCTTGCCCAAATCAGGGAATGAGACGTCTCTCTTTCCCTCCCAGGATCACTGTCCGGACACGTCTGTCCCAGTGAGAGCCTGCAAAGTACAAATCAGTCGACTGGCACAAAACTTAACGAGACAAGACAGAGACAGAGACAAGACAGAGAGCGCTCTTACCGGTAGATGTCAATAAACCTCTGGACCCTTGAGGGTCCCGGTGGGTCTTTTGGTCTTTTGTTCAATGTGATTTGTGACAACCTCACTCTTACCGTCTTCTGGGATGGACACATCGTTTAATAGGTCCTCAGCAAGTGCCAGAAGATGTGACACCCTACTATCCTTTTCTGAATCCTTTAAAACATCTCTGATTACTCCATAGAAACTAAAGAATGCATCGGGGACGTACTCTCCGTCCTTAAGCAAGTTATTGATAGCCTTTCCAACTTTATTCCACGTCAAAGGGTAGATGCCCGGGCCATTAATAACCAGCCAGGGACATTTTTCTTCCACAAAATAGAAAAACTTAATTAAATCTTTTTTTTCTTTCTTTTTGACTCTTATTCCCCTCTCCCTGAAATCTTCATTTCCTAAATGAAGAGAGCCTCTTTAGAGAGTGCTTTACCCATTGATTGATGAACGGCACTTACCTCAAGGCTGCCCGCGGCGCACGAGTGATGCTGTTGGGGCACATCTACCCTAGTGAGTCTGGCCAGACCCCGTTTTCTCTTTGCCGTCCAGTAGTGAGCCGCCGTGCCTCGAGCCCCACGTTCGGGCGCCACTTGACCCGTCCAGCAGGCCAGGTTATTCGAGGGTCTCGAGGAGGGACCACCTGTGAATCAATGGGGGGCGAGAGGGAAAGGAGACCAAGCGCGTGAAGAAAGACAAAGCAGTCTGAGTTGCGTCAAGGCCTCGTTTATTGACTGGGTGTTAGAGCTTATAAACAGGGCTTCAGGTAGGGAGGGGGAGCAGGAGTGAGGAGAGGACAAAGAAAATTCCTAAGGAGGGTCAGCAGGAGGTCGCTTTGGTCCCAGGCCCCTGCAGCTAGCTGATTTAAAGAGGTTTATTTAATCCTACATTCCTAGGTTAGACTAAAAGCCTCTTATTTACACGAGGCTTGATAAATCGTGGCAGGTAACACAAGGTTCAAGACACAGCTGTCCAGAGTCGGTTTCCAACAGATAGCCAAAAGAATCCTGTACAATAAAACAACCTCTGGAGGCATCACAATCCCTGACTTCAAGCTCTACTATAGAGCTACAGTAATAAAAACAGCTTTGTATTGGCATAAAAACCGATATTTGGACCAATGGAATCGAATTGAAGACCCCAACATTAACCCACACATCTATGAACATATAATTTTTGACAAAGAAGCCAAAAGTGTACAATGGAGAAAAGAAAGCATCTTCAACAAATGGTGCTGGCATAACTGGATATCAACATGTAGAAGGCTACAAATAGATCCATATCTGTCACCATGCACAAAACTTAAGTCCAAGTGGATCAAGGACCTCAACATAAATCCAGCTACTCTGAATCTTCTAGAAGAGAAAGTAGGAAGTAGTCTTGAACGGATTGGCATAGGAGATCACTTTCTAAATATAACACCAGTAGCACAGGCACTGAGAGAAACAACCAATCAATGGGACCTCTTGAAACTGAGAAGCTTTTGTAGAGCAAAGGATACAGTCAACAAGGCAAAGCGACAGCCTACAGAATGGGAAAAGATCTTCACCAACCCCACATCTGACAGAGGACTGATATCCAGAATATATAAGGAACTCAAGAAATTAGACATCAAAAAGACCAACAGTCCAATTGAGAAATGGGCTTTAAAACTAAACAGAGAATTCTCAACAGAGGAAACTCAAATGGCTGAAAGACATTTAAGGAATTGCTCAACATCCCTAATCATCAGGGAAATGCAAATCAAAACAACTCTGAGGTACCACCTTACACCTATCAGAATGGCTAAGATCAAAAACACTGAGGACACTTTATGCTGGAGAGGATGTGGAACTCAGGGAACTCTCCACTGTTATGTAAACCAGACAGGGCTCAAATTTTCCTGCCTCTGCCTTAGTCCTCCATTTCTAAGGACTAAGTGTTCCTTTTCTTCTCTAGACATATTTAGCACATCTAAAAATTTGGGAACAGGCTTTCTCCATGTAGCCCAGGCTTTCTTGAAATTTACATTGTAGACCAGCGTGGCCTGGAACTCAGAGATTTACCTGCCTCCAGAGTACTGTGATTAATAACATGCACTAAGACACTTGGCTAAAAAGGTCAGGATTTTAAGGAACTGTAGAGACTAATCAAGATACTCTCTGGTACATTAGAAGGAACAGAAAGAAAGTAGGGAGGAGGCCTACACAGAATGTCACCTTCTGAGAGAGACATGGCCACTGCAATCAGGAACTCAGTACCTGAGTTCATCCACTCAGTGGATGTCAGCCGGCACTGAGCTTTTAACAGTAAGTCATGGAAGTACCCCTCACTGCTGAACTATTTGTTATTGATAGAATTGTGGAGGGCAAAGTCCTTGTCTTCAATTTTGTACCTTCTGATGATGACCACACATCCCACCAGGCTCCAGGAAATAGTGGAAACCCAGTGGTTACACAGATGGCCCTGACTGTACTTGTTTGAATGAGAACAGCCCCCACAGGTTCATAGATTTGAATACTTGGTCATCAGGCCCTGGCTCTATTTGAAAGGATCAGGACGTGTGGCTTTGTTGGAGGGAGAGTGTCACTGTTCCCAGACTTTGAGGTTTCAAACAGTCCAGTCCAAGCTCAAAGTGTCTCTCTTCCTGCTGCCTTGGACGTAGAACTCTCAGCTATTTCTCTAGTACCATGTCTGTCTGCTGTGGTGACAATGGGCCAAACTTCTGAAACTGTAAGCCAGCCCCAATTAAATGCTTTCCTTTGTAAGAGTTGCTGTGGCCATGGTTCCTTTTTACAGCAATAAAAAACTGGCTAAGACACCGACTAAACTAAATGATTCACGAAACAAAACCCCAAATCATGAATCTGGGAAAGGGATACTGGGGTGGTTCACAGGGAAAGGGAGGAGATAAGATAGGGTATTCAGTAAAGAGTGATCAGAATGCATTATATATGTGTATGAAATTGTCAAAGAACAAAATTAATAAAAACATGGAACTAGTTGGGGTAGTACCTTCCAGGGAAAGCCACAGTGAAAAATCAGTATGTGGAGAAATCAAGTAAAATATCATGAGGAGATGTTAAGTATGGTTACTAGAACATGTACAATAGATATCTTTCACTTCTCATGAAACAATCCCTCTTTAGTGTTCTTGATTTTGCTTATGTAAAACCTGCAATTCTATGACCACAGCTAAAAACTTTGGTGATGCCTCAGTGGACAGCCCCACATCCATGCCATATGAGCAGCACTAGCTGGACTTAGTGAGTTGTTTTTAAAATAAAGACATGAAGTTGGGGCAGGGACATGTTGAGCAGTATATGGCAAGACATGAAGGGAAAGGTAAGGGTAGATACAATCATATTTCATTGTATTCATGAATACAATAAATAAAGAATAAAGAAAATATTAAATTTTGATGTTTAAAAACAAGGTATTGGTTGCCACTGCAATTAACAAAAATATAAGAACATACTGTAGACTACATAATCTGGCTTTCTGGGAAAACTCTGCACTAGGGGCAACACATAATTAAATGACCTGAATTAGTCTTATGCTGGTATAAATATTGATCCTAGACTTGCACAGATTCAAATCATTGTAGGCTGAGGGGCAAGAGAATGCTCTAGGTAATTAGACAGGTAATTGAGACGTGCTAATCCGGATCTATCATGAGTGAATTAATCAAGCTCTCTGAATGGCAGGTGACAAATTAATACAAAATAAGTTATAATGTCATAATGGCATAGATAATCTGTAAATCTGCTCTGATGAGTGCACAATATAAGAAGCATTAAATACATGATTTATGCAAATGTTAATGTCTTATCTATGCATTCACCAATTAGCTAATATATTTTCAAATATGTGAATTCTTACCTGAGTAAAGAGTGATGTTCAGTACTGTCACCTGCTACAAAGAAGAAAGGAAAAATACCTTTTTTTAACAACAGAAAAATATAGCATCACACTTGTATGACTGGCACTTTGTTATAATGTATTCCTTTGGGAGACTATCTAGAGTGAATAATAGACTATTGACAGACAATTCATACATAAGAGCTCTTACTCCCAATGTCATACATTTAAAATATTAGAATAAATAAACTTATTAAGACTGAATGTCTAAATATAGACTGTTGCATACAATGACTATAATTCTAAATGTACACTATCAAACTGATAGAAAATATCATTAGCATAGTCAGATTGGCAATGTCAAAAAGTAACATTCTTTTTTGTGGACTAACGACACTAGCAATATTTCTAAGAGAGTGTACTTGTTAAGACACATAGATTTCTCTCCAGAAATTTTCTCAGTTGAAATTGTTCAGTTAAAGATTTAAAGTCTGGGCTCAGGGAAGCTAAATGTATGGGAACTGTTCTCTGTAGTATGGCAAACATACTATACTCAATGTACATTATATTGGCAAACTGTCATGTGCAATTTGAGGTCACTGTGAAACTGGATCTGGAAGTGGGGTTGCCATTTAATACACAAGCATATTTGTCTCAAATTGTCCACCAAGACCCTTTCTCTAAGGATGGGCTTCCTTCCTCACTCTGATGTGAAAGAAAGAACAAGACAGCCCAAGAGTTAAAAACAATGTGTACTTGAATACAACTAGAAGGAAAACTATTCCCATCAGAGATGAGTATTGTTTATTCCATGATATAACAATACCTATATAGGAACAGAAAGTCAGAAGTTCAGTCATGGGGAAGCTTATCCACAGATAGAAAAGCTCATTCAGAAAATCTAGCAAAAATCCTCAAGCTTTACAGCTTCTGTTGGATATTTGTAAGCCCTCAATTTTATAATGTTGCCTTTCTGAAATTATTTGCTCTTTTACTTGCAAATCTCACCTGAGAAGGAACTCTGCTTATCCAGGACTCTCTCTACAGGGAACTCCAGCTGACTGTCTCAATGAGGCTTCCCTAATTGACTTCTGCTAGATGTTTTGAGTACTCAATTTGATCATATTTTGCACTCTCTCCTTTTTACTTTTGTTTGTTATATACTTAATAAATGTACTTATTCAAAACCAAAATAGGGCTATCATAGCTTATTCTCCTGGTCATAGAAAACAACATAAAAAACAAAAAGAAACTGTAGTGGTTTGAATGAAAATGGCCCACATAGGCCCATAAGTGGTACTATTAATAAGTGTGACCTTGCTGGAGTAGGTGTGACTTTTTTGAAAGAAGTGTGTGACTGGGGCCTGGGTTTTGAGGTCTCACATGTTCAAGCCAGGCCCAATGTCTCCCTCACTTCCTGCTGCCTGCCAAACTCTCAGCTACCTCTCCAGCACCATGTCTGCCTGCATGCTTCCATGATTCCTGCCATGACAATAGTTGACCAAATCTCTGAACTGTAAGCTAGGTCCAACTGAATGTTTCCTTATAAGAGTTTCCATGATTGCCCACAGAATCAACTAGGCAGGCCTCATAGGGACTCACACAGACTGAAACAACAAATAGGGACACTGTATAAGTCTGAGATAGGTCTTCTGTATATATGTTAAGGTTATTAGCTTGGTGCTCTTGTTGGACTCCAATAGTGAGAGTGGGGAAGTGTCTTTGACTCTTTTGCCTGCTCTTGGGACTCTTTTCCTCATGCTGGTTTGCCTTGTTCAGCCTTGTTATGATGGCTTGTGCCTAGTCTTTTTTTTGAAGGGAAACGAAGGAAGAATAGATCTGGGGGAGAAGGGAGGTGATGGAAGAGACTGGGAGGAGTACACAGAGGGGCAACTGTGGTCAGGATGTAATGCATGAGAGGGAAAAAAAGTGCCAAATTAAAATAATATAAAATAGGCTGGGTGGTGGTGGTGCACTTTAATCTCAGTACTTGGGAGGCAAAAACAGGCAGATCTTTGTGAGGTCAAGGCCAGCTTGGTTTACAGATCAAATTCCAGGACAGTCAGCGTTACACAGAGAATACCTGTCCCAAAAAAACAAAATAAATAAAATAACCACATATAAGCCGGGCGGTGGTGGCACACACCTTTAATCCCAGCACTCGGGAGGCAGAGGCAGGTGGATCTCTGTGAGTTCGAGGCCAGCCTGTGATACCAAGTGAGTTCCAGGAAAGGCAAAAAGCTACAAAGAGAAACCCTGTCTTGAAAAACCAAAAAAAAAAAAACCCACATATGTAAAGAAAAAAGAATTGCTGTGGTCATAGTGTCTCTTCATAGCAATAGATACCCTAAGACAGAGAACAAAGACAAATATTTTTGCAGCGAATTCCCAGCTGCTATTGCTGCAAAGCTCAAGAGAGGACAGTGTGCTTACTCTCCTCAACCTCTTCTGGGGAAGATGCTAAGAAGCTTCTCGGTTCTAGCTCTGGTCCCTTGCTCATGTGCAGTGTCAGGGTGGTCAGGATGAACATCCATCACCTTCCATGAAAAGAACTGTGGGAACCATCCTTCCCTTGGTAGTTGTATAGCCTGAGCTCTATCTCTGGTGAGAGAAGCAGAGAAGTAGCACCAAGAAGCAGCAGCCAGATCCCAAAGAGTACTGTGTGATGTGGAAGGTACTTTTATATGTTTACGTATAAATCCACTTGAGTTTTCACTATGTACCAACAGTTTTCTCTCAATAAATGGAAAAAAATCATTTTTTTACTTCATTTAAAGTACCTGAAAACCAGACTAGAGAGATGATTCAGCAATGAAGAGCACTGATTGATCTTCCATAGGAGCCAGGTTCAGTTCCCTGCACATGAATGTAGACTGACAACTGTCTGTAGCTCCAATCCTAGGGAATCTGATGCCCTTTTCTGGCCTCTGGGGGCACAAGGTTTACATGTGGTGCACAGACATACTTGCAGGCAAAGCACTCATGCACATAAAAACAATATAAAAAAATTTTTAAGTACATGAAAACCCAGTGTGATTTTCTTGACATTCTCATGACCAAGTTAGATCATTTGTGCCACCAAAAAACAACAATAAAAAATGAACTGAGGGGTTCTAAGGTTTTAGCTCAGTGGTGAAGTATATGCTCAGCAAGTGGGAAGCCTCATCACCACAATCCTCATTACCACAAAGAAAAATCCAATAATATAATGCTGAAATAGTGTAGAAGAAAGTCACTGATGTTACAGTAATACTCTTTTTACCTCATCTCTTATGTGGTATGAATCATTCAGATTCATTTACACTATTAACTGCCTGGTATGATTTCCAAAGGCAAGACAGGTATGAAAGATGTTATGATGACAGTTACCGAAGGCACAGACTCTGTAGTGTTCCTTCTATGTTAGAATCTTATTGAGACTCAGTGGAGATGCAGCTAATGCTTTGAAGTAAACAATGATGTGATTTCCTAAACTATCTCTTTGGGTGACAAATTGCTGTTGAAATCTTGGTTTATAAACCATGTATCATAATCTCCTATGCTGATTAAGAATAACATCAAGAAAAGGGGTATCAGAGGTAGACCTAATAGGAAGAGCATTCATTTAGAAATTTCACAGATCCCTGTATACGATCCCTAGCATGTCAAAAGAGGGAAGGACTACATTTTTTAAAGTATTTAGGGAGTCTATTATAATACATTATGGCAAAACATAGTCACCTGAAAATGAGAAGGGAATAATGACAATATGCAGATGCTGTTCCAAACTGAGAAAGTTCAGAAAGCAAAAACCAGGCAGTTTAAATTTACTTAGTAGAAATTAATGAAAATGATTGAATACTGTATCTTGTTATATAATGACATTTGAGTTTTTGTTTTTGATTGTTTATGTCTTGTTTTGTGGTTGTAGTTGTTGTTTTTGTTTAGAGACAGGGTCTGACTATGTAGCTCTGGGTGTCCTAGTACTTAATATGTAGACCAGGCTGGTCATGAACTCACAAAGATCTGTCTTCCAATGCCTCCCAAGTGCTGGAATTAAAGGTGTGGACTACTATACCAGGCTACATAGTAAAATTTGTAACATTGAATTTCATTAGGACAAAATGCAATACACTTATTGTAAAAATTAAGTGAAAAATCCATTTTTATAACAAGTCCAACTTGTGATAATATGACTGACTATAAAGGATGTGTACAATGTATTATGTTAAAAATCTTTTTCTTGTTTATATGAAAATATCAGATGCCAAAACTAAATAAACCAACATTTTCAGACAGCATTATTTTCATATTTCAAATATTTAGAAATAATTTCTTAATTCTGAATTTGTGTTAGGAAACAAATTAATAAACAATATAACTATAATTTATATCATTTCTTTTTTAAGACTAAAATTTTTATTCATTTTTTATGTATATGGTAGGACTACCATGAGTAACTCTTACTTGAACTGTTCTGTGTGGATTTTTTACATATTGGGTTTTTCTGTTTCTTGTGTGTTGATCCCCTGTGATACACACAAAAAAGTGATATTTATTTTAATATTCATATGGAAAACATTTACCAAGTACTCTAAACTCTTCATTTTTTTAGTTCATAATGTACTTTACATTGGAAATATATGAAATATATACTGTCCTTATTTTTCTTATGTAAAAAATGGGAAGAATTTAGCCATTTGTTAAAATAACAAAACCACACATGCATACACACACACACACACACACACACACACACACACACACACACACACACAAAGGAGGGCAGGGTTTCTTCCATGTATTTTATTCTGATACTTCCAGTTAGTTATTTGCTCCTATTTCATTCATCTGGCCATGTCCCTAGAGCTCCAGAGCCCTATCTGTCATGGCACTTTGGAAGCATTTCATTGAGTGTGATACTGAATGTGATGCTCTCTACAAAGAGAATGGTTCTATAGATCATGAACTTGGCTCCTATTTCTAAGCATCCCTCTCCAGGCACTCTCAGAAGCCACGGTGGTTTTGGCACCTTCAAGCTGTTTCTTAATAGTTCAAAATTGAATGCTGAAACCACTACCTGGTTGTTTCTACTCTCAATAAACATTTCTGTATAATGCTGAATCCTTATAATTCACAACATGTAACAAAACTCACATGAGAACAACAAAGTCCTTCAGCTCTTTTTCTTCCTGACTACAGCTGATGAGCTCAAGATTTCAGGGGTTGCCCTGGTGAACTTTCACATAAGGGTTTTGTTTCCCTAGATTCCACATTGGGCTTCACCATTGTTGTGGAACTGATTGAGAATGTGACCATGCTCTACAGAACTGTGTCCAAAGGCCACTGATGAAGGGACCTCCAGAAAAGCCCAAAAAATACTTGAAATTTGCATCTTTTTTTTTTAAAAAGTCTTCTTGGAAATTAAATCACCCAAAATATATTAGTTCTAAACCTTAAAAAAAAATAATGTATGTGTACAAGTGAACTGTCTATTAAAGAGCTGAGGCCTAGCTGTTGGAAGTAGATTACTGTGTATGTACCTGTAAAGGGTGTGTGCTGTCTTTGAACTGTCCTCTGTCTGTTTCTGCTTTCTTGCTTCCATGAGCAGAAGACTCTCCTCTACTACATGGTCCCACTAACAAGACAAGCAGTCCAAACTGTCTTGGACTGAAACCTTCAAAAACATGTGCCAAAGTGGGACCGGGTCCTGTGCTCATTGCATGAGTTGGCTGTTTGAAACCTGGGGCTTGTGCAGGGACACTTGACTCAGTCTGGGAGGAGGGGTCTGGACCTGCCTGGACTGAGTCTACCAGGTTGATCTCAGTCCTCGGGGGAGGCTTTGCCCTGGAGGAGGTGGGAATGGGGGGTGGGCTAGGAGGAAGGGGAGGGGGGCAGGAGTGGGAGGAACAAGGGAATCCGTGGCTGATATGTAGAACTGAATGGTATTATAAAATAAAATAAAATAAAAGGGAAAAAAAAGAAACTAAAATTTTAAAAAAAGATAAAAAGGTTAATCTATCAAACAAGTAGAACAATTATAAACATATATACATTTAATAACTAATACCAAAATATCTGAAAACAAACAAATACAATTATAATGAGAAATATATACTTCAATAATAAAAAAAATGTGCCAAAATAAACCTGTCCTCCTTTCAACTGTTTCAGGAGTTTGAATGAATAGATGCACAGCTGAATAGCACAGCATCAAAACAATTCAAAGAGGACAGAAAAAAAAGAATAGCACATGGTAACATCATGTAATAATCATTATAATTACCTGATGTATTTGATTATTCAAATAACAATTTAAGGGTTTAGAGAGATGGCCCCATGATTGAGAGCACTAGATATTCTAGCAGAGGACCCAGATATGGTTCCCAGGAACCATATGGCAGCTCACAACTGCCTGAAACTCCAGTTCCAGAGGACCCAATGCCTTCTTCTGGCCTGCAAGGGAACTACGTATGTAATGCACATACATGCACTCAGGTGAACATATGTACACATCAAATAAAAATAAATTAATAAATATGAATTTAAAAGTAATCAAAAGCATGGAGTGATCCAATGTTTTCAAATTCTATGTTGACTGTAACATTTTAAAGGAAAATATGTATGCAACAGAATGAAAATACTTAGAAAATGCTTTGAATTCCATTATCAAGAAAAAATAAACTAGAATCTATATGTTTAAAAATAAATAATATTTATGGCTAAAGTGGGACATGCTTTTAATCCCAGAACTTAGGAGGCAGAGGTAGAAGGATCTATGTGAATCTGAAGCTAGCCTGGTGTACAAAGTAAGCTCAAGGACAACCAGAGTTACATAGTAAGACCCTGTTTATATTAAAACAAAAAAAAGGAGTCATTATGTGTGGTGGTTTGAATATGTATGGCCCCCATACACTCCTGTGTTTGAATGTTTGGCACACAGGGAATGGCACTATTAGGAGGTGTGGCCTTGTTGGAGTAGGTGTAGCCTTGTTGGAGGGAGTGTATCACTATGGCAGTGGGCTTTGAGGTCTCATATGCTCAAGCTACACCCAGTGTGGCACACATTCTCCTGTTGCCCATGGATCAAGATGCAAATTCTCAGCTCATTCTCCAGGACCATGTCTGCCTACATGCCACCATGTCCCACCATGATGATGATGGACTAAACCTCTGAAACTGTAAGCCAGCCCCAATTAATTGTTGTCCTTTATAAGAGTTGTTGTAGACATGAAAGCAGGAGAAATGGTCCCACCTCCTGCTCATCATTGCCAGGGGTAAACAAGCCAGGGCAATGGAGGAGAGCTCACCTTGGTAGTGAGGACAAGGGAGAGTTTGTGAGCTGACCAATGCTGAAACTATCCAGGCCCAGAACCAGGGTTATGATTTTACACACCTCAATATTCACCCCATCTGTGATCTGCTGGAGCATGTAAAGGGACTGGTCACCCAAACTTGCAGCATCTCCACAGCACAGGGCAACAACAAGATAACCAAGAGGAGTCCCAGTGAGGGCCCAGCATGGATAGTGCAGCAGAAACCAGAGGCCTTGAACCAGACCAACGACCACTTGCAAGTAAAGATATATAGATAAAACGTTTTACTGCATGACTCACTGTGTCACACTACAACTTCCATGATGAGATTGATTTTCTTTTTTCTTCTTTTCCCTTAAATTTTATTTTATTTTTTTTGGGGGGGGGATGTTACAATGGCAGAGAGCAGACACAAAGGGATGAGAAAACGAATAGAATGGAGATGTGTGATGTGAAAGACACAAAGAATAAACAAAAGAGAAAGTTTAAAAAACTTGCCATGGTCATGAGACAAAACCCTGACTAAGATATTATGTAACAAGATACAGAATTCAAGCATTTTCATTAATATAATACTACCTTAGCAAGCCAGGCAGTAGTGGTGTATGCCTTTAATCACAGCACTTGGGAGGCAGAGACAGGCAGATTTCTGAGTTCAAGGCAAGCCTGTTCTTCAGAGCTAGCTCCAGGACAGCCAGTGCTACACAAAAAAAAACCCTATCTCAAAAAAAAAAATAACAACAACAAAAGAAAAAAACTGCTATATCTAATAGAAGATCACATGATTAAGAAAATCAGATTATAAATCATAAAAAAATAGTAAATATCAAAAGGAATATACAGATAGGCTGTGCACCTGCCTGTTTTCCCATGCCCTCAGTCCCAAAGACCAAATTCATTGCTAGCCCTTCCTGACCTACCACCCACCCTGCTAATGTGTCCCCATCCTGACCTTGGGTATCGGATACCTTCTGCTCAGGTGCAAGCCACATTCAGGTGTAGGTCATGTCAGACAGAAAAAGAGACCACACCAGCTAGAAGAACAGATAGGTGAACTCAGGCAGAGACTCAATGCTAGACCAAAGACCACACCTGTCACCAGAACTGAAGATAGGAGGCTACCCATCCACTGACCTCCTCCACTCTCTCAGTACCCCACAACACTATCCCCAAACTCACTACCCTCCTTATCAACGTGTCCCACCATTCAACCCAGTCAGACCTCCTGCTGGAACAAAGGCCACACTAGCCACCAGAAGTCCAGCCCCCAACTTGAACAGAGACTCCCTGCTGGACCAGAGGTCCAGCTCACAAAGACCAGAAGACCAAAGAGGAAATAAAAATCAAGGAACAAAACACCCATCCAACAAAGACAAACTTGGAAACTGGCATCTAGACCTATAATCATCCCAAACCCAAATGCCTAGATGCCAGTGTAAGAACACAATAAACAATAGCCAGGACAATACAGCACCACCAGAACCCAGCAATTGACTTCAGCAAGCCCTGAATATTCCAACACAGCTGAAGCACACAAAAAATGACCTTAAAACTTTTATGAAGATAGAAGAGCTGCTTAAAGGGGAAATGAATAAATTTGTTTAAAAAAAAAATCCAGGAAAACACAAACAAACAATTTGAGGAAATGAATAAATACTTCATGGAAAGCCAGGAAAATACAAACAAATAATTAGAGAAGTCCAAGAAAAATCAAACAAACAATTGAAGGAAATGAATTAAACTGCTCAAGCCCTGAAAATGAAAATAAAGAAAATACAAACTGGGGCTGGAGAGATGGCTCAGTGGTTAAGAGCACCAGCTGCTCTTAACCTGAGTTCAATTCCCAACAATTGCGTGGTGGCTCACAACTATCTCTAATAGAATCTGATGCCCTCTTCTGGCATAAAGTCATACATGCAGATAGAGCACTCATATACATAAAATAAAAAAATAAATCTTTTTTAAAAACACAAACTGAGAGAATTCTGGAAATGGAAAACCTATGTAAGTGAACAAGAACTATAGACACAAGTATCACCACAGAATGCAAGAGATGGAAGAGAGAATCTCAGGCATTATAGATACCATAGAAGAAATAGATACATTGGTCAAAATATATGGTAAATCTAAAATATTACTGACACAAAACATCGAGGAAATCTGGGACATTAGGAAAAGACTAAACCTGAGAATCATAGGAATAGAAGAAAAAGAAGAATCCCAGTTGAGAGGCCCAGAAAATATTTTTTTTAATCATACAAGAAATTTTTCCTAACCTAAAAAAGGACATGCCTATAATGGTAAAAGAAGCTTACAGGACATCAAATATATTGGACCAAAAAGAAAAGTCTTCTTACTACATAATAATCGAAACACTAAATATGCATAACAAAGGAAGAATATTAAAAGTTGCAAGTGAAAAGGGCCAAATAACATATAAAAGCAAACCTATTAGAATTACATCCAACTTCTCAATATAGACTCTAAAAGCCAGAAAAAAACTGGACAGATGTCCTGCAGACTCTAAGAACACAGATGCCAGCCCAAACTACTGGACCCAGCAAAACTTTCAATCATGATAAATGGAGAAAACAAGATATTCCATGACAAAGTCAAATTTAAACAATATCTATCCACAAATCCAGCCCTAAAGAAGAAACAGAAGGAAAACCCCAACTGAAGGAGGTAAACTAGACACATTAAAACATAGGAAATAAATAATCTCACACCAGAAAAACCAAAAGAAGCACACATACAACAACAACAATAAAATAACAGAAATTAACAATCATTGGTCATTAATTTCTGTCAGTATCAATAGACTCAACTCCCCAATAAAAATATACAGACGAACAGAATGCAAACACAGGATCCATCCTTCTGTTCCATATAATAAACACACATCAACATCTGAGATACATGTTAAGGGTTAAAAAAAAAAGATTTTCCCAGCAAATAGACCCAAGACACAAGCTTGTGTCACTATTCTAATATCTAAAAAAGTAGACTTCAAACCAAAATTAATCAAAAAAGATGGGGAAGGACACTTCATACTCATCAAAGGAAAAATACCAAGATGATGTTTCAATTCATTTTGTTTTGTTTTGTTTTGTTTTGTTTTGTTTTGTTTTGTTTTGTTTTGTTTTGTTTTGTTTTTCGAGACATGGTTTCTCTGTGTAGCTTTGTGCCTTTCCTGGATCTCACTCTGTAGACCAGGTTGGCCTCAAACTCACAAAGATCCACCCACCTCTGCCTCCCAAGTGCTGGGATTAAAGGCATGTGCCACCACCACCCGGCTGATGTTTCAATTCTTAATCTATGTCCCACATGCAAGGGAATCCACATTTCTATAAAAAAACATTACTAAAGCTTAAATTACACATCAAACCTCAACATTAATAGTGGGAGGCTTTAATACCCGACTCTTACCAATGGACCATGCAGGTAAAAACTAAACAGAGAAATACTGAAGCTAGAGGACATTATAAGCCAAAGGACTTAACAGATATCTACAGAATATTTTACCCAAACACAAAAGAATTTACATTCTTCTCAGCACCGAACAGATCTTTCTCCAAAATTGACCATAAACGCAGACAAAGCAAGTCTCAACAGATAAAAGAAAATTGAAATAACCCCCTGTATTTTATCAGACCACCATGGATTAAAGCTAGATTTCAACAACAGAAAGCCTACAAACACATGGAAACTGAACAAGTCTCTACTGAATTACTACTGAGTCAAGAAAGAAATTAAAGACCTCCTAGAATTTGAGCCAGGCAATGATGATTCATTCATACCTTCAATCCCATCAATAGGGAGGCAGAGGCAGGTGGAACTCTGTGAATCCAAGGCTAGCCTGGTCTACAAAGCAAGGTCCAGAACAGCTAGAACTGTTACATAGAGAACCCCTGTCTTCAAAAAAAATAATTATAAAGACTTCCTAGAATTCAATGAAAATAAATGCACAAAATACCCAAAGCTATGAGACTCAATGAAAACAGTACTAAGAGGAAAGTCCATAGCACTAAGTGCCTTCTTAAAGAAATTAGAGAGATCTCATACTAGTTACTGGAAAGCTCTAGAATGAAAAGAAGCAAACACACCCAAGAGAACAAGACAACATGAAGTAATCAAACTGAGGGTTAAAATCAGTGAAATTGAAAGAAAGACAACAATATAAAGAATAAATGTACAAAAAGTTGGTTCTTTGAGAAAATCAACAAAATGGACAAACCTTTATCCAAACTAATTAATAGGCAGAGAGTGAATATCCAAATTAACAGAATCAGAAATGAAAAGTGGGACATAACAATAGACACAAAGGAAATCCAAAGAATCATTAGGTCATACTTTAAAACCTGTACTACTCAAAATTGGAAAATCTAAAAGAAATGGATAATTTTCTCAGTACACTTACAAACTTTAAACCAAGATCAGATAAACAATTTACATAGACCTATAACCCCTAAGAAAATAGAAGCAGTCATTAAAAATCTCCCAAAAAGGAAAAAAAAAACAGTCAGATGGTTTTAGCACAGAATTCTACCACTTTCAAAGAAGAGCTAATACCAATACTCCTCAAATTATCCCATGAAATATAAACAGAGGGAACATTGCCAAATTCATTTCATGAGACCTCAGTCACCCTTATACCCAAACCACACACAGATTCTACAAATACCCAATAAAATACTCTAAAACTGAATCTAAGAACATATCAAAAAGATCATCCATGAAAATCAATTAGGCTTCTTCCCAGAGATACAGAAATAGTTCAACAGGGAAACCAACCCACAGCTCCCATCAGGCCCAGAGGTGAGTGACTCTGTTCATACCCAGGGATGCCTGCCCCTGGCACCCATTCCTGGACCCCAGCTATTCCCAGGGAACAGCCACCCAATTTGGTCCCAGTTGCTGGCCAGCTGGCAGGGCACCTGTGGGAAGGTTCCCCTTCTCCAAGACCCAGTGGACTGGGCAATCTACACACCCTGCCCACAAATCCATCTGCCATTGAGACCCCCACCACTTTCTGAGGCTTGGAAACCAACCCCCAGCTCTCATCTGGCCCAGAGAGAGAGCTGTCATTGGGCCTAGAGAGAGAGCTCTCGTTGAAAAAATGAGCTGTCATTGGACCAAGAGCAACCTCAGGAGACAGGGAATCTGCCAGCCCTCATTAGACCAAGAGTTGCTTTCTGAGAAGTAGAATCTGCCACCTCTCATTGAACTAGAGAGGCTTCCTGAAACACAGAATCTGTCATCTCTGACTGGACCAAGAGCCCTGAAAGGAACAAGAACAAATCCATGAGGAGATGGGCAGACATCAAGGCAGAAGTACATACAACAACATAAAGAACAATACAGCATCACCAGAACCTAGCCCTCCTCCAACAGCAAGACCTGAACATCACAAGGTAGAAGAAGCAGAAGAAAGCAACCTTAAGTATAGCATCATGACACTCGGGAGGCAGAGCCAGGCGGATCTCTGTGAGTTTGAGGCCAGCCTGGGCTACCAAGTGAGTTCCAGGATAGGCACAAAGCTACACAGAGAAACCCTGTCTTGAAAAACCAAAAAAAAAAAATAGCATCATGAAGATGCTAGAGGCCTTTCAAGAGAAAATGAAAAACAAAATTGAGGAAAAGGTTGAAGAAATCAATAAAGAAATTGAGAAAAAGACAAAAATGGGAAGAAACCTATAAAGAAATAGAGGAAAAGACAATTAAAAAATGAGGAGAAAGCAATAAATCCCTTAAAGAAAACCATGAAAAAACAATAAAACAGGTGAGGGAAATAATTCAAGACATGAAAAGGGAAATAAAAACAATGAAGAAGACACAAACCAAGGGAATGCTAGAAATAGAAAATCTGAGTAAATGAACAGGAAACATAGATGCAAGCATAACCAACAGAATAGAAGAGATGGAAAAGAGGATCTCTGGTGTAGAGGATACAATAGAGGAAATGGATTCGTCAGTCAAAGAAAATACCAAAGCCAAAAAAGGCATAACACAAAATGTCCAAGAAATCTGGGACACCATGAAAAGACTAAACCTAAGAATAATAGGGATAGAGGAAGGAGAAGAATACCAACTCAAAGGCACAGAAAATTATTGAACAATATCATAGAAGAAAACTTTCCCAACTTAAAAAAGGAAATGCCTATGAAGATAAAAGAAGGCTATAGGGGCTGGAGAGATGGCTCAGAGGTTAAGAGCACCGACTGCTCTTCCAGAGGTCCTGAGTTCAATTCCCAGCAACCATATGGTAGCTCACAGCCATCTGTAATGAGATCTGGCGCCCTCTTCTGTATACATAATAAATAAATAAATCTTTTAAAAAAGAGAGAGAGAAAGGAAAAAAAAGAAGCCTATAGAACATCAAACAGACTAGAACTCAAAAAATTGTCTCCTCACCAAATAATAAACAACTAAATGTACAGAATAAAGAAAGAATATTGGGCTGGAGAGATGGCTCAGAGGTTAAGAGCACTGACTGCTCTTCCAGAGGTCCTGAGTTCAATTCCCAGCAACCACATGGTGGCTCACAACCATCTGTAATGGGATCTGGTGCCCTCTTCTGGCCTGTAGTCATACATGCTGTATACACAATAAATAAATAAATCTTTAAAAAAAGAAAGAGACCTGGCATCTACCTGGGTGTCTGCTGGTCCAAAAAAATAAATAAATAAATAAATTAAATAAATAAAAATAAAAATTAAAAAAAAATTGAAACCAGGAACTTATGCAGGGACACTTGGCTTAGTCTGGGAGGAAGGGACTGGACCTCCCTGGACTGAGTCTTCCAAGTTGATCACAGTCCTCGGGGGAGGACTTGTCCTGGAGGAGGTGGGAATGGAGGGTGGGCTGGGGGTAAGGGGAGGGCGTGGGAGGGGGGAGAATAGGGGAACCCATGGCTGATATGTAGAACTGAATGGTATTGTAAAATAAAAAATATATATCACAAAAAAAAGAAAGAATATTAAGAGCAGCAAAGGAAAAAGACCAAGTGACTTATACAGGCAACCCCATCAGAATAACACCTGATTTCTCCATGGAGACTTTGAAAGCCAGAAGGACCTGGACAGATGTAATGCAGACACGAAGAGACCATGGATGCCAACCTAGACTAATATACCCAGCAAAAGATTCAATCATCACAGATGGAGGGAACAAGACATTCCAAGACAAAACCAGATTTAAATAATACTTATCCACAAATCCATCCCTACAGAAAGCAATAGAAGGAAAATTCCAACCTAAGGAAGTCAGATACACCCATGAAAACACAGGCAAATAGATAATCCTACAGCAGTAAACCCCAAAGAAGAGAAGTACACAGACACTACCACCAAAAGATAACAGGAATAAACAATCACTGGTCATTAATATCCCTTAATATCAATGGATTTATATTCACCTATAAAAAGATACAGGCTAACAGAATGGATATGAAACCAGGACCCATCTTTCTTTTGCATACAAGAACCACACCTCAAAATCAAAGATAGACACTACCTCAGAATAAAAGGCTGGGAAAGTCTTTTCAATCAAATGGTCTTAAGAAGCAAGCTGGTGTAGCCATCCTAATATCTAGCAAAATAGACTTCAAACTAAAATCAGTCAAAGAGATCAAGAATGATATCACATACTCATCACAGGAAAGGTCCACCAAGATAAAGTTTCAATTCTGAACATTTATGTCCCAAACATAAGGGCACACACGTATGTAAAGGAAACATTACTAAAGCTTAAATCACATATAAAACCCCACACATTAATAGTGAGAGACTTCAACACCCCACTCTCACCACTGGACAGATCTGCCAAATGGAAATTTAAAAGAAAACTAAGGGACTTAACTGATGTTATGACTCAAATGGATTTAATCCATATCTACAGAACATACCCTCCTAACAACAAAGAATCCACCTTCTTCTCAGCACCCCATGGAACATTGTCTAAAATCTACCACATACTTGGCCACAAAGCAAATCTCAAAAGATACAAAAAAACTGGAATGACCTCCTGTGTTCTATCAGACCACCATGGTTTAAAGTTAGACTTTAACAACAATAAAAATTAGAGAAAGCCTACAATCTCATGGAAACTGGATAATACTCAAGTGAATCACCAATGGGTGAAGGAAGAAATAAAGAAAGAAATTAAAGACTTCCTAGAGATCAATGAAAAAAATGAATACACTACATACCCAAACTTATGGGATACTATGAAAGCAGTGCTAAGAGGGAAATTCATAGCATTAAATGCTCACATAAAGAAGTTGGAGAAATCTCACACTAGTGACTTAATAGCACACCTGAAAGCTCTAGAACAAGAAGAAGCAAAGTCTCCCAGGAGGACAGATGCCAAGAAATAATCAAATTGAGAGCTGAAATCAATAAAATAGAAAAAAGAGAACAATACAAAAAATTAATGAAACAAAGAGTTGGTTCTTTGAGAAAATTAACAAGGTAGACAATCCCTTAGCCAAACTATCCAAAAGACAGACAGAGAGCATCCAAATTAGCAAAATCAGAAATGAAAAGGGGGACATAACAACTAACATTGAGGAAATCCAGAGAATCATCATGTCATACTTCAAAAACCTTTACTCCACAAAACTGGAAATCTAAAAGAAATGTATAATTTCCTGGATAGGTACCACATACCTAAGCTAAACCAAGACCAGATAAACTCTTTAAATAGAACAATAACCCCTAAGGAAATAGAATCAGCCATTAAAAGTCTCCAACCAAAAAAAGCCCAGGACCAGATGGTTTCAATGCAGAATTCTACTAGATCTTCAAAGAAGACATAATACCAATACTCTTTAAATTGTTCCACACAACAGAAACAGAAGAAACATTACCAAACTCCTTCTATGAGGCTACAATTACCCTGATTCCCAAGCCAGACAAAGATGCAACAAAGAAAGAACTCTAGACCAATCTCCCTCATGAATATTGATGCAAAAATACTCAATAAAATACTAGTGAACAGACTCCAAGAACACATCAAAACAATTATCCACCATGATCAAGTAGGTTTCATCCCAGGGATGCAAGGGTGGTTCAACATACAAAAGTCTGTCAATGTCATACACCATATAAACAAACTGAAAGAAAAAACCCACTAGATGCAGAAAAAGCTTTTGACAAAATCCAACACCCTTTCATGATAAAGGTCTTGGAGCAATCAGGAATACAGGGAACATACATAAACATAGTACAGGCAATTTACAGCAAGCCAACAGTCAACATCAAATTAAATGAAGAGAAATTCAACGTGATCCACTAAAATCAGGAACAAGACAGGGCTGTCTACTCTCCCTATACTTATTCAACATAGTACTTAAGGTTTTAGCCAGAGCAATAAGACAACATAAGGAAATCAAGGGGATACAAATTGAAAAGGAAGAAGTCAAACTTTCACTCTTTGCAGATGACATGATAGTATACACAAGTGACCCCAAAAATTCGACCAATGAATTCATACAGCATATAAACACCTTTACCAATGTATCAGAATACAAGATCAACTCAAAAAAATCAGTAGCCCTCCTATATACAAATGTCAACCAGGATGAGAAGGAAATCAGAGATATATCACCCTTTACAATAACCACAAATGATATAAAATACCTTGGGATAACTCTAACTAAACAAGTGAATGACCTGTAATGACAAGAACTTTAAGTTCCTGAAGAAAGAACTTGAAGAAGATGTCAGAAAATGGAAAGATCTCCCATGCTCATGGATAGGTAGGATTAAAATAGTAAAAATGGCAATCTTTGGCAGCCCACAGAGGTAGACGGGCCCAGCGGTGGTGACCGACAGGGACATACAGGCCTGGCGGCAGCCGGCACACACATATAGACCCAGCGGTGGCCGGCAGAGACATACAGGTCCGGCGGCAGCCCGCAGAGGTAGACAGGCTCGGCAGCGGCGGCCAACAGGGACATACAGGCCTGGCGGCAGCCGGCAAAAACATACAGGCCAGGCAGCGGCCTGCAGAGGTAGACAGGCCCAGCGGCAGAGGCAGGTAGGCACAAGGTGGCAGCCGGCAGAGATATACAGGCCCAATGGTGGCCTGCAGAGGTATACAGGCCCGGCAGTGGAGACAAGCAGATGCAGGTAGACCCGTGGCGGCAGCCAGGAGAGGTAGACTGACCTGGCAGAGGCAGGCAGGCACAGCAGGTGATGGCCAAAACGCAGTCGCAATAAAGACCAGAAACAGAGCTATTACCCGCTGAAGAGCTAGTGAAAACAAACTCTTAGTCAAAAACTTGGAACAGGGACGCCTCTAACCCCAACACCTGGGGAAGAAGCTATCTCTGTGGGACAAAACCAGAACGAATCTGAATACTCCGTATGAGGACAACCCAGGGCCCAGCTGCTGATCCTGCAAAACCCAACAACTTGGAGGTGTTGGTAAGACTTCCCTGCTCAGCTGAAATCCATCCAGGAGAGAATTCAGATCCCTACAGTTTGAAGTCTAAAGAAACAAGATCAGCTGAGGAGTTGACAAATGAACAAAACGTGACCTGGGAACACAGAAGTAGGTGCTACCCAGCCACCAAATCAGATCACCAGAATCATAAGTATATACTTCACTGACTGAGATCAGCTGCTCCTGAAGAAACAGCCCAATAGCACCAATTTAACCAAGAACTCCTACTGAACCAAGACGAAAAATTAGAACAAGAGAGGCACTCTCAGACACAGACACCACCTGCACCGAGCAGAGGAAGAGATGAGTAGACGCCAGTGCAAAAATACAGGCAACAACATAAAGACCTATATGGCAACATCAGAACCTAGTGATTCTACACCTGCAAGACCTAACATACCAAGACAGAAGAAACAGAAGAAATCAACCCTAAAAATGACTTTAAGAAGATGATAGAGGCCCTTAAAGAAGAAATAAAACATTCCCTTAAAGAGGAAATAAAAAATTCCCTTAAAGAGGAAATGAAAAACTCCATTAAATAGGAAATAAAAAACTCCCTTAAAGAAATGGAAGAAAAAAATGAACAAAAAAAAATGGGAAGAAATCAAATCAAGCCAAGAAAAAGCAATTAAACAGATGAAAGAAACATTCCAAGATCTGAAAAATGAATTTGAGACAATAAAGAAAACACATGCTAAGGGAATGCTGGAAATAGAAATCCTGACTAAATGAACAGGAACTACAGAAACAAGCATAACCAACCGATTGCAAGAGATGGAACAGAGAATCTCTGACACAGAAGACACAATAGAGAAAATAGATTCGTCAGTCAAAGAAAACACTAAAGACAAAAAAGTCGTAACACAAAATGTCCAGGAAATCTGGGACACCATGAAAAGACCAAACCTAAGAATAATAGGGATAGAAGAAGGAGAATACCAACTCAAAGGCACAGAAAATATATTCAACAAAATCATAGAAGAAAACTTTCCTAACCTAAAGAAAGAAATACCTATGAAGATACAAGAAGCTTACAGAACACCAAATAGGCTGGATCCAAAAAAAAAAAAAAAAAAGTCCCCTCATCACATAATAATCAAAACACTAAACACACAGAAAAAAGAAAAAATAATAAGAGCTGCAAAGGAAAAAGACCAAGTAACATATAAAGGTAAACCCATCAGAATAACACCAGACTTCTCAATAGAGACTATGAAAACTAGAAGATCATGGACAAATCTTATGCAGACACTAAGAGACCACAGATGCCAACCCAGACTATTATACCCAGCAAAACTCTCAATCACCATAGGCGGAGTAAACAAAATATTTCAGGATAAAACCAGATTTAATCAATACCTGTCCACAAACCCAGCCCTACAGAAAGCACTAAAAGGGAAAATCCAACCCAAAGAAGCTAAATACATGCATGAAAATTCAAGCAATAGATAATCCCACACCAACATACACCAAAGAAGGACAACACAACACAACCACAAAAAATAACAGGAACTAACAGTCACTGGTCATTAATATCCATCAATATCAATGGTCTCAACTCACCTATAAAAAGACACAGGCTAACAGAATGGATAAGAAAACAGGACCCATCCATCTGCTGCATACAAGAAACACACCTTAACTTCAAAGACAGACACTACCTCCGAGTAAAGGGCTGGGAAAAGGCTTTCCAAGCAAATGGACCTAAGAAACAAGCTGGTGTAGCCTTCCTAATAACTAATAAAATAGACTTCAAACTAAAATCAATCAAAAGAAATCAGGATGGACATTACATATTTATCATGGGAAAAATCCACCAAGATGAAGTCTCAATTCTAAACATTTATGCTACAAATACAAAAGCACCCACATTCATAAAAGAAACACTACTAAAGTTTAAAACGCACATCAAAACCCCACACATTAGTAGTGGGAGATTTTAACACACCACTCTCACCGAAAGACAGAACTACCAGACCAACACTTAACAAAGAAATAAAGGACCTAACAGAAGTTATGACTCAAATGGACTTAATAGATTATCTACAGAACATTCCATCCTAATACAAAAGAATATACCTTCTTCTCAGCACCCCATGGAACCTTCTTAAAAATTGACCACATGCTTGGCCACAAAGCAAATCTCAACAGATACAAAAGAAATGGAATAACCTCCTGTATCTTATCAGACCACCATGCCTTAAAGTTAGACCTCAACAACAACAAAAATTATAGAAAACCCACAAACTCATGGAAACTGAATAATGCCCACCTGAAACATCAATGGGTCAAGGAAGAAATAAAGAAAGAAATTAAAGATTTCCTAGAATTCAATGAAAATGAAAGTACAACATACCCAAACTTATGGGACACTACGAAAGCAGTGCTAAGAGGAAAATTCATACCTCTAAATGCACACATAAAGAAGATGGAGCAATCCCATACCAATGAATTAACAGGACAACTGAAAGCTCTAGAACAAAAAGAAACAAACTCACCCAGGAGAAATAGACGCAAGGAAATAATCAAATTGAGGGCTGATATCAATGAAATAGAAAACAAGAGAACAATACAAAAAAAATCAATGAAACAAAGAGTTGGTTCTTTGAAAAAATCAACAAGATAGACAAACCCCTAGCCAAATTAACCAAAAGGCAAAGAGAGAGCACCCAAATTCACAAAATCAGAAATAAAAAGGGAGACATATCAACAGACAATGAGGAAATCCAGAGAATCATCAAATCATACTTCAAAAATGTGTACTCCACAAAAATGGAAACCCAGGAAGAAATGGACAATTTTCTGGATAAATACCACATACCAAAATTAAATCAAGACCAGATAAACTATTTAAATAGACCAATAAACCCTAAAGAAATAGAAACAGTCATCAAAATTCTCCCAACCAAAAAAGCCCAGGACCAGATGCAGAATTCTACCAGAATTTCAAAGAAGAACTACTACCAATACTCTTCAAAGTGTTCCACACAATAGAAACAGAAGGAACACTACCAAACTCCTTTAATGAGGCTACAATTACCCTGATACCCAAACCACACAAAGATGCAACAGAGAAAGAGAACTACAGACCAATCTCCCTCATGAACATTGATGCAAAAATGCTCAACAAAATATTGGCAAACCGAATCCAGGAATACATCAAAACAATTATCCATCACGACCAAGTAGGTTTCATCCCAGGGATGCAAGGATGGTTCAACATACGAAAATCAGTCAATGTAATACACCATATAAACAAACTGAAAAAAAACACATGATCATCTCCTTAGATGCTGAAAAAGCCTTTGACAAAATCCAACACCCCTTCATGATAAAGGTCTTAGAAAGTTCAGGAATACAAGGAACATTTCTAAACATAGTAAAAGCAATTTATAGCAAGCCAACAGCAAACATCAAATTAAATGGAGAGAAACTCAAAGCGATACCACTAAATTCAGGAACAAGACAAGGCTGTCCACTCTCCCCATATTTATTCAATATAGTACTAGAAGTTCTAGCTAGAGCCATAAGACAACAAAAGGAGATCAAAGTGATACAAATTGGCAAGGAAGAAGTCAAACTTTCATTACTTGCAGATGATATGATAGTATACATAAGTGACCCCAAAAACTCTACCAGGGAACTCCTACAGCTGATAAACTCCTTCAGTAAAGTGGCAGGATACAAGATCAACTCAAAAAAATCAGTAGCTAAAAGGGCTGATAAAAGGGCTGAAAAAGAAGTCAGAGAAACATCACCCTTTACAATAACCACAAATAATATAAAATACCTTGGGATAACACTAACTAAACAAGTGAAGGACCTTTTTGATAAGAACTTTAAATCTCTAAAGAAAGAAATTGAAGAAGATATCAGAAAATGGAAGGATCTCCCATGCTCATGGATAGGTAGAATTAACATAGTAAAAATGGCAATCTTACCAAAAGCAATCTACAGATTCAATGCAATCCCCATCAAAATCCCAACACAATTCTTCACAGACTTGGAAAGAAAAATACTCAACTTCATATGGAAAAACAAAAGACCCAGGATAACTAAAAGAATCCTATACAATAAAGCAACCTTTGGAGGCATCACCATCCCTGACCTCAAACTCTACTATAGAGTTATAGTAATAAAAACAGCTTGGTACTGGTATAAAAACCGACATACGGACCAATGGAAACAAATTGAAGACCCTGACATTAGTCCATGCACATATGAACACCTGGTTTTTGACAAAGGAACCAAAACTATACAATGGAAAAAAGAAAGTATCTTCAACAAATGGTGCTGGCATAACTGGATGTCAATATGTAAAAGATTACAAATAGATCCATATCTGTCATCATGCACAAAACTCAAGTCCAAGTGGATCAAAGACATGAACATAAATCCAGTTACACTAAACTTAATAGAAAAGAAAGTAGGAAGCACTCTTGAACACAATGGCACCAGAGACCATTTCCTAAATAAAACACCCTGAATAAGGTTCCTAAATAAGCACAGACCCTGAGCACAATAATTAATAAATGGGACCTCTCAAAATTGAGAAGCTTTTGCAGGGCAAAAGACACAGTCAATAAGACAAAAAGACAGCCAACAGAATGGGAAAAGATCTTCATCAACCCCACATCTGACAGAGGATTGATCTCCACAGTATATAAAGAACTCAAGAAACTAGACATCAAAATACTGAACAGTCCAATTAAAAAATGGGCTAAAGAGCTAAACAGAGAATTCACAAAACAAGAATCACAAATGGCTGAAAGACATTCAAAGAAATGCTCAACATCCTTAATCATCAGAGAAATGTAAATCAAAACAATTCTGAGATACCACCTTACACCTGTCAGAATGGCTACGATCAAAAACACCAATGACAGTCAATGTTGGAAAGGATGTGGAGCAAAGGGAACACTCCTCCACTGTTGGTGGGAATGTAAACTTGTACAACCATTGTGGAAATCAGTATGGCAGTTTCTCAGAAAATTAGGAATCGAACTACCTCAAGATCCAGCCATCCCACTTTTGGGCATATACCCAAGGAATGCTGATTCATACCATAAAGATACATGCTCAGCTATGTTCATAGCAGCACTATTTGTAATAGCCAGAACCTGGAAACAACCTAGATGCCCATCAACGGAAGAATGGATGAAAAAAAATGTGGTACATATACACAATGGAGTACTACTCATCAGAGAAAAACAATGAAAGCATGAAATTTGCAGGCAAATGGATGGAACTAGAAAAAATCATCCTGAGTGAGGTAACCCAAACCCAGAAAGACAGTCATGGTATGTACTCACTCATAGGTGGATTCTAGATGTAAAATAAAGAACAATCAGACCACAACCCATAGAACCATGGAGGCTATATATATAGCATGGAGGTCCCTAGGATGACTGTGGCTTGTAATAAATTTCAGTTTTACTCAAATATTGAAAAAAATAGCCAAATGAATGGAAACATGTGATCTATGAACCAAAGGCTGATGGGCCCCCAGCTTGATACGGCCCTCTGAATGGGTAAGACAGTTGATTGGCTTGATCAGTTTGGGAGGCAACTAGGCAGTGGGACCAAGTCCTGTGCTCATTGCATGAGTTGGCTGTTTGAAACCTGGAGCTTATGCAGGGACACTTGGCTCAGTCTGGAAGGAAGGGACTGGACCTGTTTGGACTGAGTCTACCAGGTTGATCGCAGTCCTCAGGGGAGGATTTGCCCTGGAGGAGGTGGGAATGGGGGGTGGGCTGGGGGTAAGGGGAGGAAGTGGGAGTGGGAAGAATAGGGGAACCCGTGGCTGATATGTAGAACTGAATGGTATTGTAAAATAAAATAAAATAAAAAATAAATTAATTAAATAAATAAATACATCATGGAATGGATTCTGCTTTTTAAAAAAAAAATGGCAATCTTACCAAAAGTAATCTACAGATTTAATGCAATCCCCATCAAAACCCCAACACAATTCTTCACAGACCTGGAAAAAACAATACTCAACTTCATATGGAAAAACCAAAAACACAGGAGAGACAAAAGAATCCGGTACAATAAAACAACCTCTGAAGACATCATGATCCTTGACATCAAGCTGCATTACAGAGATATACTAATAAAAACAGCTTGACATTGGCATAAAAACTGACACATAGACCAATGGAAGCAAATTGAAGAGCCTGACATTAATCCACATCCCTAAGAACATACAATTTTCGACAAAAAAGCCAAAACTATACAATGGAAAAAAGAAAGCATCTTCAACAAATGGTGCTGACATAACTGGATGTCAGCATGTAGAAAACTGCAAATAGATCCATGTCTGTCACTGTGCACAAAACTTAAGTCCAAGTGGATCAAAGACATCAACATAAATCCAGTTACACTGAACCTGATAGAAGAGCAAGTAGGAAGTAGTCTTGAATGCATTGGCACATCTGACAGAGGGCTGATATCCAGAACATATAAAGAACTCAAAAAATTAGACATCAAAATACCCAACAATACAATTAAAAAATGGGCTATAGAGCTAAACAGAGTATTCCTAACAGAGGAAGCTCAAATAACTGAAAGACATTTAAGGAATTGCTCATCATCCTTACTCATCAATGAAATGCAAATCAAAATGAGTCTGAGATACCATCTTACACCATCAGAATGGCTAAGATCAAAAACAGCTTATGTTGGAAGACAGCTTATGTTGGAGAGGATGTGGAGCAAGGGGAACACTCCTCCACTGTTGGTGGGAATGAAAACTTGTATAGGCACTTTGGAAATCAATATGACACTTTCTTAGAAAATTGGGAATCAACCTCCTTCAAGACCCAGCTATACCACTCTTGGGCATATACCCAAGGAATGCTCAATCATACCACAAGGATACATGCTCAACTATGTTCATAGCAGCATTATTTGTAATAGTCAGAACCTGGCAACAACCTAGATGTCCTTCAACTGAAGAATGGATAAATAAAATGAGGTACATATACACAATGGAGTACTACTCAGCAGAGCAAAACAATTGCATCATGAGGTTTGCAGGCAAATGGATGGAACTAGAAAATATCATCCTGAGTGAGGCAACCTAGACTCAGAAAGACAAACATGGTATGTACTCACTCATAATTGAATACTAGGTATAAAGCAAAGGATAACCAGACTACAACTGACAACTCCAGGGAGACTACCTAGTAAAGAGGACCCTAAGAAAGACACAGAGATTGCCCAGTGACAGAGAAATGGATGAAATCTGCATGAGCAAACTGGGGGTGAGGGGGGTTAATGGAGGGCAAGATTCAGGGGAAGGAGAGCTGAGGGGAGCGGGAAGTCCCCGCTGGATCAGGATCAGAGTAGGAGAACAATGAAAGAGATGCCATGATAAATGAAGACACCATGGGAATAGGAAGAAGCAGAGTATTAGAGAGGTCCCCAGAAATCCACAAATATACCTCCACTATAGACTACTGGCAATGATTGAGAGAGGGCCTGAGCTGACCTACTCTGGTGATTTGCTGTGGGATGGTCTGTATCCAATTACTCTGACTGGTCAATAAATAAAACACTGACTGGCCAGTGGCTAGGCAGGAAGTATAGGTGGGACTAACAGAGAGGAGAAAAGAACGAACAGGAAGGCGGAAGGAGTCACTGCCAGCCACTGCTAGGACAAGCAGTATGTGAAGATGCCGGTAAGCCCTGAGCCATGTGGCAAGGTATAGATTTAGGGAAATGGATTAATTTAAGCTATAAGAACACTTAGCAAGAAGCTTGCCATGCCCATACAGTTTGTATGCTATAAAATTCTCTATGTTTACTTCATTGAGTCTGATGGCTGAGGGACTGGTGGGTGACAAAGATTTGTCCTGACTGTGGGCAAGGCAGGAAAACTAGTTACAGTGATTGGGAGCCAAACACCCTAACTGTCATGATAGAACTCTCATACAGTGACTTATGGAAGCAGATGCAGAGATCCATGACCAAGCCCCAGGTGGAGCTCCAGGAGTCCAATCAGTGAGAGAGAGGAGGGATTATATGTGCAAGTGATATTGGGACCATGATTGGAAAAAGCACAGGTACAAATAGCCAAACTAGTGGAAACACATGAACTGTGAACCAATAGCTGAGGAGCCCCCATGAAACTGGACCAGGCCCTCTGGATAAGTGAGACAGTTGATTAGCTTAAACTGTTTAGGAGGCCCCCAGGCAGTGAGACCGGGACCTGTCCCTAGTGCATGAGCTGGCTTTTTGGAACCTATGGCCTATGCTGAGACACTTTGCTCAGCTTTGATGTAGGGAGGAGGGGACTGGACCTGCCTCAACTGAATCTACCAGGCTGGGCTGACTCCCCAGGGGAGACCTTGCCTAAGAGGAGGTGGGACTGGGGGTGGGTTGTGGGGGAAGGCTGGGGGTTGGGAGGAGGGAGGACAGGGGAATCCATGGCTGATATGAAAAATTAATTATAAAATAAAATACCTTTTTTTAAAAAAGAGAAAGAAAAAAAAGACTTGAAATCCCACCAATCCCTGGGCTTGCTCCAAGCTCAGGACTTGAAATCCCACCAATGCCCACCCTGGAAATTTCTACCCTTTATAGCTCTGCCCAACCCCAAGAAATCCTATATGATCCCCGTCTTCTTCTCATTTCCCTACTGCTTCTCACCCAAGCAGAGGCAGCCACTCTCCTGGGTTCTTCCTTTCCAATAAATATTTTGCATGAGGTTTGCTATGTGGTGTGACTTTGTAATATTTCTTGGCTCTTGACTACCAGAATACCTTTCCCCTTAGAGCTGTAACACTTACAGGTAAGATTAACATATTAAAAATGGCTATCTTACCAAAAGCAGTCTAAATATTCAAAGCAATCCCCACCTAAATCCCAACACAATTCTTTACAGACCTTTGGAAGAACAATACTCAATTTCATATGTGTAGGATAAAAACAGTCAGGTAAAACCTTCCTGACACAGACTTTACCCCAAGACCAGGGCCACAGAAAGAAAAAAAAAACACCCTGACCCTGACTTGACCCCCAAGCCCAAGCCCAGGGCCAAGAAACAGAATTCCACCAATCTCTGGAGCTTGTCTCAAAAATAGGTCAGAGACTCCCACTAATTCCTGAGCATGAAATCCTACCAATCTATGATCTTGTCCCAGAGTCTGACCACAGAATCCCACCATTCCCTAAGATTTCCCCGAGATCAGGTCACAAAAATCCCACCAAATCCAGGCCACTCTGGAAAGCCCCCATCCCTGAAACTCTGTGGAAACCCTGCTTTCTGCTCAGTTCCTACTACTGCTTGCCATAACAGAGGCAGCCACCCTCCTGGATTTTTCCCTCCCAATAAATCTCTTATTTGAGGCTTGTTGTGCAATGTGACTTTGTGGTATTCCTTGGCTCCTGACTGCCAGAATACTTTTCCCTTCAGAACTGTAACTTACACTGGGGAAGCCATTCCCCTCAGAGCTGTAACACTTACAATATTGGAAAGCAAAAAACTCAGGATAGCTAAAAAAAATCCTGTCCTATACAATAAAAGATCTTCCAGAGGGATCTTCATCCCTGATTTCAAGCTGTAATACAGAGCTATAGTAATGAAAACCTTGTGGTACTGCCATAAAAACAGATAGGTTGATCAATGAAATCAACTCTCAGAGGCCTAATATCCAAAATATATAAAGGGTTCAAGAAACTAGACATCAACAAACCAAATAATCCAATTTAAAAGTGGTGTACAGATCTAAACAGAGAGCTTTCAACAGAGGAATATCAAGTGGCCAAGAAATGTTTAACACTTAGCCATCAAGAAAATGTTAATCAAAATAACTCTGAGATTCCTTCCTACACCTGTCAGAATGGCTAAGATCAAAAATACAAATGACAGCACATGCTAGCAGGGATATGGAGCAAGAAGAATACTCCTCCATTGCTGGTTGGAGTGCATATTTATACATCCACTTCAGAAATCAATATGGCAGTTTCTTAGAAAATTGGAAATCCATCTACCTCAAGACCCAGCTATACCACTCCTGAGCATATACCCAAAGGACACTCCATCTTACCACAAATACACTTGTCCAATTATGTTCATTGCAGCTTTATTTATAACAGCCAGAAACTGGAAACAACCTAGATGCCCCCAAAGAATGGATAAAGAAAACCTCAGTCTGGTCTACATACTAGTACATTTGCACAATAGAGTAATACTCAGCTATTAAAAAAAATAACATCATGAAATTTTCAGGCAAATGAATGAAACTATAGAAGACCATCCTGAATGAGGTAACCCACACCCAGAAAGACAAACATAGTATGTACTGACTTATACGTGGATATTAGCTGTAAAGTAAGAGATAATCATGTTGGAGACAGATACAGAGATCCACGGCCAGGTCCAAGGCAGACCTCCAGGAGTCCAGTTGATGGGGGAGAGGAGGGATTCTGTGAGCAAGGCATATCAAGACCATGACTGGAAAAAGTACAGAGACAACTATCCAAACTAGTGGAAACGCATGAACTGTGGACCAATAGCAGAGGAGCCCCCATGGTACTGGACTGGGCCTTCTGGAGAGTTAAGACAGTTGTTTGGCTTGAACTGTATAGGGGGCCCCCAGGCAGTGGGATCAGAACCTGTCCCTAGTGGATGAGCTGGCTTTTTGGAACCTAGTGCCTATGATGGGACACTTTGCGCAGCCTTGGTGCAGGAAGGAGAGGCTTGGACTTGTCTCAACTAAATGTACCAGGCTCTGCTGACTCCCCATAGGAGACCTTGCCCTGGAGGAAGTGGGAATGAGGGGGGATGTTGGGGGGGTGGAGGCTGGGGGCAGGAGGAGGGAGGACAGGGGGATCTGTCATTGGTATGTAAAATGAGTAGAAAATCTCTTAATTAAAAAAATTATTTAAATAAAAAAAGAGATAATCTTGCTACAATCCACAGAACCAGAGAAGCTAAGTAACAAGGAGGGCTCAAGAAGGTAAGCATAAATCTCCTGGTAAGGGGAAATAGAATAGATTTTATGGGTAGACTCAGGATGGGTGGGGATGGGAACAGGAGGGATCAGGTGGGGGAGAAATGGAGGGAGAGAGTACTGGGACAGATGGCTGAAATTGGGGAGCATTTCAGGGGCAAGGTAGAAACATAGTGAAATAGAAACTCCCAGAAATCTAGGAGGGTAAGCCTAGCAAAGACTCTAAGTGATGGGGGATACAGAGCCTGAGCCAGCCATCTTCTGTAACCAGACAAGTCTTCCAATGGCGGGACTAGGACACCAACCCAGCCACAAAACCTTTGACCTACAATTTGTCCTGCCTGACTGACACTGCCTGGAGGGCCAGAACCCCGAGGCTAGATAGCCCAGAGACATAAAGTACAACCAAACCCATCTGGCACAAAAGAAAAAGAAAACATGTCAGTGAAATGATTCCTAATGATACTCTGCTATACTCATAGACTAGAGCCTAGCATTATTGTCATTGGAGAGGCTTCATCCAACAACTGATGGGAACAGATGCTGAGACCCCCCAAGCCAAACATTAGGTGGAGCTTGGGGAATCCAATGGAAGAGGAGGAGGAAGAAGAATTGTACGAGCCAGAGGGGTCAAGGACATCGTAAGAAAACCTACAAAATCAATTTAACCTGGGCTCATAGGAGCTCACTGAGGCTGAAGGGACAATCAGGGAGCCTGTACAGGTCTGACCTAGGTCCTCCGCATATATGTTATGGTGGTATAGCTTGGTGTTCTTGTGGGACTCCTAACAGTGGGATTGGGGACTGTCTCTTTTCCCTGCTTTTAGGATCCTTTTCCTCCTACTGGGTTCCCTTATTAGCCTTAATATGAGGGTATGTGCCTAGTTTTATAGCAACTTGATATTCCATGTTTGGTTTATAACACTGGGAGGCCTACCCCTTTCTAAATGGTAACAGAGGAAGAGGGGATCTAGGGTAGAGTGAAGGTTGACGGGAGGGACTGGGAGGAGAGAAAGAAGGGGAAATTGCATTCAGGATGTAACATATGAGAGAAGAACTAAAAAAAATAGCACTAGGGCAAAAAAAAGCTGGGCATGTCAAGAGGCAGAGACAGGTGTATCTCTGTGAGTTTGAGGCCAGCCTGGACCACATAGTGAGTTTCTGGACATCCAGGACTATGTAGAGAGACCCTGTCTCAAGAAAACAAAAACAAAAACGATTAGCACTAGGGGATAGAAAGATGGCTCAGTGGTTAAGAGCACTTGTTGTTCTTGTAAAAAAAAAAAACCCTGATTCAGTTCCCAGTACCCACATGATGCCTCACAACTGTAGTGGGTAGCCATTCCAGCTTTGACCTGGAAGTTCCAACCCCCACTGAGGCTTCAGTAATAGTCATGCCTACAAGGCGGGGCTGAGAGAGGACGCTGAAGATCCGAGATCCAGATGCAGGGGCTCTCTTGTTTCCTGGACCCTGGAAGCTGGAGGTAGACTGAGCAGAGTTCTCCAGAGAACACTCCTGGACTGCACTACACCTTTCCCAGACCCTGTAACCTATCCCTTCACTTGTAAGTTACCCCACAAAATAAACCTCCCTTTTAACTATGTGGAGTGGCCTTAATAATTTCACCAATACACAACCACAGGTTTCTTCAGTTCCAAATGATCCAATGACCTTTTCTGAATTCCACAGGCTCCATGCACATACATGATGCCCATACATACATGTAGGGAAAGCACTCATATACATAAAAGAAATAGATTTAAAAAAAAAACAGCACTAAAGGTGTTTGAGTGGTATGAGTATAAGTAGGAGATTTAAGAATAGCACTGAACCATTCCTGTCCCTATAAAACATCATGTGTATATTTGCACCTTTCTCCATTAAAAGTTCTGCAATCTGGTCTTTATTTTGCTATAGAGCAAGTAAAAGTGGTGTGGAGCCATCCTGAGGAGGGAAAAAACAAAACACAAAAACAATTTACAGCATGTGAAAGATATATTTCTCAACTGATGAAAAATCTTTTTAAAATGTTACAAATATAAATAGAACTAATTTTTTATGTTAAAATAAATAGTGTAAATCATCTAAAATGTTACAAACATAAATAGCACAGTGAGGAGATGAACTGGTAACTCTTCCTTGGTTTCCAGCTGCACCCCACAGGGACAGGCTGCTCCTGCTCTTTGAAACCTCTCTAAAACTTGCTCCAGTCTGGTGCCAAGATTCTTCACTTTAGTGTGGCTATATTGGTTTTCTCAACTAAAACAAGAATGTCTTGAAAGCAGAAACACTATCTTTTATCTCCATTGCCCCAACCCTAAAACATGGTTGTTGTGGAATATTAGTTTAGGATGTATTACATTTATTTATGCTGTGGAATATTTGTTTAATGTGTTGTTGCATTCTTTTACATTGCTGTAAAGCTGTGTTACTTTGCCTCTCTAAAATACCTGATTGGTCTAATAAAGAGCTGAATGGCCAATAGCTAGGCAGGGGAGAGAAATAGGTGGGGCTGGCAGGCAGAGAGAATAAATAGAAGGAGAAATCAAGGAGTGAGAAAAGGAGAAGAGGACACCAGGGGCCAACCACCCAGACACACAGCCAGTCACCGAGTAATAAGGAAAGAAAAATATATAGAATAAAGAAAAGAAAAGAAAACCACAGAGACAAAATGTAGATAAAGATAAATGGAATAATTTAAGTTAGAAAAGCTTCCCAGAAACAAGCCAAGCTAAGGCCAGGCATTCATAAGTAAGAATAAGTCTCCATATACTTATTTGGGAGCTGGGTGGCAGATGCCCCCAAAGAGTAAAATACTCAACTACACATGGTAGTAAATGTTTTGTTTCTGTTGGATGAATGAGCTAAATTGTCATTTCCAGAGCCGACTTTCTCAGTCTGTATTTCAAATAATATTTACCGTTCCAGGAGCACCACAGAGAATGAAATATTCCATTATTAAAGAACTATGAATATAGGCCCAGTATTAAATCCCTTTGACTTAAACCCATGCATGATAGCACTTTTGTGAAGAACAGTCACACTTAAGGAAGGGCCTCAAGGATATGGTGGTCACCATTTTCCAATAATGTGAATGCTTGCACAAGGTTAGGGGTGAAGATCATTTGAGTCTCTTCTATTTAGGGTAGCAGGAACCAGGTACCATTGTCAGGTGTTCCTGCTCCAAATGGATCCTTCAGGAAATTGCTCTGAATTAAAAGACAGTTCAATTAAGTTTCATGACTAATTGCTATAAGATGCAAGATTTGTATCTCAGCAGCTAAAAAATCTCAGTACAAAATTTTATTCTCACATATATCAATAACCTAATTGCAATATGAAAAACTACATTTTAGTAACTAAAGTTATTTTTATTTTAGGCAAAATATAAACCAGAAGTAAACACATACAGTTAATCAATTAAAAACTCTAATAGTGACTTCTGAGTGGTCGGATTAGCTGCAAGAGGGCAGCAGCCCACATGAGATGGTACTAAGTTCCCAGTTATCCTCGAGGGTCAGCAGAAGAAGGAGCTTGGTATTAGGGGTATAAGAGTGGTTCTCTGTTTTGATTAATAAGCTAGGTTATCTCAAGGCCTTTTTAAAGTCAATATTTATTTTATCAAACTATAAGTGTTGTTTTCCCAGTTAAAGATCATTTTCATCTGCTCGTATAAATGTGGGATAATTGAACAATGTCTTCTTTGTATTTCCATTCCATATGTGCCTGCATGCCTCTGATTACAACTGTATTCTCATTTTCCCTGTTTCAACCTCATATCTGAGAGACAAACTGTGTTTGTACAATTTATTAATAGCAACACAATTTCCAGTTATAAAATCCTCTTTTTCAGTTGTAAAACCCAATCATAAGAAATGTTTTTGCAAAGATCTCCATGGATGGAGCCGGGACCAGGTTGCTCAGTAAAGGTGACAGCATGCCAGCTCCACTGTAGACCCCTCGTGTGGCCCATGGCCCTTGGGCTTCAGAGTGGCTGCCAGAGGCTCCTTGACTGGCAGTGACCACTGCTGACCTTCACTGCTGAATGGAACTCAGGTCCTACTGTTCGCTGAGAACCGAGGGAGGGAGAAACTGAGGTCACAGTGACTCACAGGGGCATACATGTTTCCATGTAAGACTCCTTGACCCAGATGCACAAGCCTGCAGCCAGATATACACTCATATTTAAGAACAACAATATTTACTAGAATCACTTCAGAAATGTTTCCAGGGCTCTGGGGACATGAGATTGCTATGTACATCTTTTGTATCCAGCAGGAAAAGTAGGTGAAAGGGCAAGGAGGGCAAAAAGAAAAATTATTAAATTAATGCCACCAATAATTTTTAAAATAAATAGTAAGTGGACCCTTGACATTCTGGAATGAGTAAATTATTTAAGAGAACAATGTGTTAAGATTGAATGTCAGGGTGAAAGGCAAGGGGAGAATGGATGTAGTGAAAGGTGGTCTCAGGCAGGGGAGACCACTGTGTCGGTGTCTGGTGTGGTGATCACTCTGGTGCATGTCATCCCACACCACACACTGATGGCACGTCAAGAGGCAAACACAATTGGGGTCACGCACTGTGGCAGCCTTGCTCATTCCTTACAATATCTTGTCTCCAGATTCCTGAGTACTTCACCATTTTCTTGAAAAAAAAATGTGGTTTGCTATTTTATTTTAAGATGCCAAAGATTGTCTAAGACTTTGCAGTGTCTCCTGTAAGACTTTCAAAATAGTTAAGATTCAAAAGTTATGAAAAAGGTTTGGCACATTCAATGTTGAATTCTACACATGGAAAAAAAAATGGAATTCCGAGGCCTTTTGAACATGTTCTATACGTAGCCGCACACGCCGTGGACTTGTCCGGTTTCACAATATGAAATCCTCAGTTGTTTTCTAAAGTAATTCAGAATAAAAACACATTCACAACCTGTAGCCGGCACAGCATACCTGAGTGAGAATGTTTAACCCCATCTAAAACAGTAACTTAAACCCTTTGTCAACATCCCAAAGAAAAATAGTAAGACAGAAATGTAAGACTTGAAAGACAGCGATGGGCGGAGATAAGTTTCCAAGTCCCGGTGTCTCATATTTAATACGTCTTCACCTAAATAAACAACAACAGTAATGGTAACGACAAAAACTCAAGTTTATGAAAACTCAGGAAAACGTAATTTTCTGTCTCACACGTTACAAAGCGATTAAGACCACTCTGCTGATGTACGGTGGAGCCACAAATGCATGCGGGCTCTTTAAGAACTTGGTTGTTGTTGTTGGGGAAAGGGAGTGAAATGTCAGAGTGTTTTAATTCAGCAAACAAAAGCTCCTCAGTTGGCACTGACAGGCTCTGGGGCCTCATTTTCGCTGCTATAGTCTGATTTGGGATCATCTTCGTAGTCGTCATAGGCTTCCATTTCATCCGCTCCATTAATCATGTCGTTCCCAGCCAGGCTTGCGCCGTCCATCTTCATACCATACGTGCTCTGGATGACAGGGAGGCTGGGCTCTGGGCTGGCAGAGGTGCTAGAGCAGTCAGATGTCATCTGAGGTGATGGTGTGGTCGTTGCCATAGTAATAGCACCAGGATACACAACACCTGTTCCTGTGGTGATGGGAATCTGAGGCTGTTGCCCCACAGTGAAGAACTGTCGCATCTCCTGCCTCCGGGAGCGCATCAGTTGCTTGTACTCCCCAATCTGGAGCTTCTTGCCATCCACGATGCACGTGCGCTTCGGCCGGGGTTTGTACTTGTAATTTGGGTACTTCTCTAGGTGGATTTTGCTTAGCCGGGCCTGTTCTTCATAGTAAGGTTGCTTCTCCTGGTTGGACATGGATTTCCAGCGAGATCCTTAGATTTTGCTAATGTTGGAGTTATGCATGTCAGGGAAAGCCTGAAGAATTTTCCTCCTTTCGTCCTTTGCCCAAACCATGAACGCATTCATTGGTCGCTTGATGTGAGGCTCGCTGCTGGCACGGCCGCGGGCATCCTGTAGACGCGTGCTTCAGCCACAGTGGCGCCTCCTGTTGGCCAACAATAATACTGCTGTAGTTTAGCTGCAGAGCCATTCACTGCTTTGCTTCCCTCTGCATCTTCGGGCCGAGTAAGATCGATGACGCCTGGGCCCAGCTTCCCATCTTCACCTGACTTCCCTGTTAACTGGGGTCCCAAGTTCTCAAAACGTGTTCTTTCCTTCTCATTCCTGCAGTTGCTCAGCCCCATGTTGTTCATGGAGGACAGTTTCCCATCAACCCCGTGTGGCTGCTGTTGCTGCTCCCGCTGGATCTGTTCTCGCATCTTCCGAGCCTCCTGAATGGCTTTCATCACTGTGTCCTGGTCCCCAAACAGGGCAGGAGAGTTGAGACTGGACAGGATATCTAAAGAGGATCCTCTCCCCAGGCTTCCTCCAATGGGGCTGGGGATGCTGCTCTTGTTTGGCAGGTTGACAGGGCTGGTTTTGCTGGCTGGGAAGAGGCTCTGGGTGGGAGATGTTGGGGACTTCACAGGCTCTGCTGTCTTGGGCCTGGATGAGAGATTCAGCGGCTGGGCTGTTGTTTCATCCTTAACTTGAGTTACAGGGCTGGTCCCTCTCTTTTCATTTTTTATCCCAGTAGGTGAGACCGTCCCTGCTGTGTTTGGTGGCTGTGGAGTTGATGGCATCTTTGCTCCAGGTGACACCTGCATGCTGGCCAGCTGAGCGGCATAGAGCTGCTGGAGCTGTAAAGGGCTGAGTCCAGGATGTTAGAAGCCTCAACACAAAGACAAGGCTAAAAGGAAACCACGGGGAGGGGAAGTATGAGGGTGCTGCTAGCTAGTAGACAGATGGCTTCTGGGACAGCCCACCAGCTCCTCTGGCGACTTCATTTCTCAGTGGCTGCTTATAAGTGGGGTGATCTGCTCTTGTCACTCAAGGGGAGCTCTGGAGACATGCCACAGGGCTAGATGTATTGAGGCTTCCTCTGCCAACTCCTAACTACAGGCAGTTCTGCTATGTTGTAACTTTAACCTTCCTGAACCCAGGCCTGGTTGCTTACAGGGAGCCTTACCCAGAGCCCCTCAGTGGGAGCAAGTCAGTGAACAGGACAGCCCAGAATCTGAGCATCAGGGCAAAGAAGAGCTCCATCAAATTTTTCAAGCCATTTTGTCACTTGAGAGAAAGTAGTAAAACTTCATATTTATTTCAGGAGTGCTCCAGGCCATACCTAATGGCAATAACTAGGTCTAGCCAAGAGATGACCGGCTGTGTCATTAGCTGTGAGCGCTCTCCAGAAGCTGTTGAAGGTACTGATAGGAATATTTGTTCTTAATATTGATTTGGGGATTGGAACTTTGTTCTTGTACATTGATTTCATATGAGGAGGAGGAGGTCACTTTTCAAAAACAAAATGAGTATTTATTATGTCTTACTGATTGCTTGGACTCTCTGTCTCCTCCTCCCCTCCACTCCTCCTCATGTTTCTCCCTCTTCTTTGGCTTCTGCTCTCACTGGTATGTTCGTTTTCGTTTTGTTTTGCTTTTTTAAATTGTGCTGCATAGGTAGAACGTTATATGGCTAGTGTTGTATTGTATGTAAATTAATTTTGCACAAAGGCAAACATTTAGCATAGTAGTTAATTTTGTTTGTTTTTATGACCATGCCAAAATAATATTCTGGGCTGGTGGAGAACAAAAGACTGTTCTTTAAGATTGAAACTTGATTTGCTTGTAGAAAAAAAAAGAAATAAGAAAGAAAAACAAACACACACACTCACAGATGCTGGTTTCGTAACTGTTACAAGCACTGGATATAAATGGTATTTTTATCACTGACTAATGTGAAACTGGTATGGAAACTACATGAACAAAAGTCATCTGTTTCGACTCGTGTGGGCTTGCCTCACAGTTGCTGGATCTGAGTCATTTTTATGTCTTGTTATTTCATTTATTTATGCAAAATACATGTGTATAGGAACTTCTTGTCAGCTCCAGCTCTGCCTCGGCACTGGGTCCAGGAACTTCTAGCCATGTTCTCAAACACAAAGCCTGTCTGGGAATGATCAGTGTGAATGCCTCTCATTGGTTTCAGGCAGTGATGCTGTATTCTAATCTAAATTTTGTGCATACACAGTTTATTCTATTTATTAGCCACATTTGGCTCTAAATATCCATGGGAATGGAGAATGACAATCACAGAGATCACTTACATCAGTGGGGCTTAAACAAAGTTTTTATGACTTCACCATCTCATTTTTAGAGTTTTCTAATTGTGTAAATATAACATAGAAATAGAATTTATTTTTGGTTCATGAATTCCTAGTGACATATAAGTTATGTGTCTTCTTTCTGTTCTCTATCCATATGTGTTGCTCCACACTAAAAGCTGACCAGTCACATTTAGTGTGGACAGAGAGCTATCAGCTCCAGTGAGGCAGTGTTCATCCTCAGCCAAGACAGCAGGACCCCTACCTGTTCTCATGTGGTCCAGAACCCACTGGTCCCCCAGCTCAGACTCCCCCCTCTTTCCTTATAGAAAGCTGAGGAGTTGCACACACTCAGTTTCCAGCAGAGCGAGGAGAAAGTCAGTTTGCTTGTGAATCCAGATCCATCTCCCCAGATAGTTCTGTGGCCCTGTAATGGCAAGAAGCGCGAGTTTCATTTTAGAGGTAAAGATCTGCCAACAAGATTAGTATTAACCTCACAGTACCAGTCAAGGGGGTTCTGAAGTCACCTTCCTGCAACATTCCCTCTTTTACACTAGCTTTAAATCAAAACCCAAGTTTGTCTCCATGAAAGAACTCATAGGATCAGGCTTTTCTTTGTCAACTGGAAATAGTGCTATTGTTAGACAGTCCTCTTGTTAGTGAATGGGCTCTATGGAAGAGGAAAGAAGGAAGAGAGGAAGGACTAAGGGGACAGAGAGAGAGAAGGTCCTTCCATGGACATGTGAAGCCTGGTTGGCAATTTCTCTTCCTCACTGGCAAATTCCAGGCCATGTTGTTGTTTTCACAAACACTCTCTCAGCCTTTCGGGTTTGCCTCACTTGGTATTTGATACCTTCTAGCCTGTCCTGGGCCTGAATTCCTTCGCCAAGGCCTGACACAGACTCCCAGGCCATGTTCTAAATTCAGGTGTGGGCTCACAGAGCTATTCTGCTGGTCAAATGCTGGCCTCCTCTGGCCAGTAGCCCTATGGGAGCCAGCAGTGCTAAAGAAGGGGCTGATCCCTCTAGAGCTGAAACCAGGCTTCAGTAAAGCCAGGCTGTATCTCTAGTATACAACCTCCTGAGCCCGGAGCTCAGCAATTAGGGATGAGCACCTTCCTCAGCTGAAACATGGCCTGGCCACACTGATGCCACCCAGGAGGTTGCTGTTCTCTCGTCATTCATTTTCAGTAAATTGACTTTACCAATTCCTTAGGGAAAGGAAACGAGAATTCCTTCATCGTTTTGAGCCATAGAAGTCCTGTACCAAGTGCCAACAACTGCAAAGAGATGTGTCTAGAGGAACAGACTGACATGATGGCGGGGTCTGCCTCTTACCTAAGAAAGCCTTGCCTGCTGTCCACATTTCCTCCGAGGACTGGGCTGGCTCTTGGCTCATTCTGAAAGTAGAATGACAGTGGTGACCTTACTGGTCTCACTTGCACTGCATTTTTTTAGGTCCTCTACCCCTGACACGGCTTCTTTGTAAGCAGCTATTCCTCCTGCCAATCACATTGCTTCTGATGCCACATGCTCTTGATCAGGGCTATGCACATCAAAAATAGATTGAAAATCATGATATGTAAGCAAAGTTCTTTTTTGCCCCCATCCCATCATTTCCAAACACTTATAACCTGGCACTGGGGATGCTCGAGGGCAGAGATGGAGTGACTGGGGAAGGGCTGAAAAAGTAAGGCTTCCTGCCTGCAGAGTCCCTTCTATTGACAAAGGAGTTGGAGGCAGGCGGTAGGTGATGTTTCTTGCTGGTGTCTTAGTTCCATGGAAGTGCAGGCATAGAGCAGGGCTTCACTGTGGGCACCCTTGGAGTCTGAGGAATGTGCAAATACTACGGTCATTGCTGCACATTGCAGGTCTGCTGGTGAGTACCCTCCATTGTCTTCCTTCCTTCGCCATATGTGTGCTTGCTTGCTCGCTTGCTCACTCGCTCACTCACTCACTTGCTAGCTAGCTTTCTAATGCGATCTTCATTGTGTCCTCCAGCTTGTAGACATCAGGATGTTTAGGGCTTGTTCTGGCTCATTCTTGTATTTGCCAAGTACAATTTTGAATTACCCTATACAAGCCTCTAAGCTGTTAATGCATAACTTATCTTTCTGTAACTCTTTTCTTTGCCTACATTGTAATTTGTTTGTGATGTATATTGTGAGATTGTATTCTATGTTAATTTAATCAGCACAACTCACTGACATGCTGGACTGACATGCTGGCTGCTGTTTTGAAGTGTAAAGCTTGTGTAGGGCTGTCCGGACAACTCCAACTCTGTTGTCAAGGTACTGTGCATTGGTTCCCATAGCAACACTGTGGGTGTGACCCTTTAGACTCTAGGGATATTCAGCACACCCTCCAGCAAATTTTAAGTGCAGATTTTCTTTATTGAAATTCTATGAATACCACAGGTACCTACTTGGCCCATGGCTGGTAACTATTTTGGGCAATTAGAAAAACAAACAAGCATTAAAAAACTAGTGTCAATTGCTGCTTTGAATATGTTTGAAAGTCTGAAAATGTAAATAGTTTATCAAAAAAAAATCTTGTACAGTCCAGTGTAAAGTTTTTAAATGACCTGAAGGGTTACCATCACAGCTTTCGCACACTCTCCTCTGGATAGTGAAAAAAAGAAGTTGGCTAAGGACTTAAAGAGATGGGAAATTGGAATCGAAAGGAGCGGCTCACTGCCCTTAGCTTTGTCGCATACACAGACCTCTTGGATCTTGCTGGACAGTATTGGCATGAGACAACCTCAGCATGGAACACCCTCCAGTGGAACTTCTCCAGGGCTTCCCTGCTCTGCCTCACCATCAAGGGAAAAGATGAGAGAGAAAGGCGTGCCGTCTTTGTCCATCCTGGAATATGTTGGCACCTGAGCTACTTTTCGCCCTCTTTGCACAAGGTGCTTTCCTGATATGTGTTAGACATGCCATCCTTGGGTGATAATGTCTATGCCACGATGGGGCTCAGCCCGCGGGGGAGTGTCTATAGGAACTGCCTATTTATGCTCATTTACCTCAAGACTGTCCTCTACCCTGAACTAGCTGTCATCACTCCATCTTTTGTACTGCTGTTGACACTTACCAATTAAAGATAAATTTTGTTTTATGAAAAAAAAAAAGAAATGTTTTGCTTTCTTGTGTGGTTTTACACTAACTCAAAAAAGTCTTTGGTGAAAAGAGATAAGAAAAATATTTTTGCCTTTAACAAATTCAATGTTCCTGCAACTATTTGCCATGAATGCATAGAAGAAATCTGTAGCCCCTAAAAAGCCTTTGAAAGTATCTGTACCTTTGATACCTTTGATTGATTAACTCCCTACAGAGTATTTTCATTCAGTGAATGCCTGAACTTCTGTGGTGGAAAACAGAGCCATGTGTGTCAATATTTTATAAAACAATATATTAGAGGTGGATTGGAAATAGAAGCTTTTTTACCTTTGTTTTAGCTTCAATATTTGCACTATGTTCAAGGAGCTGGGAAGCTATGAATGTGTTTTCACTGTGCACTGCATAGTGGAGGGCAGTGTTTCCAAGAGCATCCACAGCATTTGGTTTAGCACCATGCTGTAGCAAGAGAGCCACACATTCCTCATGCTGATGCTGTGAGGCCTGTAGGTGTTACATAAGTAAATAAGTCATCAATTCAACTAAAACTAAGCATTCCACAGGTTTCATCAATTACTTATCATTAAATGAGACACATTCACTTTTTATTCTAAGAATTTCTTTCTTTCTTTTTTTTTTTTTTTTTTTTACTTTTTGAGACAGGGTCATGTATGCAGCTCAGCCTTGCCTGAATTCAAAATTCTCCTGCTTGAGTCTCCCAAGTATTAGGATTACAGGTGTGCATCAAAACACCAGATAATATAAGCACTTCTTAATTATTTATTAATTCTTTGAGAATTTCATACAATGTATATTGATCATACTCACCCCAACGCCTCCTCCTAACTCCTCCCAAATCCAGTCCCACCTCTGTATACTCCTCAACTTCATGTCATCTTTAAAAAACAATAATAAATAACTCACTGACTCCAATTTGTTCTGCCCATATATTCCTGATGTGGGATCATCTACTGGGATGTGGTCAACCTACTAGTAGCCATACCCTTAAAGAAAGCTAACTATCCCTTCCCCAGAAGTCACCAACTGTCATTAGCTCCTAAGTTAGAGATGGGGCTCACAGAACCCCTTTCCCACTTCATGCTAGAATGGCTTGATCTTGCTCAGGTCTTGGTCAGGGAATCCCTGCTGCTGTGGGTTCATGAGTGCATCAGTCCTGTCACGCCCAGAAGACACTGTTTCACTCTGGTCCTCCTTGACCTCTGACTCTCACAGTCTTTCAGTGTGGGGAATCAGACCTACCCAAGACTCCCCTAGAGACTCTGATGAAAAGACAAAGGGGACTTTTAGCTCTGTATCCTTGTCCAGAAGCAGACTTAGCAAGACAATCTAGGGATAGATCCAGTGCTTCAAAAGAGTCAAAGCTGAAGCTTCTGGTGACCCAACTCTTCCTCCTGGGCTGTGGTTATCTGTCCTTAGGCAACTGTGTCTGAGATGTTCTCTTTGCCAACATTGTCTTAGCTCTTGATGGCCTTGGCTATTTTTCCTTTTGAAAAATACCATATATGAGGCTGTACTTCTTAATAAACTTACCTGGCATAAGTCATCAGCTTATGCACAACCTCCTGGTCCCAGTTATTGCTTTTGTCATATTTCTCATCCACAGTCCTCCCAATCAACACCTCTCCATGGGACCCTTGTTCCTATTGGTTTGCCTCATTTCAGGCTTCTGTCTTGTGATGGTCCCTGAGCCTTCTGGGAAAGGGTACAATACAGATGTCCCATTTATGGCTAAGCACTCCACAGACACTTCCTTTCTGCATTTAGATGAGTTATGAGTTTCTGTGTTAACCATTACCCAGTACACAAGTCCAAGAATTTAAGTCTAATTAATCCATCTCATACAGAAACTGTTGTCTGTACATCTACCTTAATTAGGGGTGTGCAGTTGTCATCGTCATAGACATTAATGTTACAGTTTCTATTAGAAGAGTTACCACTCCCAAATGGCCATGTGCACGAGCATAATGCCGTGCAGTTCTGTGGAAATAAGAGAACTTTTTAGAAAATAATGGAGATCTATGTCAAAGCATATTTATCCATATAATTTTAAAAATTAAATAGTGTCTAACTTTCTTCTGAAGGAAGATTATTTTTCTTCATTTCTTCCAATTCTGGGGACATAAGACAAGGCCTGCCCCATTCAGGGCAAGTGCTTTATCATGACAACATCCATGCTTGGAATAGCCTGTCTGAATAAAAGTAGAAAGCCCAGTAGATTTAATTCAGCTTGGATTTAATCCTACTCTAATCTGATACCTACTACCTGATCTTGAAATTTCTGGGATTTTTGTGAGCTCCATAAGTCAATCTCCTTATCCATATGATGGGGGTTAAACATAGTAGCTATCTTCCATAGCACTAATGTGATGCTTCAATTTCAATTCTGTACAAAGCATGTACAAGTGTTTCCAGCATCTGACAGCTTAGTATTTGATGGACACAATGATGATTAGTATTCCTACTACTAACAAATACAGCATTTCAATGAAGTGAAATACTAGAATTATTCCTACTATGCAGACATACAGACATATAAAGATTATGGGGTGTGATGGGGGGAGAGATCTCATTTTACCTAGTGTGTGGAAGTATTCAGAGGACAACTTGTGGAAGTCAATTTTTATCCACCATGTGGGTCTCAGGAATGGAACTCAACTTGTCAGGGTTGGCAGCAAGCACCTCTAGCTACTGAGTTAGTCTCTCAGGCTCAAGAATTACATATTTAGAAAAGTGTGTTTTTAGCTGCAGAAGGCACAGGTATGTTTTTCAGATGGGAATGATCTTGAAATTGTATCTCAACTTACTAGGAAGCTACTAGGAGCTGGGGTTGCATACCAATGAACATCATGTCTTCCTTAAAATGATCTTTATTTCACAGTTTAGTGTCTATGACATTGGAATTCCACTTACAATTTATGATGCTTTATAACTAACAGCATTTTTCAATTTTTCTTAACATACAAAACAAAAATTTAACACACTCTCCCTAACAAGACCTTATTGTATGATGACACAAAGGAAAATAAATATTTTCAGGTTTACCCCAATTCTACTCATAAATGGGGGACATGATATATCCTGGGCTATTTTTTATATCACGTCCATATCAATAGTACTCCAACTCGGATACCTCAACTATAGTTAATACATAAGACAACCTTAGGGAGTATCCAAGTTCTCAAGTCTTCCCCAAAATTCTCCTCTTGGAACTAGTGGATACGATTTGACCTAGGCATTTAGGTTTGGAAGAAATTCATTTTCAGGCCTAAGAGTTGAGGTTTTTCAGTTGACCCATCCTCTACAGTTGAAGTGAAAAAAAAAAAAAAACAAGTCTTCACTAGCCTTTTCTTGGTGAGCACGTTAGACAGTGTATCTATGTACTGCTTCCCACCTCTCTCTCAGAACGTTGGGAGTTGATCCTTCCATGGCACAGCAAAACTCCCCCCTCGCCCGTCTTAATCAACACACCTACTCAGTTGACTCAACCACTTTCCCAAGTTGGCCCCACCTGTCACCAACAGCCCCTTCATCTTCTGCTCCTACTCACTTCCAAGTTCTATTACCTGTTCCTCTTATCTGTGTCGTTTACACCGTTTACCCGGTAGGTGAGGAAACGCTCCACAGTAGCTACAGCGCCGACACTTGCAGCATGATGGATCTGTCCCACCGCGCAGTATCCAGTGATGTATCTGGAAATTGGGTGGCTATCACCACTAGCACACCCAAAGCCACAGGCGGGTAGAGGAGCAGCCAGGCACCCAACCCCTCCTCCTGGACCAAAAGATCCTCTTCATGGGGAGGCCAACCGGCCAGCCTGTCCCGCCCTCACCCACCCCCACTCCCACTTCCTGGTAAAATTTTGAAATAAAGCCAGCAAGTCTCTCCACCCTGCCACATGAGAACCACTAGGCCGGTGGTTCAGTGTCCATCAGCCACCCCCTCTGTAGCCTGGCAACACTGCTAAGCCAAGTGCGTGTTTATGGGTACACATCTCCTCGAGCTTTCCAACCAGGAAAACTTGCAGTTCAACAATGGAGGATTTCCTCGCGTCTCTTAAGTGCGTGCGTGCACACCTTAACGACAGTTCCAGCAAGGAAGGCTTCAGCTTCTGCCTACCGTTGTTTGTTGTTGTTGTTGTTGTTGTTGTTGTTGTTGTTGTTGTTGTTTCTGTCGCCTAGTAATACACTAAATGCAACTTAGCGAGGACCCGCCTCAGACTCATGACAGGAGCCTAGTCAACCCTGCACCCTGCACTCGTGAAATGCCATGTCAATCACATCACCCCAGCAGACCTGTGTAGCCTCCAAAGGCCAAACACTAAAGGCAACTGGGTCAGGATTCTGGTCCTTCACAGAACTGCAGTTCTCTCTCTCTCCTGCCCCAAACGCCAAGTGACTCCAAGTTCCCAGGCAGCCCTGTGGTTCTGAATGACATTTGTTATTTACTATTCCTGATTAAACCAACTCTTAGGAGATGGAATCGAGAAGGTCAGAAGTTACCCTTCACTACATAGAAGTTCAAGGCCAACCTGGGATACATATCTTGTCAAAAAAAAAAACACGGGCTGAGGGGACCTAGAATAAATTGTAGGGGAAAGAGGTCAAGGAAAAACACCCTGACCCTCACTTGACCCGAGGACCAGGGCTTGAAATTGCACCAATCCCTGAGCCTACCACAGAGTCAGGTTGCAGAATCCCACCAATCCCTGAGCACAGAATCCCACCAATCCCTGAGCACAGAATCCCACCAATCCCTGAGGTCCCTGAGCTTGAAATGCCACCAGTCCCTGAGCTTGCCTCAGAATCAGACCATCAAAATCCACCAATCACAAACCACCAGGGAAAGCTCTGCGCCAGAACCAGGTCTGTGCCCTGTTGAGTTTGCTGCTGTTTCTCACTAAAGGCAGCCACACTCCTGGATTCTTCCTTCCCAGTAAATCTCTTGCATGAGGTTTGTTACACTGTGTGACATTTTCACTGGAGCAGAGCACAGCTTAGCAATTTTTGCCTGAGTTGAGCAGAGCAGAGCAGAGCAGAATTGCCACCAAAACTTTCTCCTAGCCGAGTTGTTACACTCTAGAGAACCTAAGCAGAGCCTAACAACTCAGGTGAAACCCTCCCCTGCTGGAGCAGAGTTATTACATTGGGGAAACCTTTCTCTGGAGCAGAACTGTAAGCCACTATGCTTACAGTGACTTTGTGGTATTCCTTGGCTCCCGACTGCCAGGATACTTTTCCATCTGAGCTACAATGCTTACATAAATTACATTGGGAAAGGAAATATTGGTTGGTTGGAGTGAATTCTACCCCCCACCCCACCCCAAATAGAGAAGCAAAAAGAGGTGTTTTTTAAGCCAATAAATTTATATGTTGTATAATCTGTACTTTGTGAATTATGATATTTTAATAAATTCAAGCTGTGATTTTTTTTCTTTTTAGCATTTCATTTTTCTGTAGGACATTATGGGGTGTTTTTTAGAAGTTAAATGACTAAAACCAGCATGCTTATTTATTTCCCTCTATAATATAGACATTTTAAAAAATGAATGACCTTTTCTGCTTTTTGTTGGGTTTTTTTTTGTAGGAGGATTTTTCTGTCCCTCCTGCCAGCTCCCAAATCATGATGTGGAGACTTCTTATTAATTATGAAAGCTCGGCCAATAGCTTAGGCTTGTTCCTAACTAACTCTTATAACTTAAATTAACCCATTTCTGTGAATTTACTTTCTGCCTTGTGGCTTTATTACCTTTACTCTGTACTGTTCGTGCTGCTTTCTTTGAGTCCTGACATCTCCTCTCAATGCCATTATTATTATTATTACTATTATTATTATTATTATTATTATTATTATTATTATTATTATTCACAGCATTCTCTCTGCCTCAAAAATCCTATCTATCTATTGGCCACTTAGCTTTTTATTAAACTAATCCTAGTGACAAAACTTCACAGTGTACAAAAAGATTATTTCACAATTTTTTGTTTTGTTTTGCCTTAAGTTTTGGTTTTGTTTTGTTTGGTTTGGTTTTGGTTTTGGTTTTGAGACAAGTTCTTGAATTCTGGAAGTCCCCTTACCTCAGCCTCTCACATGCTGTGATTATAAACATACACTACCATGCCTGGATTTTTACCCTCTGGTACTGGGGGTGTCCCTTGTACATGTTGGACAAATACTAAGATACTGAGCTTCACCTTAAGTACCCTTATTAAAATTTTGTAATTGGAAGGCAGAACCAGGTGGATCTCTGAGTTCAAAGCCAGCCTGGTCTATAGAGTGAATTTCAGGCCAGCCAGAGCAACACATAGAAACCCTGCTTGGTGGGGAGGAGGGGAGATGACAAATATCTTTATTCTTTCAGATAACTTTGGGTAAATTACTCTAAAGTCTGGAATCTTAGCTCTGAAGAGGCATAGGCAAGACCTATGCAAATTTGAATCCAGCCTGGTCTCCATAGCATGTTCCCAGTCTCTCACAAAACTGAAGACAGAAAAAGAACTCAAAATACCATTATGCTTAGGAATTTGTTTTTATTTATTTGTTTGTTTGTTTGTTTTGTTTTAAGAGAGCGTTTCTCTGTGTAGCCTTGACTGTCCTAGAACTCACTCTGTAGACCAGGCATGCCTCAAACTCAGAAATATGCCTGCCTCTGCCTTCCAAGTAGTAATTTGTGTTAATGAGCTTGTTACTCTTAACTGTAGTCTCTCTTTACCTGTACTTGAATATGTCAGTGACAGAAACACTCAGTAGTTATTTATTTTCATCTCAAATCTCAATAAATGTTTTGGGGTTGATAGCCAGAAAGGCAAATTTGTAGCCCACCTAAACATATTTATAGTTTGATATGAAATTAACTTTTTAAGTATGATCAAAAATCCATTTTATGTTGCCCTTAAGTTTTTATTTTCATTTTTTGCTTCCATCCTTTTGATATGTGTGTGCCTGATGGAGTGGTAGGTGCATGTACATGTGTGTATATATGTGGGTGGAGACCAGAGGACAATGGTCTTAATTAGGGTTTTTATTGCTGTGACCAAAAGGCAATTTGGAGAAGAAAGGGTTTATTTGGTTTACACTTCAGCATTAATCAGGACAGAAACTCAAAACAGGGCGGGATCCCAGAGGCAGGAAGTGATACAGAGGCCATGGAGGGGTGCTGCTTACTGGCTTGCTTGCTCATTCCTACCTTCTTATATTTTTGGTGGTGAGCCTAGCTTTTAATGGCTGAGCCATCTCTCCAGCCACATTCCCACCTTCTTATAGAACCCAAGACCAGCAGCCTAGGGATTGCACTGTCCACCATGGACTGGGCCTCCCCTGTTGATCACTAATTGAGAAAATGCCTTATAGCTGGATCTCAAGGAGGCATTCCCTCAGCTGAGGCTTTTTCCTGTCTCATGACTCTAGCTGTGTCAAGTTGACACACAAAACCAACATGTACAACAACTTACATGTCATCCTCAAGAATGTTACCTCCTTTGAGAAAGGCCTCTTTCACTGGCCTGGAGCTCACCAACTAGGCTAGACTGGCGAGCCAGTGGGCCTCACAATTCCTGTTTCCCCTTTTCCCAGTGCTGGGATTACAAATCCACATCACCACATCTGGCATTTTTTAATGGATTCTAGGGGTTACACTCATGTCCTCTGTTTGAAAAGTATTGACTGGGCTACCTTCTCCAGCCCTATTTCTATTTTTGGGTTTAGGATGTTGACTACTGTGTATTTGTCAACAAATTAAATCCTCTTCTGCAATATATGTGGTTGTGTTTAGAATCATCAGCTCTTGTGTGTGTGTGTGTGTGTGTGTGTGTGTGTGTGTGTGTGTGTGTGTGTGTATCTTTCTGTGTCAAGCCTATCTTTTTTGTGCCATCCTAATTTGTCGGCATTATCTGTGGTCTGATATGTTACCAGAGTAATTCTTCCCCTTTCTGGGGGTAATTTCAAAATAAGTCCTTAAATATTAAAATATAAGAAACAAAACATGTTGGTCAATCACCAAACATTCTTTCCAGAACTCTCTCAGTCAAGTGGTTTTTCAGTTTTTCGGTGAAACCAAGTAGAAATTAATCTCAAGATGGAGTTACTTTTTTCTTTAAAAAAAAAAAAGTGACCTCTAGTGATTTCTAGTCCAGCTAGAATATAAGCCTAGAAACCCCAGGAAATCTGAAAAATAAATAAATAAATAAATAAATAAATAAATAAATAAATAAATAAATAAATAAATAAATAAATAAGTAAAATAAACCTCTAGACCTAGTCTGAGTAAACTCAAGCACCTTTTAAGACATGTATCAAAACTTATTCTATATTCAAGATGAATAAGACCCAGGAAAGCAGAGAAAAAGTTTGTGGGGCATTCTTTCTGTCTTTGAATCTCTAGCTACCCAACTGAGAGCTCCCTCTCTCTCTATGGTCTGCCCTCTACAGGATAAAAGTAGGAAATGCAACCATCCTTTCATTGCAGGATTTTTGATCAGACTGTGAACTCCAAGTTTTGTTTGCATTAATTAAATAAAATTAACTTGGGTCAGGAGGCAGAGCCAGCATCCTGCAGCCCCTGAAGAATGTTCCACAGAGGAGGTAGCTTATCAAGCTGCAAGGCTCATGTTAGTTTTAATGTTTTATTTATATTTTGAAAATTTAATATAATATATATTATATTAATGAATATATTGATGAATATGTAATATAGCATATATATTGATCATATTCATCCCCCCTCTCCCAACTCTCCCCAGATCTTCCATGCTTACTCACCCAATTTCATATTCTCTCTCTGTCTCTGTATATATGTGTCTTTCTATGTCTCTCTGCCTCTGTCTCTCTGTCCTCTCTCTCTCTCTCTCTCTCTCTCTCTCTCTCTCTCTCTCTCTCTCACTCACTCACTTTATTCCTCTCACCATCAAGTCCAGTTTGTGTTGGGCAAGTACTCCTGAGTGTAGGGCCCTGCTCTAGTGTATGGTCAATATACCCTAAGCAACTAAATGCTAAGAGTTCTTCAGCTAAGGATGGAACTTCTGTCCTCTATCCTGGGATTTTCTCTGGCTCAAATTAGTGTAAGTCTTGTACAGGCTGTCATAATCTCTGTGAGTTCATATAAATATCTGCCCTGTTGTATACATAAAACATTATTTCCTTGAAGTCTACTACCTTTGGCTATTACAACCCCTCTCACCCCCTTTTCACATAGATCCCTGAGCCTTGAGGGGAGAGATATGATATAGAAATCCCATTAGGGTTTGAACATTCTGATGTCTCTTATTTTCTGCACATTGACTAGGTCGGTATGTTTTTGTGTTAATTGCCATATATTGCAAGATGAAGATTCTCTCATGAAGATTGAATGATTCACTGATCTTTGGGTATAACAATAAGTCATTAGAAATTTCTGGGTGGTCATGGCAGATACCTTTAATACCAGCACTTAGGAGGCAGAGGCAGTCAGATCTCTGAGTTTTAGGCCAGCTTGGTCTACAAAGTGAGTTACAGGATAGCCAGAGCTACACAGAGAAATCCTCTTTCAAAAAAAACAAGAAGAAGAAAAGAAAAGAAAAAAAGAAATCATTTTATTGCTATGTTGTTTTAATAGAATAATAGTATTAAGAATAATAGAATAATAGTATTAAGTTCTTCCCTAAGGCCCATAGACTATCTAGCCACAGGTTCTGTGCTTCATTAACAGTATCAGGTGTGGGTTTCCATGTGGAGCAGAACCAATCCAGAAAAGGTGATTGGTTACTTCCATAACGTGTGTGCCACTATTGTACTACCAGGCATTCTTGCCAGACAGGTTGTTATCGTAGCTTGCAGAGTTCAAAACTGAGAGAGATTAATGTTTAATTTTATACCCAGTGATGTAATTAACACCTTCCAGCACTATTAATGCTACCTAGTAAGAATGAAATTCCTGCTGAGTACCAACTAGACTTCTCCATGTTCTGTGACTCAAGTATGAGGTGTCTTCAGCAATGTAATCTTACTGTCCAGTTCTTGGGGCTAATCAATAGTATTGACAATAACTATAAAGTTTGTAGAGGTCAATTTTGTGGACACTTGGACGGCCATGGAGCAGCTGGTGGATGAAGGTTTGGTGAAATCGATTGGTGTCTCCAACTTCAACCCTCTCCAGATTGAGAGGATCTTAAACAAACCTGGTTTAAAATATAAGCCTGCTACAGGGTTAACTACAGTTAACCAGATCAAGTGCCACCCGTACCTAGCTCAGGAGAAGCTGACTGAGTACTACCACTCCAAAGGCATCCAGAAGATCCTTCTCTCCTGGTGGATCCCCGGATTAAGGCAATTGCATCCAAGTACAATAAAACTACAGCCCAGGTACTGATCTGGTTCCCCATACAAAGGAACTTGGTGGTGATCCCCAAGTCTGTGACACCAGCACAAATTACTGAGAACTTGAAGGTCTTTGACTTCGAGCTGAGCAAGGAGGATATGACTACTCTACTCGGCTATAACAGGAACTGGAGGGTGTGTGCCTTGATGAGCTGTGCTAAACACAAGGATTACCCCTTCCATGCAGAAGTCTGAAGCTGTGGATGCCTGCTCTACCCCAAGTGACTCGTACCTGTTCTTCCTGCTTCATCTGTCCTGAGAGGTATTGTGTGGCCTGTATCCCTCCGCACTGGTGGAGCCTTGCCCATCAGACCATGAGGGTTTGTTAGTTTAATGGAGGCTCTGGAGAGCAGTGTCAGTAGCTGACAGGTTTTCTTCAGCCTTTCTTGGTTTATCTTCTTACCCACCTGGAGAACATTTAACACAGTACCTTTCCAACCAAAGAGAAGCAAGATTTGTAGTTCAAGTAGTGCCACTAACATTGAAGTTTTTAGTGCTTAGAACTGTACTCCTTTGGATCACACTTCTCTTTGCCTCAAATAAAAATTGCTTTTGTGAAAAAAAAAGTTTGTAGAGGTCTATGAGATCCCATTAGCCAACAACTCAAAGAGGTAACCTATTCCTGGTACTTGGGATTTTACTTGGTAGCATATGGTATCTAGTTGGGTATTGCCCCTCGCATTATAGGGTGACCCCATTTAAAGTCCATATATGTATAAGGAAGCTTCTAAAGTAGTAGTTTCCATATGGTTTTGCAAAAGGCCTTGGTGTGAGTTGTCCCTCTCCATATTCCCTCCTCTACCCTACCCTCACATTCCCACCCACGTAATCCTTCCTGTTCCATTTTTCTGTTTTCTCCTTTATGGTTCTATAGTCTATTTCTCCCTTCTTAGAAGAACCACTCCTCCCCTGTGGTCCCTTCCTAGTTACCTCACCTCTTTGGGTTTTCTAAATGAAACACACAGATATAAAGCTTAAAAATTAACATTCATATATGAGAAAAAACATGCAGTATTTGTCTTTCAGGGTCTGGATTACCTCACTCAAAATTATCATTTCCAGTTCTATCAGTTTACCTATTAATTTCATAATTTCCTTTTCCCTAACAGCTAAATAATCACCCACTGTGTAAATGTATCACATTTTCACTATCCATTCACAAAGTGATGGATATCTAGGCTGTCTCTATTTCCTGGCTATGGCAATCAAGGCAGCAATGAACATGGATGAGAAAGTTCTCTATAGTAAAATACAGAGCCTTTTGGGTCCATGCTCCAGAGTGATATAGCTTGGAGGTTGTTGTAGATCTATTTTTAGCTTTTGGGGGAACCTCCACATTGATATCAATAGTGGCTATCCCCCTTAACTACATCTTCACTGACATCTTCTGTCATTTGTTTTATGTGGTTTGTTTTGTTTTATTTTGTTTTAATATTGGCTATTCTGATTGAGTAAGATGAAATCTCAAAGTAGTTTTAATTAGTATTTCCTTTATCTAGGAGGATTTTGAACATTTTCTAAGTGTTTCTCAACCATTTGTGTTTCATATTTTGAGAACCCTCTATTTAGTTCCCTGCCCCATTTTGTTTTGTTTTTTAATTGGGTTCTTTATATTCTTTACATTTAGTTTTTCTTGTCTATTAGAGGGACCAGCCTTAATATTATACATCCCAGGGGCTCAGGAGAGAGAACTACTAACGGCAAGGACTATTTTGGGAAATAGAATCTAAGCACACTGAGCTCTATAGTCAGTCCACTTGCTTTAATTCCTCTGGCATAACAACCTATGTGATGAACAGCTTCAGTTCTGTTCTCGTGCCTAGCTCCTTTCTTGCCTGATTTCTGTTTATCTAGTGCTCCCACTTAAGTTCTATCTTAATTCTCTCGTCTTAATTCTGCCTCATCTAGGTCCTTTTCACCTTGTTATTACCCAGCTAGGACTTTCCCATCTGACTCTTCCTCATCTTCCATCTCGTTCCTCTAGTACTCTCTTCTAGCCCTTCAATCTAGTTCTTCCCCATCTCAGTTTGTTCCTCTCAAGTTCTTACCCATCTAGTTCTTCCATTCTCTTTTCTCTTCTCTCTCTCATGCCCTGCAAGTCCTGGTATAAAAAGGGAGGGTCCGAGCCAAATTGTGTAAAGCTATTACTTAAGGTCCACCTGACCTAGGCAGTGTCTCCTTGTGGAATTTACCTTGTGAGGAGACTTGCATGTGGGCTGTTATCACTGTTATCCTTGGAAGCTGGGCACCCACCTGGATGGTGTTTCCTGTAGTCCTTGAAAGTAGGGGTAAGGGAGATATCTGATTCCAGAGAAAGCCTTTCCTGAGGCTATTCTCCAAATACCTGGAATGTGTATTCCAGAGAGTGATTGGTCCACACTGTTAGCCCTTCTTAAGGAAAAGTCAATTGGGAAAACTATGAAGGCACACATGATTTTCATACGGAATACAGCTGATATATAACAAGCCAAATAACACCAAATGCTCCTTGGAATTTGGCTTCCTCTTAAGGAAATCCTTGATCCCCTCAGGTAGTGACTTTGCCATAACCAGCTGAGTTCTTATGATATATTCCTGCGGAGTGCAGCAAGTTTTTTAAGTTATTTGAGCATTTTGGGCACAAACCTGCAAGATGTATAATTGGTAATGATTTTCCCATTGAATATTCAGTCTCTTAACTCAGATGATGGCATTCTTTGCTTTACAGAAGATTCTAGTTTCTGGTGGCCTCATTTGGCAACTGTTAGTCTTAATGCTTATGTTACAGGAATCCAGTCAGAAAGTCCTTTCCTGTGCCTGTGGGTTAAAGTATACTCTCTGCTTTCTCCTCTATCAGAATCAGGTCATTTGTTCTTATGTTGAAGTTCTTGATCCACTCAGAATTGAGTTTTGTGCAGAGTTAGAGATAGATATAAATCTAGTTTCATTCTTCTACATGCAGTTATACATTTTGACCAGCATCATTTATTGAAGATGCTATGTTTGGGGCAGGAGAGATGGCTTAGTGGTTAAGAGTACTTGTTGATCTTACAGAGGACCCAGGTTCAGTTCCAAGCACCTACATGGCGGTTCATTTACTACTCATAACTCCAGTTCCTGAGGATTTGATGATCTCTTCTGACATCTTCAGGCACCAAGCACACATATAGTATGTAAACATATATAAATGTAGGCAAAAAACACTCACACACATCAAATAAATAAACTTTAAAAAAACTTTGTCTAAAAACATTCTTTTTATTTCTTTGGAGAATTTTACTGGAATTTTGATAAGGCTTGAGTTAAATCTATAATTGTTTTTGGTAGAATGGGCATTTTCACAATGTTAATACTACCAGTCCATGACCATGGGAAATCTTTCTATCTTCTGATGTCTTCTTCAATTTCTTTCTTTGGATGTCTTTACATTTTTATTATGTAAATCTTTCACTTCCTTAGGTTATTCCAAAATATTCTTTTTGTTTGTTTGTTTTTTGTTTGTTTGTTTTTTTTTTTTTTTTGGTTTTTCGAGACAGGGTTTCTCTGTGTAGCTTTGTGCCTTTCCTGGAACTCACTTGGTAGCCCAGGCTGGCCTCGAACTCACAGAGATCCTCCTGCCTCTGCCTCCCGAGTGCTGGGATGAAAGGCGTGCGCCACCACCACCCGGCCCAAAATATTCTATTTTTGAAGCTATTGTGAATTAGTATTGTTTCTTTCTCAGTAAGTTTGTTGTTATATATAGGAAGTCTTTTTGGTTGTTCTTTTGTTTCTTTGTTTCTTAGTCTTTCAAGACAGTGTTTCTCTGGGTAATATACTTGACTGTCCTGGAACTCACTTTGTAGACCAGGCTGGCCTTGAAATCCTGCTGGGATTAAAGGTGTGTACCACTACACACAACAGGAAGTCTATTTTTATGTGTTCATTTTTTTGTAGCATGCTACTTTGCTGAATGTATTGATCAGCAGTAGAAGTTTCCTCATAAAGACTTGGGGTCTTTTGTGTATCATCATATCATCTGCAAATGAAGATACTCTGACTTTGTCCTTTCCTATTTGTTTCCCTTTAGGTCTTTCTCTTATCTCATTACCTCAGGTACTCTGGTTGGACAGGAGGAGTGAAAATGAACATTCTTGTCTTGTTCCTTATTTTAATAGAAGTGCTTTGAGTTTCTATTTAAAATGATGTAGGCTATGGGATTGTTGAAAAATGCCTTTGTTATATTAAGATTGTTCAGTTGGAGCCACCAGCTCACCCCTGCATTATCTGGAAAGCCCTATTCCTCTTTCTTTCTCTCTTCTGCCCTTTCCAAATCCCACCCACTCAGAGTCTCCAAACAAAGGATGGGTAACAAAAAGCCCAGTCCCACATTCTTGGCAGCTATTGCCCGCCCCCCCCCCAGTTGCTAGTTGTCCAAGTCCCCACATAAGTGCTCAGCTTTCAACCATACTTAGGCATAAACCTAGCTTGTGGAAGACACATCATCACCCCTCACCTACAACTTATAAAATCTCCCTGCATTAGTTCAGGGCACAACTTCTCTTGCCTCAAACTCTGGGACTAGAGAACCCACACAGGAGTTGCTTTGCTCAATATAGCTGTTGTTATACTTTTTCAATTTGGCTTTATCTGGCTTACTGCATCAGTGCAGAAACTTATGAAGGAACAGAAAATCTATTAGAGCTATGTCCTTTATATTCCTAGTATCTCAAGGACTTTTATCACAAAGTGATGTTGAATTTTGTGAATGACCTTTTCTTCATCGAATAAGATCATCATGTGCCTTCTGTCCTATTTATATGGTAGATTACATTTATTGATTTACATATATTGAACCATCCCTCCATCTCTCAGAAAAATCTAAGTTAATGATGGTGTGTAATCTTTTATGTGTTCTTGCATTCAGTTTGTATTTTATTGAGAAATGTGCATCTATGTTCATAAGAGACACTGGTCTATAATTTCTGATTTTGTTGGTTTCCATGTTATGGAATAATTTTTTGTACACTGTGAGGATGTGTCACTCAGATTGGTTTAATAAAAAGCTAAACAGTTAATAAATAGGCAGGATTTGGAGGGCAGAGAGAATGATGGGAAGAAGGCAGAGTTGCCAGCCATATGGAGAGGGAGAAACACACTCAGGAAGATAGGCAAATTCCATGAGCCATGTGGAAATATGTAGATGAATAAAAATAGGTTAATTTAAGATATAAGAGCTAATAGAACAAGCCCAAGCTATTGGCTGAGCTTTCAAAATTAGTAGTAAGTATCCTTGTCATCTTTGTGAGCTGGAAGCCCCCCAAAAAATTGGTCTATAAATGCTGCCCAATGTGGGGCCGCATATATCCACATAAGGCATGATAAATATTTTAATAAGAAGGTTCCAAACACACAAAAGCAGAGACAAAGGTGGCTTCCTACACATGCAGTCTCTCATGTGGGCTGCAGTACAAAAACATAGCTCTAAGCCAGGTCTGTGGGGGCATAGAACTCATCTCTCACCAACCTGAGCAGGGCAGAGCCAGCTGCCAGAATCACCAGCACAAAGCTGCTTAGCAGTTTAAGGGTTTGTTCATGATGACAAAAAAGACTAGAGATATGCAATAAAACAGATTCAGACACATAAAATCTCTAAAGAGGTTACAGTGTATTTAACATTGTATGTAGGCTTAAGAAAAAAGGGTATAGATAGATAGATAGATAGATAGATAGATAGATAGATAGATAGATAGATAGATAAAGTCTTTTTAAAAAGGAATAAAGTAAAAATAATAAGCCATATAGAAATGGGAAATACATGGAGTCTGGATGTATATTGTGTTGTCTTTGAATTTTTTGATTTCTGAGAGACAATAGCTGCTGAGAGACATTGGATTATAAAAACCATTAAACTAAACAAACCTATATATTTTTAAAATGTCTTAACTTCAAAATGGAAGTAAAAAAATATGTTACATTAAGGAAAAAGTTATACTTTTGTTTCCACAGAAATGAAAGGCTGTGGATTCATTCAAGGTTGATGGAGATCAGATTTCATTGGGGGAGACTGCCTGAAATTCTCGCTATAGACATAAATAAACAAACCTGAAAAAACTACAAGACAGGTGAAGTATATTTTACCTGCTCAAACATAAAAAAAAAATCTTTATCTGGCTTATATACAATACATAGTCCATACTTGTGTTAATGCAAACATGTATGTTACCTTTGAAAGTTTATGTGTTTTCAGAGCAAGGGGACCAGACACCAATGAAAATTGGTAGCTTAGGTGATCTAGTAATTCAGAGTGCCTCTGTTACAATTTCCTCAGAGTTCTGCATCCAGAACAGCTTCAAGGATGCTGTCTGAGATGGTCTAGCCTCACAGACTATTCTAGCCAAGATCTGACCATTATCTTAATTTTCTCAGGGTCCTCCAAATATTGCAGCACCCCCAAACAACAGGAAGCAGTCTGGAGAATACAACACCCACATTCCCAAGAGATGGGGCGAGTGATTTTTGGTCATTCAGTGGGCTATAGATGTTTGTTGTTGTTAAGAGGGGTTGGTTACAAATTGTTATTGATCATGGTCAGAAAAAAAAAAACAGAACAAAGGAGATCAGATTCAAGGATCTCTTTCTGAAAAGAAAGGGGGGATATAGTATAAAATGATGAGATAAAAGGGCAGATTGTTGAGTCTACTTTTGAACAACCACTAGTCTCAAGTATTTTACATTGGTATGGGTTTTTATATATTGATAAAAATTTAAGGTTATTTTTGTTAGAACATAATGTACCTTTCTACTCTTGTTTAAGGCATTGTACCTATGCAGCTCATTTAAAAATATAATGTAAATTTCTATTTAGGATAATAAAGAAATGCAGGTTAGTAGTTAGTCACCTATAACAATCAAACTTGTAGTCATATTAGGTATGTTTTCAAGGTCAAACAGAAATATATATTAGATAGATGGTTTTCAAACACTTCAGAGACCTATAGAATATTGCATTTAAAATCATTTAATAGCATAAGGCTTTTTCATGATAGTGAAACTCATCTGCTCCTGGCATCACCAATTTACTTCAAAAAAGATAATGGGCATCAAAGAATCTCCATATGTAGCTTGCTTTAAATATAGCAAAGCTAGCTATTTAGGCAAGAAACTTCCCTTACCTTGACTGCTTACATTATTCTGTCTAGACTGGACAAGCAAAACACAAAAGAAGGTGACTGACAAACTTTGCCAAGGCAAAGTAGGATAGTCCTTCAAAATTCGTGCTTCACAGAAGAGTCTGTCACATATTCTAGACATACAGATTAAAGATGGGTGCCTCAATATTACAAAGGAACCTTGGGTTATTGTTCAAGCAGCCAGATGTCTCTGTCATTTCTTAGTTTTGCAAGTTGCTTGCTCCACATTTCCTGTTTACTCAGGTAATAGTACATCATTCTTGGATTTTTTATTGGGTTGCAGACAAGATAGTTATAGTTTTATAGTTTTTCTTGTTACCAAATTCAGAAAAGAAACTTTAAGAAGATAAAAATTTAAATTATTTATCTAAAAGACATGTTTTAAAGTCTAAAAAGATTTTTTTTAGGCTGGTAATACAAGTTATAATAGAAAATGGTTTAGGTATAGAACTTTGGACTCACTGAGATAGGATAGATAATATAGAACTTACTTCAAATTTGCCAAATACATATGGACTAAACATTATAAATATAATTCTTACTTGATAATTGTTCTTATTGTATATAGTTTTACTATGTTAGAGGTAAAACCATTCCTTTTTATTTAGACAAAAAGCAAGAAATGTTGTAGGATATTTGCACACTGTGTAAAAATATGTCACTGTGATTGGTTTAATAAAAAGCTAAATGGCCAATACCTAGGCAAGATGTATAGATGGGACTTCTGGACAGAGAGAGCTCTAGGAAGAAGAAAGGGGGAGTTTCCAGGCAGACACAGAGGAAGCAGAACATGCAGGAGGAGAGGTATAAGCCACAAGCCATGTAGCAACATATAGATTAATAGAAATAGGTTAATTTAAGTTATAAGAACTAGTTAGAAACAAGACTTTTCTAAGGCCAACCTTTCATGATTAATAAAAAAAGTCTCTGTGTTGTTGTTTGTAACCTGGTTTGTAGTTGAATTTTTTTGTAGTCTTGCCTGGCCCACGGTCAGGACAAATCTCTCTCACCCGCCAGTTCCACAGCCATTTAGACCCAACCGAGTAAACACACAGAGACTTATATTGCTTATAAACTGTATGGCAGTGGCAGGCTTTTTGTTATCTAGTTTTTTATCTTAAATTAACCCATTTCTATAAATCTATACCTTGCCACATGACTCATGGCTTACTAGTATCTTACAAGTTGATACTCATGGTGGTGGCTAGCAGCGTCTCCTGACTCAGCTTTCCTTTCCCCAGAATTCTCTTTTCTGATTGTCCTGCTTATACTTCCTGCCTGGACACTGGCCAATCAGTATTTTATTTTACAGAGCGATATCCACAACACTTCTCCTTTTTTTTTTAAAAAAAACAGGAAGGTTTTTAACTTTTATATAGTAAAATTATATATAACAAAACAATTATTAAGTAAGAATTACAGTTAAAATATTAAAGAAGATATCTTTTTAGCTTATATTTGTGAGTCTAAGGTTTTATATTTAATTTATCTTTTACCATAACTAAGGAAAATTATAACTATTTAGTCTTTAACTACATTAAAGACCTTAGAAGGATATAATATTACCTGAGAAATGGGAGAAGGATGCAAGCAACTTTGGGGAGTCTTGTGAGAGTAGATAGAGACAGTTACTTAATGTTTTTATGAAAAGTTGGGGCATTTGTCTTTAACCCATAGGCCTATAGTCTTTTAGTTGGTGTGTGTGTGTGTGTGTGTGTGTGTGTGTGTGTGTGTGTGTGTGTGTGTGTGTGTGTGTTTTGTAGAATGTCTGACAGTTTTTTCTGCAAAGCAGGAACTTGAAGGACCATTTTGTCAAGCAAAGTTTAGTGGCTATCTTTTTATGGGTCTTGTATGTCTAGGTAAGAACAGTTTTTTGTTTAAATGGCTATTTTTGTTAAGGTGAAGATAAACTCCATATGGAGTGTTTTTGATGTTCATCCCCCTCTCTGAAGTAAATCGGTATTGTCAGGAGCAGACATATCCCATAGTCTATAAATTCTAAATATTTTAAACATTTCAAATGTCATATTTTGTAGGTCTTTGAAGTGTTTGAAGATTATCTATTGATTTGAAATATATCTATGTATACCTAGAAGACTTAACTAACATGGTTATATGTATGATTATCATAGATGACTAATTATTAATTTATTTTTGTAATTATTTATTATAGTCTAAATGCGTTACATAAACATAATATCTTAAACAAGAATAGAAATATATATATAATACAACAAAATTAACTTTAAATTTGTATTAATAAAGTAAAATTTATAGTAATATAAAATATTTTAAACAAGTTTTTTAAAAGTAGATTTAATAATCTATCTTTTTATCTTATTATATTTATATCATATCCCCTTTTCTTCTTTAGAAAGAGATTGTATTTATAATCAACTTGATTTAAATAAAAATATTGGTTTTTCTCTGTCCCACACCATATCAGACTGGTTGGTGAGACAAAGAAAGATTCATTACAAACAACCAAGTCTTTGTTTCACTGATTCTTCATCATTTTTTTCATTTCTATTTAATTACTTTCATTCCTGATTTTATCTCTTCCTGTCTACCATTTTCTAGATGTTGATTATTCTTCAGGTACATCATTTTAGTTATTAATTTGAGATATCTTCTTCCATAAAAAAAAATATAGTATTTATAAGCACTAAGGAATATGTGTGGTAAAACAGAGAGCTGGTAAAAGATGCTAGATTCAACACTGACTATGATACTGTCCTTTATCCAAGGGTTTAGCAAATTTTCTTGTCACTTAACAAACACAATGTCAATAATCAGTAAGATAGCCAGATTTGGTAGTACAGGCCTTTAATCCCAGCACTCAAGAGGCAAAGAAAGGCAGCTCTCTGTGAGTTTGAGGTCAGTCTGCTCTACAGAATGAGTTCCAGGACAGTCAGGACTACACAGAGAAACCTTGTCTTAAAATAATAATAATAATAATAATAATAATAATAATAATAATAATAATAATAATAATAATATACGTGTACTAACAATTAAATCATGTTGATGCTTGATGATAGATATAATCACAAATGTCATTAAAGTAGTATAAGAAGAAAACACATGATGGGGTAGGGTGATAACTCAGCAGTTCAGAGCACTGGCAGCTATTCCAAAGTACCTGGGTTCAATTCACAGCAACAACATGTTGGTTTACAATTTACAACCCCAGTGCCCACATGGGCACTGCATGCTTGTGGTGTACAGACATATATGCAGACACAAAGTACCCATACACATGAAAGTAATAAACAAATATTTATTTATTTATTTATTTGTAAAAAAAGAATAAAACACATTCAGAGGCTTTTTTTTATTATTTTTTATTTTACAACACCATTCAGTTCCACATAATAGCCACAGATTCCCATGCTCTCCCCCCACCGCCCCTCTCCCCCTCCCCCCAGCCTACCCCCCATTCCCACCTCCTCCAGATCAAGGTCTCCCCCGAGGACCGGGATTGACCTGATAGACTCAGTCCAGGCAGGTCCAGTCCCCCACTCCCAGACCGAGCCAAGCGTCCCTGCATAAGTCCCAGGATTCAAACAGCCAACTCATGCAACGAGCCCAGGACCCGGCACCACCGCCTAGCTGCCTCCCAAACAGATCAAGCCAAATGACTGTCTCACCCATTCAGAGGGCCTGACCCAGTTGGGGGCCCCTCAGCCTTTGGTTCATAGTTCATGTGCTTCCATTCATTTGGTTATTTGTCCCTGTACTTTATCCAACCTTGGCTTCAACAATTCTCGCACATAGAAACCCTCCTCTTTCTCACTAATTAGACTCCCAGTGCTCCACCAGGGGCCCAGCCGTGGATGTCTGCATCCAGATTCCTCAGTCCTTGGATGGGGTTTATGGCACAACTATCAGGGTGTTTGGCCACCCCATCACCAGAGTAGGTCAGTGCCAGCCGTCTCTCGACCATTGACAGCAGTCTTTTGCGGAGGTATCTTTGTGGATCTCCGTGGGCCTCCCTAGCTCTCTGCTTCCTCCCCTTCTCATGTGGTCTTCATTTACCATGGTCTCCTATTCCTTGTTCTCCCTCTCTTTTCTTGATCCAGCTAGGATCTCCTTCTCTCTTTCCCTCGACCCTCGCCCTTCATTGGTCCCACTCATGTCCAGGCTGTTCATGTAGATCTCATCCATTTCTCCGTGTCTTTCTTGGGGTCCCATTTTCCAGGTAGCCTCACTGGTGATGTGAGTAGCAGTCAATCAGAGAAACCCATTCACAGCATACAGAAAGACATCCCCAGCAATGATTTATTGTAGGAAAATCTTTATTTAGGCTATATGTGTTTTCAAAGTTAAGCCTAGGTTTGTTTAGCTCAGATATACTTAATATATAATGTTCCTCAAACTTGACATATATCTGAAGAATATGGCATTTAAAATGTTCAATGGAAAAAAGCTTAGTGTGACAGAGATCCTGAGGCCTCCAAAGAAGATAGGGCAATATGACTACTCTACCTGGAAGTTGGTAGAGACCATCACAATGTTGTACTTGCTGCCAGGACTCTGCCCAAACTGTGAACATGCAGGACACTGGAGAATTGATCACCCCACTTTGTCTAAACAAAGTAAGGTCAGTCTCTCCCATCTTCCTCCACAGGAAAGCCTCTTATCATCTGAGTCTGGTGGCCAAAGACTAATGCTATCTTGGTACATCTGCCCCCAACACTGTGGAGACAGAAGTAGCCTGAGAGTCTAGGTAATGGACTAGTCTCTGCCATTTTAATTGATGAACAGGCCATTTGGATTATACTTCTTACTACAATTTATCCTTCTCAGATCTCTGATGTATTGATGGTTAGGCTAACTATAGCTCTGTCAGCTTAGCAGGAGCAGCAGGCAAACAGGTTCTTCCCCAAGACTGCAGCCACCTTGTTAGTTTATTTCATTTTTTAACAAGTGATTTTTAAACAAAATCAAGGCTTGCTTTTTCTAGAGCTACTAGGTTCCTGTAGAGAAAAGGCAGACAGGTTTGCCTTGCTAACAGGCTATGTATTAAAAGATAAACAGGTTTCAGATGTAACTTTCCACTTAAGAAACACAATTTGCAATGACTGGTCTCAGTAGTAACTGCTTGTGTTTCTGATAAATGATTAGATGGAAACATAAAGTGTTAAATTCAATGCAAGTTTTGGGGATCTAAAAAAATGTTTTAAGGTATTCAGGTCTGGGGATATGAGAGTGCATTAAGTCTGAGAGTCTAAGATGAATAAATGTCTGAGCGTGTGAATGCTTAAGTAAGTTATGAGGATCTCAGAAAGTGATTTATGATGTAAATGCAAATTGTAGAGGTATAAATAAATGATTTGAGGTATGTGAAGTGGGAAATGTTTCAGATTTCTTTCCTCCTTCTATGCTATTGTTACACTAAGATTTCAAAAGTTCAGAGTTTTAACACTGATCAATGGAATTCTGATAAGCTGGTAGAGTAGTAACTACTTACTGTTTAGTCACAAGCTCAATATTTTACATTTCCATTGGTTGTCTTCTAAGCATATACTTAAGGTGCTTCTAATTGGGCTAAAGACATCTCTGTCCAATCTATATCTGGCTCTCTGGATAGAGAAAGAATGTTCATGCTTTTTAACACAAATTTATAGCATTCACTTGGACTCAAAGTTTTGAGTCTACTCAAATTACAGACATGTTACCTACTTTTTCTACAATATGGATTTTAGTACAGATTGGTAATGTTAATATAGTAAATTTTTATGCCTTTTTGTAAACTAAAAAATTCATGTTTTTCATGATTTTTTCAGTTTATTGATAATCGAGCTTCAGATAAGACTTGGATCCACTCTCACAAGTCAAAAGGACAGATAAGTACAGCCTATGTTTCCCCACTTGTCTACTCCTGCGGATGGTATGTATATGTAACTGTCTTTTTAAATAAGAAACACAGAGCTATTGCAGAGTTAAAAAGCCCAAGAGGTCAGAGCAATAGCTAAGAGCTAAAAACCTTACCCTTCATTGCTGCTGCTGTCCTCCTCAGCCAGAGAACTACTTCCTGTGTGTCTGTCTTCTTATAGACTTCTGTTCTGCCTTCTCATTGGTTATAAACACAACTACATGACCTCATCATCACTGCCCATCTATACAGACCTCCAGATCTTCTATGGTTGGCATTGAGATTAAAGGTATGTGTCTCCATGCTGGTGGGATCCTTGAATACACAGAGATCTGCCTGTCATGTGATTGGGATTAAGGGCATGTGCTACCACTGCCAGACTTCTGCTATGGCTTGCTATTAGCTCTGATCCCCAGGCAACTTTATTTATTAACATACAAATAAAATCACATTTCAGTACAAATAAAATATTGATATCTCTCTTGATCCTGAGGCTCCTCTCATTCCCTAACTACTAGGACTATAAGCCTGAAAGGTCCAAATGTAATATTTTCTTTTAAGTTTCTAAATTTTAATTTCTGTCCCTAGTCTGTATCTGTCTCAGCAGATTTTCATTTGGCTGACAGACACATCCAAGCATCAGCTGCTGACTACAACCTATTTCAAATGACTAAGAGCCATGTAATTGCTGAAAGTTGGTGTTAACCAGTCCCGTTAATGTAAATATACCCTGTCTCTTCAGCTGGGTGAGTGAACCAGATGCTTCTGATAAATGCCCCATTGCCTGAATTCCCTCCTCGCCTTTAACTACCATTCCAACCTTCCTGGGCCCTGACAATAACACCCTAGTTTCAGCACAAAGTAGTTACAGAAGACAGTATGTCACCCCTTGTCCCCCAGCAGGCTGGAATGTTAGATCAAAAGGAAACACCCTGGCATAGGGGACAAAATTGTTACCTATAATGCCTATTGGCATACTAGGAAAGGTACCTGTTAAACCAAGTACACCCAGATCTACCAACAGGAAGATTCATTAGCTGAAATATTTCTATAGTATGATAGGACACTCAGCCTGCTCTATGTAAAATTAGGAGGTTATTATATAGCTTTAAGAAAAAAATCTGGCTGTACTCAAAAAAAAATATTGCAAAAATGGGGACCTGAGATGAAGTAAGAAAGTGGTTCCCAATCTCATTTCTAGGTTCCTTCTAGATAGTAATTCTGTTGTTAGTGTTCACAGGGCCTTTGGCCCTTCTGCTTCTGAAATTTCTGTTGGCTCTTGCATATTGATGCCCTAACTAAATGATAATTCCTGTCTGGGTACCATTAAGCTGATGATTATTAGATCCCAATATAAACAGGTACTCATAACAGAGTGAGGAATTTGACTCAGGATAAAATTCAAAGAGGGAATGTGAGAGTCAAAGTTACATTTTAAGCTTTCATTACTGTTCCTTAGAGATCCATGAAACAAAAATGCCTCTGATCTGCAAGCCCCTTGCCCAAGGACAGATAGTTCCTAAAATGCTGGAGCCTATTGTTTATGGGAAATAACAAGCCACATAATTTCATTTCTCAAAAGAAGTTTGTTTGACCCATCTACACTGAATGTGCTTACCACATGTGGGTAGGAGATTCTCAAGCATGAAATAACAGCAGGATATATGCCTGCTTCTGATTGGATGTAGGCTAAAGGTATGTCAGGATGTATACTTGCCCCTGATTTGACATGATGAGAAATACATAAGCTGCTGCAAAACTTGAGTCAGAGCCATTTCCCAGGAACCTGTGTTTGAGCCTGGTCAGAGCCCATCTACCTGGTCTTAATTAAAACTTGCTTCAAATTTGATTTTAAACCATGGTAGTGCTCTTATTCTTGATCAGTGGGATTAATACATGTAGACTGTAGAGGCACAACTAAAGAGATTTCAGAGAGGAGCAATGTTAACAACTTGGCTAGAAGCTAGTTCTATGATAATTTAGGCAAAGAATCTGACAAATTGCCTCTGATGGTTTGAAATAAAATGGCCCCCATGGGCTCCATAGTGCCACAAGGAGTGGTGTTGGTGCATGCCTTTAATCCCAATACTTGGGAGGCAGAGGCTGGCAGATCTTTGTGGATTCGGTGCTAGCCTAGTCTACAGAGTGAGTTCCAGAACAGCCAGGGCTGTTACACAGAGAAACCCTGTCTCAACACACACACACACACACACACACACACACACACACACACACACACACACACACAAATTATAACTACATGTTTCTTTTTATAATTCATCAGGTGTGAATGTGTTCATAAGTACTATATATGCTTTTAAAATAGAAGCTGTTGGTGCTGAGAGTAAGATCTATTACACTTGAGTGAATCTGGTTAAGAGCAAGAAGAAAGCATAGTCTTCTGCATGTGTCCCTTGTTGCAAGGCCAAGGCCTCTCTCTGCACTGTGCAACCTAAAGCACTGAGAGGAATGTTTGGATATAAAACAGAAAATATTGATTAAGTTCATTCAAGGAGTATAAAAAGAAAACACATACTAAGGCTTCTAAACACCAATAGGGAATAGGTATGCTCTAAGTATAATATATGCTTTTATATTTTTTTTAAAAAAAACTGAAGTACAATAAAATAGAACAAATAAAGACACTAGTATATTCATGGATTAAAATTGTGACATTTTCCCTGACTTCAGTTTTTATGGGTCTCTTCTTCACCAGCTTGATTTTATGATCAAAATCCACTCTATAGTTTTTCTTCAGTTAATGACACTTTAAAGCCTTCTAAAAAGTGGATTTGAAGGTTTAGTTAATGAACGTTTTCTTCTGTTTCTTTTCATTAACATGCATGCCATGTAGAACTTCTAAAACTAAATACAGAAAGGAAAGGAAAGAAATCATGACACCCACATAGTGGTATTTTATTCAGCCATAAAGGACAGTGTTCTTATTTGCAAGAAAAATCTATACAACTGCAAATAATCATAGTAAATCATTCTCAGAAAAAAATGCTTGTGTTTTTTTCTTACTTATAGTTGTTAGATGTTTTAAAAATCTATTTTTAATTGTATGTAAATGCATGTTTTGCCTTGTGTGTATCTGTGTACCATGTGCATGCAATACCTGCGGAGGACAGAAGACAACTTTTGATCCCTGTGGCCTGGAGTTACCAATGGATAAGAGCCACAATGTGGGTTCTAGTAATCAAACCTGCATTCTCTGGTAGAGCAGCTAGTGCTCTTAATCCCTGAGCCATCTCTCCAGTTCTTGGTTCTAGATTGTACAAGATACATAAAATCACATATGTCTATATGGCATTAAAGTGGAAGAGAAAGTGTTGAGGGGAATGATAGGAACTAACAAGAGAAGGGAATATTGAGAAAAGGGAGGGTGAAGAGGTAAGGAGAATGTTAGGGAATATTATTTTAAGGTGTATTACTTTTGTTTATTTTGCATTTGTTTAATTCTGTGAAGCTGTGTTACTTTGCCTGTCTAAAACACCTGATTATCTAATAGAAAACTGAATGGCCAATAGGAAAGCAGGAGAAATGATAGGCAGAGTTGGCAGGCAGAAAGAATTAACAGAAGAAGAAATCTGGGAGAGGAGTGATCTAGGAGTGAGAGAAGGAGGAGGACATCAGAGGTCAGCCACCCAGCTACACAACCAGCAATGGAATAAGAAAGAAAGGCATACAAAAATGGAGAAAGGTAAAAGTCAAGAGGCAAAAGACAGATGGGTTAATTTAAAGTTAAGAAAAGCTGGCAAGAAACAAGCCAAGCTAAGTCTGGGCATTCATAATTAAGAATAAGCCTCCATGTGTAGTTTATCTCGGAACTGGGTAGCAGACCCATCAAAACAGAAAAAACAAGCAACAACATTTTGGCATACCAATGTGGCACTCAAATTTTCATAGTACCTGAGAAAGCTGGGGGGGTGGAGAAATAAAAGAAAAAGAACACAGATCCTTTAAGAGGCAGTGCTGTTCAGCCAGCAGGGTAGTGCTAAATAGAAACAGCAAGCTAAGTTTAAAAAAAAAAAAAAGCTTGTGGCAATGCAGATACAAGCTTCCCACAACCTAGAGGGTTGAATGAAATTCTTAGTCACCTACCTCCTACTGGGCCATGAGTTTAGGCTTGATTTTCATGACCTGAGAAGGGGTGGCACCAGCCACCAAAGCCACAGGGAGGGGTCCATGCTGTTTAATAGTTCAAAGTTTGTTCATATGGTCAAAAAGTCTAAAAATAGTAAAGGAGATTCAGACAGAAAACACATATAAACAGGTTCTAGAGTATTTTACAATGTGCATAGGCTCAAGAAAGAAAGAATATGGGTATAGACAGTTGTAGAAAAGAAATAAATAGTTTAAAAACAAAGTCTTTAAAGAGAGAATAAAAGTAATATAAAAGAAAAAAGCCATGTCAGATGGGAAACATGCAAGGAGCCTGGATCCTGTATAATATTATGGTGGTATTCTATTTGTACTGAAAAGTGATTTGAATTGTATGTTAATAAATAAAGTTGCCCGGGGGTCAGAGCTATTAGAGCCATAGAAAGAGTGTGGCAGTGATGGTGCATGCCTTTAATCTCAACACTTGGAAGAAGAGCTAGGTAGATCTCTGTGTGTTCAGGGATACAGCCAGCATTGGAGACATACTCCTTTAAGACCTAGAGGGCTATACTTACAGGCAGTGACGAGGCAGTCATGTGTTTGGGTTTACAACCAATGAGAAGTCAGAACAGAAAGACTATTTAAAGACATACACACAGGAAATAGCTCTCTTTCGGAGAGCTAGGAGCACTGCAGGAAGGGTAAGATTTTAGCTCTGAGCTCTGACCTCTTGGCTCTCTCTTTTACATTGGTTCTGTGTTTCTTATTTAATAAGACGGTTGGTTACATCTACATAATATTGTGTTGAATTTTTATAGTTTGATTGTTAATAAGAAAATGACAGCTGCTAAGAGACATGGGATTGAAAGAGGAACTGATTAAATAAACCAGCCTATATATTTTAGGGATGCCGTAAATTTAAAAAAGTCAAAAAATATATTTGTCAAATAGAAATCAAAGATGCTTTAGAGTTTTATTCCCACAGGAGACAAGAGGTTGTGGATTCCTTCAGGAATAGTATGGAACAGGTTTGATCAGGGGAGACCTCCTGAATCTTGACAGGTGATATCTATCAACAAAGGTTACTGCTGGTTTTCCCAGGACTTGGTCATTATCTCAGCATTTTCTCAGGGACCCCTAAAGATGTTTTTGCTCACAGCCAGCAGGAAGCAGTTTAGAGAAAACTATGCCCACATCCCCAAGAGTTGGGGGTATGGATAGTTGCTGGTTATTTAGTGGGTTATGGATGCTTATTATCATTTAGTGGAATATAAAATATTGATACAAATTTAAAGTTATTTTTGTTATACTGTATATATGTATATGTGTTTCTACTCTTGTTTAAAGGATTTTGCATATTGATAAAAAATGAAGGTTATTTTTTTACAAAATATTATACGTATGTTTCTATTTTAGATGAATGTCCCAGTGTTGTTTGAGATATTGTGCATATACAGTTCATTTGGAAATATGGGGGGTGAAGTTCTAGTTTTTGAAAGCTATTATTGTAAACTATATAGGATAATCACAAACATAGGTTAATGGTTGGTCATTTATAACAATCAAAATTGTAGATATGTTAGATACACTTTCTAGATCATATAGAGAAATAATTTAGATACATAAATGGTCTTCAAACCTTTCAAAGGCCTACAGAATATGACATTTAAAATGTTTTTTAACTTAGGGATTACTCTTAGCACTAACACATTCTGTTTCCAAGCACACAGCTAGAACACCTTCTATTTTATACATTCTTTAGTACTTCTATACAATGTATTCAATGTGTGCAAAGAAGCCTTTGAAGAGATAAAGTGTTCAGAGCCAGAAGGGGTTTATTCTTGTATTCTCTGAGAGAACTAAGACTGTGGTGAGTTTTACCCCTAACCTGAACAGTCTCTCATAGCACATTTCCTTAATGCTCAACACTGGCAATGTGAAAACAGAGGCCCCATTAGACCTTGACTAAGGAGGAATCTCAGAAGTCTACAAATGTGTTTTCTTCTTGAACTTGAGGAAAGAAATTAATGTGGAGTAAGTCTTACTAATGGTACAAGTGCATTCTGTTTTCTAAGCACACGATACTTATAAGGAAGCATGTTTGAGCTTTTGAAAAAACGTTCTAAAAGTTGTATTGGTGTTTTCCCCTTGGATTCCTTGAGAGAACTTAGTTTGGGATGAATCTTACATCTACCTCAACTCTTTCTGGTGTATGTGTACACATGTGTGTGCTCACATGCATTCAGATGTATATGTGTGCTCCTTCGGATTCGAAAGTCTACATGTAAATATTTACTATGTGAGAAGATGCCTGTTTTAGGCTTTAACAACTTAAAACTCTCAGAAGCTTAAGACTGTGTTTTTAGGTTGCACTTAATGAGAGAAGTTTGGTAGTAATCATACTTACAGCACGAAGACGCCAGTTTCCAAGCACTCATTCCTTTATATAACATGTAAACTCTATGTTCTCTTCCCTACTACTTTAAATGATCACTATGGGAAAAGAGTACTGTGGTGATAATCTAATTGTACTGAATTATTATTTTGATTGTATGTTAATAAATAAAGTTGTCTGGGAGTCAGAGCTATTAGAGCCATAGCAAGAGTGTGGCGGTGGTGGCACACGCCTTTAATCCCATAAGATCTCTGTGTGTTCAGGGATACAGCCAGCATTGGAGACATATGCCTTTAAGACCTAGGGGGCTGTACATTCAGACAGTGACGAGGCAGTCATGTGTTTGGGTTTACAACCAATGAGAAGGCAGAACAACATACTTTAAAAAAACGAACCGACAGGAAGTAGGTCTCTTTTCGCGAAGCTGGGACAGCAGGAGGAAGGGTGAGATTTTAGCTCTGAGCTCTGACTTCTTGGCTTTCTCTTTTACATTGTTTCTGTGTTTCTTATTTAATAAGACGGTTGGTTACATCTACAGAGTACTGTAAGCATAAGCTCATAGCTTATTCTTAGATCAATGATTAAAATAAGCACACATTCATTAGTGTCTTTTACTCACTATTCACTGTGTGAAAAGAGGCTTGCTTTAGGCTTCGACCAAGGAAGACTGTCAGAAGCCCATGCTTGTATAATCTTCTTCCATTCAGTGAGAGAAACTGCTGTATGGTGAATTTTTCTTCCAAATGCAACTCATTTTATTTTATAGACACACATTTCTGAGTGCTTGCAAGTGCTCTGTTCTTTACATCAAAGAAGCCTTTGGAAAAGCAAGGTATTCAGAAGCTTGAGTGTGTTTTTTTTTCTTTTTCTTTTTCTTTCTGGTTTTTTGAGATCGGGTTTTTCTGTGTAGTATTTTTGGTTCCTGTCCTGGATCTCACTCTGTAGACCAGGCTCAAACTCATGGAGATCCACCTGACTCTGCCTCCTGAGTGCTGGGATTAAAGGCATGTGCCACCATCACCTGGCTGAGTGTGTTTTCTTCTTGTACTTTTTGGAGACTTTATGATGAATCATCTGGCATGGACATTTCTGTGTTATAACTACACAAACCTTGGTATTTTTTTATTTAAAAAGTTAGATTTTATTTTTCATTGTATATAGTCATTACACATAGTACTGTGCTTCATGAGGAGACATTCATAGGAGTTTATATTACATGTCGAGCATATTCCCCTCTGTTGTTCATTGTTTTCTTACCCTTTGTCTCTCTGGGGGCCCACCATCCAGCTCCCAAATAAATCACGCAGGGAGGCTTATTCTTTTTTTTTAACCCATGCTTAATTTTATTAATCAATTTTCAAATATTATTTACATTGAAACATTGCATCCTATTCCATTGCTCTCAAATTCTTCCAGCATTCTCAGTGACAGGTTTTGCCCATTTATTTCTGTACTATGGGCTTTTTCCTCCCTTGGGACAAATCTGTGAGGGCTCTGTTTCTACTATTGTGTTTTTTATTTTATTTTATTTTTCTTTATTAAGAAATTTTCTACTCACTCCTCATGCTATCCACAGACGCCTCCTGCTTCCTCCTCCCACTCTCAGCCCTCTTTCCCAAGCCACTATGCATCCCCACATCCCCCAAATCAAGGTCTCCCATGGGGAGTCAGCAGAGTCCAGCTCACTGAGCCTAGGCAGGTCTAAGCTCCTTCCCACTGCACCAAGGCTGTGCAAAGTGTCACACCACAGGCACCGGATTCTCAGAAGCCTGCCCATGCACCAGGGACAGATCCAGATCCCCCTGCCTGGTTCTTCTGTGTCCAGAGGGCCTAGTCCAGTCCCATGGGGGCTCCACAGTCACCAGTCCACAGTTCATGTGTTTCCATTAGTGTGGTCTGTCATCTCTGCACATGTGGGAGGCTTATTCTTAATTATGAATTCCCAGTCTTAGCTTGGCTTGTTTCTTGCGAGCTTTACTGAACTTTAACTTAACTCATCTGTCTTTTGCCTCTGAGCTTTTACTTTTCTCTTCTTTTGTACACCTTTCTTTTTTACTCCATTGCTGCTTGTGTAGCTGGGTGGTTGGTCCCTAATGTCCTCTTCCTTCTCTCACTCCTATATCTCTCCTCTCCAAGATTTCACCTTCTATTAATGATTTCTGCCTGCTAGCCCTGCCTATCCTCTACAACACTGGGACATCCATCTTCAGCCTACAGGTCCATAGTATCTGGCAGACTTTTCAATGAAGCAGGAAATTTAAAAGACTGTCCCATTTATATTTGTGGTGATATTTGTAATCTAAGAAATAAAGCTTGCCTGAAGATCAGAGGACAGAGCCAGCTACAGAGGTTGGGCAGATGTGGCACACACCTTTAATCCTAGCACTCAGGAGGCAGAGATCCATCTGAGTCTCTGTGAGTTCAAAGCTACCCTGGACTATATGAGATTAATCTATTTTTAAAAAACAGACAGTGGTGGTAACACCTCTAATTCCATCACTTGGGATCAGTCACCTCTAATCCCAGTACTTGGGAGTTATATGCCTTTAATCCCAGAACTAGGAAGGTAGAGACAGGAAGTTATATGCCTGGGCAGAGAAAGGAATATGAGGGATTCATACTACAGGCATGAGCAGGGAGAAGGGACATATGACCCTTATCCCTTTCCTTACAAGAGGTCACGTAAGACAATGGCAGGAAGCACCACCTCCTTTGGGCTGTGTAGCCCAAGGTCATGGGCAGAGCAAATACCACTACATGTGAATTTCTCTTGTTAATGCCAAGATTAGCCCTGATTCACTGTGTAGCCCAGACTAACCTTGAACTTTTTATCCTCCAGCCTCATCCTTTGAAGTAGCTGAGCTTCCAAAACTGCACCACCTGGTCCAGCTTGAATGTTCTTAAAACCACAGTTGCTGAGGGAGTACCATCTTTCAGGTGCTTCCTAGGAGGGCTTCAGTGATACTGAACTTCATTCAAAACAAAAGAGGAAAGATGATATGGTTGTTCAAACTTGTAATTCCAGCTTTCTGGAGGCTGGTAAGGGGAAATTACAATGAGTTCAAGTCTGGCCTGGGCTACATAGTGAGTTTCTGACCATTCTAAATACAATGTTAGACCCTGTCTCAAAAATTATTCAAGTTGGGCACTGGTGGCACATGCCTTTAATCCCAGTACTTAAGAGTCACAGGCAGGTTGATCCCTGTGAGTCTGAAGCTAGCCTTGCCTACAAAGCAAGTTCCAGGACAGTGAGGGCAACACAAAGAAACCCTATCTCAAAAAAAACAAAAGTAAATAAGATAGATGATAGATAGATAGATAGATAGATAGATAGATAGATAGATAGATAGATAGATAGATAGATCTAAACCTAAAGAAGTCAATGGGGTAAAGAGTGGCTAAAAACACTTCCTGCTCTTTCAGAGGATCCAAATTTGGTTCCCAGGACACACATCAACTAGTTCTCAACCACCTATAACTCCAACTCCAGGGGATCCAACTGTCTTACCGGAACCTATATACATGGAACATACATTCACATAAACATACAAACATGTATATAAATAAAGATAAATCTTCTAAAAATTATTTTATTTTATGTGTATGAGTATTTGTTTGCATGTATATCTATGTGTAGCTAGAGTTTTCCTGCCTTGCCCACAGTCAGGACAAATCTCTGTCACCCACCAGTCCCACAGCTGCTCAGATCCAACCAAGTAAACACAGAGACTTATATTGCTTACAAACTGTATGGCCATGGCAGGCTTCTTACTAACTGTTCTTATAACTTAAATTAATCCATTTCCATAAATCTATACTTTGCCACGTGGCTGGTGGCTTACCAGCATCTTCACATGCTGCTGGTCATGGCGGTGGCTCTCAGCGTCTCTCTGCCTCAGCCTTCCACTTTCCCGGAATTCTCCTCTCTCCTTGTCCCACCTACTTCCTGCCTGGCCACTGGCCAATCGGTGTTTTATTTATTGACCAATCAGAGCAATTTGACATGCAGACCATCCCACAGCATCTATGCATCACATTTAGAGATCAGAGAGGGTGTAGGATCGCCTGGAAATGGTTTGAGCTGTCCTTCAGGTGCTGGGAACTGAACCTGGGCCCTCTGAAAGAGCACCAAGTATTCTGAACCACTGAGCCAGGCCCCAAAATGAATCTTTAAAAACAAACAAATGCTGAACATGGTGGTGGACCATATTAATCCTGGCACTCCAGAGGCAGAAGCAGGCAGATCTCTTTACTTTGAGGTCACCCATGGCTGCATAGTGAGATCCTGTCTAAAAACAAACTAACAAACAAAAATCTAAAACAAATAAAAATTAAACAAAAGGGAGGAGGAGAAGAGCTAAACTGAAAGCTGCCATGGCCTTTTTGAGACTTGGGGAAGCTTTATAAGCTTCCTGGGTCTCATTCATTTGGTCTGTGACATCCCCATACTGTCTGTGCATGAAGTATACTTGTGTTACAGCTGTGGTTTCTATAACTCCCTCCAGAGGAATTCAGTTTCCACAGTGTTAGAAGCCATGCAGCCTAATTTCATACCAGTATATATGAGTGCTTGTCCAACAGGTCTCCGGGCAAGGCAAAGCCCATGGGGACAGTCTCACTCAGAAAGGACCAGTGGACTTTGGGACAGTGCAGAATACTGCTGGGACCACATGTCTACATGCTCTCTTCTCTCCCATAATATTGATGATTCTCTGTAATTGGGCATTTCCTGTCCCAACCACCTATTTCCAAATGCCCAGTAGCCACTTCCCAAATTACCACACAGAGGCTCAGCCAATAGCTCAGACTTGTTACTAACTAGCTCTCACATCTTAAATTAACCCATTTCTATTAATCTCTGTATTGCCACATGGCTCATGGCTTTATCTGTCCTCTAGTATGTTTTGCTTCCTGGGTGGCTGACTGGCATCTCTCCTGACTCCAGATTCCTTCTTCCCATCATTTTCAATTTAGCTTTCCTGCCTAACTTCCTGCCCAGATACCAGCCTGTCAGCTTTTCATTAACCAATGAGAGTAATACATATTTATAGTGTAGAAAAGGATTGTTACACAGCATTTAATCATTTTTGTCTAATTAAAAAGGAAGGTTTTTAACTTTAATATAATAAAGCTATATATAATAAAATATTTAGTAAGAATTACAGTAACAATATCCAGTCTATTTGCATTTGTCAAAATTAGAGAAAATCCTAATTATCTATCTTATCTTGGTGAGTCTAAAGGTTTGTATTTAATTTACATTCTACTATAACTAAAGAAAACTATAATTATAACTATTTAATCTTTAACTCATCAAAGACCCCAGAAAAATGAAATGTCTAATCTACCCTTTTATCCTATTTCTATACCCCCCTTTTTCTTTTCAGAACAAGATCCCTGAGTCTAATCCCCTTTGTTTAGCTTTTTTCCTGGTGATTACCAGTTACAACTTGTAACCAACACCCCTAAACAATGACAAACATTCATAATTTATTTTTAGGAATATGGGCATAGTTTTCTAGACTACTTCCTGCTGATTGAAAGCACTGGTAATCATTGAGGGACCCTGAGAAAATTTAGGATTATGGCCAAGTTCTGACTAGTATTTTGTGAGGCTAGATCATCTCAGCCAGCAGCCTTAATTATGGATGCAGAATTCTGAGGAAACTGCAACATAGGCATTTTGAAATGCTGGATCATCTGGGCCATCCATTCCCATGAGAAATTTTTCAGGTGGTCTTCCTCAATCAGACCTGATTTTTTTTCTTATCCTAGAATGAATCCAGAGACTGTCATTTACTATGGAAATAAAAGCAGAACCTCTGTCTATTACAAAGTAGCATATCTTTTGACTTAAATTTTGAAGTCAAGATAATTTTAAAATATATAGGTTGGTTTAACAGAGCAGTTTTTTTTTTATAATTCAGGGTCTCTTAGCAGCCAAAAAGTTTAAAGACAACACAATAACAGAATCCAGACTCTCAATGTATTTTCCATCTTTATGTGGTTTATTATAATTTTTATTACTCTATTTCTTTTTTAAGGACTTTATTTTAAGACTACTTTTTTAATCTAAGACTGTGATATAGTAGATAGCCGTTCCAGCTTTGACCTGGAAATACCACCCCCTTTGAGGCTTTTGGTAACTGTCACGCCTACAAGGTGGAGCTGAGAGAGGACCCCTGAAGACCCAAGATCTGGATGGGGGAGCTCTCTTGGTTCCTGGACCCTGGACACTGGAGGTAGACTGAACAGAGTTCTCCAGAGAACACTGCCGGACTGCACTATACCTTTCCCAGACCCTGTAACCTATCCCTTTACTTGTAAGTTACCCCACAAAATAAACCTTCCTTTTAACTATGTGGAGTTGCCTTAATATTTTAACCAATATCTGGTGCCCAACATGTGGCATGAACCCACGACCCTGAGATTAAGAGCCAAAGCCCCAAAGGGGGTGGTATTTCTAGGTCGAAGCTAGAACAGCTACCACTATACTGTATATATCCTTTTTCTCTCTCCCAAGCCTACACATACTTTTTAAATACACTGTGACCTGTTTAGAGGCTCTTTTTGTCTGATTCTGTCTTATTGTGCATCTGGAACCTTTTCTGTCTGCATGAGAAAAAAAAACTGCTCTCTGACTTAGACCATGGTGTGCTGTTGCTGGCTCCTCCAACCTCAGTTCCCTGAGAGTCTAGCCTCATGGCAGAGGCACATTTACCACCAGCTCTGGGAGCCATGTTTACCTCCTCAACTCTGGGAAGTTTCTAAGTCCATGTTGCCACCAATAGCACACCACCAGATTCCCATAAACACCATATAAATATTTGGTAATAGAGCCTCTTAAAAGAGCCACATCGTTTTTTGCCACTAGCACTGATCCAGAAAGCCATCTCTTAAAGGAGCAGTGCCTCTGCTCACTACCAGCAAACAGAGCCCACCTGAGAAAAGGTGGCTACCAAGAAACTGTGCTTGACTACATTCTTATGTGTCTAGAATTCTTTTTCAAGCTTTGTCAGATTTTATGTGGAAATTTCAGCCCCATGTTGGATTGCATATGTAATCAGACATTTCCTATCCTGACCCCCTATTCCCAAATACCCAGCAGCCACTCCCAAATTACTACACAGAGGCTTATATTTATTATAAATCCTCAACTGGTAGCTCAGGCTTGTTACTAACTTGTTCCTACAACTTAAATTAACCCATTTCTATTTATCTCTGTATTACCACATGACTCATGGCTTTTCCTGTCTTTGGTGGGCAGCTGCCTGCTGTCTGTCCTGACTCCACCTTCCTTCTTCCCATGATCCTCATTTTAGCTTTCCCACCTAACTTCCTGCCCAGCTACTGGCATGTCAGCTTTTTATTAACCAATGAGAGCAATACATTTTCATAGAGTGGAAAAGGATTGTTCCACAGCAATTCTCTTGGCAGTTTTAGTGTCATTTTGTCAATCATGCATGGGACAGATATGATCATTCCTGAAAACACCATTTTTCTAAACTATTTTCCCCTAAAATTCTTTGGGAGCAGATGTTTCTTGGTTTCTTATCTGAGGATGTCACCTGTCACTTCAGACCCTGGGAGCTGTTCTGATTCAATGCTGACAAGATTAGAGGCAGATCACCCTATTTCTATAAATATGTTTTAAATGAGATTGTTTACTCTGAGATACCACCTTACACCTGTCAGAATGGGTAAGATCAAAAACACTGAAGACACTTTATGCTGGAGAGGATGTGAAACTACGGGAACTCTCCTCCACTGCCGGTGGGAATGCAAGCTTGTACAACCACTTTGGAAATCAATATGGCGCTTTCTTAGAAAATTGGGAATCAATCTCCCCCAAGATCCAGCTATACCACTCTTGGGCACATACCCAAGAAATGCTCAATCATACCACAAGAGCACTTGCTCAGCTATGTTTCTATCAGCATTGTTTGTAATAGCCAAAACCTGGAAACAACCTAGATGCCCTTCAACTGAAGAATGGATAAATAAATTGTGGCACATATACACAATGGAATACTACTCAGCAGAGAAAAACAATGACATCATGAGGTTTGCAGGCAAATGGATGGATCTAGAAAAAATCATCCTGAGTGAGGTAACCCAGACTCAGAAAGACAAATATGGTATGTATTCACTCATAGGAGGATATTAGATGTGGAACAAGGATGACTGGACTGCTTCTCACAACAGCAGTGAGGCTACCTGTAAAACAGGACCTCAAGAAAGACACAGGGATCACCCAATGATAGAGAAATGGCTGAGATCTACATGAACAAACTGGACATGAGTGGGAGCAATGAAGGGCGAGGGTCGAGGGAAGGAGAGTAGGAGATCCCAGCTGGGTCAAGAACAGAGAGGGAGAACAAGGAATAGGAGACCATGGTAAATGAAGACCACATGAGAAAAGGAAGAAACAAAGTGCTAAAGAGGCCCACAGAAATCCACAAAGATATCTCCACAAAAGACTGCTGGCAATGGCCGAGACACAGCCGGGACTGACCTACTCTGGTGATGGGATGGCCAAACACCCTAATAGTTGTACCAGAAACCCCATCCAAGGACTGAGGAATCTGGATGCAGACATCCACGGCTAGGCCCCGGGCGGAGCGCTGGGAATCTAATTAGCGAGAAAGAGGAGGGTTTATATGAGCGAGAATTAATGAAACCAAGGTTGGATAAAGCACAGGGACAAATAGCCAAATGAATGGAAGCACATGAACTATGAACCAAAGGCTGAGAGGCCCCCAACTGGATCAGGCCCTCTGAATAGGTGAGACAGTTGATTGGCTTGATCTGTTTGGGAGGCAACTAGGCAGTGGTACCAGATCCTAGGCTCATTGCATGAGTTAGCTGTTTGAAACCTGGGACTTATGCAGGGACACTTGCCTCAATCTGGGAGGAGCGGACTGGACCTGCCTGGACTGAGTCTGTCAGGTCAATCTCAGTCCTTGGGGGAGGCCTTGCTCTGGAGGAGATGGGAATAGGGAGTGGGCTGGGGGGAAAGGGAGGGGGGCAGGAAGGGAGAAAACAAGAGAATCTTGTTTTGTAGATGGCTGTTATGTAGAACTGAATAGTAATGTAAAATAAAATATAATAATAATAATAAAGAGTTAAGACAAGTATTAACTGAGTCCTTGGCATTTGACAATGCTAATACAGAATGCAAAAGAATACTTATGCCATTAAAGGTCAGATCACCTCCTGTGGAAGAATGGATTCATTATACTAATGGTGTTGAGTCTCTTACCTATAATAATGAGGCTTGGTTGGATAGGAGAAGCAATTCCCAGAGGTAGAAGTAGGTCCCATGGTACCAAATGTTTTAAATGTGGTACACCAGGTCATATGAGTAAAATCTGTACATGGAGTACTCCTAGAAGTAATACTTCTTCTAGAAATAACCCAGACATGAGACCCCAAACTTCTGGGTTATGTAGAAGATGTGGCAAAGGCTGACATTGGACCAATGAGTGCAGATCAATAATAAATGTATGAGGCATCTCTTCACATGATCCCATAGGACACTGTCCCAAGCTCTGCCACCTATTGCCTGTGTAGACTAGTGACTTACCATTTGTGTGTCTTAAGTTCAAACTGGAGAAACCCCTTGATGAGGAGAAGTAAAAGCTCATCCACCAATGTGATAGCTCTACAAGTTGTAAGAGAAATTTAACAAACAAGGGTTGGGGTAGGGTTCTGTTTTTGTCTTTACAGGATAATAGAAATACCCACGTTTTGGAATGATTTTTGTAATGTGCCATTTACCTATGCTCCAGATTTCTCTGGATCTTAGTATTTTAGTATGTCTCTTGTTTGATATTGTTCATTTTGGTTGTAGTTCCATCTTGTCTAAGTCATTATTCCTTATTCCTCCTAGACATTATTTGATAATCATTCCTATTGTATATAGTTTTGTATTAGGTTAAAACTTTCTTATTTAGACAAAGCAGGGAGAAGTAGTGGGTAGCTGTTACAAATTTGACCTGGAAGTAGTACCCCTAGTGAGGCTTCTGGTAACTACCATGCCTACCTATGACCTGCCCCTGTGGCAGGGCCAAGACGAGAGGAGCCCTTAAGACTGGAGATCTGGATGTGCTGGCTCTCTTGGTTCCTGGTGATCCTGGATGTTGGGTGGTAGACTGAGCAGAGTTCTCCAAAGAACACCACTGGACTGCACTTCACCTCTCCTGGATCCTGTAACCAACCCCTTTACTAGCTGGGAAACTGCTGGTGACCTTGTCAGAAGAGCAGCAGGTGGCAATTGAAGTTCAAGGTATCAGCCCACCAGGCAGGAACTCTCTGTTTGATCAATTTTGGACAGGCAAGGCCCCAAGATCACAGACCCCAAAATGTCTTTTGCTTCTCCTGTGCCTTTACATGTTTGTTGCTGCTATCTTTCTCTGGTAACTGGTATGGTGTGACTGTGTGTGGGGAGATTCCCACTGCCTGTAATGTACTGTGTTTATCTCATGGAAACATTCCATTCTACTGGGCATTTTAACCTGTGGATTATTATGAAGATGATTTCTTCCCTAAGCTGCACTATCTAATTGATAATTAGAGGGTTAATTTATACAGAGTTGTGATGAATAAAAATAAATACAAGAAAGTGTCACATAGCTAAAAATAAATAAATGAAATAAATGAGATTGTTTTTCTTTTCTTTTCTTTTCTTTTCTTTTTTTTTTTTTTTAGAGACAGGGTTTCTCTGTGTAGCTTTGTTCCTTTCCTGGATCTCACTCTGTAGACCAGGCTGGCCTTGGCCTTGAACTCACAGAGATCCACCTGCCTCTGCCTCCCGAGTGTTGGGATTAAAGGTATGCGCCACCACAAATGTGCCACCTTTTAGTTTTGTAAAGAGAAGATATACCTGGTTCAATATTTGGTCAAGCTAACAAAAATGATGTGTTGTTTTTTGGTTTAAAGATGTTTTGATGTGCCGGGCGGTGGTGGCGCATGCCTTTCATCCCAGCACTCGAGAGGCAGAGCCAGGCAGATCTCTGTGAGTTCGAGGCCAGCCTGGGCTACCAAGTGAGTTCCAGGAAAGGCGCAAAGCTACACAGAGAAACCCTGTCTCAAAAAACCAAAATATATATATACATATACATATACATATACATATACATATACATCATATACATATACACATATATATATATATATATATATATGTTTTGATGGAAAAGTTGGGAAAAACATATTTGACATTTTTTTTTTGCCAGAGATTAATATTGAAGGACAGGGAAAAATTGTTTCTTAGTATGAAAATATATGCTTTTTTTTTTTGATGTATAAATAAAGATGCCTGGAGCTATTTGGGGTCACTTGTGTGAAACTCATCCAGTAGTCAGACAATTCATTTTTCCACTGATGTCTCTTCCCTGTCTCAGGATCTGAACCCAGGCTGAGTTGCAACAACAATACCATAGGAGCTCTTCCTTTTCAACTTAGTACAAGTAATTTTCACCTTCCTGCCCCAAGGAGCCTGCACAACCAGGGATAATGTGTAAAATCTGGGCTAGGCTGGTTTCATTCCTTCCCAGTCCTGGCCCTTTCCTTTAATCCACACCAGGGAAGTGACAAAGAGGCTGTCCTGGAGATAACCCCCACAGAAGAAGGAATGGATCACACACCACAGGGCATTTGTACACTTATGGACTACTTGCTGTCCCCCACGGACTGACAGGTACTCTCAGCCTACTTTATAGAGAAGGAAGCAGAGACTTACAAACAGAGAGAAAGAGAGCCTGTCCAAGGCAGCACAGCTGGTACCTGGTAAGCTTCCTAGATGTTGCTTAAGAAGCTTAACCAAAAAAGACCTGGCTCCCTGCTGTGCTGGAGGCTGAGCACAGAGACTGGGAGCTTGTCAGAACACAGGAACAACTGAAATGCTTCCTATTCTGGGAAATCCCCTCTCAAGCCCAGTGGTTGGCACCAGTCATCCTAGCACTTGAAGGTAGAGAAAAAAAAAGATGAAAAGCTCAAGGTCTTGGCTACAGAGTAAGTTTGAGAACAGCCTGGTCTACACAAGACCCTGTCTCAAATAAAACAAGGAAGCGCAGCAGCAGAGACCCTGAGGCATAAGAAGCTCTGGTCCTTTCCAGGAGCTGCAGGCAGCAGCAGCAGGAGCTCAGGAGGAAGGACTGAGGACAGATTCATAAGTGGAAATGCTAATGCCCAAGAAGATAGAATGGAATGCACTCTGGAGATAATTAGGCCAGGATAATGGAGCTCTTCTGAGTGAGATTTCTGCCTGTGTATTTAATTTTATTTGTTTGAGACATAGTCTCTCTATATGTCTCAGGGTATCCAGAACTCTCCATCCTCTTGCCTCAGCCTCTCAAATGCTAAGAATATAGGTGTCCATAACACTGGACCTCAAAGACCCAGCTATCTCTTTCCATAGTGACACAGAGAGACTATAAGGTACTGTCTTTAAGAATGCAACACTTGGAATCTGCCTTGATCTGGATTTTCTCCAACCTCCAGAACAACAGCGTTCATAGTTTTTGATACAGCAGCCTAAGAGATACCCCCACACACACACACACACACACAATAGTAATGGAGAGCCCTAGCAAAGGTCTGAACAGGAGTAAGACAAGAAGATGTCTTTAGTGCTTCCTTCTTTCCTTCTTTTCTTTCTTCCTTCATTCTTTTTCAAGAAAGTATATAGGGCTTGGGTTACAGCTCAGTTGATAGAGTCTTGCCTCAAATGCATGATAGTCTGGATTCAATTCCCTGTACCTCAAAATTTGGCATGATGGCACATTCCTGTAATCATAACTCATGGGAGGTAAAGGCAGGAGGATCAGGGGTTCAAAATCATCACCTATAACACAGAGTTGTAGCAAAAGAAAGGAAAGGAAAGACAGGAGGAAAATAAAAGATAAGGAAGCAGCAAGATAGCTCAGTGGGTAAAGGTGTCCACCAACAAGGTTCACTGCCTTTCAATCCCAGGGACCTACATAGTGAAAGAAAGAACCAACCCTAGAAGTCTGCTTTCTTCTGACCTCCACACATGTGCCCTGGCACATGCCCACCCCACCCCCAGTCCAGAAAAAAATGAGTTATCTGGTATGGTAGTACCTACCTTTAATCCTAGCACTCTGGAAATAGAGACAGAAAGGTCTGAGTTTGAAGCCATCCTGGTCTTCTGCATAGTAGTAAGATGGTACCTTTAAAAAGAGAGAGGAGGAAAGGAAAGAGGGAGGGAGGGGGGAGGGAGGGAGGGAGGGAGGGAGGGAGGGAGGAGAAAGAATGGTTCCAGTTCCTGGGTGGCATGTGGATAGAACAGTTGGGTCAGGTTAGACCATGTTGGTGTATAACAATCAATCCACATGAGTCTATTAAATGTGTAACAGAATTTATTAAGAAATACACTCATGAATACAGAACAGAGTAGATAGCTGAGGTTGTTCTCTGATCTGACTGGGAGTGAATCCTCCTTGAAGGCAGGAGCAGGGAGAAGGGGCATGAACCTTCTTCCTTCCCTTATAAGAGTTCATTTACAATGGCAGGAAGCACTGCCTCCTTTGGGTCCTATAGCCCAAGGTCATGGGTGGAACAAATACCACTACATTTCCCCTTTTTGTCTAAATAAGAGGGTTCTAATCTTAATGCAAACTATTTACAATAAGAATTATTATCAAGAATTACCCAGGAAAAACAAAGGGTAATAACATAAACAAAAATGGAACTACAACCAACAAGAAAAACACCAATGTCCAGAATAAAGACATGTCTAGAAATGTCCAGATCATAGGTAAATGGCTAATTACCGAGATTACTCCAATGGCTCTCCTATCTTGAAGATTCTAACTCTAGTACTAATATGTTCTAGCTAAGATATGAGAAGATTGTAACTTAACTGTCTAGTCTTCAACTCCATCAAAGACCTGAGAAGGAACATAAAAATACCAGAGAAAATAGAAATGCAAGAAAGAAATTTCCGAACAATCTTGCGAGAATAGACAGAGACAGCTGGCAGCCTGGACAGTCACCTAAAGTTTCTTAGCACTGTTGGGGTATCAAATTTGGCTACAGGCATAGGAAATCTGACAGACCATTTTCAGAAGCAGGAATTTTGAAAGACCATCTTACCCTGTCTTGGCAAGGTCCAAAAGTCGCTTTTCCTTGTGTCCTTCTCATCCAGAAAGGACAGTGTTCATACTGTCATCAGTCAAGGCAAGGCTAGTTCTTTGCTCAGCAGGCCAATTTGTGCCAAGAAGAAGACAAATTTTTAAACATAAATGTCTTAGAAGCCCAACATTCTCTAGGGATCAGATCAGTGCTGGCAGGAGCAATCATGTCTCACATCAACAGAATTCTAAGTTATCAAAACATTCAAATGCCATATTCTCTAGGTCTATGAAGCATTTGAATATTACCTATCCAAGTGACATATATTTCTGCAAATCTGGAGAACCTAACTAATATACCTATAGAAATGATAAGCATGGGTGACACAGCCCTGTAAGTCTTATCTACCTAAAAAACTTAAGGACTAAGGCTTCACACTAACAAGATAAGCAGATGTATCATATAAGAACAATGACCTCAAAATTGTGACAATACACAAAATATATGAAACAGAGGTAGAAATGTATAGTGCATATATGCAATATGACAACAATATCCTTAATATATATCAATATTCAAAGTATCCTAAACAGGGGTAGAACATATATACAGTATGATAAATATAATATTACATTTTTATCAATATACAAAATATTTCGCCAGGCGGTGGTAGTGCATGCCAGCACTCGGGAGGCAGAGCTAGGCGAATCTCTGTGAGTTTGAGGCCAGCCTGGGCTACCAAGTGAGTTCCAGGAAAGGCACAAAGATACACAGAGAAACCCTGTCTCAAAAAACCAGAAACAAAAAACAAAAAAAAAAACAAAAAATTTCAAACAGGAGTAGGAATATGTGTACAATACAACAAATATAGTTTTGTATTTGCATCAATATACAAATGATCTTAAATAGAAATATAAGAATAGTTTACATTGGTATCAAATATACTAGAATCCATATCTCCAGATTTACAGAAACATATGTCACTTGGATAGGTAATATTCAAATGCTTCATAGACCTAGAGAATATGGCATTTGAACGTTTTGATAACTTAGAATTCTGTTGATGCAAATTATTTAAGACTGATAGTTTGCTAAATCAGTTTACTAGTAGATACAATAATCTACCTTAATATACTATACCTATCCATTTTCCTTTTTCTTTTCTAAAGGAGACTATTGAGTCTAAATTTTAGTGTTCCACCCCCAACCCTCTAATCATCCATCCATAACCCTGAGAAAAATGAAACCTTTGGGAGAGGGGCAATGTTTTCTTAGAATTGCTTCCTGCTGTTTAGGGGGTGATGGTATCTCTGTGAGGTCCTGTAAGAAAGCTTAGGTAGTTAGGTCTCAATAGGGTAGCCATAGAGTCTGCAGCCAGTCTTAGAGTAATGGAAAAGATAGTCTGAGATTCTGGCTAGAAGTGTAGTATGATGGACCATCTCATCTTAGGACTGTCCTGAAGAGTTTCCAGTACAAAGCTGATCATTGAGTAATGTTCTTAGGTACCATGGCATCTTTCTAAACTGAGCAGAGTCATTGTTGTGAGGGCCCCATCTTCCTTCTAGAGACTTCAGACATTGCTATTGGGAAGACTTACTTTTCACTGTGGAAAACTTGAACATTATTAATATCAAAATGGAAAGTTTGGATTTAAAGGTAACATGACATGTCAGGAAGGATTCCAAAAAATTAAGAAAGAGCATGGAGAGAAATAGAATCTTGTTAACAGTGGTCCTTAGATCATTGGTTTTTTTTTCGGTCTCACACCAGTTGGCTCTTTCAATATGAGACAGAATCTCGGGCTGGAGGGATAGCTCAGCTGTTAAAGGCTAGGCTCACAACCAAAACTATGAGACAGAATCTCTTAATTTTTTTCTTTTAACAAAATGCTTGTGTTTAGAAGAGAGAGCCACATTTTAACTTCAAAGTCAGCTTGATTTATAATTGAATCGGGACCATAACTATTCTACAGTTAAAAAGATATAACTCTATTCTAGAGTTAGGCAGAAAGATATTATCCTATAGAATATATTGGTACCAATAGGTCCTTCCTTTATGCAGTAGATGTCTAGGTATCCAAGGTCTTATGATTTCTTGAAGATGGGTATTTCTATTATCTTGTAAAGACAAAAAACAAAACCCTGCCCTAACCCTTGTTTGTTGAGTTTTCCTTACGTCTTTTTTTTTCATTTTTATTTGTTTATTTTTTTCTATTATCAGCTTGATCCAGTACAAATTCTTTCCCCCTTTTCTATTTTAATAGAAAGAAAAAATGAAAAAGTTATAACTAATATAAGAAAAACTATATACAAAGGTACAATAACTATATACCACATATACATGCAATAAATACCTAAACAATGTCTAGTCCATTTGTATTTGACAAATTCAGAGAAAATAATTCCATTATCTATCCTATTTTGATAAGTCCAAAATGTACCTGATTCACTTTCTATCCTAACTTATATTACTAACAGTCTTTCAAATTTATACACTTACACCTCTTTAGTGAGTTTCTTTTCTGAAATTTTTAACAAAGAAAACTATAACTATAACTATCTAATCTTCATCTATAACTAACTAATCTTCAACTCCCTCAGGGACCCAAGAAGGAAATAATATTACCTAATAAAAAAACAGGAAGTGCATGCAAGTCCCAGCACTCAGGAGGTAGAGCCAGGCAGATCTCTGTGAGTTCAAGGCTAGTATGGGCTACAGAGTGAGTTCCAGGACAGGCTCCAAAGCCACACAGAAAGCCCTGTCTCAAAAAACCAAAAAAAAAATTAATCCTTACATCTTATAGAGTGGTCATATCGGTGGATGAGCTATTACTTCTCATCAAGGGGTTTCTCCTGTTTGAAGCAAATTTTTATTAATTTTGTTGGTATCCATAGGTTTTCTTCTCCTGGAGAAACAAAAGAAAAGCCCCTTTCCCAATGTAGGACATATCTTGGTTTCCATTCCAAGGTCAACACATCTTTGAAGTAAACCAGCTCGCTTAGCTCAGAATTTTTTTCTGTTGTCCAATGTCTCTCTGCAGCTGTTTTCCCTTTCTCATCAGTATTGAGAAAATTCAAGGTTAATAAAGCATTATGTAATCTATTTCTAGGGGTCATTGTTACTGTTACTATTTAGCTTATCCTTTAAAGTTTGATTGGCTCTTTATATGACTGCTTGGCCTGTAGGGTTGTGTGCAATATCTGGTATCATGCTTTATATTGTAGTAAGCAAGAAACTGTCTCATTTTATTTGGGACATATTCTGGAGCATTGTCAGTTTTAATTTGTACAGGTATTCCCATGATGGCCATAACTTCTAGTAGGTGTGTAATCACAGAGTCAGCCTTTTCAGAACTCATAGGAGTTGCCCATTGAAATCCTGAATAGGTATTTGATATGGTGTACATATTTTAATCTCCCAAATACAAAATGAAACATATCCATCTGCCAAATTTCATTTCTTTGCATACCTTTAGGATTACTTCCTGCAGGTAATGGAGTTTGGTTATAAAAGGAACAAATAGGACTTTTTTTTTTTTTTTACAATTTCCTTGGCTTGTTGCCAAGTGATGGAGAAATCCTTTTTCAAACCTTTGCTATTTACATGGTATTTTTGTTTGTTTGTTTTTTAAGAAATGGTTTCCCTGTGTAGCTTTGCACCTTTCCTGGAACTCACTCTGAAGCCCAGGCTGACCTCGAACTCACAAAGATCCACCTGCCTCTGCTTCCTGAGTGCTGGGATTAAAGGTGTGTGCCACCACCACCCAGCTTACATAGTATTTCTTATGAAATTCTGAGGCTTCTAGAACATTACCTATTAATAACTGATCAATCTTATCATTACCTTGTGCTAGAGGACCTGGCAGACCCATATGGGATCTGATCTGTAATATATATTTATGATGTTCCCTGTTTCTGATGATTTCCTGTAATTGTATAAGTAATGAAGTTAATTCTGTGTTATCAAGTATAAATTCAGCAATTTCAATATGTAAAACATCTCTCTGCATATTGAGAGTCAGTAATTGTATTGAGAGGTTCCATGAAGTCCACTAGTACCATAAGAATGGTATCCAGTTCTGCCTTTCATACAGAATTGTAGGGACTTTGCTTAAGTCTGTGAGTTATATCCTGCCTTTCCTGATTTATTTGCATCAATATAAAATGTGGGGACTCCCAAGATTGGTTTTGCCATACAGTGTGAGGAGGGACTCATTCAGTTCTTTTTATGAATTCTATTCTCTTGCTTTTGGGATAGCAATTGTTAATCTCTCCAAAAAAAAGTTGCTACAGGCTCTTTGCTAGTGTTTATTAACTTTCCATAAAGAGGAAATCTCCTCATTAGTTAAAAGTACTACAATTTCTGCAGGGTCCATTCTTATCAACTGATGAAGTCTTAATTTTCCTTTTTGAATCAAATCAGAAATCTTTTCTATAGAAGTCTTTAACTTCTTACCCAGTTTACATGGTAGAAATGTCCATCCCAATATAACATCTTCCCTCTGCATCTAAATCCCTGTGGGGGAGTGTCTGGAGGGGAGTATGACCAGAATGCAGTTAGGTTCTGGATTCACATGATCCACATGTGCCTCTTGTATTTTCTTTTCTTTTTTTTTTTTTAAGAATTTTTTCTTTCTTTTTTTTTCAAAGATTTATTTATTATGCACAGAGTGTTCTGCCTGCACACCAGAAGAAGGCGCCAGATCTCATTTCAGGTGGTTGTGAGCCACTGAGCCAGTTGCTGGGAATTGAACTCATGACCTCTGGAAGAGCAGCCAGTGCTCTTAACCTCTGAGCTATCTCTCCATATTTTCTTTTCTACTAGAGCCAATTCCTTCTCAGCTTCAGCTGATATTTCTCTTGGACTTTAAGTCCTTGTCCCCTTTTAGGGTATTGGCCAAATTTACTAGTCCATCTTTAGGTATTCTGTTGCTGGAGGGCTTCTCTCCAGGTTCCACCAAGCCCCGCAGTCCCACAATCCACGTATAAAATAATCACTCAGACGCTTATATTACGTATAAACTGTATGGCCATGGCAGGCTTCTTGCTAAGTGTTCTTATATCTTAAATTAACCCATTTCTATAAATCTATACCTTGCCACGTCGCTTGTGGCTTACCGGCGTCTTTACATGTTGCTTATCCTGGCAGTGGCTGCAGTGTCTCTCCCTCCTTCTTTCTGTTTCCCCAATTCTCCTCTCTCCTTGTCCTGCCTATACTTCCTGTCTGGTCACTGGCCATCAGTGTTTTATTTATATAGAGCGATATCCACAGCAGTATTCCAATAATGGTCTGTAAGTTGGAAATGCTTCCTAACATTTTTTTTGAAAATCATTAAGAGTCCACAATTGATCTCTCCTGGGTTGTACCTTTTGGGGTCTAATTTTTTGTAGATCTACCTTATAGCCTAAGTAATTAAAGAATTTCCTCTTTGTATTTTTTCAGGAGCAATTTGTAATTCCCAGCAAGGCAAAATTTTCTTTACTTCTTAAAACATGTTTTTTAAGGTACCTAACTTTGGATCAACTAACAAGATATCATCCATATAATGGTAGATTATAGATTGTGGAAATTTTGCATGAATTACTTCAAATGGTTTCTGCACAAAATATTGGTACAGGGTAGGACTATTTAACATTCCCTGTGGAAGGCCCTTCTATTGGTGAAATTATGGCCACTCCAGGTAGTTAAAAGGGGGGTTTATTTTGTGGGGTAACTCACAAATGAAGGGATAGCTATCAGGGTCTGGGAAAGGTATAGCACAGTCCAGCAGTGTTCTCTGGAGAACTCTGCTGGGTCTACCTCCAGTATCCAGAGTCCAGGAACCAAGAGAGCCCCCCGCATCCAGATCTCAGGTCTTCAGCATCCTCTCTCAGCCCCACCTTGTAGGAGTGACCATTACCAAAGCCTCAATGGGGGTTGGAACTTTCAGGTCAAAGCTGGAATGGCTACCCACTATATCCTTCCATTGATATCTCTTGATGGCTGGGAATTATTCTAAGTAGGTATTGTGAAGGCAAATTTTTCTCTTTCCTTTTCCTGTAGAAGTATGGTAAAGAAACAGTCTTTTAAGTCAATAACTATAATAGGCCATTCTTTGAGTGACAGAGAGGGCAAGGGCATCCCATTCTGTAGGGAGCTTATAGTTTGAATTACTCTATCTATGGCTCTCTGTTCTATCAGCATTCTCCATTTACCAGATTTATTTTTGATAACAAATACAGGATAATTCCAAGGGCTAGTATATTCTTCAGTGTGTTGAGCATTTAACTGCTCCTAAACCAACTGTTCTAAAGCTTGTAGTTTCTCTTGTGTCATACACCATTGTCCAACAGGTTTATCATTAGTCATTTTAAAGGTAGGGCCAATGGTACTCCTGAGAGTTCAATGGCAGTTGTATTCTATTTATGTAGAGCCTGAATGGTTGGTGGCTGTTTTTTTATAGTATCTTTTACTATCAATCCAAGAAACATATTTTAAAGTGTGGTCTATATTCCACTCCTGAGATTTTAGGAATTTTAATCTGGGTATTCCATTGCTGTAACATCTCAGCCTCAAAGATTCACTGCTACATTTGCCACATTTGGCTTCCACCTTTCTCTTTGTCCTTCTGGCCCTATGTATTCAACCCATCTCAAACTTTGTTTTATGTGAGATAGGGTTCAAATCCCTAGAAACTGGACATCTACTTCTTGAAGAGGCCAATTCGGATGCCATGATTTTGGTATAATTATAATCACATCCACACCTGTGTCCACTAGTCCTTCAAGGACAATGCTATTAATTCACACTTTAAGCTTTGGTCTTTGTTCATTTATGGAAGTCTGCCAAAATATTCATTTTATGTTTTTTTTTTAAATTTTTGATCCATCTATCAAAGTTGTTCTATCATCCAGTACAGTATCATTCTTTACATTAGGCACCAGGTTATTTAATTGTCCTGGGAAGAATTTCCTCTACAGTGACTGGAAATGTTTGGACCATGTTCAATTTGGCCCCCAAAGGTATTTCCTACTGATAAGGGGTTGCCTCATACGTCTCTTGTTGATCTGCATTCATTGGTCTAATGTCAGGCCTTTGCCACACCCTCTGCATAATCCAGAAGGTTGGGGGTCTCCTGTTTGGGTTATTTTTATAAGAAGCATTGCTTCTAGGAGCACCCTGTGTACAATTTCTTTCTTATATGATCTGGTGAACCACAGTTAAAACATTTTTTTTTTACCCTGATGCCTCCTTTTATCTTTGAAAATCACCTCTCCTACCCAAGCATTATTAAGTTGAGTTAAACATTATTATTGAGTTAAGGAACTCAACACCATTTATATGTTGAAGCCATTCTTCCTAAGGTGCTGACCTGACCTTTAAAGGTGTAAGTATTCTTCTGCATTCTGTATTAGCATTATCAAAAGCCAAAGATTGAGTTAATATTTGTCTTAATTGTAGGTCTGATATTGTTTTGTTTACAGCCATAGTCAGCCTTTGTAAAAAAAAAAAAAATCAATAAACAGTTCTTTTGACCTTTGGAAAACTTTTGTATATAGCTCAGTTGGTTTCCCTGGTTCTAGAATCTTTTCCCAAGCTGCTGTATGGCATAGAGATAATGTATGCTCATCCATGGTAGTTTGTACATTTAATCAGTGAAATGGCCCTCACCAAGAATTTGGGAGATCTCGCTGGGTGGTGGTGGTGGTGGCGGCGGCGGCGGCGGCGGCGGCGGCGGCGCACGCCTTTCATCCCAGCACTCGGGAGGCAGAGGAAGGCGGATCTCTGTGAGTTCGAGGCCAGCCTGGGCTAACAAGTGAGTTCCAAGAAAGGCGCAAAGCTACACAAGAGAAACCCTGTCTCGAAAAAAAAAAAAAAAAAAAATTAGGTCAAGAGAAGCTGCCTATCAGGGTGCTGCAAGGCTTTACTGAAGTAACACTGAGGAAGATCTCAAAGCCTCTGATTTTACCTTGCTGTTCAAGGGCCTTAGCCTCTTCTCTAAACCAGTTTTTCCATTGTAACTGCTGGATGTACTCTGATACAGCTGAAATTAACTGATTCCTGTCATCTGGTATGATTCTATTTCTAGAAGACCATGTATTTAACATCTGTTTTACATATGTTTAATGTATTCCATAGGTGACTAACAATATTTTTTAAAATTTCTCATATGAATAGGTTGCCAGACATTCTATATCTTCTTCAGGAATATAATCTGCTGGTTTCTCATGGGTGGTGAAAGGATAAGCCATTTTATAAGAGCCACCTGGCAATGTTATTACTTGTATGGCTCTGACCTTCTGCTTATTAGTTCTTTTATTATTCTTACTGAGAGACTCCTCCAGAGCTTAAAATCAATTAACTACTGCCTTTTGCAGTGTTTGAACCTCCTCTGTTGTAAAGGATTCTAGAGATTTCATGGAATCATAAAATTTTTTATGTTCACCAGAAACATATGATTCCAAAGACTTTATTCTATCAATTAGCAATGATCTTTCCTCCTTAGAAATTATCTGAATGGTATTAAGATTGCTCTGAAGAGTTATTGTTTTATCCATTAAATATTCATAATTTATTATCAATAGAATTAAATCTGGTTGTCAAATCACTATGAAAGAACTAAGTTCTTGTGGTAAATTGACAGATTCTAAAGAAAGAATCCTATTTAAGTCCTGTATCAGTCCTATTAATGTCTCATTTTTGGTGTTACTATTAAGCCAATTTTTCAGTGATATGAGATGAATCACAATGGTAATTGCAAATATGGTGAATGCTGCATATGTTCCAGGAAGGTCATATATGTCTTGTAAATTTCATTCATGGTACAAACAAAAAGGTTTTTAAGTTCCTGAGTGGTAAAATTAGTCTGCCAGAAATATTCAAAATTTTTAAAGAAAAATTTTATTAATTTGTTTATTTATTAATCAGTTTAAGGTGTAAAATTATCAAGTAATTTACC